>NC_081251.1:73284280-73908210 GCF_030490865.1 Poecile atricapillus | reverse complement strand
ATCAGTGGCATGGAATCTGAAGGGAAGTCATAAGGAAAAAAAAATCTTTAAACTACTTTTTCCTCTGCTAATTGAAAAAACCCACACTTAAAAGGAAATATTTTTTAGCACAATATTTTAAATTCCCCAGAAATACATTTCATATAATCAAGGGCAACATATAGAGGCAAGTCAAAATCTTATGCTGTTCATAAGATAATTTCTAGCTACAATTTTAAAAAATGCAGATATTAAATCATATTACTTTATCAAACAATTCTTTAGGGGTTTTTTTAAGTTTTCCAAATAGAGACCAAATGAACACAGTTCTTACACAACTTTAACCATCTGAAGCTCTAGATCATATAGGTTCCCTCTGAAGGGAACAAAGAGGAACAGTAAAATTCTAATACCAATTCACTCACCCTAAACATGTTTTGAAAAGCCAGGGTGAAGCAAATCCTCAAAGTGCCTCTTTTTGTTGAATATACAAGGCAACAGTTTTAGACTAAGTGGCTATCATTTAGGCTCTGCAGGTGAATTAATATGTCCTCTAAAGGAAAGTATAAACCAAGCTAGGTATTTTCCTCCCATCATTTTCCTTTTGGCTGTGTTTATAGTCATTTCAGAAACATAACAATGAATAAAAGTAACATCATCTATATAATATTTACCAGCTTTTCAAATACAGTAGACTTGTCATTCTCCCAGTACAATATAAAATTTCCATTAAACTGTTTTCATGTACATAATTCAAAACTGATACCAAGAACATAGCTCCTGAGGTTCCCCAGGCTGCTTTGCTTTGCACAGTACTACTTTCCTTTGACTGAATACAGCTTTACTCTGCACTACACATCATTCAGGGAAGGAAATGCAGAATAACTCAGCTGAAGCTCTGAACAATAAAGTTCACATCTATTGTAATGGTTTTCCTCACAATCAGATGTTTAGGTCAAATGTACTACAAAGAGATACACATCTTACTTTGTCATCTTCAACACCATCATTGTCATCATCCTCATCACAGGCATCTCCTTTGCCATCTTTATCAAAGTCTTCTTGGCCCGAGTTAGGCAGAAGGGGGCAGTTATCCTGGCCAAAAGAAATAATCAGTACATTATGTCTATATTATGTCAAAATAACTTGCCTGGGCAGAAGAGCAGATATGTACACCAGAGACTATAAAACAAGAGCAATCAGCAAAGTACTTTTTAAAGTGCCTTTTTTTGCTGCCAAAGGTAGTATTCATTTGCTGCTTTCATATTGTAAAGTAAGTGAAATGCAGCTGCAAATCATTCTATTTCCCAGCTGCTATTAAAGTGACATTTCTAGTAAATTTTGGAGGGAACTAGCAGGAAACAAACACACCACACGCACAGACATGCACTCTTACATCAACTCCATAGACAATTCATGAGATATGTTTGAAGATTACACAAAAAATGGCCAGGTTTCATTGCCAGAAAAATAAAAAAACAAGCCAAGAGAAGGTCTTCAGAAACAGCTGTTCATATGTAAAGCTACTACACAGCAATGGAAAGTACTACACAGCAATGAAGGGGAACACTAAGATTTTGAAGAAAGTGTCTTTATACTGTTATGCAAAACAGTACCTTCGCACTCCCATGGCTTTAAAAATAAAAGACAAGCAGATCTCTTTATTTTGTATCACAGCTTTGTAAAGGAAGATTATTTTAAATAACCAATTAAGTTACACTGAAAAATAAGAATTAAAATCGCCTGCCAAACTTTCTACACGCATTTTTTTAAAAATACTAAAATGGATTACCATTCTACCACTTGCTATGGATAAATACATCTGTGAAAAAAACACTCTGTTATTCTCATTTTTACTCACATTCCACATCTACCTCACCCAAAACTGAATCTGTCAAAAGAGTGCAGAAATATCTCTTTTGTAACACATACACTAAAAGATGAATATTATAGTAAGATGCTTTCAATCTCAGTGGTTCTAATAATACAGACAATTTATGAAAAAGAGAACAGGAAATATTGCGATAAATATCAGATCCCCAAAATTTTTACCAAATACCTGTGAAGAGTCTTGACTATCCACCTCAACACTGGTTACCAGTGATACAAAAATTTTTTTGAAACAATGAGAGAAATTAGTCACATGAGTAAGATAATTTTCAATCATTATCAGCTCAAGGAAAGAAGCTTTTTAAAATCAAATTACTCAACTAGGATATTTTGTAAAGAATATAAGGGCATGAAAATCTGTGGTACTTTTAAGGGTTTTTTTAAGGGCAGTTGGAGAGGCCCCCTTAAATGAAGTACTTGTGTCTATTAGATCAACATATATTACACAAAACATGAAAAAAATCTTTGGAACCAGGTTTTTTCTGAATAGGTTCAGCATGCTGTGTTTAACCAAAACTAATGTTTTGTGCTTCATCATGAGTGAACATGTGCAAACTCTGATGACAGGAACTGAAAGAACTATATATGAACTGCAACAGCTGAGTTGGCTGAATCCACGAGGAAAATACATCAATTGCAGTGAAGAAGAACATTTGAGGCCCAAATTTCCATCTATATCTGAAATTTTTCAGCTGATAGAGCCCAGATTCACATAAATGACTTATTCTCTCAAACAGCCTGATTTCAAACTTTCCTAGTCTCTTAGTCTGTATTTGTTTTAACCACTATAGTAGTCTGGAGCTCAGTCATTTTTGCATTCCTTTGCATTTTTTTAAGCAGGTTTTGTGCTAGAACTTCAAGAAGATTTATAGATCACTTTAACACGGAGAAAGAGAAGCAAAAATGTTTCAGGTCTGGGAAAAGAAATCCTCAAAAAACCTCAGAAGAGAAAGCTTGCCCTTACAGCCATGAGTGATTAGCAAAATACTTGAGCGTCTGCCTAGTGAACATACATAGATAATCCAGTGTTGTCAGTGGTCCCACAGGTAGATCTTTAAAACGGAACACCTGCATATGCCTTCTACTCGGACAAAACTCCTCTATCCCAGTTGCTTAATTTGCTGCTGCAAACAGTGTATGCTCCACTGTATTGTGCCTGTCATTCAACCATCAGCAAGGCCACCACTCAGAACTATGATCCAAGGAATTGCCTGTCAAGGGGTGCCTTTGCCCCTCAGCTATTTGGGCCATTGTTAAACAGGTGGAACAACTTCTAGCCTGGTTCCATACAGCATCAGGATACGACCTACAAGGAAGCTCAGCATTTTTGAGCAATTCCTACTGGAAGGAACCTCAGGCCATGAAACCAAGAAGGACTTATTGTGTACTTCAGAAGAGCACAGAATCAGGCCCCAAGGAACATACCACATGGATACACCCTACTAAAATGGGTACTACATGGCACCATTTTTAGGCTCCCTGATGCTAAATTTTTCTCATTGGTGTAGTAATGTTTCATCATTCACTGGAACAGCACAGCTGCACAGCAAGAGTGGACAGAGCCAATGGTGGCAGGCAGGTCAGGTCATTCCCCTTGGGAGGGTGAGAGCTGGGATTTCACATCTCTGAGGGATTAGCAGGGCTGACTCTCTCACCCTATCCCTGTGAGCCTTTGGAATAAGGAGAACTCCTCTAATAAGTCACATTCATTCCTCTCTCAGGCTCTTATTGTTAAAAATTATCTCAGGCTCTGAATCCAGTTTTCACAGTGTGTGGTCTGCTTAACTCTTTAAAAGGAAGGGATGCTCAAGACAGCATTTTGAACTCTAGCCCTTTCATGGCTGTCAGTGTCTTTTCACAAGCCCTGCAGGCTGGATTTCACACTTGCCTGGGCCCTGAGATCCCTGTTTCATTCTCACTAGCACTGTGCTTCACACCCATGCTTTAGGCAACTCCTGCTCAGTGTGCTAACTCCATTCACAAGCATCCCAATTGTCCATGTATTCTGAGTAGGAAGAAATCCAAAACAGAGGGCTCTGGATTTAATTTTCAGAATCCCTTAATGTATTTTACCAAATGAAGTAAATACATTTCACAGCATCTCCTAGAAAACAAGCATGCTGTAATAGTCAAAGCTTACTGAAAGCAATCACCAACTTAATGAATTAAAAGGGTTACTCACAAATATTTAGGAAAAGTTAAAATTTTGTTAACACATGGCATTTTTATTAATCTTTTTCACCTACCTTTACACAGTGGTATGTTGCATTAGCAGCACAGACCAAGTTATTATTAGGCCAGCCATCCAAATCTGAATCCTCACCACAGATGCGTCCATCACCAGCATAACCTGTCCTACATTCACATTTGTACATTGGATCACTGAAATGGCCCAGATAGATGCACTCTGCAGACTTATGGCAGCTGTGTGTCTTGTCCTTGCATGGATTCTCAGGTTCACAGACCTATAAATGATGGAGCATATTCATTGAAACCTGATAATCACAGCCAGCTGTGTGTGCCTCAACTTTGTCAAAATCAGACCAGTTATTCAGAGGTTCAAAGACAGGAACTTTGTTTTGATTGTGGTTAGTAAGTCATACTGCTCTGTCAGTTCACAACTCAAACAAATATGTACAATGATAATACTTAAAACAAACCACAGGAAAAATTGGACATTATTTAAAAAGCAATTAAACCTGTTAACAATTTTAGTACTGTATCTACCTTCTTCCAGATGTCACTACACCCAAGAAATTAACTGCAACGGGAGATTGTACTCACTTCTTTTCTTCAGAGTTCTACCTGACAGTGTAAAAGGACTATCTTATTAAATCAAACAAGACCCTAAGGAATTCTTGTGCTCACCTCACATAGGTTTTTGTTACCTCTTCCTTATCATTATGTTTCACTGGCAGTATCTGAGAATCCTACACAGATGGTTCACGTGTAGAATTCACAAGCTGAGCTAACCACAGATTGATTCAACAGCAACAAAGAGAAGGCAAACCATGACTTCCACTTTAACATTTTTGTATTTTCTAGGAAACTGTCGTCTTCAACCTCACTTCTACTTCCTGCTGTCCTTTGCTGATAAGCTGTCACCCAATAGAATTTAGGGAATGAGAACTTCAGACATATTTCTGATAACACTGACATTAACAGCGTCATATTTATTAAAAACAAAAAAATCCTAATTCCTCAGTTTCCACTCTCCAGAACAGGTATGTTAACCTCAGAGAAAGGACTGCAAAGCAGGGAAATATTTGCTCCTGGAATTTTAGGCTCATTTGGTATAACTGTCCATATGCCTAAAGAAAATCAAACCCTTAAAAAAGCCAATCCTAAATTCAGTGTTTTGTTACTCAAAAATACTCTGAAATTACAATTATTTATTTCAGGCTATTTTGGTTTGGTACCCAAGTTTATCTTATGCCACCATTCAAAGATATTTCAGATGAGAATTACTCAAAGCCATCAAATTTCCTTCAATATCACTTACTTGCTTCTCTGTCTTGGCAACTTCAAGCCCTACTCCATAAGGCTGACTTCCTTTATAGCGTGGAGGACACGGCAAGCAGTGAAAACCTGGATTTGTGTTCACACAGCGATGGACCTGATTCACTTTAAAGCAAACATCTGACACAGCTATACACTGCAGCAAAAGAAAGAAAGAAAACAGAAACCAATTAGATGTCTGTGTAATTCCCAAATAATGTATTTTTCATGGCGATTTCCTGATTTTAATGGAAACAGAGCCAATACCTCATCAAGATCCTCACAGACAGTACCATTGCCAAGGTATCCAGCTGGGCATGCCCCACATGACCAAGACCCATCCGGGTAACTGTTGCATTCTGCTCCAGGAAAGCAAGGATTTGACAAACACCCATCTGGCAAAGACACACAAAACTGAAAATTAGGTAAGGAGCATAAAAGGCATGTAAAACTAAATTTCAGAAAGAAGTATTCTCTGATCATTACTTTAAATCACACTTGATGCAACAGACACTTATAAAACCCCTAAAGTTAGGCTTATTAAGTGCATTTAAGACTAAATACTGTTGATTTAATATGAAAAAATTACAGATGGCTACATCCAGTGGAATACATTGTAGCATATTCAATCCCTACTTAAGAAAGGCATACTTGTTCAAGAAAGCTGGTATCACAAATATATATAAAATCCCACTAAACAGCACTCAAAATAGATAAATGTTGTCTACTGAACCAAAGGTTTAATTAGCAGATTCCTGTAGTGTCACTTCATAACTACTCATTAAAGAGGTGACAGCAATAATAATTACTCAGCCCAAATAAAGAATGAATACCAACCAACTGGGCAATCCTTCTTATTGCACATATCATGTTGCTTGGTGTCTCCCACGCATGGCTTTCCTCCATACTGCGGCTCTGGACTGTTACAGAGGCGAGACCTCTCACGAATTCCTCCTCCGCAGGTAACAGTGCAGGCAGACCACGGAGACCAAGGACCCCACTGGCCATTCACTAAGACATGCAAAAGAGCAGAGAATCACAGGCAGTAAAGTGAGGACATCTGGTGCCAATGACAGCAACCCTTCATCAGATCCTTGACTAGGGAGAGTTTCTCACTATGTACATAGGAAGATGACGGCAGATGTTTGCACTGAGACAGCAATATTTCAGAAACAAACAAATGAAAAATACCCAACTGCTTCATAGGCATTTTTTGGCCAATAATTCAAAACAGCATGCCATGTCCACTGGATATGCAATGAGAAAAAAAATGAAATGAAAGTGAAAGTGTATAGAATGAAAGGTCTCTAAAAAGGTTTAAAAGTGTAGACTAATAAAGAATTACGATAGCAATTAGTTGTGTCGAATATGTAAAATATGCATGCACAAATATCGAAGAAATCTGACTACTGGGGGATTCTATGTCTACTCCTAATAAGTACAGAGACAGCTTCCTTTTAAAAAGGAAGTGTTTATTTTTGATAAGGAGAGATATATCACTAACATGGAAATTTCTCAAACTCTTAATATTTAAAGCCAAATTATAACTTGGAAAGTTTACAAAACCTCTGACTGCATTGTTCAAATTCACTGCCATTTAGATCTGAACAAAGAGAAGGAGTTCAGCTGGAATATTATTGTGTCACTTTTGATTCAAGACCACAGACATACCTGGACATGGAACCTTCTCACACTTCTCCGTTTCACGCCCATTCCCCACACAATTTTTCCCACCCATCTGAGGAATAGGAGAATTGCAGAGGCGGATGCGGGTGATATTTCCCACTCCACAGGTAACTGAACAGGAAGACCAGGGAGACCAATGACTCCAGCCACCATCTTGACGTACTGCCAGAGAAAAGAGCAAAATTCAAGCAAACAGCCCACCTGCAGCAGTAACAAAAAGTCACTTATGTGGTTAGTCTTCTAATGAGCCCCCCAGCGCATCTGATGAATGTCCCATCTCTTTCCCACCATTTCACTTATGAAGCCCAGCATGCCAGCTCAGGTGCCCAAGAGCAGCTTTCTTAGGAATTTCAGTAACCAACGTATGACTAACAATTATGTCAGACATTTTACTTAAAAATAAAGTTTTCCAATGAAACAAACACTTGTTCAAAATGCACATTTGGACACCTACCAGTCTCAGCTGCTACATATTGCCTTAGGTACTATATTAGCCTGGATATCACAGGTACTTGCAGTAGCATTAACTACTCTTCTGGAATATCATCCTTGTAAGTGCCTTAAATATAAAAGCAGTTTGATATTTTGCAGAATTCTTCCATGATTACTGTGCTCCTAAACACAGCTAAGTTAATGGACTGGCCCAACAATCAATGAGTGGCAGATGTAAACAGAACATTGTATATCATGTTTACAAAGTGTTGTCTCCAAACTGAGTTCAAACAAAAGACTCCAGTTCATAATGTTAAAGAAAGGATCACTCACAATCTTTTCTTCTTTTTTTTTAATATAGCTGACCCCAGAATGTACATACCTACTAAACTGTCAGGAAAGGGAAGAACACCTGAAAGGGGGAAACTGGCAAAGAATCTAATGACAGCTACTTTAATTGTTCATATAGGATTTCTCAAGTACATACTGTCCTGACTAAATTTGGTTTTGCTTTGAGATGTCCAAAGAAGCTTCTAAAAAGGAAGAAATGTATTACTTACTGCGATGGTCACATTTCTTAAAGCTGCACATCCTTGTTTGGATGTGTGGGCCTGTACAAGCACTCCTGGTGACATCACACGACCTTCCTCGCATCTGTGTCCCAGAGCCACAGGTAACTGAGCACTTTGTCCAGTCTGACCACGGTGACCAGCCCTCCTCGCTGTCATCAGCTGCAGAGGAAAAGGTAAGAAAGTGCTTAACTTGGAAAGTTGCTCTATTATCCTATTTAGAAGATATTCTCTTCTCTTTTTCTGCAGAATATATACTTTAACATTTAGATCTCTCCTTTTCTAATTTTGCTTTCCCAAGCTGCCACTGATGTTACAGAATTATGGTGTAATATAATGAGAGGTTAGTTCAGATAAGAATCCTGGATCTTCATGAACTTGTATGCAGCATGTTTGCATGATGCACTGATCTTTGAAGGAAGAACATCTTATCTCTATAATGGACCGAGCCAAAAGGTAAGTACAAAATGCCTTTGGCTTCAGAATATAGGTCAATATGATGAGATGTGGCCCCACCTTTGAAAGCTACATAATGGTGAACATGAAGAAGAGCACATTGTAAGAATACACCCTATGCTCTGAATGGGCAAAAAAATGTGAAACATGACTGGGGAGAAGCATGCTTTTAACATTTTATGCCCAAGGTAGCTAAGCAGGTTATTGTCTTAATTCTAAGCAGGCAATATAATCAATGAAGACAGATCAAGTCCTTCAGAGGGTAACTTCAAGCACCCAAGTTACTTTGTATGATCTTTGTATACAAACAAGTTCTATATTTGATCTTAGCCACCTTGACATCTTGCTTCTTTTGAGCTTTCAAGAACACTAGTAGTGATTTTAAATAATGCCAAAGACTATCTATCTTTCTCCTCCTAAATACTCACAGTGAGAGCAGACTGGACAGCATTCACCTTCAACAAAAGCTGGATCAGCACAGGAGACTGCTGGGCAGGTGATTTGATTGCACACAATTTTGGAATCCTAAAGGCAAAAAAATCAATTTACTGATTTATGGTCACAGAGAGGTAAATGAAGATGGGCATCGGGGGAAGTTTCTTGCTTGGAAATGTTTTAATTTATTCTATCATGGACAGGAGACAACTTTTTATAAACTTCATTAAGTCCAGCCAAGCTCTAAGTAGTCTACTGACGTGGACAGTTGAGTTGGAACTCCATTTCTGCAAAAAAGAGCATTTCCAAAACCTTACCCGGCAAATGCACTTGGTGCAGCTATCCACAATCCAGCTTTCATTATCTGCAAAGACACGGCCATCCTGCCAGCAAACTGGTTGGTTCTTCAGTGTTTTGTTAGGCCCAATCAGTTCCCACATAATTTGGTTCTCTTCAGACTAGAAGATGAAGTTAAATGAAAACAAATTGTGTATTTCATAAGCAAACTGTTGTAAATAGACAAAATTGAAATATGACTGGACTTAATTCTTTCATCAAAAAATGTATTTTTACATATTTATATAAATAAGGAAGATGGTCTTAAGTACTGCAGTCCTGCATAGCAATTCTTCTAGCAGTGGTACAAACACAGTCACACAATACTAAGGGAAATTTGTTCTTAGTCACTTTGCTTTCCTCTAGCACAGCTCATCTTTAGGTGAGAAGATTTTAGTCCTGACACATATACTAATGAAATCCCTTCAGAAATAATTAGCTGATTCAGAATAAGAAGAGAGGCAGACATCAGCAAAACATCACCATAACAGTTCAACAATGAAAATTCCATACATTTGTTCGCAGTTTAGGTACCCCATGTAGCCACTTACTGATGTATTCATAAATGGTGTCACATGGTAATAAGGCTTTAACAGTATGCAAGCAAGGTTGGGATTGCTAGCTTTCAATTTCCAAAGCTTTAGAAGGATTTCCCCTGTGCATAAGGGCATGTGCGTGTGTGCTCTTTTAAACCCAGTCTGAAAACCAAGCCTTGATTAAGCAAGCCTTGTTACACTCAAGAACTACCAAACTCTTAAAGTCTCAAAGAAAATAATCTTTACATTAAAAAAAAATCTTTACATTATGTAGACATACTAGCAGGTGCTCATATGTAATACAGAAATCTCTATTAAATGCCCCATCATAAAACAAGGAAGAAAGAGAACTGCACAGCAGACCTCAGTCAGTTCTCCAGACTTGCAGGTACTTACCACTTTTTGGAGGTTATCAGCCAAGTTGTTCACCACGATGCGCAGGCCAGTGAGCTCTGTGAACATTGATCCCAGCTCTTCACAGGAGCGGTCACAGAACTCAGCCTTCTCTGGTTTCTCACCCACGTACTCGGTTGTGACAGCAGGGCTCAAGTGAAGGATTTCAGTGCTCTCATTGATGGTGTTCACTTCAGCTGGTAGCAAGAGAATGAAAGAGAAGAGCAGCATATACAAAGCTCTCCCACAGACTACAGATTCCTGCTGAAATCACAGATTGGCACCCATGGGTAGAGTTTAAACACATCTATTTTGGCACTGCTTCATGCTTATTATATGCTTATTATACCCATGAATAAAAGAGGGGTTAGATGTCAGCTGGTTCCAATTACAGATTTTCCCTTTTCAAAATTAAGAGCCAAGCTGTGTTTCACATTGCCCTCACTTTAAAATTGTTGGCACTGCAACACATTAATTTATGAAGGCTAACAAAAGAACACAGTATCAAAGAAGCAAACCTATTTCATCCACTCAGACATAAAAGGTTTCAGATTTTTTCATGACCTATCACATTTCCTCAAGGCAGAGAAAAAGGCAGGACAAAGTTTCCTTGCAGAAAGTTGTTGTCCTTGTTCTGTCCATAAATTCTATAGCTGGATCAATTTGGACCTTTATGCAATGTATACCAGACTTTGGGCTGCTCCAGTGCAGATTTCACTGCCCAGTTAAGCTCAGAGGAGCTGTTATAAAAATAGTTTCATTCTGAAGTGAAATAGAGGTCAAGCTAAAATCAGACAAATTATTTGATTTGTCACTCCAAACACTCATCCAAAAGGCAGACTGGAATTAAAACAGAACTTTGCGTTCACTAGACAGGGAGAACTGAACATGTTCTAATATAATTTTAAAATACATCCCTGTATGCAGTAAATTCTTGAAAAATAACATAACAGCAAGTATGATTTTAATCAATAAATAAAGCACATAGATAATGAAACAGTCTGTGTTCTGTTAAGCATTTAAATCTCCATCAGGTAAAAGTCACGGATTCCATGGATGCTTTCTCTAAAGACTTCATGATAAACTCAAAGTTTCTATCAGCTATACAGCAAGCCATACTTCCTTATCTCTTAATAAAGACTTATTTACCAGACTTAGTGATGTTGGAATTGCTCAAGGTTGCTGAAGAGAAAAGACAAGCAAAGGATATAGCAATTTAAAAAGAAGAAATCAGCACAGAACATGTGCCATAAAACATATGCATCAAAACTCCAATTCCATTCAGTGTTGACAAATCACTGAAGGTGGCAAAGCTTCAGAAATGTTAAGAGCTTAATTTCATGCTTTACCATACAATGTAAAGTGTTATACATAAGTTTAAAAGGAAATGGAATCAGGAACTAAGTATTCTTCCTTCATTTGGAAGGCTAAAAGTAAAAGACCAAAGAACCAACCCACAATATGACATTAAGTGATTACTTCTCAACCAAACTTAAAATTATTAGCTCGATGTGCTTGTAAATTAGCTATGAAACATCTGCCACTAGCCAAGGTCTACAAAAAATGGTTCACAGTCTTCCAAAGTTGAAGCAATTGTCCAGCTTCATTTACAGGATGGGAGAAAACCACACAGCAGATCAGAACTCTCTGTGTCGTAACAGTTTATTTCAGCCACTTTTTGATTCCCTGGAAAGAATGCAATTTTCCTACCACATTGAAACACTAGATTTCTCAGATCCCCCCACAGCACTTCTCAGATCATTAATTTCATATTTTTCAAGCCGACATGGAGTGTGCCTTGACCGGAACATTCTGAGGACATTAATAAAGTTGCAATCTCAGCAGGAAACATAAACCAAAACTATGTTAGAAGAACTAAATCCTCACTTCCTACTGGTACTTGGCAGTGACTGAAAGAAGAGCCTGGGGATCACTGGGAAATCAGTTCTCTGCTGCTGGCTTCCTGCTAATTTCCTAAGGACCAGATGATTAAAATGAGCAACCAGAAAAGCAAAATGTGCATCCTCCTCTCAAATATGCAAATATCATTCTGTTGAGATAACTCAAGAAGGGATTTTATTGATGTGCCTATTTAGGTGTTTCTGTCATCTTTCCTTCCCTAAATCCTGCCCAAAGGATTTGCAGCCACCACACTACAGACATACTTTTCTACCTTCAACCAAGCAGCATTCCCAAGCCACCATTTCACCTATGTCACATTCCCATATTAGGCTTAAAGATACATTGGGAAAACCTAGTCCTGTCTCCTTTTGTGTCCTTAGGGCTGAGGGAACTTCATCAGTAACATCAGCCTTGCTGTCATGAGACATTAATTCCATTAAAATTAATATGTCATCTTAATGCCTGTGCTTCAGTTAAACAAGTGAGGCATCAAAATGGGAAAATATCTTGTGGTCAGTAGCATAATTCATGGCTTTTCAACTGTGGTAGTTGTCATTAGCAGCATTCTCCAAGTTACAGTACTGGGCCCAGTAGTGTTTAAACCATCCATGAGTGACTTGGATGGAGGAGCAGATACCTCCTCAGCTAGTTCACTGATGGCACAGCTGGGAGGAGTGACCAATACCCCAGAGGACTGTGCAGACCTTCAGAAGGACTTCAACAGGCTGGAGAGATAGGCAGAGAAGAACCATTCTGCCCCTCTCCTTATCCTCAACCACATCTGGAGTGCTGTGTCCAGTTCTAGGTTCCTCAGTACAAGAAAGATATGGAGCTCCTGGATTGGGTCCAGCCATGGACTACAAAGTTAATTAAGGGATTGGTTTCTTCCTCTTAGGAGGAAAGGCTGAAGGAGCTGGGCATGTTCAGCCTCAAGGAGAGACAAACTTGATGAGGAGGGACCTCATCAAGGTGTATAAATATCTAAAGAGAATGGAGCTCAGTGGTGCCAAGCAATAGGACAAGAGGCAATGGGCAGAAACTGATGCACAAGAAGTTACACCTGAGTAAGAGGAAGAACTTCTTTCCTGTGTGGGTGACCAAGCATTGGAACAGCTGCCCAGAGAGATGGTGGAGTCTCCCTCACTGGAGATATTCAAGAATCATCTCCACACAATCCTGCGCCATGTGCTCTTGGATGACCCTACTTGAACAAGGAGGCTACACTGATGATGCCCTGTGGTCTTTTACAACCTGACCCATTCCATAAGTATGTGATTAAGCTGGATAGGCAATTTCAGAATCTGACATGAACATAAAAAAAACCTCTCAAGTAATTTTGATGGCCTCACTGTGATATTAGTTCCTTTCTGTTACTTCACAAGAAATCTCCATCTTGTAGTGTTTCTTGGTATTTTCTTGCAAGGTAAAAGCAAAAATACTGTGAATTGAATTATTTGCTAAATAATTCTGAGGAAGGATAAAACAAAAACCCCAAATCTCTATAATTTATAGAACTGAAAATTTGGCAATTGACAGATATGATAAAAATACGTTAAGAAAATATTATTTGTTGGTTATCAGCAGCTTATAGCTGCACAAGAATTCCTCTTAAGGTTTGTATTAGCATGAAGAACTCAATTATTCCTTTAGGCTCCAATTGGTTTCCTCTTCATAGTAGAGGTACAGTAACATCTTTTTTACTTGGTGATATTTCAAAACATTTAGTATTCCTTTGAAGAAGTCAGGATCTTCTATGCTTTAATTTCTGGGTTTTGCATAAACAAGAATAAAAGAAAGTTCAATCTGCTTAACTGATTTTCTCTGTCACACATTTTAGCAAAGTAACAGAAATAATGGCATTCCAAATGGCAGGAGTTTCAAACAAAACCCTGAAGTGCTGACTTGTGCACCCACAACATTCCTCTGACAGACTGAGCTGGCTCTGATTCTTGACTGAGCTCTTGTCAGCTACAAGCACTGGGAAGTAAAACAGTCAGCACCTCCTATGAGCTTGAGTACAAAACCTTAGCACATATTTGACAAATAATCCTACTTCTTTTATGGGGAATCCATTACAGTCCTACACAGAGTGCTCTCCTCCTGGCAGGGTAAGCATGAGCTGGACTAGCAAGAACATGTCAGCCCGTGACATACATGTCTTCTGTATTTCTTCCTTTGATTTCTTATTTTCCTGAGGTTATTTTGATTAAGAACACTTTGGGAGTCAAACCCAAAGCCTCTTTCAGTCAAAGGTATTGCCAAGGAATTCAGTGTCTTTAAGAATGGCAGACTAGCTCATGGGCCCATTGACAGCAGCAGCAGAATTCAGAACCAACACTACCTGTCATGCGTGCCAAGAACTGCAGAAAACTCATAACAAAATATATATTTTCCTACACATGTTTTTTTCCTTCCATTTCTACTAATTTATTGCTCAATACTTTTTTCCCCAACTTAAAAACTAAAAAGCTCAGTTATAAACTTAGTAACTGAACTAAAATAATAGGCTAGAGAGTAGAAATTGCATCATATAAACATATAAATTCCCATTACCACCAAAAAGCAACTCATTCTCATTTTCAAAGGGATCTGTCACATGGTTTTAGGATAATATTTCACAGTTGACATTACTAATTTTCAGATGCAACTGAACAGTATTAATAAGATAAAAAAAGCCTTACTTGACTGGCTTCTCTGGCATCCTTTCTTACGCAGAACATCCTCTATTGAAGTATCAAAGATTAACTGAATATTTTGCAAAAGTCCCTGTAATAATAATTTTAAAAAGCAATTAAAAACAGTAAGATCAATTTTTTAGCAAGTAATAACTGATCTGTCTCAATGACATGCTACTGACTGGATTCAGACATAAGCAAATACAAGGCATTAAATCTGACACACAGAAAAAAAAAGTGGTTATACCTTTGCTACATACAGTTTCAGTATTATAAGGCACAAAGCTAGGTGTGTTCTGAAACATGTCATAGTAAAAGATATTAATCTTCTACAAGCTCAGATCTCCATTTTCATAGTGAATTTTAGATTTGTCATAGGGTCAAAGCCAACCTTCCTGTACACTTCCATCCTTAGCCAGTCATTCCCATGCACCATAGTTCACTGCCTCCTCAATGGTGCTGACACTGCTCTGAGACAACACTCTGAAACCAGACTGGTATCTAGTTCACTTTGGCAAAAAACCAACAAAACCCTCAAAGAAAAAAAAATTAAAACCCAGATATTTTCAGTGAGCCACTTTTTGATACAGCTTCAGAACCAGTTGCATGAGCACTACTGATAGAGTAACTTAGTCAGGGAGGCAGGAATGGAGAGGCTGTGGGCAAGAACTTCTGAAGTCCCTGCCAAAACTAGTCATCCCATGAAGCCAAACTCCAGCATGTCAGGCTCTGGCTGAAAACTAGATGGCACAACATGATGAGAAAGAAAGGGCTTTTATTAACTTTCTGGAGCCATGAGTTCAAGTCTGACTTCAGCTTTGACTGAAAAGAAGCCATCCTTAAAGCCAGTTGGGCCAGGTCACATCACTAGTTTATGTGAGGCAGAAGGTCATTTCTATTTGATAGAAAAACAGAAAGCTTATAATTGCTCCATCTCAAATGTTTTCCACAAGAAGAAAAACAATCTAATTTACAGGACTGATCAAAACTTTTTATTCTATTTATTTTTTCAAATTTTTCCTCTTAAATTTAAATTGAAAAAAAATATTCAAAACGGCAAAACAGGATGCTCTGTTACAGGATGGACCAATATCACATGCTTCAGCTCCCTTAAAAATTAATTTTTTCTTTCAAATAAAAGAATAAGAATATTGACATATTCTCATGATTTGAATAGATATATTTTGATGTAAAAACAGTTCTTCAAGAAATTTGGAAAAAATTCTACCAATCACCACAAAAATGCAACATCTCTGTAAGTGTTACATCTGGAAGAGAAAAGGGATGGTTGCATAGGAAAGCCAAAAATTGGCTTTGCACACTTTTTCTGGATTTAGACTTCACTTTGCCTTTGCTTTCAAGACCCCCAAAATCACACAGATCAGCAATCAATAAAAGCAAACTCTGCTTGGTAACACCGATGAATCCATTAAAACCAAGAGGCATCGAGACAACAAAACTGCACCTACTGCATCTTCCCAAACTACTTGCAGTTACCTTCTTACTACACCAGAGACCCAAGCTCTTACAGGTCACCTACCCTGAAATGATTCTCCCGAGTGGACCCTTTCGCCACGTACAGCCTGCTGCTCTCTGCTTTCAGCTGCTCATAGAAAGGCTCCTCCAGGATGAAGCTGTCAATAAGGTCACAGCCAACATAGAGGTTGTAGTTCTCCCCTGTTATCTGCACGGTGAGGTTCTTCCACTGTGAGTCAGCAAGGTCCACATCTTCCAGGGAAATCACGTTCTGGAAGCCATCCACCCAATAGATAAGGTCCAGGGTGTTGGCCCGGCCATTGGAAATGATCTCAAACTGCCTCTCACTGATGCCAGGACCCTCTAAAGCAAGGACAGTGCCTCTAGATTGCCTGTCCTGCCTCAGGGTTGCTGAAAGGATAAAGCCCTCATTCTGCCGTATTAGTTTTACGATCTTTTTTAGTTTCTCCGGTTTACATGGAGGTATATGGTCAAACCGAATGAAACGATATGCTGGCACAGTGGGGTCTGGGCCCCGGAACACCTTTGCTCCAATTGTCTTTCGGTTTATGTTACTGACTTGAAGTAAATCAAAGGTAGTCTCCTCTTCCTTGTCACCATCTGAAAAAGTTAACACTGTGTGACAATGTGTCTACCAAAAGTCTTGCAAGAAACAGCTCTGTAGAGTATACTTAGTAACTGCATTTAACACTTATATGACAGACATTAGGGACCTGCAGAGTAAATTCCCCTCTTCCACAAATGGAGCTGTTCCTACAAGCAGGCAAGTGAATCATATGTTCTACCTGACATTTTCATTTACATGGCAATTCTCTCCTTCTGTGCATACAAATACTTTTGATTATACTTTTATACAGATGGCTTCATATTTTATAGCACTGTATAGTACATAGTTGTACATACATATATGCTGTAGGCCATGTATATGCTTATACATGGTTGCATGTAGCAATTTATTCCTTAAATATTTCATTAAATATATGAATGAATATATGAATGGCTAAGAAATTTGAGGCAATTGCTATATTTTGATTACCAGATAATGGAAAATCAAATGAGAATCTGTGTGCCTACACGATGACTGAGAAAAAAAGAGATTTGTTTTTTAAAGACTGCAACCAAGAAATCAGATGTAAATGAGGGTCTGGCACTGTGCCAAATCATATTCTAGTCATATTTGGTCTGTGCATGTCTATTTCCCTACATTTTTAATACCAATTATTTCTGGGATTATATACATTTTAATCAATAACTTATAAAGAAAGCAACTTTGGGATATATTGAGAAATCTTCATTTAGCACTGGCAAGGTATATCTACCAAAAATACCTCAGACACTTCTAAAAAGAATCCTTTATTATTACTTTGTTCACTGTAGTCAGGTAAGCCAACTCTTTACAACTTTTAACTCTGGGAGTCAGTCTGTATGCAGTTAAGAAGTGTCTGAACTTACCCTGAGCATTTGAGGAAACCCACAGGGTTATCAAGATAGCAAGCCACAACAACCCTCTCCTTTTCAGCATAACTCCTATGAATAAACCAAAAAGTAGTAAGTATTAGGGAAATTAGATTTATCAACTATAAGTAGTGCAATTTTCCTCATGAAAAGTCAAAACCAGAAACTATACATATAAAATCAGAACTTTTATTTTAACTGATCCTTGTAATATTTATTCTAGGTCTACTCTTGATAATAGAAGTAAAATGTGACATCAGGCGAAGGGAAGAGAATTATAAAAGTTAGAGATCCTTCTTTAGGAAATGTCCTTAATAAAAAGAAAAAAAAAACATTCAGAAAATATACATTATTATTTTTTAATGAAATTTCAGTAGCTGGCATAGAGACCATATGACACTACAGGAGATAAAGCTTATTGCTAGCACAACTTTACTTTGGAGCAAAATATTCAGTCAAAAATCCTTGCAGGATAATGGGATCTAAACTAGATGAAGGTTCTGAGTAATGGGGTACTTTTCAGTGCCATGATACAAAGTCCTCTCTCTTCTATATATATACAATCCTCTGTACCCAAACATAGCTGGGATAAAGTGAGTCTTAACGTGATGCTGGGTTTGCCCTGTAGCACTGTGCAGTTATAAACCACGTAATTGCATCTCCGTATGTGTCTCAGCTCACAATGAATGGAGCAGAAGCATTCTCCGGCATGTGTAGAAATCCAGTTCTCTGGGTACAGCCAAATAACTTCAGCACTGCCAACTCCACACATTACTGCAAGGACTCAGGGATGCCGCCAGCGCTTCCCGTCTACATTTTCTTTGTTCTACACAGAACTCTCATTACCTGGCATCCCCAGGGTACCACCGCTACAGCCAACTACCGGCAGCCGCCAAGATGCCTCTCTCACCACTCGAACCCCGCGGTTCCCGACGGGACAGAGCCAGCCCGGGCGGCGGGCGCGGCGGCGGCAGGGCTGCCGCGGGCAGGTGCCTCACGCCCGCCGGCCCCGCGGCTGCTGCCCTCACCTCGCACCCCGAGTCCCCGCGGGGTCGGCAGCGGGGCGACTGCCCACGCCGAGCTCCGAGCGGGCGGCGGGAGAGAGCGGGCTGAAGCCTCCTCCGCCCCCCGAGGGGGCTTCGCGGCGGGCACGGCGCCTCCTCGCCTCGCGTCTCACCTGGCATCGGGGAGCCGACGGTGCGCTGGGGCTCTGCGGGGCGACGCCGGTCGGGAGTGGAGCGCTCTGCGCCGCTGCCGAAGCCCTCGCAAGTCCCTGCACGGCAGCGCGCCCCGCGCCGACGCCTTTATGGGCTGCGGGCCGGGCCCCGCTGTCAATCAGCGGCGCCGGGGCGCGCCCCCGGCTCGCCCCTCCGCGGCGGTGACATAACCCCCGCCGCCCCCTCCCCACCTCGCCTACCTGCGGGGCCATCGCCGGCCCGGGCCCGCCCCCGGCGGGCGGTGCAGGGGCGGTGCGGGGGGCGGGCAGGGCGGCTGCGGCCTCCCCTCGGGGAGCGGAGCGGCGCGGAGGGGCGGAGAGGGGAGCTCGCCATCGGTGTGTGGGGGCCGAGGGCGGCATGGCCCCCGGGAGGCGGCGCCAGGCCCCGCGGCGGGGCAGGAGCGCGGTCGGGCCCCGGCGTCGGGGCGAGCCGAGCTCGGTTCCCGTGGGCCCCTCCGGCCGGCCCGGCTCTCCCGGGGACACTTGCTGATTGAGAGCTCGGTGCTCTTGCCGCCACCGCGGCAAAACCCGGCCTTCTCGAGGGCTCACTTCTCTCATTTTTATCCTCTTAATTTTTAAATTGTTGAGCAGCCCAAAGCCGAGACTTGCCCCGTCCCCCGGTGAACTGGCAAAGTGCTCACTGGATGTCAGCCAGCAGCTCCTCCAGCGAGCGCAGCACCTCGGTCCCGCTCTTCTGCGCAAGAAGCACCATCCCCTTTCATTCCCTGGAAGACGTAGAGGGCTTACTGAGGCGTGCTCCTTGGGCAGGGAGCCTTGGCTCGGGGCTAGTGAAAGCTGCACAGGAGAAACCTCTCTCTTAGGCTGATCCGAGTCACGTTAGGAGAACTGGGAACTATCTCCACAAGCAAGGACTCTAGTCACAACCACTGAATTTTAAAGGTCAACACGCTGAGGAGCAGCCAGCCAGCATCACTCGCCACAGGGAGCAGGAGGATGGATCCCTGTAGTAGGTCTGCACAGAGAACCTGACGTGACATGCAGATACATTTCAGAAGTCAAAGGAGAAGACCACGATCTTAGCTGCTGAGTCCTGATCTGGGGTTGCAGAATATCTGTGAAAATCCTTCAACTGGTGTGAAGAGGCATGGATTTGGCTCAATTTTCCACAGAATCCAAGAAATGTATCCCTCTCAAATGCATAGGTGGACAAACTCCACAAATCTTAACAAATAATTAAATAAATAAATAAATAAATAATCCCTGCCCTCCAAAAAACAGCACAGGAAGTCTTTAACTTTGCCCATCACAATTTGAAATTCCAGTAGAAAAAGGTGTTGATACTTCAGAGCTCAGAAGACTTCAAAAGGCTCAATCTGTCACTACAGCAGAAAATGCCAATGCAAGCACTGCTCCCTTTCCTTTTGCCATGGAAGCTCCTTCCAACTTGGCTGGTCTTGGCCTTGCAGGGTAGCTGGAGCCAAGAAGCCTTCCCCTTTCTCACAGGGTCCAGGGGACTGAGCCAAGATAGGAGGGAGAGGGCTTTTTTGTCTTCCTAAGACATTTGGTTTTCAGTTTTGCAAAACCTCAAGAATTTTAAAAAATAGCTAATGATGTTCACAAAACCTCAAATTCTAGTGGGTTTACTCATTCTCCCTGCTATATTAAGACTTAGTCTTTATATCTATATATGTAGCTGTATGGTGTGTTTTCCACTAGACTGAACTGTGCTGGGATAACTCTCATCAGGAAGCTGCTCTGGAATTACAGCTGGAGAAGAGAATGCAGCAAAGTGTTTAAGAGACCAAGAAGGTATCTCTGAGACAGTTTCATGAATTATTTGTATATTTGTCAGGAAAGCATTTTTACAATAGAAATTTTTAAGTCAATAAATAACAATAGAGACTTTTTTTTTTTGGTGACACCTTTTAACCAGCTGCCTCATAGTAAATCTTTCCATCTCTGTGAATGTTGTAGGAATGAAGGATTCATAGCATATTGTTTTGAGCTGAGTGGTTTATATATAGGATGATGACCTTTGAGAAGAGAGGTTTGATTGTAGTCTTTCCACAACTGAGAAAATGCTTACTTCCTCACTTTCCCCTGGCCACCTTGGAAGAGGTAAACATCTTCTTTCCAAGATTCCTGATGGAAAATCTCAAAGAAACAAGTACACACTCTGCTTTCCACAGCAAGTCAATGTACATTGGAAAACAAGTAAAACATTGGAATAACATTCATGTGTCTCAATTGTCTTGGTTTGCAGGACAGGTGTCTGCTAGGTAGGAGCCTGCCTTGGGATGAAAAATGTAAATCCCCTCCCTCTGAATTATTATAATTCTGAAATCAAGGGGCTCTCAGGCAGAGATCTGGGGATAGGAATAACAGTTCTTTACCAGTGTGTATAACAAGGCAAACAAACAACAATAACTACAGCATTAGCAAGAAAACAGAACCAGGGGACCCGTGACAGCTTTCTCAGCTGAGACGGGAAGGGATGGAGGAGAGGCTTTGCTTCACAAACCCCCTCACTCAGCTGGAACAGCAGGGATGAGCTGAGATCCTGGGCTGGTGGCTGAGGTGTATCAGCAGCTCCACGGCGATGCTGGCACTGGCACGTCCCGGCAGGACAGTGGGTGCGGGGCCCACAGAATAATAAGAAGAAGCTCCGTCTGGTTTATGGTGAGTTCCATTCCCCAAGAAACAACAGCTCCATGTGTGTCCTGCTCTGAAGCCGAAGAAGTAAGCCAGCCCGCAGCTGCCCCGCCCCTCCCTTTTACCTGTCCCTCTTCCCCCTGGGCCCAGCCAAACTTTGTCTTCTCAAGAACGCCCTAAGTACCAGCAGTCAGGTTTCCCTGCAACTAATGGGGAAAATTCTATAGGTGAGAAGGAACAAAAGGAAGGACATCTAACCCCCAACATCAATGTACCTGAAATTTCAGTGCAAAGGGAAAGTGAATAATGGTAATTAGAGATTGTAAAGTCAGATTTGCTAACATGTAGGAACCAAACTGAGGTAGCAGTAGACCTCCTACCGATGGTTTTCTGTACTGTTTTACCTTTTCACTGCATTTTGCTTCAGACCGGCACATCAGACATGAGCACAAGTCCTTAACTTCTCGTCTCTTAATGCAACTCCCTTTGCCTTTTTCAATCTGTTGTCTTCCTTCTGTACCAGCCCTAGGGACCTTCCATTTTGGATCATGTAAATATCGTACAAGGTAACATATGTTACTGGAAATCACTGGGCAATGTCAGGATTCCAGTATGGCACTATCTCAGAAAGAACTGTGATTTGATGTATCTGCACCTAATATTCCATGGTTTTGCCTAGGACTTAATCACTGACATTCTGACTTAGCTTGACTTTGAGGAAGACTTGAACTCTTCTTTCTACATTAGAAGAAATCCCAATGAAGTGGAATATACTATACATGCTATTTTGTTTTTTTTCTTTTACTGCTTTTCTGGTAAAATTGAAACTTTTTCTTTTGGCATGATCCAAAAGAAAAATTCTGTGACTTTTGCTGGACAAAATTCTGATTTATATTTTTTTTTTCTTTCCTGACAAGAGCATCCCCACTAGTTGAAATAGATCTAGTCGCATGAGTGTGATAATGTCCTTCAGGTTTTATCCTGCAGTTTATCCTGATGCTGATAAACATTCTTACAGAAAAGCTCTCAAAAAGCCATGAAGAATTTTTCTTTTTTTTTCTTCCTGTAGTAGAATTTGATTTTCATAATTCACTGTATTGAGGTTCCAAAACTGAAACAGGTAACTTCAAATTAGCCTGTGACTTAGTGACTAAGTTTTTTGAATGAGCTTGTAGGGACAGGGAAGAGGACCTGGTGCTTCCTCCGACAACATGTTGTAAGTACTCCAGTTAAATGCAGACTTTTAGTCCAGGAATAGAATACACAAGGGATAGTGAATTCATATATGACGGGGGAGAGAGGCACTTTTGACAAAGCTTTATGTGTTCTTTCATTTAAGTTCTGGTGCCAGAAAAAAATGGGTATCATAATCAGGTACTTAGTCTTCTGCTGTTTGTTTCAGAGGAAGAAGTGTTTTGGGCTTCTTTTAAACCTTCCTTAAGTAATTTTCAGGTATAAAATACATCCAGATACAAATACTATTGCATTCTGTTACAACAAATGGCCATAGACTGTACAAGCACCAATCAGTGTGCTTTTACAGTAAACTTGTCAAAGAGGGAAATACTACTACCACCCATTTGCAGACTTCATCTTTAGTCAAAAAAGGGCTGTACACAAATACTTGTGCAGTGGTTTCAGCAGAAAGACTTTGAGATTAAAGCTAAGTCCACGTCTAAGTGTTTTGTTATGTTGGTTCCTACATGATTTAACTGGCATCACACAGTAAGTTATGGAAAGAGCAATACATAAGTGGAACCCAAGATTCTTAACTCCTGGTCTGAAACTTGGATCTGGAAACCCTTTTTATTCCCTGTTCTTGCAGTACGTATGACAAAACAAATATCCATCTACAAACGGTTGACTATGTCCTTAACCATTTTACAGAATTTTTGTATTCTCTCCCCACGTGAGCTGCTGAACATATTAAGACTGCCAAGTATTTTCAGCCTCCAAAAAGGAACATTCCCCTACCAAGTACTGTGCAAATGAGCACTGAAAATGCCCTGTAAATCCCATGTTGCTGCTCTGGGTTAAAAAAAAGACAAACCTTTTGCCAGATTCAGAACAGATTACCCAAAGACCTGCTTTTATTCAGCTTTGTTACATAGTTTCACATTCTATCACAGAAGCATTGACGTTTTCAGTTATAACTGGAAAAGATCACTAAAGCACTTCTAAACAGCTAAGACTATCTTTATTATCCAGGATGAAATATAATTTTTATTATATTTCCAATACTGTGCTTTCTGTATGTTGAATGGGATTTAGTCTGTTGTATCTACATATGTTCAAAACCAACCCAATCTCAAAGCTTTTAGATGATTTGGATTAAATCCATATTTAGAAGTAAAACACACTGAAGTTGACAGTAGCTTTAGCTGAGAGGTAAGTGAATACAACTAAAATTATAACTTAAGTGGTCCAGCTGGATTTCAAAAGTTGTTTGGGGGAACAGATGTCATTTATTTCAGGAGGATGTAGCACCAAACTACTTTTGAAGGCTTGGGCCTAGTTTCTTTTCGTTTAGTTAGGTGAAACAAAATGCCAAATTCTTACTAAGAGCTCAATAAGCTACAACAAATGTTTGAGTGATCTTAGTCTAAAAAGATTATTTTCTTGCAATGAGACCCACACTTTTGTTTCACCAAAATGATGATGGGTCCTTGCTTACCTGCACGACTGCCCTGTGAAATGTGAATTATTCCCACTGCTGCGTGTGTTGACTATTGAGGCGGCCCATCCTGAGGGGACTTTAGGTGCCAGCACAGGAGAGGACCTCTCTTCCTGGCAGACATGCAGTCCCATGACCAAGAGGGCTGTCTCTTCTATGCTTTCTCTCTCCTTTCAGCAAGGGCCTGAACTCTTCTCCTTGCCCCCCATTTTTTTATAGGTACAGCAGGTTGGCTGGCTGACAGGAAAATATGGCCTCACCAGTGTGTCCCTGAAACATGGGACTCACAGAGTCTGGAGAGATTGGGAGGCACAACTGGGTAGAGAAACTGAATGGAAGAAAGCTCCAACAGGCCAAGAAAAAAAAAAAAAATACTGAAAAGAATTGAAAAATTGATTGCAAAAAAATTTGAAAGGCCACAGTCCAGGGATTTGATATCTCTCCATATGTTCAGAACTCCCACAGATGGAGTCATAAGTCCCACAGGATGAAGTGATGAGATGAAAGAAGGCAATTCATGAAGCTACTACTGCTGGCTGTGTCTGTAACTGGGAGAAAGAACATCATTATGCTATGGCCTGATAATGATTATGAAGATTAAAGCTGAACAAATAATTCCCATACTATTTTTTTTTTTTTTTACTCTGTGTTTTCCCTCTTTTTCCCCTTGTAAGAACATCCATACTCAGACCACATTTTCCCCCAGCACATTAATTATCTCAGTGTGTTCATATAGCTGTTACTTGTGTTATGGATAAATATTTAAAATCCAAATCATCTTGTTTAGCTGTAAGTGTTTGAGGAGTCAGATGGCAACATTCATGCTCCCCAGTTTGTACACCATCACTTCTCAAATAAATACTTGGCTATACATGTTAAAAGTGGGACTTTTTACAGTGCTCTTGCTTACAAACATCCATTTTGCTCTGAAATATCTCTGAAAGACATCATGCACATAGAATTAAATAATTTCAACCCCTCCCTCTGAAAGAGTTCAAAAGTCAGTTCGCCATTACATTCCATGTTCCACTGTGGTTGTCTCTGGTACTCTTGAAAAAGGAACAGGGAGAAATTTGCTCTGATGATAACCATAGACTACTAAATTTGCTTCAGTCATATAATGGAATGCTGAAAAAATATTACTTACTACATACACCAGGAACAAAGCCATGTATTTTCACACACAATTGTTGCTGACTTGCCACTTCTTAAAAGTTACTAGCCTTTAATTATTTTTTTTATTTATTTGTAATTTTTTTTGTGTTTTGTTCTACTTAAGAAGTAATTGGTTTCACACTGGTGATAGACTAGATGGAAACTACAGTTTGCTCCCCTTGCTATGAAACATTCTCTTGCTATTTCTATACTTGTTCTCTGATAATAAGAAAATGATAAGCTAAGCAACAGTGATTTAATTCAACCTACGCATGGTTTACCGATATTAATATTTTTACTTTTTTAATTATCTTACAGCAATTAACTGTATTTTTTCAAGTGATGCTGCTTTCTTAGCATTGTTTCACTTTCTTTTCCATGAATGCTTACAATGAAGTGTTGGAAATGGGGGCACAGTGATGGAATGATACTTGGTCAGATGAAAAGGCACATTAGTATTTATTATTGTCTTGTGTTTATTTAGTTAGTTATTTTATGTTTCTTAATGTTCACTTCTATGAAGCCACAAGAAAAAAGCTGGCTCTACTTCAAGAAAAGCTCTGCTGAGCATAAAGCTTCTAATTTTTCTCTCAGCTAACCACATAATGCATCTTAAATTTGCATGGCAATTTGCATGCTTCACAGCAATAAGGAAAAGAGAAGTACAGTTGATGATTGTGGCACTTTTGTAATTGGATGAATGATTTGCAGATGTTGGGGTGATCCTGTGCATGTCGCTGGTGGTGGAATTCTGCATGTTGGTGAGGTTTGTGTGGGGTTCTTCCTTCAAAGTCCTGGTGCAGAAATTATTTGGTGATGTAAATTTTGGGAATATCTGACTCTGGAAGTTTGGCCTTTGCTTCCACCTCAGATGTTATTTTCTTTCTCACTACCCTTTATTAAATTATTTTTTTCCTTTTTTCTTCCATTTTCTTTTTCTTTCTGTATTCAAAATTCATGTATATTTCTGAAATATGAACACCAGAAATGGATATAGCTTTCCAGTGAAATATATGATAAAAATATATTCCCTGTTCTGCTTGGTATTTGCCTATGTATGTGTGTCCAAGATGTGTTTTTTCATAATCCTGTTTTAGTTCTTGATGGATTGTTCAATTAATTATTGCATTGTGACCCTTTACAAAGATTAGAGTCGCTGCTTCCTATGTTCTCATATTTCACTGAATTAAATTGTGTGTTCTTAAGGGACACCACCTCAAATATTTATGTAATCTGAAGACCTCAGCAGTTTTGGTATTTTGTTTCAGGTATGTGCAACTATTGAACGTGGCTGCAAGTGGAAGAGGCCCTTGTAGGACCTCTCTGCTGTACACTCTTCAGCCACTCACAGTGAAAATCTTTCACTTATAACTATTACTGCAATCAAAAGAGTTACTATGCTCTATTTACTACTGCTTTTAGTCTATGATGGACATGTGGTGAAAAGATTCTTGAGGCAATAACTGACAAACTCTTAATGTCAGCAGAATAATTTAAATTTTGCTCAGAAAAGCCCTTAATTATTTTCTTGATCCTGCTCTCGGGGAAAACTAAATTTCTATCTTTGAGAATATAGTTTTGTACTAGCTTTCCTACTAAATTTCTTAGTAAGTGCTCTCTTAGAACTGAGATAGAAAAAGTAAACCATATTTTTCTTCCAAAGTAAATAATGCAATTTTGATCAATTATTTTGTAAAATTGTGCAAATGCTCTCTCCTTCCTTTGGGCACCAGAATTACCGTGGCACTTTAATGTACTTGAGGGTGGCAGGGAAGTACCCAACTACCACCCTCTGCATCCTAGAAGTATTGAAGTGCTTTTTACATAAATCTGGTTATATGTCTTTATTTATTGTTTCAGACACTCAAAATCATACTAAAATGCCTTTGGCTCCCACATTCTAATAAACAAGTAACTGAGACTGTTTTTTAAGCAACTCAACAGAGTGACTAGTTCTACAGTGTGTCTATGGAAATGCAATTCCATAATTCATTAGAAACAGGCTTTTAGGAGGGGTTGTTTTTAAATTTTTTTTTATAAATCTTTGCAGAGAAAGTGATATTCTTACCACTGAATTCTGGATTTTAAATTAAAAAAAACATGGCTGTTTGGAGTAGCTCCTCTTAAGGACTTTTAGACTTTTCTTAATGTTTCTGTTTTCTTTATGGCTTGCAGAATATTACTTGAGTTAAGAAGATGTTACTAGATAGTCTAAACTCTTCTTCAGGTTTGATCTTGAATAAACATTCCTGGACAACTGTTATGACATTTCTCTTCAGACATAAAGTATGCACTAAGGCATATTCCCTGCATTAACCTTTCACTAAGAACTGTAGCTACAACTTTCAATAATTTTTACCTGTGTTAGTCCCCTTGAGATGACATTTTTATGTGTAAAGAGGAGCCATTTTCAATGTAATAAAGTTTATGATTTCAATTTCAGTGGAAGTTTATAAGATATTTAAAAGTTGGTTATTTTTTACACCATCAGAGATGGTTAACTAATTCCTATTTTGTGTCCTTTCTGAATTTCTCAGTACTCTCTTGTGATTTTCTCAGATTCATTTCCAGTGTAAGCTAGTGGAATATTAGTTGTGTCTACAGTTTTTGATCCAAAGTTAGACTCAGGTTCTTTGTTTATTGGAAATCAAGTTGTTAGTAATTAATAAAAATCTGGCTGCCTGACCTTTGTTTGGAATTACTAGTTTAGCCTCTTGGGTTGAAAAGTAAAACTAGACACCATCTCTAAAAGAATGCATTTCACTCTGTAAATGGAAATGATGCAATCTCTATCCAGCCTGGGGTTCCTTATATGGAGTAGTATATATTCAGCCAAATACTCCTTCCAGTCTCTTAAACCACCTTCTGAAAGGAGCTGATGGATGACACATAACCAGAGGATGAGGTTATTTGCACAACATGTCCTAAGTGGCTTTCATAAGGTTGCTTTTTTATGCTGAAGTAAACTTGTCATTCCACCCTTCTTTCTCAGAGGTGTTCAGCGCTCCAGTGTAAATAGGATGTAAATTTGAATTACATTCCTGTTGTTATGTGTGGTTTAAAAGACTGCTGTGATGCCATCAGTACATTGACAGCTTCAATACATCACAGAGAGATAGTAACAGTTAAACTTAGAGGTATTTAGTTCAAATAAGCTTGAAAAACACCTGGCAAATTATGTGAGTAGTGTAGCCACAGGTGTATATGTTGCTCATTGACCATTGCTACTATCTCAGTTAACAGGGTGTCTATTCTCTTTTAAGCATACAACAGTGATTTCTGCTCCTGGTAGGACACAGTCTAACTTTGTCTTATAAATCTGCAATGATTAGTTTTAACAGCAAAATTGGTAGCTTCCAACTGCCTTATATATATGGTCTCCAAAAGTCAAATCTATGGAAAAATGCAAAAGAAAATTATTTCAATTTATTGTTGGAAAAAAGACAATAAAAGCTGTTTTCTGAGGCTTGGCTAGTTAGAATGCTGATTTTTGTAGAAATTCAGTCCCAGATATAATTAAAATGTCATCAGACCTCTGCATCACTGAAGTCTGTCTTAGGTTGAACACACAGCCAAAAGGAAATGTGTTTTAGAACTTTCATAACAGAAGGCCAGACTGAGATCTTTGATCTTTACTGGATTGCTTTATAGGCAACCTATTTCACAACTGCATTTAGTCATCTGTCTTCATGATAAAAAGCACATTTGGTGTACGTCTGTGCCTTGTAAAAGTGGTAAGCAGGTCATGGCACAGCACCATGGAAGGAGAATTTTAAAACTAATGGGACTATGCTTGCTGAGAAAGAAAAAATGTCAAAGAGGAAACTGAGATTTTGTAAAATTCCAATTGTGAGGTATTGAGAGCTGCCCCAACTCTAAAAACGTATTTTTTTCTGAGTTAACTTAGAAGCTGGTTATACAACTTTTAGCTATACAACTTCTAGTCTTTCTGTGGTCAACGGAGAGACATAGACATTTCCAGAGGATGACTCTCCGCCTCTTAAAAGCTAGTCTGAAACAAGCAAGATTCAAAATGCTTACCAAAGACCAAAATTAACAGAACATGACTTTAAAAGTTTCAGTGTCGGTAAATGACTGAGTTGTCAGAGTTCACACATCAGGCTGATAAGCCTGAACACAAATTTTTCCTTAGTGTTGCTGTGTATCCAACATTTTGAAGGACCTTTGTGTCTTTCCTTCTTAATCTCTGAGTTAATAACTTTTTCTTTGACTACCGAGTTGTTACCTCCTCTCAGAATTCAACATGTGGCCAAAAAAACAAATGTGAAAAATGCAGATAATGAAAACTAACAGTGAAGAACAAAGAAGGAATGTCTAAAATCCCCAACTGAATGAATGAGGATGCTAAGTCCACAACACAGAAGCAGAGAATGTGCTACATTCAGGTGTAGATTTGGATGTTTAAGTCAATGCTGAACTCAGATTCTAAAGGGGAGTTAATTTCCCATTGACCTTCTAAGCTCTGTAAGAGCAAGATAAACCAAGACAGTCAGGCTGTAAGGGTAAAAAGTGCAAATTATTCCAGCTCTTGTACCACACATCATTATTTAGAAGTTCTAAAAGTTATACAAGACCCGATAAAAACACCCAGGAATTCCTTCACATCAAACATTTGCACACAGGTTGAATCATCAGTACAGATTTCTGACAAAAATTGCAGCTACTAAAGAGTGGGGAAAAGTGGTGGCTGAGTAATGATGCAGGCTTTGGACAAGGATGGTCTTACCCTTTCCTGCAGGTTTCACACGAACATCTCGTGGGAGCCATGAACTCAAACTCCTAAAAGTTAAATTCTGTAGTGAGGGTGCTAAACATATCTATAAAAATTCTCTATCAAGTCAGTGTCTCTCTAGGATGTAATTTCTTATTCTCTTGCTACTATACTCCAATGTCTTTCTCTTAAAGAAGTGCAATTATCTGCCCCCCATGTGTGACACTAATCACATTATATCCTTCCTGACTTCATCTCTCTTGTCTAGTACCCAAATCTTTCTGTCTCCCGACCAACACTGCTTTCTCTGACTCCTGACTCACCTGATCTGATCTTCAAAGTAACTCCCAAACTACTTTCTCAGCATTTCCAAGTAAAGCTACTTGTTATTTTAACTGAATTTTGATATTTTATTCCAATAATGGAGATGCAAAGCTAAATGATGATTTTTGCATGAGTTGAGGATATCAGATGTAAAATGTGTTCATTCCAACTTTATAAACAACCTTCGTAAATATTTTTTTCCTGAACTTTTCTAAAAAAAATATCTCTGGGACAGCCTGAAAACCAGAAAATTTTAATTGAGTGTATTAGCATAGGAAAAATTTAAAAGTTAACAAAAAGAGAATCAAATAGCCTTAACACTGAAATGTTGGTTTCTACATTGCCTTTGGCATTTATATCACGTATATAGCAGTTGTTACTGGATCCCTTGCGATAATCCACAAGTATCAGATTATCTACACTAGCAAATATTAAGCAAACAAGAGAGATTTATGTCAGTAGGAAATAGAAGTTGACCCTCATTGTGTAGGAATGTTCCTAGGAAGGGAGGATCAAGGAATTTTTCCTAGTCAGACCATGATCTGTTGAGTGATTATTCTAATACAAATTTATCTCTAAATCTTTGCCTAGTTCAAAAGGGTGAAGTTAAGAATGTCTGGGTGAAAAAAAAACCTGACAAAATCAACCCAACAACCGACAAAAACATCTTTGAATCCTGTACTGATTAAAAAATTAATTTGGACTTATTTTATGAACAGACACAAACTGAATTGGCATCAATACATATCTTAAAGCATGAAAGAAAATCCCCAGTAAATCCACAGTTCATATTTCAAGCAGGCAGCATGAAGAGAAAAAGTGATCCTCACTGCATAAACTTCCAGAAGTAGAAGGAGTCTTGCAGAAAACTTAGATGTCTTAGAGAAAGGCGGCATGCACGTCTCACAAAGTCATAAAAAACTGCTCACAAAGTGAAGCTGATCCTTTATATTTTTCAGGAAGATTTTGCATGCCTGACAGTTTTTTCTTGTCAGTTCTATGCATTCAGTTTACATGAAGATGCTCAGCTAAAAGAAAAATCTACAGGTGAAACGTTTGATGTTTCTTGCACCACAAACATAGAAGATTTTGCTCTGTTGGTTCTTTCACCCATGAGACTTGGGTAGTCTCAGATGGTTACTACTAAATTGTATCCTAGAGACCGACATGAAAAGAACTTCTCAACTTAAATGGACAGCCATAAGTAACTCCTCATTACAGCTGCATTTGGCAGGGAGTGGGAAGAGGTCACTAAACTATACATCAAACTGGGAAGTCGTGCCAGGAAAACATGCATTTCTGTAGCTGACACAGCAGTGTGCAGTGTCTCAGCATTATAGTGTATGGAACAAATTCTGATGTCCCTACTCCTTCTTAATCATTCTTTAGTAAAAATGTCACAGAATGAAACAGGAACAGTGCCAGAATAAAGACTGAGTTATAGTTGGGATTGACAGTAGTTTACTATTTCAAAGTTGACTATTCCAAGTACTCCAAAATTTGCATATAACCCTGGCTGTTCGGAAAATTGTTGGACTCCTGAGGCTGAAGGTAGGGTTTGTGTTCCAGATATAAGATTATTTAAGCAATTGATTCCAAAGTGTCCCCATCCTGTACCCATGGAACAGTACACAAAGCCACTTGATTCTTCATTTTCTATGTACAACTATGCCTCAAACCTTGGCTCAAACTTTCTCAAAAATAAACCAAGACCTTTTGGATATGTCTCAAGCACATAATAGCCATTGCCTTTTAAACAAAGAGGTAGTAGGAAGGGGTTCACCTAAAAACTTTCTCAAGTTAATTAGACTCTCAAAGCCAGCCAGGAAAATGAGCCGAAAGGAGCAACATGCTAATGTTGAGGCTTTGTGTGTGTTGAGTAGTGAAGGAGCTCCACACATGGACTGACTTGGTGTCTGTGAGGCCCAAAGGGACACATAACCTAAACTTCATGTTTGGCGCCTCTGGAGAACCTGCAATATTCCTATCACCTGCCAATGGGCGTGTTCTGGGAAGTTTCCCATAGTCATGTACAACTGTACAGAATGTGCGTACATCCGTCTACTGAGCCATGGGTTATCCAGTCTAGGCAATGACAGAAATGAGTTATGCCTACTTTCTGGCCTGCAATCTGGATTTATTTTTCAAGAAAATCAAAAAATGAGAATACATGAGGTCATAAGGAAGAGCCTAGAATTTTCATGGATCTCCTCCTGATGCAGTTTGAAACATGAATTATATAGAATAATATATTTTGAGTTCAAATGATCATTCAGATCATCAAAGTTCCACTCCTGGCCCTGTACAGGATAGACCCAAGAATCACTCCATGTCCTTGAGAGCACTGCCCTAACAATTCTTGAACTCTGTCAAGCTGGTGCTGTGACCACTTCCCCAGGGAACCTGTTCCAGTGCCCAACCACCCTCTGGGTGAAGAAACTTTTCCTAATATCTGACCTAAGCCTTCTTTGAAACAACTTCAGGCCATTCCTTTGGGTCCTGTCACTGGTCACGACAGAGAAAAGATCAGTGTCTGCCCCTCCTCTGCCCCTCACAGGGAAGTTGTGCAATAAGGTCTCCCTTCAGTCTCCCCTTCTCCAGGATGAACAGACCAAGTGACCTCAGCAGCTCCTCATATGGCTGCTCCTCAAGGCCCTTCACCATCTTCAATGTCCTCTTTGGGACACTGTAATAGTTAAATGTCTTTCTTACATTACAGTGCCCAAAGATGCACAAAATATTCAAGGTGAGTCTACCCCAGCTCAGAGCAGAGCAGGACAATCCCCTCCCTTGCCCAGCTGGCCATGCTGTGCCTGATGCTCCCCAGGACAGGGTTTTCCCTCCTGGCTGCCAGGGCACTGCTGGCTCATGTTCAACTTGCCAGTGACCAGGACCCCCAGGGTCCTGCAGGTACTCTGCAGGATTCTGTGGGGTTGCTCTCCAGCCCCTTATTCCCCAGTCTGCACATTGATGCAGTCAGATAGGGAAAGCTGATCGGAAGATCTCGCGTTGTACGGGAAGATAGGGCCCCTCTTTCTCCAAAGTTCCATAACCCATAATGTCACGGTGGTTATGTCATCATATCCCGGTCATATAAGACCTTGCACACCAGAAATAAACACTCTTCACCGTCCACCACATTGGTGTTAGCGCGTGATTTGCCCGACAGGCCTGTAAGTTTAGCCGTCGTGTCACCCACGAACCGGGTCGCTACGTCTCACCCCGAGGCGACAGCACATACAGCCAGGATTGCCCCATTCCAGGTGCAGAACCCATCACTTCCCCTGTTAAAATGCGTACATCTGGTGTGCGCATGCAGAGCTGAAACCTTGGAGCATACAAAGATGTCATAATGTAGCTATAACCAATGCATTTAAAATCAGTTTTGCATTTCTGGGCCCAAAAGATTATTTCAAAGTGTTTGAAGATATATATATATATATATATATATATGTATATATATTCCAGTTTTAGAAATGCTTTTCAAGGAAATTAACACTGATGTACTAGCTAGGATTATCCTGACATGCTTCCTGACAAACAGAGCTGAATATAAACAAGGCACACGTCACTAGGTTGTGTGGTCAAGGGATCCATCATACAGATCCTGTAGAAAAAGCTTTTCATAAGTCTTCCAGATGCTTCTCAGATGTTTTCTTGGGATGTACAGTGAAAGAAGAGACAGAAGAGAAGAGAGTAGGTACATTAATTGGATTTCTTTGTTTTCAGAAGCTGAAGTTTATATTACATTTTGTAGCAGCTTTTGTGTCCTGAGCTGTGTAATAACAAAGTTCAGATAAATTTTATTTAAATATAGTTAAGACCATAAAATTTTGACACTGTATCTGTTCCAAGTGTTTTTAGAAGTGTCTTGAAGGAAATTTGAAATTCTAAGAAAACATATCATTTGTCTCTGAGTTCTAACCAGTCAGACAGCCACTGAGGAAGTCCCATGGCTCTTTCAAGTCCATGAAATTTAAAAATTACAAACCATGGAAAGTCAAAAGTCTGCAAATAGTATGGGTACATCAGTCCCCTGGTTGTTATGTAATGCATAGTTTAATTGAGAAAAAATGTTATAGATATTTATCATAACTGTATGTTTATATACTGTGGTTAGCCAACTGTGAAAAACATCTCCATCAGCTATTTCCTTTCTCTGTCATGGTTTGCAAAAAGTCTTCTGGAATATTTTAGGCAAGAAACATGAAACTACTTTTTTACATATTCCATTAGAACTATTTAGTCAGTCCAAGAAAGTGATGGAGAATAGGTTGAGCAGGGAGTAGACCCATCTAGTCAAATGTTCATTGGATTGTGTCAGAAATCTTGGACAAAATCTTGACAACTCTGCAGAAATAAAATAGAGATGCATATCTGAAAAAAATTGACAGGAGAAGGAATTAAAGGTGTGAAACATTCTCCATTGCATATTGGAGTTCTTTGGCTGATGTAACAGTACAAGCAATTTTTTTTCATTGACTAGCTTTTTGGATTTTGCACAAAGAAGTCTTCACTGACATGCAGTGATTGATGTTGTACATGACAACAGTAAAATTCCCTTCACTTTTTCTCCACTGTCTGCATGAGTGATGACTGTAATGATTCTCTCTGTTCTTTAGTTCCCTCCTTTAATGGCTTCTTGCAGTTGCCAAATTGCTTTGCACCTGATTTGTCAAAAGATCTTGTCTTTAGCACTCAAACCTAGCAAAAGAAATCATCTGAGGTTGGTTCAGTGGTTTCCAGAACAAACCAGTCCTCATAGGCTGTGTGTTGTTTCCTTGCCTTATTCTCTTAATTGTTTTCATATTTTTGATTCCTTCTGATTCCTTTTCTTCTCTCAGTTCTACATGTCATGGTAGTAGATCTAATGAAATTTTTGAAATTAAATAAATAGTGCTTTTGGACTTGCATAGCATTTATGTCTCTTTAAACACCTCTGAGAAGAGTCTGCGAAGTGAATTGTTTGATGCTAAGAGAAATTCCCTGCTAGGAAAATGACAATATGCAGAAGTGACACTTGTAGGTTCTTAGTTCTCCCCAGACGAGATCCTTCTCACAGTTACATGAGGGGCAGGGTTACCAGATGTCACTGTCTCTAAGGGAAATGAGAACTTCCCTTTACATGACCCATAAAATATGTTTCACTTCAGTGCACACTACTATGCCAGGAGTGCAGTACAGCGTCAGTTCTGTATCCCATAGCCTTAAGGGATGACATAATATAGGACTACAAAAAAATCTGTGGTGGGTGAAGTACAGTTCAGTGGTTCAATTCATGTTATGTAGAATCTCAACATTTGAAATTAATTGAGGAGGGACTGATTATATTTAAACCCTGGATGTCCTTTCCAAGAAAAGAACATTCATTAGAAAAAAAACCCAAACACCTGTGCTCTCTGAATCTAGCAAATGAGCAAATGCTCCTTAATATCCTTGACACAAACAACAAAAGATATGTGAATGCCATCTACTAGATGACCTGAAGGCTGTAAAGAAAAAGCACAACTTGTGTTCTGGATAAGCTCAGCTAAAGCTGTCTACACTAACTTACATGTCAAGTGAGACAAATGCACATTCAAGTGCTATATTTTGTTAAAAAAAATTACTGTAAATACAAGCCAGCATTTTTTGTTCTACTCACTGAATTTGCAAATGGGAGAAGCAGAATTTTCCCATTTAAAACCTTCAGTACAACTTGGCTTTTCTATAGTGGTTGTGTCAAGGCTGGGTCTGTTTACTGCAGTTGAGGAATGAACCTGATGTGCACTACAGAAAAAGTACAGAGATCTTTCTTACAAAGCAGTGCACAGTTTCAATTGACACCGCTGGATCTCCATATTCGACTTAGAATGATCTATTTATTCAGCACATCCCTCTGAGCCCATTTTGAGAATTAGCCCACAATCATGGTCTTCAGAGGACAAATTTTCCCTTCTTCCTGCCCAGATTCAGGAGTAGTTTGGTCACTTAACAAAAGGCTTCCTGGATTTTGAAAAGACTGGGGGTTTTGATGTGTCCAAAAGTCATTTTGCTTTCTTTTTGGTTCAGATACTGAAATGAGATCGAAACCACAATGCTGGCATGCACTTGCATAGTGAATTTTGAGACCCCTCAGGGACACAAACAGGAACCAACAGTTATTGATTGATATATGAACCAACGCGCTGTAGGTGCAGGGCCTGGGGTAACTGTAGTGCTTTCTGTGATACTGGATACAGTTACCTCTGTATTTCCAGCTGCTTGTCCAAGTTTTGTGCACAGAATAATTTTAAAGGCTGTATGGAGCTGTGGAAAGTACATTAAGAAAGTAGCAACTCCTTAAGTACCTTCCCTGCCTATGCACTAATGAAAAGACCATTGCAATATTTTCCTCCATTTTCCTTCCTTCATTTGCTCTTAGTTCTTCTATCTGTAGTTGCCTCATTGCCCTGCACACGATTAACACCCAAATCCTACTTTTTCTAAACATAACAGAGGAAAATGTTATGGGTTGGGCTGTTATTTGAGGAGGAATTAAAGAAGCACGCTGAGAATTGTATCAGTTTTCAGAAGCTTGCAAAGGGCGGAGGAATATGCTGGAGATATGCAAGGATCAAAGTTATGAGTAGACCGAACATGTGAGAAAGGTACAGGGTCTAGGACATTCTTCACTAGCAACAGAAATTTCCCTGTTTTTTTCCCTAAAGAAGCTGTTCTGTGTACTGCAGTCCTAAGATTCAGCTGCTTGTGACCTAGGATCCTTTGCAGCCAGTTGGAAAGGCTGACACCAGTGTTCCTCAATAGTGATGATGGTGACTGAAAGGAAAGGTTAGTTACAAACTTCTCTTTATATAATTGTAAGATTTGCAGAACAAAAGCCATCGGGTCATCTCTTCAAATTGAACTCAGCACAAAGATCATGTGATGTTTCCTTAAAGTGATAATCTACAGAAGAAATAAAATAAAATACAGGCAGAAAAGGAAAGGCTGAGAAGTTGGAGAGAGAAGATTGCAGAGAGAAGAAAGAAAAAGTAAGCCACTACTAGTGGGAAAAAAAAAACACAAACGAAAACAACATAAATAAAAGAGGTGCTATAAAGACACTTCTTTTGCTCAGCATTATTCAAGAAATATATCTCTGGCCTATGGGAAAAGCAATGTTGGATGCATTTTTGGATGGCAGTGATGTTCAGCCTGAGTCAATCTGGTATGTACCATAACCCTGTATTTTGAGAAATTACATGTCAGGAAGTAAAGGCTTCATTTATGTAGACATGGAAAGGAAATCATAAACCCCATTCTTTCCACTCATATTTTTGCTGAGTGGAATAAGTCTCCCTGTATACACATATATAAAAATATTACATACATGGTATATTATCATCTCAGACAGATAAACATTCAGCTGAAATCATGTTGTTTCACAGACCTGAACAGAATACAATCTCCTCATGGGCCATTTGCTGTACTGTCTGACAATGCAATCCAAATAAGCCACAAATACCAAACAGTGATAAAATACAGAAAAAATTCCGTGGAAGAAAGTGAAATAAATAACTGTATTCTATTGTGAGAATTATCAGAGTTTCTCAGCATGGTTATAGTGATGTTATTATGCTACAAAAGATACATTTTACCAGTTGAAGAACCTGGCTGGTGTTGCAAAAAGTACATGGTAGCAGCATTTTCTATACATTTCAGTGGAAAGACAGAAAAAAATATAACTCAGTCTTCCACTTAGATCTAGAAAGGTGGACTTACAGAGGTTTTTCCAGTTCTAGGTATGACAACAGACATAGTTTTTACTATTATAATAGCAAATGTGACTAGGACTAAAAAAGGTTTTTAAGCAAATTAAGTAGCTAGTAGTAAATTTAGTAGTTGATGTAGTAAATACATCAACTTAAATTTCCCCACAGATAAAAGTAACATACTAGTTCGGTTTTTCCAGCCAAAAGAGATTCAGTTTCTGAGGCTCTGGGGAAAAGGGGAGAGAGACTCTTGTTTCTTCTTGTCCTTCTGTTCTTCAGTGGTGAGGGAATAGATAATAGCAGCATCAATGGGAAGAAGGGAGTAGCAGCTCTTTCTGAGAACATTTCCATACTTTACATGGTCAATGAATGAAGCAACTCAATAGAATAAATCAAATACTTGAAAGAGATGCAGGACTCTCCCCCACAACTACTCTAGATTATACTGAGTAGCAGTTATGCAGAGGGTAAGTACTTAGTCTTTCATAAAATATTTCTCTTAAAAATATTAGCCCAGCCAGAAAATGAGGCAGAGGGTGAGGGATAGCATTTTTGTGTATGTGTGCATGTATGCATGTACATAGAATGAAAAGTAAAATAAATAAAAATTGATTAAAGACTACTTGTGGAATTTGTTATTGGTTAAAAAAAAATAGTAGTAAAAAATGTATTCCCTGTGCTTGAGGAAAAAATAATTTAATGCAGCTTTTCACAGCAATAGCCACACAGATCAAATATTCACATAGATCAGGGGCAGTACACATTGTTAAAATGTCAGAAGTACCATGCCTGTGGCTTCCCTCATGTGTCTACCAAGAAATAGCAAATAAAAAGCAAGTATTTCCAGTTTTGAAAACTAAATTTTGGAGAGAAAAAAATAAAGATTTCTTGCACAACGTTAATATGTCTTGGGGAAAAAATTCTCTTGAAACCACAGGGTTTTTCCCTCTCAGAAACCTTTTACTAAAAGTAATAATAATGGAAAAAAAGAACATTCCTAAGTGTGGAAAAAAACATTAAACCTTTCTAAACATAAATCATCATCTCCCCCCACTTTGTTTCTCAAGCACAGGGCACCTGCTTTTGCTTTGTCCGGTTCTGGCTGCCTATTAAATCTCCTGGCTTTTCCTAGAGAAGGAATGTGTCTTCTCTGCAAACTGCCCTGCAGTCAGCACTTGGTTTGCAGGAGAAACCTAATCTCTGAGAACCTTCAGAGAGCAAACCAATTTCCTGAATCACATAGGTCTAAGTAGTGGAATTGCTTTAAAATCCAAGTTGATTTTTGTGTTTGATTTGGTTGGGTTTTTTTACTCTAAGTTGCATTGAAGCACCTCCTCACTTCCTCACTGTGAATTTGCTTTTAAGTAAATTGCAAAATGGGAACATGCTGCCATCACCAATAACATATTTGTGCTGCCCATAAGTTTGATCAATCTTGTTATTCCTATAGCTCTATGCCATCTATAAAATCTGTCTGCATGCAGGTTAAAGGTATTTTTTTTTTTGTGTTACTCTTCCAGAGTAGCTGTTGTGCCAGAATGTCAAAAATGTTCTCACCTTCCATACTCAGCAGATAAGCCTCAGACCCCACACCTTTCCAGTCCATATGTTTTCCAGAGAGGAAGATATGGAAACAAACACAGAGCCTGAGAAGCAGAATTTGCTCATTTTTTTTCTTGTTGTTCATGAAAATTTGTTCATACATTTCTCCAGTACTTTTTAGTTTTTAATATTTAATTACAGAAAGGAGACACACACCATCTCTATTTGTGTACTCTTGTGTACACACAATTTCATTACTAAAAGCAAGGACAGACAGCACAACTGTCTCCATCCTCCTTCAGTTTTCTAATGGACATTTTTCTTTTGTTCTCCCCACTTCTTGAGCCACTCTCCAACATGACTGCAATGCTCCACCCCAGAGTTGCATGCTAGCAATACATGGAGTGCAGATGTCCCAATATGAACAATATTTCATGATCTTGGGTATAAACTTAGAATTAGTGACACAGTAGACTGCAATAACTTTGAGTGATGTGTTTCTGTTAGTTTAATTATACTACACCTCCATCTTTTGCCCCTTTTTTTTCTCCCACCTGATATTCCATTTCAGGAAAGCATATAAACCAATAAATAAAAAACTTAATAGTTTTATTGTTTTCAACAGGTTTATTCATGTGCATGAAACTTAACATGTGCCCAAGCACTTAGGTAAAACTGCCTTAATAGCAAAGTCATAATTACTGTCAAAAGCCCTGTGTTTCATTTAGAAGTGTGTAGTTTTAACTGTGATTCTTTTGCTTGAGGATTAGCATTCTATGGGGAAAAGGACAAATATCTGTGTAATCTCTAAACACATTTCATGTCTGCCCACCAATAAAAAAACAGTTTGATTGGAGAAAATTCTGTGATGTAGGTTTTTCCTTGCTTCCAACCTGTCAAATTGCTGCTGTATAAGGTAGGCAAGCCCTGACAAGGGCTTGAAGGTCTGAGCAGGTACCAGAGCACACACTCCTGTAGGTCACTACTGTTTACTTGAAATTAAAGTTCCAAGAAAGTCCCTCATTCTATGTGTCATGTTGTTTGTGACACTATTCAGAGTGTTGATGCTCAAGTTTCCTTATGTGTATAAAAAGGGGAGAAACTGGCCCAGCTAAAGTTAATAAGAGAACTGCCAAGCTGCCATGCATTTTAGTACAGCTAGGAATGCAAGCAATGTTCATAATGTGAATGCAAAATAACTTCCAAAGTTGATAGTGCTCTTCTAGTGTTACAAGTTAAAAGGCATAAGCCAAATCATGTGTTCTTTGCTGCTTTTAATCAGTAGTGTGAAAAAAAGAAATGGCTAAAACAAAAAAGAAGATTAAAGGCATCTGACTGAACTCTTTTGTCATTTGCCTTCTGTAATGTGTATGATTTATCAAGGGTCAAGTGTGTTCATTTCGATCATACTGAATATTGTGTTTTATACTGTCTGAACTTTAGTTCACATACTCTGCACAATGTTGTTATTATTATATTATTATATTATTATATTATTATATTATTATATTATTATATTATTATATTATTACATTATTATATTATTACATGATGTAATATATAATGTAATAATAATTATAATAATATATAGTATTATATGATATTATTCTATATTATATAATAATTATAAGTAAATCCATAATTATATAATATATATTATGTTATATTGTAGCAATGATGTTATTAGACATTTTCTTGTGCTTTTATGTACAGATTGCATAAGAATTTATGATATATTCCTCTATTTCAGTTGGTGACATAATAATCTCATCCCATAGTCACTTTATATACCTAGTAATTGAAATAGCAAAATAAGTTTTTTCATACTCTAAGGTTTTCTCAGTCTTATTTACCAGGGGGGTTTTCAGGGAAAGAAAGAAAGGGAAAACAAGCTCCTGTTTGATCTTTCCCCAGACAGATATCTTTTTTCCCAAATGGAATTGAAATATTTTGTGACTATTGTGTCAGCCCATCACTTTGCTTTGTGGGTAATTAACTCATTACAATAACACGTTATATTACTGTACACCAGGCAAAAATGCCTGCTTTCTGTCAGGAAACTGTAAAAGGCCAGATGTTTCTAAGAGTTCAAGCATAATCACAGAGTTATCACTAATCACAGGGCTTCTTTGTGTAGTAGAAAGTGAACCCATGAAGTCAATGTTAGACTTCCTATGCAGTCAACCTAAATTCATGAACTAAACTACAGCTTATCTTTTGAACCTAAAGTGAAACTTAAAGCTAGGCAGAGATCAGAAGTATCTGTGGCTTTCAAGTCACTCACATCAGATCTGTGTACTGCTATTTCCCTGACACATATATTTCCAATGAAAAATCAATTCTGGATACACAATTTCAGTCCAAGTATTCAGGACACAGGATACAGATTGCATGCCAGCTTTATGCTTTTAAGCCAACAGTGTGCCAGCTGTGGGAGACAGATGATATTTGTATTGGCATAAAGCTTGAATGATTTAGCCAGGAAACAGTTGGTTCAATGTTAAACTTGGAAGGACAGAATTAACAGAATGAAAGTTTTTTGATTAATTTGAATCAGAAAAATGAAAACATACCAGGCTATTGCTTTGTATCCTGTGGTCTCACTTATTAATTAGAACCCCCAGAGGCAGCTTATTGCTGTCCAGAAAGTTCATGAATTCTAAAGGGAGCAAGGAACATCTGAGCTTTGGAGCAGGGGTTGCTTAACGCTTAGGATTCCAAAACTGGTCTACCCCTTGTGCTCCTATTTAATTAATTTGTCTTTTAAATGGTGCGTTATGATGTTGGGCAAAGAGCATCAAGGATGTATCATAATGAAATATCATAAAAAGGATTGGTTTCTACCTCATTCTTAACAGCTTTATGTGTTTACACTAGGAGAACAAGTGTTTTGGTTTATGTTCTGTGGAACTTATAAAACAAACTAACAAACTACATTTTGATAAGCAAATATCTTCAGTATACATACTTATGTATAAGGGGGACGACGAGGAGAGAAGGGATGCTTGAAAAACAGCTGTTTCTCGAAAAGGTTCACGGTCCCAAGCCAGAGCTCCAAAATAGTTGCTCAGAAGCCATTTCTCTTTATACATGTTTATGTAGTTACTAATGTACAGTATTTCCATATGACTAAAAAATATTTATTGCTTTGCATTATGCAGTAAATATTTCCATGTGGACCAAAATATTAAATTTCCAAACATACAGTTGAGTCAATCAGCTGTAATTAATTAAAAAATACAGGATGTTAAAGTTATTTTTCTCAATTGTGTTGTTCCTGTTGCTTAGCAGAAGGAAGAGATATTTTGCTTTCACTTGGGTAATGTGAAAATTACAGTGGCATCTGGATTGCAGTAACTCCTCCACTTTTAGGTTGAAGAGTGTTTTTCAGTATATCAATTGCTGGTCTTAGTTACAAAGCAAGTTTTATTGGTAGGCAAGAGCCCTTGAATGACAGCTGCCTTTGGGTATGAACGTAGTAAGAGCTGGTTGTCAGTGCTACCCATAGGGAAAATGTCTTTTCCCTAGTGGCTGGATTACTGTGTCCAATTCCTGACCAAGTCACAGACTCCTGTAATCTAATTGTAGGTTCCCTCGGGGGAACTCCGATTTTGTCTTTGTATGTGGTGGAATGTGCCTCATTGACTGACACACATTAGATAGGAGCAGGAGCTGTGAATTCCAATTGCTCCTAGGGAGCTCAGAAAAATACCTTTGCTTCTTTCCTTTTACATGTTATACACTGGATGCAACAGCAAGGCAGTGAATTTTGCTTTCTACACAGATTTCACTGGTGATGTGTCCCCCTTGTTTCTTCTTCATCTGTGTTTTCATCTTCCCCTTAGTATCAGAAACCTTGTTCCAGTGAGTTGCTGATTCTGGAAGGCTTTTAGCAATGGCTGGAGCAGGAAGCTGAGGATGAAGCAGGCCGTGCACTGCACAGGGGCCAGAAGCTTTGGGGCAGTACTTAGGAAGAAAACTGAAAGGTGCATGGCTTTGTTACCTCCGGGTTCCCTCAGAATGAGATGCCAGGTTTTCCTTCATGTTCCCATAGCCTGTCTGAAGATGGTGTCTTAACAGTAGAAAGACAAAGTCAGCAAATCAGTATCAGATATAGATGAGCCAAGAGCACAGGAACCTGACATGGCTGGTACCTTTTCCTTTCCATGCCCACTTGGTGGGTACTTGGCAGGGCCTTGCAGATGGAGCTTGGCCCCAGACCACTGCTTGAGGAACCATGGCCACAGCACTCAGCTACAAGAAATGGCCTGCCTTGCACATTGCACCAAAATTTTTCTCACTCTTTGCCAAGAGAATTCCTCACATATCTAAGGCGTTGTAGAAGCAGTAATACAGCATGTTCCTGTTGACAGAGACACTGCTAGTAGCTGTTCAAGGAGTCCTTCTCAGAACTTGCCCTGAGGACACCCCTTGTTCTGCTGCAAAGGAAGATCTGGAAACCAACTCAGCCAGGGCTTGGCCCCCCTTCCTTGGGGCTGCCTCAGATGTGGTTCCCATCCTCACGCTGAGTTTTGAGTTTTCCTGCAGCCATGTCTGGCTCTCATTTCCTTCACTGAGCCCAATCTCAGTCATCACCCACAAGCCCTGTCCTGGCCCATCCTCAGCCCATCACCATCCCCAGAGAGGCACCAATGCTGCTGGCTGTCCTGCTCCTGGCTGGGGGGTAGGATGGGCTCTGGCTGCTAAGCCCTTCCCCAGAGGGTCCCCCATGGGAGCCCCCACCTTCCCCAGGAAGCTCCTGCCTCCAGCTCTTCTCTCTTACTCAGCTGCACTTCTGCTTTGGCTCCAACCCTTGCCTAGTCCACTACTGGCAATTTCAGACCGTTTTTCCCTGGCAGTATAATTCTGCCATGCAGTATCAAATAGTACATTGCCATTGTTCTAAAGAAAACAACATTACATATTCATCTTTGTATGGATATATCTGTAAGGAAAGATATACAAACCCAGAAATGATCACAGATCACATTTGTAGTGCCACAGATAACGCTGTGTTTGCCAGAGAGTAGTTTTGAGATGTGATTTGCAAAACAGAGGCAGCCAGCAGAAATCAGGAAGGGGAATGTCATGTTTCTCAGCAGATAAATGACAAGTGGATGTTGACTGGGCTCAGAAAGAGTGTTTGCTGCTTACAAAGCACACTTCACTCACTGTGACCGATTGCACTGGGTCATCATTCGAATTAGGTGAGAAAGAATGCAAGACTGGCCTAAAAGCTTTTTAGTCATGTTGGAAAATATGCACAAAATGATGAATACTAACTACATTAAAATTTTTTCATCATCTGCAGATTACTTGAATTTCAGGCTTTTGAGCAACTTGTGGTCCTCCCATGATTCTTCAAAAACATTCCAGGCAATGTTTGTGTTTATAATTTATTGTTAGATATAAAGGCAGCTACAGATTCAGGTCAGCTATCTTGGAATCCTATAACAGTGCGGAAGAAGGACTTAGAAAAGCATAATTGATGTCCCAGGTCTCTGCAAACACCATCAGTACCACGAGTTTCAATGTTGTTCAAGGACTTTTCAGGCCTAACATGGGATATAAATCCAAGATTGTATCCCTGAAAGTCTTTGCTCCTGCTGCTACACAAACTTGTGGGCAGTCAAACTACAGGGGCTGACTCTCTAAAACTCCCTAGGTATATCACATTCCCCTGAGGAAGTGTGGAAGATTGTCAAGGTACATCAGTGCCTAAATCACTGTGACCAGAATTAAAGTAATAGATGTGTCTTTGTCTAAAATTATTAAGAACCATAAGGGCTCAACTCCATCGCACACATCACAAATACCTGGAAGCTGCCTGAAATAGCCACAACTGTAGCTGTTACTTTCTTTTAAAACAAATCTCTTTCATATAATGCCATGGGTATTAAAAAAAAAAAAAAAAAGGCAAACAAATGAAAAACAATTAAAAAGTCAAACATAATAAGTAGAAGGTGTGGTTTTACTCTCTTCCTGTATATATGGGGATGGAAATCCTACAGCAAGGATCTTAACCACTGCTATAGGACAGTAGGTGTGCAAGAGGTGGAATATGCTGGCTGTGGAGGGAAGAAGAATCCTCTACTACCAATAACCTCCCTCTTCTTTCATTCAGAACCTTTCTCCCACAAATCTAAATTTTGGATCTGAATCATATTCATGTGAAAACCAAAGCTTATAAAAGAGATAGTTCTGAACCTCAGTTATTGTTGAACTGGTCTGTGAAAAAAGGACTTGTGGTGTGGTTATTAACTGCAGTAACTGTTTATTAGGCACTTGAGAAGATAATTCTCAAATGGCATGAACAAATAAATGTCTCTCAGCAGAGCGGGACAAAGCATGTCAGGGTATAGAAGGAGGCTGTGGATCTGTCACGCTGTGGAACAGTGTGTCATTTGGTCACTTAAATTCTGAGTGAGAGTCCTTCTTTAAGGCTATTTATAGATCTACCCTTTAAGTAAGAGCTACCAGAATGTTCCAGACAAAGAAATACCAAAGTTTCTAAAAATGTAACAAATGCCAGGGACCTCAAACATCTTCCAGTAGAGTAGCATTGGCACAGTAGGAGCTGAAAGGACACCATGCTAACTTTTACTGGGATGATAGTGAGTAATGAAATTCTAGGATAAAAGTGATCCCATTTCATCCATTTTCATTGCTCAAACTATTAAAATTCCACAGAGTGAGCAACTAACATTAATGGAGCAGTTATAAATGCTAAATGGAACAATAAAGCTCACATCCATGCTTTTACCACAGGTTATGTATTCAACATCTTCAGCAATGTTTGGCACTGTTATTTTCTGTAAAAAAAAAAAAAAATAGCTTGAAAATAATATTAAATAGCAGAATGCAGAGAGAAAAAAACAAGGGAACTTTATGTCCTGTCTCACAGAGCATGTCACAAAAACAGGTGTAATGTCTCATGGAGCACATAACAGGGAGTTGTATTTTAGAGTTCAAGAAAAAATGGGTTTTCTTTGTATAAGATTCTTGCATACATAGAATGTATGTGACTAAAAAAAACATAAAATTGAATTCTTATCCTACTCAATCAATTGGTCTGAAGATACTGTGGAAGTTCTTTCTAATGAAGCTCATGACTTCATTGGAAAGCTGAGTAATTTCCCAACATTCCTTTTTGTTGCTGCTAATGAGTAACAGAGAGTGTGAAAGGGGTTCTTTAAAGATTTTTTTTTTTCCCTAGGAACTATGAAATAGAAATTAAAATAAGCCAAACACAAATAAAAAGACATAAAATAGCATTTTGAAATGCATTTTTAATCTTAGGATTAGCACAGGAAAAGGAACAAACCAGGGTTCTTCAATATTGTAAATACATCATCTCCTATTCAGACATCAGTGTGAATTTGAATGTTTTTAGGAACCTACAAACCCTCCTTGAGGTCAATAAATGATTCATGCCCCTGCATTTAAATATACTGTGGAGTGGATGTTTTTGTCTGTGTTTTTATTAATGCTAAGCATAAATTGCTCTGACCTCTTCAAGGGTTGCTGTGTGATTAAGATACTGAATGTATCATCCAGAAATATTTTTTGGTTAGAAGGGAAAGAAATTTTGTTCCACAATAACTGGTTGATATATTTGATTTTCATATTTGACTTGTGGTCATTTTAGAAAACATTACAGACACATGAAGACTCCTGGTAGTTGCTACTTAGCTGGAAAGCCTTAGGCACAAGTGAGCTGGTGTCACAAAGACCTGAAAAGACATCTCAAATGGTCCTAGGCACAGATAACCAAATTTGTTTCTTGTAATCTTTCAATCCACTAATCTGTGACAGATGTCAGCTACACTGCTTCATTTTGCAGTCAGCCAAGATAAATATTTTTGGGATGAGCTTCACAGAACAGGGTAATGGAAAATTGTTTGGAAATATTATGAAACTAGAGAATAAAAGATGATTAAACAAATCTCTAGCCTTTGTAATGTGTTCAAGGATAAGATCCAAAAAAAAGTATGTAAGCATACAAATTATCATTGATGTTCTTAACTCCAAGATAAAGAAACAAACACCCTCTCTAGCTTCCTGAGGTGTCTAAAGGCCACAAATGCCTACATATTTTTTCACAGATCTTCCTTAAGTACCTCAGTTAGTGCTGCTTTCCCCATGCAAAAGGGATGCCCTCTTTGCCTGAGCTGAGCATGAAAGGAGTTCTCCCATGGCAGGGAGCATGGCACACTGGCAAAGTGACCTTATGCACCCAACATGCAAGGATCCAAAGAGATCTGGAGAAACAGATGGGGGACTGGGAGGGAAGGGCTGTAGCCATGGACATTTTGACCAAAAAAAAAACATGCCTGCTCTTAGTCCAGGTGATCATTTTTAAAGAGGAACAGCACAAACAAGTAAAATTAATGTAATCATAAAGTAACATCTCATGACTGCCAGTGAATAATGGGAGGAGGCTGACAGTGTGTGGATCTACTTTTAATATGTGTGATGACGCAAAGCAAATACTTACTTGACATGTTATAATGATGAATGCATTTTGCAGTACTGATCTAGCTTTGAAGAATTTTTCCTGAATCTATTTTGGCCTAAGAGTATCTGCTGGTATATAATTTATTTTCTTTGGCTCTCAAATGATGCTGTCAATTACGTCATGGTGGGACTTGGACTATATTATGCTGATGAAATTGAATATTAGGGCACTCAGGTGCATTGGCTTATTATTTGATCTGCCCACACATTCATCTGCTCTTTGGTTATGAGGCATGACAGAAGTACCAGCAGTAAATAAAAACAATGGTGAGTTACCTGGCTCCTTTGGTGCTAAAGACATTGAAAAATTAAAACATTATGATTAAAATGAAGGCATTCTCATACCTGCATAGAATTATTCTTTTGCCTTGGTTATTAGTTTTTTGCATTCCTCCTGCTTCCATTCAATAGGATGTGGCACTGTTTGCACTTGTAAATGCAAATAATTTAAATCACAGTTTTGCAAATCTTCCTCTTCAAAACTGAAGAGCAGATATTTCTGGTGATATCCTCAGCACTGATATTTTTCCATGACCTGTTGAAAATGAAACTTCCAAGACCTGTAGAAATGCTGATAATTCCTATCAGTGTGTGTTTCAGTATTTAATTCCTTTTGGGTTTTAATTTTATTGCTTATTTCTGTCTACTTTTGAAATTTTAGTCTTGATCATAGCCAGTTGACCAGGAACAGAACAAGAAAAATGCTATGCCAAAGAAAGATAAGCAATATTTAACACTGCAAAGAAAGATAAACTAGCTAGAAGAGAGCTTAAGAGAACAAAATGACTTTAATCACCCTGTTGGCTGAGGCGGTGTCAGGTTTTCTGCATGTGTTAGCACAGAGGAGAATCCCAAGGAGACACTTACAGGAAAGCAGTAATTTGACTTTTAGGGAGGTCCTTCCAAGGAAAAGCAGTAACATGAAAAAACAGGAAGAATTAACATAGTGCTGTTAATAAGGTCCAGGTGACAAGGCCAGGGCTCATCAGAAGCAGGAATAGAAGTTTCCAGCAACTAATCAAAAATGACAAGATGTTATTTTGACAGTGGCAAAAATGACATCCAAAATGGAGATTGGCCATTAAGGGCCTGAAAAGGGAAGATGCTTAAGCTACAGCTGCTAGAATAAAGAAAAGTAATAAAGGGATTCAAAGTAACGGGATTTAAACAGAGAGAGAACTTTCAGTGGTTTAAGAAAATATGAATTTGCAATAGTTGTCCTGGAGCAGCATTAATAAGAAAAACCTCTATTTGTCTAGATGGGCAAGAAAAATATATTGTATTAATTTAGATGGGAAATGAAATTTTAATTTGAGGGGAGGAAAGCTTATAAAAGAGCCATATCTTTGGAAGTTTGAAAGAAACTGCAAAGCTAAGAGACAGTGTGGATACAAGGAACCAAGAAACAGTCTGAATAACAATAAAACACCATCTGCATGCCCCACTAACCAGCAGTTTCCCCATGGTGTCCACAGGCTGTGCTAGAGCCAGAGGGAGAGGTTAGAGTGTCTGACTGGCTCCCTGCTTCTGTAACAGTTTTATTCCCATCCACTCTTCTATTTTAAGAACTAGACAGAATTTAGTAGATTAAAATCTGATGTTTGGGAGACACCAAGAAAGGTATAGCTTTTATAAGAATTATTTCAGTGAAATTGTTTTACTTCTATTTTCTGAAAACCCAAAGGTATATGTTTAATGAAAGTTAGAAACTATATCGTCCTGGAAATACTTTCATACAAAAACAATAAATGGCAAGGAGATAGAGGAGTTATTTTATGGCAATATTAATCAAAATAAAATGTTACATAATTTTGGTTTTATTGTCCAATCATTCCAAACCCATTAATCTCCTGTTCTGCTGCTAAATGCAATTACTGTCTGACTAGAAGTAATTTGAACAAAATGTTCTGATAGATGTCTACTAATCATGTCCAGAAATCCCACAATGTTCCAAAGAGTTGTTTTCATAATGTAGGTGAAAATGTCATGTGTTCTTCAGCGTTCTTATCATCTTATCTCATACAGTCATCTCCTCCAAATGTGGCCTGCAGAACTCTTTTGTGCCTGATCACACCTTTTTTCCTGTACAGGTGCTTTTTAGCCTAGTGAACCGTCTGCCAATGTTTGGATCATGAACATAAAGTGCTATATTTAAACCTTAAACTTTGTCTTGTGATACAGGACATTTCAGAACATGTGTTAAGCCTAATTATAAACCCAAATCTCCAAACTCCTGCAAAGCCTTTTGAGACTAATTCCAGCATTTTACCTCACTTTCTAAGTCAGTGTAAGCAAAATATCACCCATTATTGCTTTCCTCTTTCAAGTAGCATCTTTTCAATAATTTATTGAGATACAACATAATACACTGATTTATTTGTCAATGAAAGTTATTTTCCCCAGAGCTGCTCTGGAATGCCAGACAGCTGCAACCTTGAAGCTACATCCTAGCTCCAAATGTTGCCCATGAAAAAGAAAAAATTTGCCTCCTGGCTTAGCATAAGCCTGAAACAAATTTATGCCAGAACAACCAACACAATATTCTTTACAATCCTCTGACTCAGTGCTTTGAATCCCACCTGCCACACTTCTGTCACTACATTTTAATAAATAAATAAATAAATAAATTAATTAATTAATAAAGCAGAAATGACACATCAGGGAAACCTTCTAATTCAGGCATGGAATATTCAAAGGCATCCATGTGTATTTTATATCCAGCCAAACTGCAACTGTAGATAAGTATGACTAATGCCCCTGGACAACTTAAAACTCAAGAAATCAGGTCACAGTTGCTTGTTATACTGAATTGTGAATTTATTTGTGAACAAACTGTTCAGAGACTGCTATTACTTTAGAAGGAATCTAGCAAAAATTTATCTGGTTTCTATTCCTTAAGAGTGATACTGAGTGACATATTCTAAAGCTAAGGACAAAAATTAGTTAGAGTTATTATGAGTTCTACATGTATTATACATTTTAGACTTTAATATGTATTATATACAGAATTTTGGGGATATATATACTCTTAAATATAAAAGTCTACTATAGTTTCCCATTTCAAATTAGCCAAGAAGTCGTGAATCTAAAGACTAACATATATTTGAGTGCCAGTGCCAGATGTAATAAAAAAATGCCATTTTGCCAGGAAGGGATAAAAATCAAGGAGTCTGTACTGTTGGTCCAAAACAATGCATGACGGTTTTGCTTTAAACCAAGGGTAGCTCCGCTCACAATCCTGTCTCCAACAGTGGCCATCAGCAAGCAAGCAAGAATAAGAAGAAGCCAACCATATATGCCAGTTCCCTCTAATACCTTCCAGGCCACCAGTGAGGGTCAGATCATTGGTTTCTTTAGCCAAATGTAATTATGCATATTTAGGAACTGTCAGTGGATATATCTCTTAAATATGTATTCTGTGTCCCCGTGATCTGAGGTAACACTTTCACAATTGCTGTGTGATTTAGCAGAGTTCCACAGGTCTGTCGTCTGCTCTGTGAAGAAGACCTGTCTCCTCCGTTGCAGATTGGCAGCATGCACATAGTTTCAGACCTCCCCCTTTAGAGTGGAAAAGGGAAACAGCTGTCTGTCCATCCACCCTCTGTAAAGCTATTAATGGTTTCTAAAATCACAATGTCTCCCAAATTTGCCACAGCTGAAGAGACTAAGCATCTGTCCTCTCACAGATGCTATCCCTTACTTTTCATCATAGAATAATTCAAGTTGCTGGTGACTTTTAGATGTCTTTGGGTCCAAAATCCTGCTCAAGAGAGTCACCTTCAGTGTTAGGCTCAAGCTGTCATTTTAGTACCTCCATAGCTTTCCTGTGCAACCTTGTGACCCAATTACCACATTCCCCACTCTCTCATACCTGCTTTGATGAAGGCACTGAAACATCACACCAAGTTCAGGATGCACTGTAAACTTACAGTAGCATGATGATATTCTCTACCTTGTTCTCTTTTCCACTGCTGAGTACTCACAACAGCTGATGCACTTCTCTCTTTGTTTCTGCTGCTCCAGAGAACTGTTTTGATATTTCCATAAGACCATATTCTGAAGAAGTCTGTCAGAGCCTACTTGTGGCTGCTGCAAGGGGCAAGTTCTGACCTGATACTTAACCTAATAAATAAACAACCTAAACAGCTGTGTCTGCCCAAAATTATAGTGACTTGTGAGAGATAGTTCTGAAGCATTACCCTGCAGCCAGGAGAGAGATTAGCTCCTCAGGAAGTGGTTTATCCTACCTACATTCACATTCACATGTGTGACAAGAGATCATTGACAGATCTCTTGTCACACATGTTGAATTGCTCTCTGTGCGTCCCTGTTGATTTCAAGGAGAGCCTAGTCACACCATTTTTAAAAACAAAATAGCAGGTGGAAAAAGAAAAAAAAAAAAAAAACACAACCAAAAATAATTCCTGAACTAGGAACACCTATTTAGTTGTGGATAAATCAGAGGTGGTGTACAACTATTAAAAAATCCACAGCAACCTCTTACTCAGAAACTTTTAGTGTGGACAGACTAACAAAGATGTACATGCACTGTGAAAGGAAGCTGTGAAAAAAAAAATTGTGCAATGATGTGGTATGTCTAGCATGAGCTAGGGAAAAATATGGCATAGGAAAATTATAGAAGCCATGGTCTCCAAGCATCTGGCCACTTTGCTATTCTGCATTCTCTAAGAATGAGCTGAGTATTTTCCATTTTTAAAATGTTAAGTCTACAAGTTAATTGAGTAAGTTACTTTCAAGTACCATAAAACAAAATTAATAATTCCACCTTGATGTTCCAAGTCACAGTAGAGATCAGGTTGTTAAATATCCATGTAAGTTGAAAGTGTCATTCAGCTACTAAAAATTTCAACCAATTTGCTTCCATTTACTTCACAAAAAACTTACAGTTAATAATAACATGTTATGTAGATTTATGATGTGATAATTTATCTAGATCTCAACTCCTAAATAATTAGCAGCTGTCACGAACTGTGCACAAAGGAAAATTCTCCATACAAGTTTTAATGCAATTTCACAGACTGAATCATGTTTTACAGCCACAGTAGTTACAAATCTGTTCTACAGTCGTCTTTTCCTAACTATTCTGTTGTTTAAAATGCTGAATGTTGTATAATTGCATGTTCACTCATATGTGGATGCCTAGTAGGAAAATAGTGACTAGTCCTGAATTTGGTCTCGGTCTTGACTAATTAAAATTGTTCCAGCTCTTAAACCATCATTTTGCTTACATTGCAGACACAAGCTGAATCTGGTAGACCAAGGCTTTGGACAACAGCACTTTTTAACTGGAATGCATCTAGATGCATCACCAACCAAACAGAGCATATCTTGCAAACCGCACTGTGGACATTTATTTAGGGATTGACTTAATTCACTAATAATTTTCTGTTATAAAGTCGCTTTGTGTCTGCCCTAATGACTGCTTTCAACAAACTGCTGTTTTAGCAAAGCAGTGACAGAATTAAAAGGTCTGAGTTTCTGTGTTAACAGTAGAGTAAAAAAGGAATTGGCTAATTTTACTAAAAGCACCAAGCTGGAAGCTCTGGGAAGGAATTCTGGAAGTATGTTTACTATGCTGCATTAATTATTAAAAATTCTTATTTAAGAATTTCTAACCTTGGTTAGAAATTGAGTATTTCTCATTTTCAAATTTTTTTTATGCCAATTTTTAGATAGTACTTTCATTAAGTAGCTCTAGACCCTATGGGATGTTTTCAGGGTTGGTTTTTTTTTATTTATTTGTTATGGGAATATTTTGGGGATAGTTACTAAAGTTTTTGTGGTTCAGCTGATAAACACTGGTGAGTTGCAGTAGTGCCACCTATGGAAAATCAGGAAAATATCAGAAGAAAGTTATAGTGACTAACCTCAGACATGTCCATTCAGAACAATGGCATTTTAGTCAACTTGAGAAATAGTATTTAGATTTGTGTAAAAAAAAAAAAAGAAAATAAAGCTCTACGCTCTTCCAGTGGGGGGGAATAAAGAAAAAGAAAGGAGAATTGAGTCAAAAAGATTCAAAGCTAAGTACAAGCAATAACAAGAGCTAATAATGTTCTTCATCTGAGATGTGAACAAAAGAGCAAACTGCACTCAAACAGTGTTGTGTAAGGACTGGACACCTGTATCTACTCCCTGTGCTTCAGTGACTTGATTGAATGGGTCTGTCCATTTGTGTAGAGAATGCACAGATTTCCTTCATCACTTCAAAGTAAAAGAGCTTCCTCTAAAGTTAATTTTATTTTGTCCAGTTAGTTACAATTAACTATGAAAAACACTCCTTCATCAAGCCAGGAGAATGAGGAGTGCTGCAAACGAATGGTGTCAGACTATATTCACATGAGGCCCAGGGGAAGTCAAGCACAAAGAAATGAGCATGAGCTCTCATAGCATTAAGATCTGGCATGCTCAGTCTGCTTTTGTTTTTAAAAACAGAGCTCAACTAATAAATGCCATGGGAAGTTGTTTTCTTTACAGCCACTAACTACATATTGGGGACTGAGCTTCATCTTTCAGAGAAGACAGCATTGCTTTGAAAAAAGAAGAAGGAACACCTAATCCTCAGTGGTCTAGACAACAGCATCTTTACACATATGTTGTGCTTTATTTGCAGCATTCCCTGGTATTCTTCCAAGAAATGTAATTTCATGAAGATTCATCTCAGAAGACTAGCTATTCCCTTCTCCCCATGTCTTCCATATGGCATTTTCTGGGCTGCCTGAGATATGTTAGTGCAAACAAAACATAAATATAAACCTGTGTGGCCTCCACCAGAATTTTTCTTCACTCTTAGTTGAAAGTGCTCATAGGTACAGCTAGCTGAAATAAATATCTTACAAGATGAGCTTTTACTTTGGTGGAATGACAGTGAAATTGTGGCAAAAGTTAACTTAGCTTTCAATTTAGAAGCTTTTCAAAAGCAAGTATGAAAAATCTCTGCATATGCAAATACAGTTATAAAAAGAAGGTTGAAAGGGACCCCTAAGCATTATCTTGTCCAATATTCCCTGTTCAAGTGGGGCTTCCTACAATCAGTTGTCCAGGACCAAGGAAGACTACACAACCTCTCTGGACAGCCTGTGTCAGCACTCAGTCACACCTAAAGTGAAAAAGCTTTTCCTGATGTTCTCCTTTTTCTTAATCTTTTTTTTCTTCTTGTTTTAAGGAGAGGTTTTTAATGACACTTAGCTAAGTTTTGTGGGGAAAAAACCACAAACAGCTCTGTAGGATCAAAGTTTTCACAGTAGGCTGAATTTAAAAGTGCTCACAGATTTCTAACAAATTTGAGATCAATAAAAGTCATAAGTTAAATATATTACCTGGATCTTGAAGACATATTGTATCTGATAGGACAATTAATCATTTTTTCTTTACTGTATTACTACAGAGAAATACAGTTTGTTGCTTCATTTGCATAAATGGTGGGGGAAACCAGCAAAAAATTAAAAAGCAGCTATAGAGAACCCCTTCCTGGATCCCCAGGTGAAGTTAACAAACAGTTCTCTTATTGCCTTTTGGTGTATTTGATTTTATGTGAAGTAAACTATTTTAGCAATTTTTCTAATCTCAATCATTTATCTCAAATTAGAATGCAAATTTGGGGGCATTTTTAGGTGAGCTAGACTTTCAGAGCCCTAGAAGCACATGGAAGTCAAAGCACACCCTGTATTTCTTCAAGAAGTTTCTTGAGAAGAAATTTTATTGTTAACAAAACGTGTTTGATGTGTGGACCTTGAACAGATGCACACTTTTCAAAACTTAATAAATCATATAGACTCTGTTTGTTTTTTTTAAATGCTGTTCCACTCTCTGTCATGTTCAGAGTAGGCTGCAACAAATGACATACCTTTCCTTTAAGGTTCCCTGATTCACAGTCTGTCAAAACAAAGGCTAAAACAAAAATTCCACAGCTGAAGATCTTTTTTGAAACTGTTCAAGTCCCTCTGTTTTTCCTTGAGAAGACTCAAATGTAGTAATGCAGGAAGAAAGAAGTGCAGATTCAACAAGGAGTGGGTTCTATAGGCCAACATCAACTACTTGATTTGGATGCAGAAATGAAGGAAATGTCATACAGCTAGCAACGCAATTTGTTGCTCTATTAGGAACGGCGAGAAGAGCGACACAGACTCTCTAGGAGTCAAACAGGAGAGTATCTCCCAGTTTATTGCTTCAGGTCTTTTTTATAGACTGATACGTGGAAAGTACAGAAAGGAAACTCTTATTGGTTAGTAAACTAACACATCACCATCATTGGTCAGTGGGGTTCACCACCCCTTGACCTTTTCCTGCAAAGAAAACAAGGAACAGACAAACAGCACCTGCAAAGCTGTTTTCTGTCTCTGAGGATTGTTTTAAATCCTCCCCATGAATTCTCAGGCCACGTTCTCAGGCAAGACTGAGAAAGCTATGTGGCCTGCAGTTTCACAAGCTCTCTGTTTCAGAGTTAGCATCCACAGCAATTGACTAAAAATTAACCAAAAGTTAACTGGAATATCTTATTCTTTAGAGAAGCTGAAACCATTGGACATTTTCTTCATCAAATGAAAAGTTTATGCCTTTGCTTTAGCAAATATGCTACTTGTAGACATGAAACTATGAGTGTCTTTATGAAACTATGAGAGTCATATGGCATAAAAGATTTTCTAGGACTAGTCACACACATATCCTGTACCATGGGCAATTAGTGCAATTAATTTTAACCAAATATTAATTAACTACTCGGCATATGACTATTACAGGTGCACTCAGCTGGGTTAAAAACTAGATGGCTGGCTGGCTGGGCCCAGAGAGTGGTGGCAAATGGTGCCTCATGGAGTTGGTGGCCAGTCTCTAGCAGAGTTAGCCAGGGCTCAGTATTGGACCAGTCCTGCTCAGTGTATTTATTGATAATCTGAATGAGGACATCTAGCGCACCCCCTGTAACTTTGCAGACAACACTAAATTATGTGGGAATGTTGATCTGCAGGAGGGTAGGAAGGCTCTGCAGAGGGATCTGGACAGGCTGGATTGATGGGCTGAGGACAATTGTATGAGGTTCAACAAGGTGAGGTGTTAAATCCTACACTTTGGCCACAACAACCCCAGGCAGTGCTGCAGGCTTGGGACAGAATGGCTGAAAAGCTGTCTGGTGGAAAAGGACCTGGTGGTGCTGGTTGACAGCAGCTGAACATGAGCCAGCGTGGGCCCAAATGGGGAAGAAGGCCACTGGCATCCTGGCTTCTATCTAAAATAGGGAGTCCAGCAGGACCAGGGCAGTGACTGCCGCCCCTGTACTCAACACTGGTGAAGCTGTACCTCAAGTATTCTGTGTCCACCTCTGGGCCCCTCAATTGAGGAAGAACATCGAGGGGCTGGAGTGTGTCCAGAGAAGGGCAATGAAGATGATGAAGCATTTAGAGAGTGAGACATCTGAGGAGTGGCTGAAGGAGCTGGGGCTGTTTAGAGCCTGAAGAAAAGGAGGCTCAGGGGAGACTTTGTCACTCTCTAGAACTGCCTGAAAGGTAGTGAGGGATTCTCTTTTACTTCCAGGCAACAAGTGATAGGACAAGAGGACACAGCCTCAACCGAGCTAGGGGAGGTTCAGTCTGAGAAGGAATTCAGAAAGAGTTTCTTCATGGAAAGGGTGAACTCCATTTTAAGCATTGGAACAGGCTGTCCAGTGAGGTGGTGGAGTCACTATCCCTAGAAGTGCCCAAGAAACAGCTGGACATGGCACTTAGTGCTGTGGTTTAGCTGATGAGGTGGTGATTGGTCAAAGGATGGACTCGATGGCCTCTTTTCTAACTTAAAGGAGTCTATGATTCAAATGTTTCACCATGGTTTTGAGCATCTTAGACTGAAGAAGACTCAATGGTTGGAGAAGGGTTCACCTGAGGGCAAAAAAAGACTGTTAAAAGCCTTCAAAGCCAATAGCTTCAGTTTATGATTCATCTGTATCACTTGGTGGGGAAAATACTGCTGCTGCCTGTCCTGAGCATCACTCCCAGCTACATTCTGCCCTGACTCATTTATGGGTCTTTGATCCAGTATTTCTAGATGCATTAGAAGAAAATAGTATTGCTGCTGGGTATGAACCCTGAATTCTCCAGGATCTCTGCTTCACAATCATTTAAGAATGCTAACTGGGAAGCAAGGCAAAAAAAAAAAAAAAAAAATCAGTGCTAAAGGTCAAAAAAAACATTTGGAAAAGTATGGTATGTAGTGCTCTAAAATGATTAACATTAGAAAATTTCTCATTTTTCAGTGAAATGTTTGTATTAATATTGCTGCTAACAACATCAAGAAGCCCTTAGCCTTTTAAAACTGTTCTTCTGTGAATCTGTTTTTCAATTTGTGGAATATAATCTTCCTTAGCCTTAGTGAATCATCCTGATATGTGGAGCAATTATGTCATTTTGGATCGATATAATTTAACTCACACCAGAATATGGCACATAATATGAAGACTTAATCCATTCCAAACCAAGACACCTTCAAACAGTCACAGAATATTAAGAATCACAGAATCAACTATGTACCTTATCAGCTAAACAATGGCACTGAGCACCTCATCAAGTCTTTTTGTTAACACCTCCAGGGACAGTGACTCAACCACCTCTCTGGGCAGCCAATTCCAATGCTGGACCACTCTTTCTATGAACATTTTTTTTCCTAAAATCTAGCCTAAACTTCGCCTGGTGCAGATTGAGGCTGTATCCTCCCATCCTGTCACTGGTCACCTGTGAGAAGAGAGATCAACCCCCACCTGACTACAACCATCTCTGAGGCAGTTGTAGAGTCAAGAGTGATAAGGTCACCTCTGAGTCTCCTTTTCTCCAGGCTAAACAACCCCAGCTCCCTCAGCAGCTCTTCAAAAGGCTTGTCTGTAAATACTAAAAAAAATAAGTTTTTGGGGAAAAATAGTTCATAACTCATTTCAAGCATCCTTCCTAGCGGAAAATATTACTGGGAGAGGGAAAGGCCAGGAGATCTGTGCACAGTGCACAGTCCTGGGCTGTCCTAATATAAGCACAGAGAGCAGAGGGGGTCACACTCCCTGCAGTACCCCCAAAAGTGTCCTTTGAACAGTCAGTCACCCAGCCTAATCATGAAATGAGAACTAAATGTGTTTAAAACATAAGAGCCTAGCAAAGTAGATAATGAATGAGAGACTAGTGGAGAAACAGGTAAGGACTGTTATCACAGGGAATGAGTCTCTAGGAAGTGATGAGCCAGCAAAAGGCATTCTGTTTGAATCCAAATTTCAGTAGAAAACGTGGTTCAAGTACCAAAGTTTCTCAATATGCAGGATTTGTTGTTACTAGGATCAGGGTCTCTGTACTCCTCTAATTTGGCTGCCTCAATACTGCCTTTGATTTTGTCTCAGAAAAGCAGTTTTCCTCCAAACATTTTGTTCTCCAGCTGCAAACTAAGGCTGCTGATTTAATTTTTCCAGAGGTGGCATATCTTCTTAGTTAATTATATGAACTGGTATTTCAACAGATATTTCTGGGGACAAAGTGCACCCTGTACTGCCTTTCTGTGGAAAAAATTAAAATAAAATCACAGAGCTTATAAAATTAATGTCAAAATACTTATACAGGGGAAGGGAGTGGAGGGGGGAAAAGAAGGGGGAGACAGGGGAGTAGGGGGGTGAATTCACAGGATTTTTGTGTCTGCTCACTTACAGAATCAGAAAACATGAAAAGGAGCTTTATCATGCTGCACAAAATAGACAGTTCTTAAAGCAGTGTAAGACGAGAACAAAGGTAGCAGCAGCCTCATGGCCCAGCAGTTCAGACAGAAGTGCAGTGAAGTTTGGCAGGAAACTGAGGCACTTTCCACTTAATGCCTAACAGAAGTGATCTCTGGCTGCTTCCAGAAAACCTTCTGAGGGACTCTCAGCAGCTTCATGAAATGCATCAACAGCTTTCAACGTTGGACTGCATTGCTAGTCCAATTTATTTTTAGCTAGTAGTTACTTTCTTTGCCTTACATTCTTTTTTATAAAGGAAGTTATATGGAGGTACAATCATTGACACTCTTGTGAGTGTTAGCATTACTAAGAAAAACAGGCTATATATTTCTAATCATATAACTGCTTAATGGATGTGTACTTGGCATTTTTTTAACACCAGAATTCCATAACTTCTAAAAAAATAAAATTTTGTAGTAACTAACAAAAGAAGAGACCAGAACAAATATCCGTGGTTCAATGTTTTATTTTTAATCCTATTGTGATTAATAAAGAAGAAGAAATTATCTAGATACATTAATGCACAGGCAGGTATAAACACAACTGTGCAATTCTTTTCTATAAACCTCTCCTTTGGAAACATGTGCAATTGCTAATATGCATATAAGCAAGTGACTGCATATTTCTCCATCTGTTTCACAGAAAAATGAGTTTTCTGCTAATAGTACATGCTGTGCTAGTTTTGCAACCTCTATACAGTTTTAATTTCCATCACTTAGATGCAGTAAACATAATTACTGTCAACACATGTGGATTTGCCAGTATATATTATGCATCTACCTGAAGTCACTCAGAAGAAATATTTTCCTATAAATGTCTTGAATCTAAAAAGAATAAAAGCTGGATACAAAAAATAATTTTAAAAAATAAGTTGTTTCTGTTAAATAAGCAAATATAACCAACAAACTTTCAAAATATAAGAAAAATCCCATGATACCAAAATAGCATATGTTTAATCTGTTAGACACTGATGGAAACTGCTGAATGTTTCTTAGAGTATGGCTGTGGACATTTTCCTTTCCTGTAGATTATGCAATTATGGAGATATTAAATTTCAAAAATATTTACTGCCATGAAAATATCTCTCTCCCACTGTTCCTTTGGCAAACCAGAAGTGGCAGAAAGAAAATAGCTTGCTGGCAGTATAAGTGCAAACTCCATTTATAGAAGGATAATTTGGAACATGTAAAAGGCAACACTTAAAGGCAAATCAATGATGAGCTGAATTATGTTCTGAATTGAACTGATGTAAATCAGCATAATTTCTGTTTGCTGTAATGAAATTTCTCCCTCTTTACACCAGTATGGTTGATTGATGCAGTGGGTATTTAGGTTGCAAAGTGTAGATAAAGCAGCAGACTGTAGTCTCTGCATCAACCCAACATTCTTCTTTGGGATAGGGCACATGGAAAGCTGGGTAGTTTTGATTATAAGAATTCATCTACTAAGTCATGGCAAAGGATTAGAACATAGCTGTACTGCCTGGCAGCAGAGAGATTAAAAAAAAAAAAAAAAAAAAAAGGAAGGGAAAGAGAATATTCATGCCAAAGTAAAAAGTAGTTAGTCATGACCTTTTAGTTTATAATGCAAAGCTCAGCTTCTGCAACTGTCCCTTAAGCAACCCTCTCTATCATCAGAAAATCTGAATAAGCAACTGAGAGCAGCAGATTTTATAAGTTTCTACCATTTTAGTAAGGATATGTTAAAAACCCAAATATATAAATAAAATTCCTCTAGACAATATATTCAGCCAAATGTTAATCTTGACTGGTTATAGTCAATAAACTGCTGAAATCTAGATAAATAATGAAAGGACAGATAATTCCAGTACAGTAACTGTTCTGATTCAAGAAGAATTTTGCTTGTATTTTCTTTAGCCAGAAAAGCCTCCATTTGAAAATTTATAACCTTCCTTCTCTCCTCCTTTCACTCCATTCACTGCATGTGGCCAATCTCTTATTCCTCAGAAAATCCGACAGACTACAAGAATGCTAACACTTGGCCAGTACTTACAGAGAGACAAAAAATGATCAGCTAGTGTGACAACAATTGTAGACACATAAAAAAGGGAAGAATCATGTAAAACACAATGAAAAGAACCTCAGGTGATCTATTCCCCTTCCTTAAGGCAAGATGAACAATTTTCCAACAAGGCTACTTAGTGCAGTACCAACTTTCATGCACAAGGCTAAATGCATCAAAAGTGTCTGCAGGGGTCTGGGGTTTTGCTGATATTTTTCAAGTTTAAGGCTAGGAAAGCAAGTGAGCAGTTTTAAAAAGCATTTTGATGGCAGTACAATCCCAAAAAGCCCAAAGGACAGGAACTGAATCAATACTGTGGTCAGAACTGAAAAGAGGCCGTTTGGTTAAAAGTCACAGGAAAAGGTTAAGAGATAGAAAAACCGGTTGTGAGAGATGAGAAACATTCAATGAATTTGTCTTGCAGAAGAAAACTTGGCATATGCCTTTTTTGTAGCAGGTATAGAGACCTCTATGAGGACAGCATATGAAACAGAAGAATATAATATAGGAGAGAAGGAAATGACAGAAAAACCAATGTCTGATGACTGAGGTCAGCCAAGTGCAATTGAGAAAGAAGCTGCAGCAGCTTTGGTTTTAGCAACGAGAACAAAGCACCAAGGAATTCTCAACTCTTCTTTCTTTCAGCTTCAAACTTTCCATCTTTATAAAAGCTGCTTTCACCAAACATTGGACTCAGCTCAAGGCCAGCAGAAAGTGATACAATGAAATCTGATGCACCGTGATCTTATGCTTAAGACCTAACTGCTCAATTTCCCTTGAATTCTGTGGCTCTCGAACACGATACAAGGGATGGATAGTGTTTAGATTGAGTGTCTGCAAAGGAAACTAGATGCCATAGACAATATTGCTGGTAATGCTTTCTGGTGCTAAAACAACTCCTACTGCACACCCTGCTCTCCTTGGATGTGCTATCCCTAAGACTGGAATTTTATAAAATAGAACTTTGATCTGTGTTTTATCTGACATTATTCCAATTATCCTGCCAAATTCCAAGTGTGAGTAAACACAGTGCTCACCTTTACCCTCACAGCTTCTACTGGAATAGATTTCTTCACTTCTTGTTACATGAAACATTTTATGAGGAAATATGTAAAACAGTAGAAATGATAAGTTTTCTATAGCATATATTTATCCAGAGAAGGAGAGATATAATTCTGACCCTAAACTATTTTTTAAATACAAATAGTCCCTTTAAATAGATAATCAGGCATTAAATTAAAAACAGCATCAAGATTTCCAATAACTTTCCTGAGCACAGGATCAAACTTAAATAGTGGTCATGTAGCAAATAACATGTTGAACATCCTACGTACTCACTACTTAAGATTTAATTGGATTTTAGTTTTCTGTTCAACTATTATCTGGAGATTTCCTCCACAACTGAGTCATACTGATAAAAAGCTGTCTACTGGATTTAAGGGCAGTCATCCATTGCTGTTTATGCACATTGCTTTAATTTTATGTGGATGTTTTATGGATTACAAATACAAATAACACTTGATTAAACAAATTCAAATAATATGGAGGGTCAATGGATAAAAACAGAGTTGAAATCATATGCAACCTCAGCTGAGCAAGGATATGACAGTGAGAATCAGAAACAGTTACTGCAATGTGTATAATGTAATGATCAACTTTGGATATGGGTTTGTTTTCCACATCACACCAGTGAAATATTCTGTGGGAGGATGGAGTAGGAGAGGAGTAGAGAAGCTAATATGTCAGCATTTTAGTTCACTCAGTTCCAAGCACTACTAGCACTGCCATGCCATATGCCACAGTCCAAAATCAGGGTGAATTTTGCTACTCTGTACTGGTAAACTACTGAGAGAAATGGGAACCCAGCGAGCGCTGGGAAATTTGTCACAGCTCCCAGGTCTCACACAGAAGTGTCTTAATAGTGTTCTTGATTGTTACTGACCCCCTGTACAAACTTTCAGCTCCTTCATCACACCCTACTTCTATCAATATGAACACGTTAAGGAAGCTGCATAGAAGCAGGAAAGGTTAAAGCTGGAGGTACAGGCAAGTGAGAGTAGTCAGGGACATGTGCTTCTGGGAAAAGAAGTGAAATTGGTGTAACTTTTGGTCACTTAAAAATTCAAGCGCTGTAATTCTAACTGCAGGATAGCTCTGGTGTTCCCAACAAAAGAAGGGTGTGGAACTGTTGGAGCAACTCCAGGGGAGGCCACAAAGTTGATAAGAGGACTGGAGCACCTCCCCTACAAAGACAGGCTGAGTAAACTGGGTCTGTACAGCCTGGAGGAAAGAAGGTTGTGTCCTCACCGCAGCCTCCAGTATCTGATGGGGGATAGAGAGAGTCTGGAGAGGGAATCAAGATCAAGGATTATAGGGACAGGACAAGGAGTAATGGGTATAAGCTGAGTGAGGGGAAATTTAGGCACCAGAACAGGATGCCCAGGGAGACTGAGGATGCCCCAACCCTGGCAGTGTTCAAGGCCAGGTTGGGTGAGGCCTCAAGCAACCTGGTCTAATGGGAGGTGTCCCTGTCCATCACAAGAGGGGTTGGGAATAAATGATCTTTATGGCCCATTCCAAGCCCTTAGCATTCTGTGATTCTGTAACAAGATGTGGCGATTCCCTACTCACCTACAGTTGTAATAGATGAGAAACACTTTTCTCCACAGTGACACAAAGAGCTGTGCTGGCCGTGAGGCTCCAGAGGCAGGAGCAGCTCTGATCACTGACGTAGTTACAGCCAGGTAATGCCACAGACATGCCCCCAGCAAGATGCTTACTTGGGTTTGAATTTTTGAGATTCTTTTTTGTTAATATATATACAGTCTCCTACCCTGAGTCTCATCCCAGAGAGGAAATAATTGACATTCCCTTGCCAATGGTAGCCGATTTTCAAAAGCATGAGTGAAGGAGAGAGAGTGTTTTGAAGCTGTCTTCAATTGTGGGGCTTGATCCAGTTGCTTCTGTTCAAAGAACTATAAAAAAAATAACATAAGATGTTCCAGAATTTTTCCAGGCTAGACATTGCAATAAAAGGCAATTTCACAGGTAATAGAAATATCAGCCAGGGGATTTCAGAGCTGTAGTACCAATATTTCCTTTCCCTCTTTGTTTAGCTGCATAGAATAGACCTTTTTTCTCTTGAAACTCAGGGATAAAGTATGAAAATGTTCATAACCACTGGTAATAATGGTTTGCAGAGCTGCTTACAGTAAAAAAAATAAATAAATAAAGGAACAATTATTCATCAAACCCTTTGGGACAGCCTTGACTACTGCCTTCTTCAGATTTCAGGGCTGGTTGAACTTGAGAGCTGTTCTTTTCTTCAAAAAGTGCTAGTGAAACTCTTTGCCTAAGGGTCGGGAAAAAGCTTTCACTTATTTTTACAATAGGGATTTAGAGGTGTTCCTGATGTGATGAAACTGCCAATTTTAGACAGAGATGCCCTTAATCTGGCAAGAATTGTGCAAAATTTCTCTTCATGTAGAAGAAACATAACACCTCCCTCCTGACCTCTCCAACACCCCTGTGACCCTGTTCCCGAGGCGTTCCTGAGGAGACAGCCAGCCATGATGTATTATGTGCCTTTGCAAAGGACCAGATTGATGTGACCACCAAAGGAATGTTTCCTTTGCTGGAAGAACTGTCTTTCACAAGAGATTTTGTGTTCTTTTTCAAGTCATTTTTCAGGCATTATTATAATCATTAGCATTTAATGAATGTTCTACATGTTCAAATATGCACTATATTTATTACTTTCTGGCTGAGGTTATTTTGAATTCTTTGAATGTCCTGTAATGTTTCATCTATTCCTTATTAAATGACAGATGAAGGTTTCTTACGTCTAGTAGGTACAGGAAAATCCTAAAGTTATTTCCCCAGAGCAAAAGATTTTTAATTCATGGGATAAAAGACAGGTAAAAAAAGTGTAAGCGTTTGTTCAGCCTGTCAAAAAATTGTAAAAGATGCTCAATAGAAACTATATTATTCATACATTAAGATATATGCCATTGCCATTACTCTGGAAAAACAGATTCATGGGATGAATCACTCTGTTCCTTTCCTCCACATAAACATCCAAAAATTTAAGTAACTAAATTTTTTTCAAATTAATTTTTAAACAGGACTTTTCAGGGTTTCTTTGTACAAAACAAAGTACCAAAAAAAAAAGAGCACAAACTCAATTTTCATCTGTGTGTGCATTAAGGATTAGCACACAGCACACTCCACCCTCATCTGGCTTACACACGAGTGCTTTGATTCTCAGTTTACATTAGATATAAGTAAAATTGAAGGTGGAGCTGCAAATCTGGCCCCAGCAGCTTTCATCTTGTACTTTTCTAACTTTGAAATTCGAGCAACTGCATATATTTTTCCTTTAATTTTGCATACATTCAATTTTGTGCTTAAAGGAACAAAAGAAGCTTGTGCAATTAAGGTGTGTTTGAGGGGAACTTGATACTTTTCATCAGCATCAAAGATCAGGCTCATAAATATCATGGAAAAGGTGGCATCCTTCAGCCAATCTCTAAGTCATTGCAGCTGGTTTGATTTAGAGTCATCCAGAGGAAGACTCTAAAAGACTCTTACAAGGAGATTCTGGCTCCTTGTAAGAGGGCATGTGAACAAAGTGAAGGAACTGGAATACACAGTCCTCTACAAATATCCATTCCTGTTCAAGAACAATGAAAAAAGGAATTATGACAACCATTCTCTGAAGATACCCACTGAGCATTAAAAAGAATTAATTCTTGACTTTATTTTTGACAAAGAATCTGTAAATCTCAAAGAGGAAGGGAAACCCATAAGTATGAAAAAAAGGGTGTCAGCAGAGTAACCTTCCCTGTTGCTGAAGAAAAAATAAAATGCAAACTTAGAAGTTAAGCTAGGAAAGAAAAGAGGAATAAAAGAAATTCTGAAGTGACTAGTGGGAACCTGGATTTTTATCCACTTGTTCATAAATTCTCTGTGTCTACAGTGTGGTCTGACAGGTGGAATTTATGCATATTAGCATTATATTTTCATGCACTCCATAAGATTTCTAGGTGCCATATAGAAAAAGAACAGGCACAAATCCTTTCAATTTCCTCTGTTGCAACGTTTTCCCCAACTCAACCAGATAAATGACCAGCACCATAAGTAGAAATGGTCATAAATTGAAAGTGATAGCGTATGAATATTTCAGGGAAAGCTGATTGGAAAAGGACATTTTCCTTCTAAAAATGCTCATACCTCTGGGTCACTTAGAACAACACTTTTTTTTGCATACCACATTAGACATTTTGGGGTTTATTATATTTTCACTGAAACTAGAAACAGCTGCTGTCTGATGTCAGCTGGTATATGTGGTAGTAGTGTGGGTGGAGAAAGAGAGTTCTTTTCCCTCACAAGAAAGACACAACTATGGAAAGTATGAGGTTATGGAAAAGTGTTAGCAGGTGATATAAAACGTTTACATAGAGAACATAGATCCAAATTACCTCTGAATGATTGCAGTTGTTGCATCTTTAAAGTACATCAGTTAAATAACTACAACAGTGATTAACACAGCAAAAGAATCTATTTTCGTTGAAACTACAATCCCCAGGGAAGGATGCCTGGAAAACATTATTTTGGGCTGTGACAACCAACACTTGCCCCTCTGATACATTCCAAAGCCTGCGTGTGGAACAGGAGAATAAAAGCAGCAAGGGCCTAGCTGTCCATTACTCCCTTGTAATTACACCTTTGGCTTTTTCATTTCTCTTCTCAAACCGGGAATATTTTTGGAAGTCCCACTTAGTTATTATGAAGTATTTTTGAGCACAGCACCACAACACAAGATTTCCTGGAGTTAGTTAATCCTATATGATGTTTCTTCAGAAGCTTCCTGAAATCCATAAATGGAAGTTTACCAATCTAAGCAGAAGCAACGATGCCTTCCAAACACCTACTCCTCGGTTCCTATGGCCACATGTGCAAGTACACAGCCTCAGTGATTTAGGCTGAGACTTTACAGTACCTGCACAGTCACACAGCTGCTGCCCAGCCAGCTGGAGGAACATGTGCCACAGTGGTCCGTGAAGCCGTGGCTGGGAGTGCTGCGCAGGGAGCCACGGCTCACTCTTGCTCCACAAGGAACTCTAAGTGATGGTGCAGTAAGACCAAAGAAAGGGTGGTGTTTTTTCCACGCAATGTTCAATTATTCTGTGGAGCTGTTGCAAAGGTTACATGAGTTCAAAATTGAGCAAACTAGTGAAAGAAGAAGGTCAAAAATCATCAAATACAAAGGTTCCATCTACAAGGAGAAGGTTTGTAAGCTACAAGCTGTTAGGGCCTATAAGAAGGATTTAGGGAATATAAAGGAAAAATATAATTACATTTCTTTTATACTCTTCACTACACATTCATCCTTACGGTCTTAGGTTATTTAACATCATGTCTTGGGTTGCAATGCAAGATGTAACCAGAAGTATGTATTCTATTATCATCTGTTAAAACAAGGTGGGGCAGTGTTCTTTATCTCTTCCACAACCCATCCTCCCTCCAGGGGGATTTCTCCTGTTAATGGGCCATTGGGTCTCACTGCATGACTGATAAATTCCATCATCCCATTGTCAGATGCTCCCCCCAGGGGGAGGAGTCAAACATTCCTACCTGGATATAATCTGAGACTTGGAACACCTTTCAGTCAGCCTTTCTCCACTGGATTTCCAGAGGAAAACTGGACCCATCTACACCACCACTGGATCTTCAGAGGAAAACTACACCCTTCTACAGGATTGCTGCTTCAACAGAACCACATCTGTCACTGCAAGAGGACTGCAGCCACCGTTTAATCAGACTGCTACCAACAGGGTCAGGTTTTATTCTGACTCTGTCAATGCCTTGGTTTGTTGTTGGTTTTCTTTTCTTTTTTTTTTTTGTACTACTGCATTTTTATTTCAATTTCCTTAGTAAAGAACTGTTATTCCTATTCCCATAACTTTGCCTTGATTTCAAAACTATAATAGTTTGAAGGGGGGAGGGGGTAGTTGACAATCTTATTTATTTCAATAGAGATTCCTGCCTTCCTTAGCAGACACCTGTCTTTTTCAAACCAAGACACCTAGACACAGGTCCTGAAAAGGTCTGCGTAGACCAGTACAGGAATTGGCAACTGGGACAGCTGTTCTAACAAGGCCTAAGAACCAAAACTTTTAGCCATTCTTTTTAAAGAAGACTGTATGTTTGGGATGAGAGAGCTGTTGGATTCCCTCTCTCTTTCTTTCTTTGCCTTTGGAAGGATAGACTGCCTTGTCACTTCTCCATGTGCCTTGGCAGGCAGACCTCAGTCTTATTTTGCAAGGCAGCTTTGCAGGACAGACTAGTCTGTGGCCTTTTTTATGCTAATTGGAATCAAATGTTACAAGGATGGAGACACAGGAAATTTACAGATCTTCTATGGAAGTGTCAGCATAGGTTTTCATGATGTTGCCTGTTCTTCTGCTGAGTCTGCCCAAGGGTTGAGGCAGACTGGCTTCAATTCCCAGCCTCAGAGCACCTGGGTTCAGAGCATTGAAAGTTGATCAAAAGAGGTTTCCTTCAGTGACTCCTGGATACTTTACAAGACACAGGAATGCTGCTCTCTGGGTTGGACATGAGGACACATTCTTTTCAGGAGAATGTAAAGAAAACAAGTTGCTATTTCTCTGTTTTGAACAACAGTAGAAATCCAACTCCTGCTGGGACCAGAGTCATGCATTGCAGGCTGTTACACATCCCTATATGATCATTAATTCCTCTAAAGGACTTTGCCCTTAGGTACTTGCACTGTGGTCCCTCAGATCCCACAGGTATCCACAAGAGCCTTGAAATGAAATGGCATTATACCCCATGGAGGTAGCTGAGTTCAACCAGAATCACCCCAGGCTTGTGACCTCCCTCTGACAGAGGGATTTGTTGTTTCAGTGCCAGGAGATAATGTGAGGAGACCAGGGACACAGTGTTCTGCCCCAGCCTGCAGACAGGCACGCACCACAAGGTGGGCTGTGAAATACAGGTTGTAGCGCAGACTGGCCTTGGGGAAACAGCACGAAGGACTGCAGAAACCCAGCCCCTGAGCAATCTTCCCTCCTGCATTTGGTACACTGCATTTTGCCAAGAGCTGTGGAAATCATAAAGCAGGACATTCACTTTGAATAGAGCTACCCAGCATGGCTATGAGGTCTCTGGGAAGCAATGGCATCTCCGTGAACCCTTTAGAAAATCTAGGTCATTGTACAGCCTCTGTTCAACAACTGTATATCTCACAAATATTTGTATATTTATTCTTGTTCACTTTCCATTCAGGAAAAACAACCTTCTTTTAATCTGTAGCCTATCATTTCTCTTGTTGAGCTCTCCTGAAGTGAACGTACAACTGTATGCCACTAAAGACTAAGTAGAAACTAATTTCAGGGTTTGGCTCATGACAATTTTAAGAAGTCACACCTGGAGTGAGACTTTGGGTGCCAAAATTTTATCCTAGAGAAAATTTTTACAGCCAAGTATGAAACCCCTGAAAATGAGAAGAGAGGGGAATGTTAAAATGGAAATGCTGGCATAACTTCAACTACTGTGGAGCAGCCCAAGAAGCTGATGAGGCCTGATGAGTTAAAAGCAAATCTGCCAACTTTCACTCTGCTCAAATAAGGTAAGTCATGCTAAAACGTTTGACTGCTTCAGGAAAACAAAAAAAAAAAGTTGCCTTCACCTCTTCAGAAAACTACCAGCTATAAAAAAAAAAAAGTGAAAAATAATGCAAATACAGTTTCAATCAAATTCTTTGTTTTCTTTGAACCACATGATTTTTCTGTTTGGTAAAATGGGATGTGGGAAACTACCTTAAAAATGAATTTGACTAATCCTGGCTTGAAATTTGGGCTCTACCTATCCAGAAAAAGGCAGTATAGTCTGGGCCATTCCCCAACAATAGAGTGGCGACAGGCTAAATATAACCACACTTAGAGCCCCAGAACTGGCATCTAACACCAGGGGCTTACAATAACACTGAAGCTGCTGCTGCTCCAGCAACAGCCGAGGCAAGGGGAGGGAAAGCTCTGTTTGTTTTTCAGCCGGGACTTCATTCTTCACTCAGCTGTTTGCTATTAGGACTGGAGCAGTAGCAGTGAGAAATTCATTGCTGCTTGCTCTCTGAATCCTGACACAGTAACAGCACAGATCCAACCAGCCAAATCCACAAAGGATCAAGGGAAAGGGAAAAAGAGAGTAACAAACTATTGCGTGCTTGTCGTCTTGGTTTTACAGCACCTTTCATCCCCAAGGAACCCATTTATTGAGCGCCAGACTCTGCCCCATTCCTTCAGAGACGGGCATTAGTGAGTGCTGGAAGCAGGACAAGGAATTTCCTCTCGCCCTTCTTCTCCACCCTGCTGGTGGAGCGGGTGTGACAGAGAGGTATTCCCATCAGCACGAGGGCTGCCTTGTCCCTGCAGCTGTCACCTGCGCTCTGCCTCTTGCCAGATCCTCTCCCCTGCCTGGCTGGAGTTAAATGGTGGGGAAACAAGGGTGTTCTTGGCATGGTGTTGCACCTCTCTGCTCTTTGGAAGGGCACGAAATCAAACACAACTTGGTTAAACTTATCCTGATGCTCTGGGGTCTATCAGACAAAATTCTGCTTGTACTGAGAGAGGTGTAAATTGAGGTGAATATCACTGTAGATATTTCTGATTTCTTGTTTTGGAGGGATAAAAGAATTGGATTCAGCTTACCAGTACATCTCTATTTAGATTCAGTTCAGAGATTAACACTGTGCCCCACTGCTGTGGGTGAAGTCTCCGCTCTGCTGGTATTTAGTGGAGAGCACCGACTCTGAAAGGGTTACACAGGCTGGATAAAAAACAGAGACTCCTTTCCAACACGACTGCTCCGGAGCATTTGCTACTTGGGAAAGCTGCAATTGCTGTCTGGGACTCTCCTTTGGTGCAGTAGGTGAGTGTGACCAAAGTGAATGGCTGTATTTCTGGCAGCTGCAGAGAGCAGAGCTCTCAGCTTTCCACAGAGAGTTCTGGAGGAGGAGCCCTGACTTGGGGTCCCTGGGTACAAAGGGTGATTTCTGCTAGTGCTGCTGTAAAGCACTGCAGCTGAATAGACGGCTGCGGGATGCAGACAGCACGGGTGAGAGTTCGTGCATAGAAGCTGATCACAGCAGCAGAGCTGATTGCTTTCATTCTTCTGCAGTCTATTTATGCTTGAAAATAAAAATGGTATGTAAGAACACAGGCTCTTTTTCTGCCTGTATAGCTGCTTCCCCTTCTGGGAGCTCCATAAGGTCTGGCTTGTGAGCTAAGTGATAAGATTCTCAGGACTGGGAATTTTGTTTTGCATTTCATTACCTCCTTGTCCTGTTGATAATGATCTCATATGCAACAACAAATCAGTCCCTGACCTCAGCAAAATAAATTGAATGTGGGACCTGAGACATGGGTTCTGAGACTGTTTGCCTGCTTTCTCCTGCTGCCCTGAAGTAAAAAGGTCTGTTTCTTGTGCAGCCTGCAAACTCCACTATTGCCAGTTGCAACCTGTGAGCCCATCCCTCCCAGACGTGCTTTCTGATTAGAGGGTGAGTCAAGCACATCCCCATAGACTGACAAACTAGACATGAAGGACTTCTTGAGTACCTTAAAAAAAAGAAGCCACAAAAACCCAACCAGGCACTAAATTATTGCCTCTATAAAGAGAAAATCTGTATTGCTCACTAAGAAACGAAGTCATCATTAGATCTGTGTCAGTATACACAACCAGGGTTTACTGTCAAGAGCACACATGCAGTTTAAGCAGCATTAACAGAATATTGATATTTAACACACATGGGAGAGAACTCCATGTGCTCTGCCAGATTACCTTAAAACAGGTCTTACACTGAAATCTGAATCCCCTATGAATTCCAACTATGCATCCTACATGTTGGCTTGCATCCTAGCCCAGCTCTGGATGCACCTAGCTGTCTTCACTGGTGAGGAGAATCAGGTGGGGACCAGCTTGAGCCTTTCCCTGACAGGCAGGAGGGACCTTTAACTGAGAAAAAGAGGCAGGGGAAAAAAAACAAACCACAAAACAAACAAACAAAAAAAAAAACCCAAAAAAAAAAAAAAGGTCTTACAGCTGTGAAAGCATGAGTCAAACACCCCTCAGGAGGTGGGGTGCTCCTCCTTTGTTCCCAACCCATGGAACACCATGTTTACTTCTTATTCTTCTTCTTCTTCATCTTCTCCTTCTTTGTAAGTATTTGCTAACCATGTAGGTGTTCAGGGCTGGCTGTTCTCAGAAGCACACCCAGTACATACAGGAAAACTACTAGACCTCACTAGACTAATTGAAACCATTTGCAGCAAGGAGTATCTGGAAAGTAATTAAGAAATGCATGTCTGTTCACAGGCATTGGCAGACAGAGACTCTACTTGCACCAGAAAACTCCAGTAGCCCATCTGCTGAAGAGCCAGGGCTGCACTCCTGACCTATAGACAAACAAGCCATGAGCTGTGTCTGACCCTTGAAGTTCCTTGGTGGAAAAGACTCCTGTCAGCCTGGTTTGTGGCACCCTTATTCCCTGCAAAGAAAGCAACAGCCTGAGCAGTGAGGAAGGGGAACAGAAGAAAGCCCACACCCTGTGTCACACTCCATATATATAGCATTACTACAATAATAGAGTGAATAAAAGCCCTAAGTAATTTGTTTTCCCATCGCTATCAGATGCAGTTCCATTTTAATTTCTGCTGACAAGCCCACTGTGCATCTGCCAGTTATGTGCAGTTCAGGTCATCTGACACACTTTTCATGCTAACACTTGCACCAAGTCCTGTGTGAATTTTTGGCGAGAAACCATGAAAACTCACAACAGTGGATGATGGTCAGCTGACCCAGAATTTTCTTCATGTGGGGTTACCTTTATTTTGCCCTGAACTTCTCAGTACTGAATTAGCCTTTCAATAGACTTTTATTCTCTTTTATTCCAGAAGTATCCATTTCACCCTTGAGAAATAACTAGAGGTTACTCTGCTAAGAAGGCACATCTGTTATGAACCTAATTAATCTTGAGGCAGTGTGGTATATGCCTAGCACAGTTTTGGCACTGTGAAAGAAGGAAATAAAATCCTTTCTTCAGAAGCTGTGAACACCTGGTGTTCTCTACAGGTTGCTATAGAAAACACAGCCCACTTTAGCTGTACAGTTACAGAGAGAGCGTCATATAAGTCATCTTGACTTTTTTCAGGGAATAAAAAGAAGATATTTATCGATCTTCTGGTTGATATATCTTCCCTGGTCCTCAGTTGGCTCTGTATGGCACCTAAAAGTGAACTGTCTTCCGTGAAGGCTAGATTAAAAATGACTTACCCATGAAACGGGCTGCAAACATTGAGGACAGCTATGCTTTGGCAATCAGGTGTTGCTGTTCAATCCCCAGAGCTAGAGAGGTTTATCTGCTTACTCCCACTGTGCCTCTTCAGGAACAGGAGCACAAAATGCAAACAATGCTACCTATAGAAGTCAAAATACTGCTAGACTGGTTCAGCCCTCAAGGGGAAATCAAGCAGCAACCCGCCAGAGTGTGCCAATATGTTGTACAGACAACATTACCTCAAATAATGTTAGAAAACTTATGCTCCATGTGGAAATAAAAAGTAAAGATGATAAATTAATATTTTGAATGAAGGTAATGAATTTCAACAAAACAAAAAGGAGCAACTCCAGAGCAGCCTTATCTGCATCACCCTGAGACTCCTCCAAGTGTTCCAAACCTCAGGCACATACATACTCTCTGTCCACACTACAAAGGGTCAGCAATGTTTGGCTCCCACAACAAGCCAGCTCATGTATCCACAGCATAGAATGAAGTCTTAGCATCAGAAAATTTACACAGCCACACAGAGTATGCTTAGTCTGAGCTTGCCGAGCACCAGGATCCTGGCTTCTGAGTGAAAACAGCCACATGTTATTCTTGCTGTGACAAACGGACAGCTCTACCAGACCTTAGCCTTTTATTCTGAGTCAAGGAACTTTCCTTTCATGTCACAAATGTTGGTGCCTATTTCAAGCCTTACAGACAGAGGGTGTGACTTTATTTTTCACACAAAGTTTCTCACCCTAATAGTTGCAGAGAAAAGCTGAAGAATTTGATGTAGTTAAAACTTAAATTCCAGAAGACAAAACGACAATAAAGCAAACCCAAGGGAGTTTATTTGAAGCTCAAGGTTTTTAGACCAGTGACGTCATTTTGGGGAAGCTTAACTTGAACCAGGGAAAGGCAGGACATGTGCATGTCTGGGATTGGAAGACATGAAGCAACAATCTACAGCAGAGCATCACACTCAAGATGCCCCTCTCTCCTGCCAGGGGCTCCCATGGCAGCACACTGACCACACACAGCCCAGACAAGGTTTGTCAGGGCCAAAGAACAGCCCAGCAGCGGGGCTCCCCCCTACCTCCAGCTGCCAGGCCAGAGACAGAGGAGCAAGAAGGAACCACTTCCCACTGCCACCTCCCCCTGAAGGAGGCAGCTGAGACGTGAACAAGGTTTGGGGAGCCTGTGTTCACTCTCCAAGCCAGGTACACTTCCTGGAAATGCTGCACCTGGGAAAGTCTTTACTAGCACAGCATTATTAAGACCGAATGCCAGATGAAATCTCTGGTTCTGGGTGCTTTAGCATGGCTACAATAGAAGGGAAAAAAATCTGTCCTTTTCATTCATAAAGGAAGCTGATGCTTTACTGTAGCACTAGGGGAAATTAATTTACTGTGTTCTTCCCTGCATGGCACTGTCTGCAGAAGAGAGCATCTGAGAGGGACCCTAAGCAGAGCTGCTATGTGAGGAATCCTGACCAGCAGAAAAAAAAAAAGGCCACAGATTTTTTCCAGGGTAGCACCCACCAAATTCATACTGCTGGTGAAGCCACTTCCTCTGCCTGAAACCAGCCCAACTCACAGGCTGTGTTGAATGTAGGTCACTTCAAGTATTGTTGGACCATGATATCAGCTCCCCAATGTTGCCACTAAATATGGGTCTTTATGTAGGATTTTATTTTTATGTGTGTTTGGACTGAGAATGGCAGTGGACGGCTACTGAAGAGGGAACTCATCCCTGGGTTTCCAACAAAGGATCAATAAGAAAAAAAAATTGACCTCTCTCCATTGTCTCCTTTGTTCCCCTATCTGAATCCTGTGGAGACTCACAGGTTTTCTCACCTGCCAAGGACTCAAACAGGTGCTGCAAACCCAGTGCCTTGAGTTATGTGTTTGGAGTGTTTGGAGGGGGAAATACTTTGTGCTCCCTTTCAGTCCCCAGGGACAGATGTTTCCTATTTGATGGCTCTGTTTCTGTCTATACATATGTAATCTCTCCAACTTTCTCCCTTCTAAATTGAATTCATTCTCAGTTCCACAAAGAAAATCTGGGAGAAGTCCTTGGCACACTGACCAGGAGAACCTGGAATTACAAGACATGTAGTAAGAGTTTATGAGCCCATAATGCAGTGTTTCCTGTAGCCAGAATGCAAAGATTACTGTCAGTGTTTTCAGCATCTTTCTTGGCCACAAACACCCTCAGATGCTTGTCCTCTTTTAGGGCTGTCAGATCTTAAAATTGGGAACCCTTCTGGAAATTTCTCTTTCAAATTTCAGTTTGGGATGACAGAAACCTACGCCCTGCTCCCAGGCACACCTCGATCCGTGCAGAGAAAATGTTTAAGCTGCTCAGACTCCACCCAGGCCCTTTTGTGGATTCAACTGTGTGCTGCCCCACCAGAGGCAAAGCCTTCCTGGAGCCTCTCCCCATCGAAGCCCCGGGAGCCGCTGCCAGGCTATTCTGCAGTGCCATCTAGTGAGGCAGGCACAGTTCCACAGGGCTCCTGGCTGAGCACAGGCATGTCAATCATTCCTGTGCTTTTTAATTTTTCACTAAAGATTCTCTTTAGGCCATGACATAAGCTGAGTTTGAAAAGAGGATGGATCTGAGGAGCAAGAGGACTGGAGGCGTGGCAGAAAAGAACATGGGAACACAGCAAAGAACAGAGTGAGGACCATATTATGGGTAAGTGCTCTGGGAGGGAGGATGAAGAGCAAGGAATTAAATTAGTGGAAGAGCTGAATGGAGGAAAGTAAAGGTGAAAATGGTGGTGATAAATGATACAGTGAGGCAATAGGAGATAAAAACAGTGGAAATCCTTATATCTGCTGTGGCTGCCCTGAGAAGTTATATGGAATATAACAGGAATGACCAGGCCTGAACAGCAGCACTGAAAAGCTGGGAGAGGCCAGTAGAAGGCTGGGACAGGTGGAGATTTGTGGAGATTTACTGAGGATGGAGCTGGTGGCAAGTGAAAGAGGTAAGTGCCAAATGATAACTACGCATGTGTGTTTGTGTTCTGGTTTTCAATTTGATTATTTGAAGAGTTAAGAATCTGAATGTATACATGCAAAGTGCATGCATGCACAAACTTTACATTACTTTATTTATATATAATCTAAACCCTATCTTATACTGCAGATCCAGATCTGAGCTCTCCAAAACTGGTAACTGTTGGATAGGGTTACCTATGCCTCCTGATTCACAACTTGCTTTTAAATGAACAGATATTCTTCTTCAAGAGAAGTCAAGAGGGTGCAGTAGGGGAATTGCCTGTAGGGGACCATGCCTGCCTTTTTTTTATAGTCAGGAGATGTCAAGAGACAGTGAGCTCATGGCTAAGGCAGATGAATGATGCCACAGAGCCAGACTCTATCTCTTCCTTTCCCTGGTGTTCCCGGCAGACACATCCAGACTTTTTAGCCAAACTTTGCTCAGGTGGTGCTCAATGTGAGATCTTTGGGGTTCCAGACTGGAGATCTATGGATGTGGTTTGCAGAAAGGCAGAGACATAAAGCTATAAATAACGTCATGAGGAATTCCCACACTGAATCACTGCTCAAGACTATGCCATAAAACCGTCCTGTCTAGAGGGCACCTGTATGCCAAGAAAACCATCAGCCTGTACAATGGCAGTTTCTGGCTTTCTTATGTGCTGCCAAACAATTTCCACATACCCAAGCACAGCTCTGCTTTTTCAGAAGGTAGATGTGCCTGTGGTCTGACTGCCATGGTTTTTCATGTAGTTTTATGGGGCTAGGAGTCAAAGTACTAATAAATGTAGCAGCATGTAAACTGATCTTTTAATAAAACTGCAGTTATTGGGAGGAAAAAAATCTTTTTCAGATTTTGGAATAGCCTGTGTTGCGTTTTCCATTTTGCTTGGACAGAAATGTGAAGTGGTGGCTGCACTGAGGAAGAAGAAATCAGCCCCTTACAGCCCTTAACTATATCTCCAAACACCTGAAAGAATACCACAATTACTCTCTGTTTTCAGTTCAGTAAGGAAAGGAACTTCATGTACTTCTAAGTAGCAAAAAGAAAAACAAATATGAAAGGAAGAAAAGCCCCAATAAACTCATGGGGTATTTTCCATCCTGTGGGGCTGGCTTTTCAGTATTTACATTACATAATATGCAGCTACTAGAATTACTGTGCCCTAATCCAGAGAAGCTTCCGGAAACCAAATTATTTAGTGGTTGGGCACACATTCTAACCCCATCATTTGAAACACAAGCTAACAATATAGAAGTTTATTCTACCCAAGGGTATGTGTATCCATCCTACTTGAAATTTATTCTTCTGTGTGATAGATTCATCTTGATGGGTATGTTTAGAGAGGCTTTCTTCCTAGGATAATTGGGCAGTTTTGGTTTGGGGGAATAGAGACATTTGAAAATAATCCTAACATAGTAAAAAACCCTCCAGAGATCTGGCTACAAAGAGTTGGAAATGAGAAATGAGAAAATCTCAGAAAGAAGAGATGAAGTCATCAGTCTGCAGTGAACAAGAGGCCAGCTTGTGTAGGCTGTGTTTGTCTCTGAGAGAGCTGGGGTTGACACAGTTGCCCCTTGCTGCCTACAATGCACAAGGCTCAAGACCAATGGTCATTCACAGTGCTTGAGCTCACCACGCTTCCCTCTCATTTTCCTGAGGAACTCTTCCCATGGAGCAGTAAAGAGCTGCCCATGGAAGCTCTGGGTGCCTTTACAGCTGATGCAGCACCCAGTGGCCTGAAGCACAGCGTGAAATCCTTGGCCAGTAGACTTTGGTATTGCAATTTAGCATTTAACTCCTTGGCCTCGGAACATCACTCACCACCCACGCCCGAGGCCAAGCAGGACAGCTAGGGCAGCTAGGGCAGCTAGGTTTACACAGCAGTGGAGATTTCCTGATGCCTGCACATTCCTCTCTCCTGACTGCCTGTAATGATGGTCCAAGGCGATATTTCCCAAATATCCCACCAAATTGTCCACAGTTTATAGCAATGAAAAGGTGCATTCATTTACCCTATTTGGCCATACAAATATACTTTTTTTTTCCTCAGAAATACTTGAGGGCTCTGCTCACAAACTACTTGTAAACTGTTACGTACTACTGGCCAAAACCAGTGGGATTATGTGGATGAATTTTACCAGAAGTTCAGGGGCAGGTTGGATTGTATCACCAAGCTGCTACTTTGTTATAAAACACATTTTTTAAAATGTCCATTTTAAGAAGTCCATTTTCAGAAGAGGAGAGGAGTCCCAGATTGGAGAAAAGAGAAAAGAGTTTCCTTTTATGCTCAGTCTGATTCAGACTGACTTTTCATGGGAGCACAGGGAATGTCAGAGTGCTTGTTTACATACATCTCCTGCTGATCCATGAAGGATCAGGTCCCCAAATCACAGCAGTTGGAGCCAAGTCACAAGAAAAAAATTATCATTACCATGGGGGAAGACAGGGAGGAAGCAGGGAGAGGTAATGGGCAGCCCAAGGTAGACTGTATGGAGGGTCAGCTCCTCCTTGCTTTGTAGAAACAATGCAGGAAGGAAGCTGGAGAGGGATATTAGAGCTTTTTCTGTGCCAAAGCAACAGGCCTGCTTACCCTGGTATAAGGTTCTGCAATAACAGTGATTCCCAGCTATTGATGTGTTATGGCTTTGGGAATCTGAAACTAAAACCCAATTTTTTTCTTGGTGTAAAAACCATCAGAAGCCCTCTGCTTTTTCCTGAAAAGTTCAAAGTAAAATCCCTGTTTGCAAGATTTGAAATAGAGGATCTTTACCCAGACATCTGTTTCTACTTACAACAAAATGACATCAGGGAAAGGATACTTTCTTTGCACATTCTTTAAATCTTGCCCCTATTCCTCCCACACCAAAGCCCATTTGGGCTGGTTTCAGCCTTGCAAAGAGATTTCCTGTGTGTCTCAGGAGCAGGCAGCTACTACAGAGCGACTGACTAAGTGTGTAACCAGTCAGGGTTAAGTTTGGAATTTTCATGTTCATGGTGCCAGCAGCCCAAAACATCACTAGACTAGGTCTACCTCGTCTCTGTGTATCCAGGTAATGTCCTTTTTGAGGGTTTTGTCTGTTCATCAGGAAGAAATGTGACCTGGCCACTGGTTTACCTTTCCAGAGCATCAAAGATAGGTTCAGAGGCCAGGAGAATTGCAAGAGGATGGCATTCAAACTTCATTCACCACAAACTGCCCACAAAGAAAGTTAGAAACCATCAAGTGTCAAAACCTACAGCTGAGGAGTAACTTAGTTCTCTTAGCTGAGTAACTTAGTTGTATTCAAAGATTCCCAGAACTAGTTTGGCACTAAGAATAAAAATATCAGTTTTGAATAAAAGAAAGAATCTGATCACATAGCGTGATTTTATCAAGCAAATCTCATATCAGTAAAAAGCTTTTTGCTAAGATCACCTGTCACACAAGAAGTCAAATACTTCAAAGTCAAAGAAAACAACATTATCTGACAAAGGCAGTACCAGTGCTAGAATTTCGTCAACTACGTTGAAAAGAAAATTTGAGACAGACAGTAGTTTTATTACATGGTGATTTGTATCTTAGCATCACATTACTATTTTCTGGATGATTTATGCTGTCCTAGGAAAACTCTGGTGTGCAAAATGTTCAATCAGAAGATATGAGTTCAGTCATTTCTCTGAGCCTGGCATAAACAAAGGTGTTCCATGCCAAATGGACATAACAAAGCAAGATCTTTGACATTCCTACTGAAAGAAGTAATTATTATTCCAGCTTTAGATATGACAATAGCTGTCTTGTCTCTTACACAAGAAAGAGCATCATTTACTTTGTTAGGTATGGAAGGGAGCACTTTGTCCTTCAGAGAAGTTATTAGAACTGGTGTTAGCACACATGCCTCAGAGTTTGGTCAGCACAACAGTATGTTCATGTTTAAGCCCATGTCAAGAATGCATCCTCAATGCAATAAATTTGTTTTAAAGCAATATTTTCAACCTAGAGAAGCCTCACACTGGGTTCCTACTCTCAGGGAAGTAAGGGAGATTTCACCCTAACATCCTCAGAGCAGGAAAAATATACTTCTGTCCAAGAACCACTATACATTTCCTGGTGACAGAAAAATTACCACAGTTCGTATTTTGCCTGATAGACAATCAAACATTCAGATGAGTTAGGAGAATTAACTAATATTACTAGGACAGATAAAAGGTAAAAGTTAAAATGTGTTTGGGGTCTTAGCTGGCTTTTAGCTGCTGGCTAAGACACCTGTCTTCCCCAAAGTTATTTATACTCTCTCTGGAGAAGTTGGTGCTGGCCATAGACTGAAAATATATGGAGGGTCACATGGTTTTGGGATGTAGTTCAATTAAGTAACTTTCAAATTTCATTAGAAATGTCACTAGTTTATTCAGCAGGTATTTGTTAATCAAAGAAGGGAGATTTCCCTCCAAAAGAAATACTGCAATCTCCATTTTCTTACAACTGCTTTTAACATCCCCCAGTTTACAATGAGAACTGTTCTTTGTTGAGAGACTCTTCGTATCTGAGTAACTGGTGCTCTGATCCCAGATTCAAAAAGCATCCACTGACAACAGCAGATCCTTAACCCATCCCGTCTTTATGCAATGCAGAAGTTTGACCCTCAGCAAAGTAAAAAAACCTAGTCTACCAAAAAAATCCCTCTTGCAATACAAGAAATAGATAACAATTCTTGGGTATAAAATTTTTCCTTTCAACAGATGTGGGAAAAACTGTCCAAGCATGTTTTTCTGGAAAGAGTTTGCATCAGCCCAATGGCATGGTAGTCTGCAATTTGCCAAACAAAAGACTTTTCATCAGAAACACCTTTACCTTCCACATGCCAGGTATTCCACATATATTGCAAACTCATGCTTCTCTTTCTTTTCTCCTTTTAGGAACATAAAAATAAAAAGCAAAAACAGAATCCCAGATCCAACAAGAACATATGGCTGAAAGCAGCAGCAATGAAGATCACCCCCTTCAAAGTGAGGCGTGAGCGTGTGCTGCTGTGGCTGCTTTGACAGTTCACCTGCAGGGCTCACCAGTGTTCCTCTTCCCTGCCAGCTGCCAGCACATGGCACATGAACCCAGGACCTCTCCCAAAAAAAAGAGCTAAGGAGAAGTGCAAAAGGGGAGGAAGCTGTTCCTTTGTTGAGGACAGAGAGATCTGTCTGACAGCACTGCAGCCCAGCAGCCTCAATGGGCCTGCAGGAAGCTCCCACAAGTAGCCCATGGATGCCCAGGGAGGTGCAGCAAACTTTGTGTCCTCCTGCCATGTAGAGAAGCAAACACTTCATCTTATGAATGCCACCACTGCTATGAAGGCAGGGTCTGTTTCTAAGGCAGATTTATTCCTGCCTGTAAAGTTGCATGGCACGATTACAATTTCTAGACTAGTTGCGTATTTAAATATTTACCTATTACCATAGTAAAACTCACTCTGGAGGATCTTCTTCACTTTTCCTCACATGTATGATCACTTGTCACAAATGTGAATGTGAATGTGTCAGAGGGACTTGAGCATGGAGAAGAAATTCAAAGCCAGGATACTTTGCATTCATACTCATCTTTCTGTAGCAAAATACAAACCATAGTGAATACACAGCTCCAAGTCCCTCATACTTAGTCCTGCACTGTTACACCCCAAAAAAACACACCCCGGTGGGTGCTCTGCAAATGTCACCTGTGAAGGGAGCACCACAAGTCAGCCTGCAGAATTACTCAGGCTTTTCGCTACTTATCTCCTACAACTCACTATTCTGTGCCAGTCTGCCTGAGATTTAGGCCTAGGCATCTGCTCTGTGTTTCCCTGGTAAGGACCGAGTTTGATCTCACTTGTGCAGAGATGTGGTGCACAAAGGAGCCACTGCTTCGTTGCCTGGTATTAATTTTTCATGAGATCAGCCTCGCAGCATTGTGTGTGCTTTTTTTCTGTCTGAATCCTTTCAACTGGTGTTTCTTACATCACCCCCTTGGGATGACAGCGAACATTCTTCTCAGATGACTGGTGCAATGTGCTTTCTGCAGCTCGCTGGTGCCGTATTTTTTTTTTTTTAGGACTTTAGCCCTTCCCCATCCTTTTCCTTCTCATTACAAAGGAGAGTAAAGGTTCACTGGCTGGATTTCCAAAAGGGCGGACAAATTTATTACCGCTAACAATATTTTCAGCTACAAAATTAAATCAGCTGAGCAGCCAAAGCTTCTGACTGAGGTAGGAGGATCCCACATTTGGGACTATGCTTTTGCTCTGTGTAACACATCAGCAGTCCCCAGCCAGAACTCAGTCTCCTCTGGCCAAGTACTCGAGAGGAGGAGCATGCAGCTGGCTCTGCAAGCTGGCTCCTCACAGGCATTTTGGGCTCCCCTGACACCTGAGAGCCTAGAAGGGACAAGGAGGGCAAGGCAAGAGGGAAAGAACAGTGTGGGAGAAACAAATCTCAGTTCCCTCAACACCATGAGCAACAGGGATGGGGGAAAGTTGGACCATCCAAAAGAATGACCAGCTGTGCTGGCTCAGGGTGCAAACAGGCTCACACTTGTGGCAGAGATGGTTTCCAGAGAGACTCATGGCTGTGGTGTTGCAGCATGCTGTTGCCCTGACTTGTTCATCGTGTCTTTTCGTTGCTTCCCCTGCAACAATGAGCACTGGCAGCTGCTGACGGAGGAGGAAGGTTTCCTGCAATGACAAAAATTACATTCTTACATTCTTATTCCACTCTCCCTCAACCATCACACCCACCTGTCCTCAGGGTGCACCTCACCAACACCCAAGTTTCCCAATCTGCTCCCAGAAAAGTTTGGTTTTTTTGGGAGCACATCAGTGGTCACAACCAGAAGGGCATCCCAGAGACAGCTCCAGCTGTAAAGCTGTGGCAGAGGAGTGATGGGGTAATGCCAAGGGGTCATCTTATGTTGTCTCTATATCAGAGAACACATGAAAACACCTGAGATGGGAACTTCTGGCAAAGCGTGCCTTATCTTGCCACACCACTGGCTCTGGCAGGATTTTAACCTTATGGAAAATGTTTTCATAAATGTCATTCATAGGATTTTTTAAAAATATGTTTAAATATTTTCAAAATTATGCTTATTCTATGGGCACACAAATGTTTTAAATAAAACTTTTGCAATGTTAAGCAGCACCTTACTGGTCCATTACAGAATGTGGGGTATTGTTGCTATCTGCTAATGAAATGTACCCTGCAATGGTTCATCACTTAGGTGAAAAAGAAGATTTAAGCCAAAGCACATTCGCTGTGAGATTCAGGGTTGTTTTAATTTCTTTCTTGCCAGGTTGTGAAAGTAATTAAAAACAACTATAGATCAAGTTTTTTAATAGTAACTATAGTTTTTATGCTCCTGGAAGAGCTTGGGAGTCATGCTAAATCCAGAGTATCTATACAAATTTTGGATTAATTCCAACTTCTGCACATCTTGAGAGTCTATTAGAGATAGGTAACTTTCATAGTTTAATTGTAGACATTTGCTATTAATATTAGTCAGTTTCTGCTTATGACTCAGGGTACTTTGCTGCCAGAACACAGTGAAAAACCCCAAAAGACAGTGACAATGAGTGCATTTATTACATTGAGAAGGCAAGGAAGGAGAGGGAAATGGTAAACTCATTTTGTGAAGTTACAGCTATTTATTATGAGTCATTTTATTGTTTGTCTCACTGCATTACCTTGCTGGAATCTCTGCTGAGCTTCATGCTGGGAGATAACCCATGACCTTCGAGCCTTCCCACCCCAGTCAGGCACAGAGTGTCTCTGGGGGAGACATGCAAACCCTGGGAAGGACTGCTCCTGTGGGGCTCAGCCAGGGCAGTGGGGTCTGGGCAGGAGCCCCAGATCACTCCAAGAGCACACAAACACTGCTCACATGTCCTACAGGCTGCTTTGAAGGGGAAAGGGGCCCTGCTCCCACCCAGGCTGGTACCTCTCAGAACCAAAGGAAGGGAAAAAGAATGGAACCTCCTACTCCTGCTATAAGCCTAATCACACTCCCTAAAAGACATTTCCCTCATTTACTTGTTAGAGATAATTCTAGATCTGCATCTGGAGTAAGCATGAATGAAAAATGAAAATAAAACTGTTGGACATCATCAAGTAATGTCTTCTTTTCTGGCCACACCTCATTTTGAGGAACAGGAGCTGCAAAACATTACAGGCATCAGGACAAGCAAAGGAAACTAATTTCTACATTTTAGCATCAGTGTGGATTGCCTGAGACTCTGTTCCCTATTCTTCTGAGGCAGGATTTGTTTTATCCAGCCCAAGGGCAAGGGCACAGCAAGGCCACGTGCAGCAAGAGAGCTCTAGCAGGATTTCTGCAGTGTCTACAGTCTGTTTTCCCCATCACAGACAGTGATTTTCTTCCGCATGTCCTGAAATAAAAAATCTGCCCCCAAACCTACACAACAAAAGCTGCCTTCTGTGCCTTCTTTCCCATTTGCTTTCCACACTAGCCTTTATAGACTTGGAACCTTGAGCTCTCCTTCAAGCCTTATGGAATGCCAGGTAGTAACTCAGAGGAATTCCCTCAGCTCAAGTAATTCTAATCTTTATATATATATCTGTAAGAAAGAAAAACAAATAGGTCCAAAGAAATGACAAAATACAGCACAGAATCCTTCAGATATTACTGAAATACAAGCAAATAAAGCAAGTAAATGTGTCCAGTTGACTGGAATGGCTTTGGAGGTTACACAACCTCCAAAGGACTGGGCTGAGGATTTCAATGTGTTTGTTTCACTGAGTCATGAGTGTATCAGGCTCCCTGGGAAAGGCCAGCCAAAGGAGATCGCTGTCTGTCTCCCCTTCTTCTTCATTCCATTGATCATAAACAATTCCCGTGCATGTTTTTAAATGGTACGAAACAACAGGAATTGGATCAGGTTCACAGGGAGAGCACCAACATCCCATAATTCTCACTGCTGTCTTTCCTGTCAAGTTCATTATCTCAGCATGGCTGTTCTGTTGTCTTCTGTTTCTATTTATATAACTCCTTTTTTGCCTAAACCACTCCTTGCATTGATCCAGAAATTTGGTAAGTATAAATGAGAGGCCTCAGAGACAGAAAGAGACACACAATATATTTTGATATTTTATTTTTTTCTGCAGAGTATTAAAAGAAAAAAGAAAACTCCTCTTCAGAAGAGCATGAAATTTGCCAATGCATCCTGACCCCATCTTTTATATGACTGATTAGAGTTCTCTAAATGTACCAGGAAAAGCAAGACTGGACACTGTAACACTGTCATCCTTGAAATTAGGCTTTACACATGTCAGACCCTTATGGTTGCAGGGACAGAGGGCACCTTGCAACCAAACTGTAGCTCATGGATCAATATGCCTTCACTAAAATCTTGCTGAAAATTATATCATCACAGCCATCATCTGAACATCTCTTTACTTCCAACATCTAGATCTCACTGAAAGAGCATCATTTATTAAATGCCTACATTATATTGATGATCTATAACACCTTTTATGTTTTAATTTAAAAAAAAACAAAAAAACCACCACCACACCCCCCCTCCCCCAAAAAAAATCTCATTCACATTGCAGTCTGCCTTCAGTTCAAAGTTGAGGCCTGCAAGTGTATGCTGGAAACACATAATAATAGTAATAGTAATAGTAATAGTAATAGTAATAATGATAATAATAATAATAATAATAATAATAATAATAATAATAATAATAATAATAATAGGTACCTTTATAGGTAGAGAACTAAAGGCAGACAAACAGAAACAAACAGTTGAGAACATCCTCTGCACGTGTTTTTAAATAGAACTGACACCAGTTCATAGGCTGTAAATTACTTTATAATACAAAATGCACATGTACATAAGTTATTTGCTTAATGATCAGCATTATTCTTAATTGGAAATTTACAGCATGAAGTAAGGGCGACTAAAATGATATCATGGCAATTTTTGTGAAGGAGTCATTCTTTCCTGATTAAAAACCTTTTCTATCAAAACTTCATTAACTGGTCTCAGCCACTGACCCAACTTGGTCTTAACTCTCTGTCTAATGTGTCTTAAATTTTGGAAGAGGCTGAAAAGAAGTCAACATAGCTGCTTTCTCCATTTGTACTCTGAAATAACATGTAACGTGTTTACACGTATGATGCCAAATGCTGCACTTGTCAGCTCCTCTCAGAAGGGCACAGCCAGCCTCGCTTTGTGCCAAGGCTGCCAGCAGCAGCACCGTGTGTCTGCCTGTGCCTGTGTCTCCCACAAGGTTCATGGCAAGGATCACCTGTCATCTCCAGCCTCTCACCTGCTGGAACTCACACCTGGACAGTGGTTTTCCTGCAGAAAATGAAATACGTGTTTCCCAAATATCCTGTTGCAAAGTTAACCAGGACAAGATTGAACACTCAGTCCAGCCTTGGGAATGCAAATCCTTTTGCTTCCAGGCCCAGTGACAAGGTAAGGTAGGAGGTGGCATGCCTGACTCTATCCCCCAGTCTAAAATAGATGACTCCAACTTTTAGGATGTAAGGCTGGAATTTTGAGGGCAATTGCATCTGTTGCACATCATCATTGCATGGCTGAGGTGTCTGTGCCTCTCTTGATTCAGCAGGAGAATTTCTTAAGCCACTGCTGAGAGTGAATTTTGTTCACTGTGCCTCTGTACAGCAATGTAGGCTGTCCAAGGTAATAGCACTGTTCAGTGTCCTAAAGATTTCTCTACACTACTTTGTTTCAACTCTCCTCGAGCTACAGCAGCTGCATTTGCCTCACTACAACATACTTCTTCACTTCCTGTGGTGAATCCTAAAATCTGCAGGGTCAGGATTCACACCATAAAGACATACACATCCATCTGCCCTGTATAAGCAATTCTCAATTTGGATGCAATTCCTACCTAGGGATCTTTCTTCTGAGTTCAGCTCTACTTCCACAGAACATTTCCTCTTGGAGGAAAGTTATCACCCCCGGCCCACTGGATTTATTTTTATTGCAGCTTATACAGAGCCACAGATCTGTCAGGTATCCCTCTTCTGAGGAGAGAATAGAGTTGGCACAAGTCCATAGTTTTTACAGCAACAGACCATAAGCCCACAAAATCTGGACTAGAAATAATTCTTGCTTTCTAGCAAGAGTCCCAGAGACAGGCATACAAGCTGAATGATCCACAAAAGTTTCCACTTTTCTTGTTATCTTCACAGCAAAAAGAAAAGTAGAAATCTTCATTGCACACATGTACACAATGCAAGCAGAGGTCAGCTCTGGAACTTGATGTGGTTTCAGAACTGCAGAAGCAGTCCCTCAGAACCTCTTCTACTTGGCAGACAATATCTTTTTCCTGCATGAAATAAAACCAGATACAAACATGGGACTTGTGGTTGCTGCAAAAGAGAAACCATGTACCACATAGTTCATTATTTGGGGTTGGGCAAGATCCACTCACTGGGATTCTGACTAACCTTCAAGTGGGTTTTCCCCACCTTGACTGGAAAAATGAAGCATCATAAATCACTCCTGAAATGGTCTTCTCACAAGATTTCTGACCCATTCCAGCAAACTCCAGTAGTTTGGATGGTTCAAATAAAGGTAATCTGAGAATTAAACTTTGTTCCAATCATGGAATCTTGCCCCTCCACACTATCACCCAGCACTGACCACATGGTCACATTAACTACACTACAGTGGTGGTATTTGCAGGTTGAACAGTAAAAATCAGGTTTTCAGTGGGAAACAATAAGAAATTTCCCTCCAACAATATACACATAAAACCTGATTACTTTGTACAAATTCTCTTGAAGATTTTACAAATTCTTTTCCACTTTTTATTTTAGAAAATATTTCTTCTAGTCATAAAAAATAAATTATCTTTAATTAATTTTTCAGTAAACTGGATTTGAAGGTGTTAGAATGGAATTAGGCAGTATGAAATAAATCTCTACTATGCTCATTTCAGAAATGGAAAGTGATAAAGAGTGAAAAAGGGCAATATTTTTTAATGTGGAGCATTTGGACAATTAGCAAAAAAGGAAACACTATACTACTGCATTGGACAGAAGGCAGTAAACTTCTGTGCAACTTCTGGATCTTCTTTAGTTGCAGAGCAGCCTCCGAATGTAGATTAAAAATGTTCATCCCAAATTAACCAAGAAGGAAAATATGAACCATGTATTCCTCCTGAGACTGCCCTAACCTATTCAGCAATTTGTAGCACAGAAAGAACCTCATGCAGGTCTCTGAGCCTTTGGTACATTCCCTAGTGACTCTCTGTACCAGCTACACTCACATTGCCCAAGGCAGAAGAGTTTCAAGGGGCAGAAACTTCCCGCTTTGCTATTTTCCTGGAAAACACATAGTGCTATTTGTACTTTTACTAAAGATGAACAAAAAAGAGAAGCTGCATCCTACAATCAACTAAAACCAACCCATGGATTCTTCTTGAATTTCTTTCTCTGAATCTGATTTGTGTCGGGATATTATGAAGTCTTTTTGATTTTAGATGTCCAGGATGCCTTTCATCCCATAACCTGTGGTTGTGTGCTCTGAAGGATCAGCCATAATGCCTCACTCTTCAAGGAACAGCACAAACATCCCCCCTCCCCCCAAATTCTCCTTGCAGCTGGACATTCCTGGTGCATATGATTTGTCAGGGAGATTGAGGTATCTAGAAAAATAAGCCAAAGTTTGGCTATTTCACAAATATTTAAAAAAAAAAAAATCTCTTTTGACATTTTGACAGATTTCATTATGTTTTTCAAATGGGGAATTTGAGGATGCAAGAAACTTAAAATTTCCCTTTTGTTCTTCCAGCTCTTACAAACCAAAGCAAACAAATATAGGAAGGGCTTTGTGACCTAGGAAGGGTTAAGATGTAAACATCCACAGGTTCTGTACTGTGAAGTATATTCTAGCTAGTCCATGGCCTGGAAAATAAACACACTTGACCACAGTAGTGCTCAGCAGCTGGTTGTTGGATTAGAGCTGCACAGCTGAAAGCCTATAATTAAAAAAGTGTTATCTATAATGCAGTGGTAAACAGAAGGATTTGCTATAAATTTCTGAGTAGCTGAAAGGTCAACAAGGAAATACAGGAACAATGGGAGACAATAAAACTAAAAATGTTAACTTTGTTCAGTCAGCTAGGAAAGTTTGAACTAGACATTTGGGTTATTTCTTACTCTAAGGCACATCCAAAGTGCATTAAGGAGTTCTCAGCTTTAAAACACAATAAGTATGAGTAAAATGCTTAGATGCTGAGAAAAGCAGTGCTTTTCTAGAGAGAATTCCTCCTGAGGAATCCTCTAGAGCTGGTGACCATGTCCAGTGCATTTGTGTCTGCTTAGGGTTGGGTTCAGCCTGCATAATATTGCATCTCAAAACCAGAGATATCCAGGCTAAGTTATTTAGTTATCGATACAACTCCCACAGGCAATGGAGACTGCTAGACATCATAATCCCAGAATTATTAATTTCACTGGTTTTAGCCATCTATCTCTGTCCAAAAAACTCACAAGATGATTTTGACAGCCATCAGTATAATCAGGTGTTCAACATCTATTTTAGGACATGGAACTGTTAAATGTTCTCTAGACCCTGCCTGGATGCCCACACACTCCCTTTGAGCAGGGTGGAGGGAAGTAGCAGAAGGCTTGGTGCAGAGTGAACATGTAGTCTAAGAAAACTAATATGACAGACTAATATGAGTGTTTGCAGAGGTTTTTCTGTAAGCTTAAATATCACTTCTTATACAAAGCAGTCTGGTGGAACTCCATACAAAATGATCATGTTGTTTGTGTTGTTCCCATAAGAGAGGCAAAAATACTAACTGCCTCTCTAACAGAAAACCAGAAAAAGCCGAAGACCAAAAAAAAATTATTATTATTATTATCTGATTTGCTGATTTGTTTAGCTTTTTCAAATTAAAAGATCATGAAAATGTACTGCTACCAGAAAACTGTGCAAGAACTTACACATCAACATCATGGAAACATATAAAAGTGAATGCATATTGGAATACCTGCAGACTTTTAAAGACCCTCTGTATTTGTAAAGCTCACTCAGAGGTATTTCAGTAGGTGAAATGTAGAGGCATCCAGTACACTGTATTCAGCTTTATTCACTTATGGAAAAATCCTTTGGAATGTAATGAGTGAAGCACAAAAAGTGCAATAGAAATTTTATCCAACATCCCTCCTATACAATTATACAAATTGACTTTTGAATTCTGTGGGAAGACTATCACTCTATTAAAATCTATCATATTTTTTTCCATAAGGACCATGTGCCAAAGTCCTTATAGCTATTCCTGCCTTCTCCTCCAGCAAAAAAAATCCCCTCTCCAGCAAAACCTGTGACCTTCTATATATCCATTTTCTAATAATTGATTGATACTAGAAAAGAGAGAACATTCCTTTTCTTTGGACTTAGGGGTATTTGGAAAGAGACCCCCTGCAATTCATCCAACAGGGCTCAGTGATGTGAGAAAGGAGACCACTAACACGTGAGTGCTCTGCAATATTGGAAGGGAGACCCCCTTTTGCACTGAATTAACGCCTGGAAAATCTGCTCCCCTTATGCTTTTTCCATGTGATTTGCTGGAGCTCATTCTTTCTCCATTGCTGTGAAGGCCAGGACATATCCCCTGGCAGTTTTTAAAACTTTTATAAACTGGAAAGTATTTTGCTGGCTTGAACTGAGCTTGCCTAGAATCTGTGTGTGAAAGATGCTGCTGTTATTGTTGGGGTTTTAGCTGAGTTTAGTCATGTTATTCATTCCTGTTAAATGGGCTGGTTTGGTTTCTTTTAAAGCTTTGTTGTTTATCTCAGGATGCCAGTTAATTAATTTCCCAATTGCTTACTTTTACTTCACGCCTTTGCTTCATTCCGGTATGTGCAGAAACTTTCTGTGGGGAAAAGGGGAAAAATTTATTGTTCCAGCTTGGTTTCCAATTTGTTATTTTAGTCAAGGTGAGAAGGCAAATCTATAGTGTTTCAAATGCCTGCAAGGTGAGAGGGAGATGGGTGTTCTAGTGCCAAGAGACCAAGACTTTTTACTGAGGAGAGCCTAGTGTGTCTTAACAGCTGCATTTTCAGCATCCTTGAAATCTGAGCAAGCCATGAATGGGGATCCTCAATGGATCACCTCCATTTTCAGATGAAAAAATAAAAAACAAACCTGTGGGTTTGTGATCAGAATTTGCACTTATTAAATATCAGTCCAGTATATATTATATAATTCATAGTCCAGTGGCACATCACAGTGTTTTTTCCTAAGATGACAAGCTGTGCCTCCTTGAAGTTTCATCAGCTGAAACATTGACTTGAAATCCTGGAAATGAGAGTGTGAGTGTGTCTGTACAGAGAGCACAGGTAAAGATGAGACATTCTAAACAATCCCTCCATTTTGCATAAAAATCATGTAAAGATCAAAAAATGGGAATAAAGTTAAGATCATTTACCATTCAGTGCAATCAAAAACTTGCTAGCAATTAATTCACTTACTAACTTGGCTCCTTGCCCATGAAATTCTCTGTGGAATGACTTAAACAAAGAATTTCTTGGAAGTGGGAGACCAAGTCAAGACTAAATTCCTGTGCTGCTGAGGAAATATATCTTGGGTAAAGTGAACATAATATTTAGTGAGTGTGCCTGGAATGGAGTTTTAAGCTATAGTTTTAAACTGGTGATTTGTGTACTTTGAACTATATACAATGGAAATAATACCAGCTGCTGGTTTGGGTAGGATCAGATCCTAGGATGGCTTTTGTCTCCATGGTTTGTTCTCATAATAAAGGGAAAATTATCAAGTCTGAAGGCAATCACAGTGGAAAGCCATTTGGGGTTCATAAGTAAATCTCATTAAACCAAATCCAAATTTTACTGAAAGCCATAAAATATTAAGAAAACTGTTTGGGTCTTTATATTTATATGCCTGCTTGTTATCATAAGTGCACCACTTCACTGCAGATACACAGAAAGTGTTGTGAAATACCATGGCTAGTTCCTACCATCAACACTAATAAAGACTTGATTGAATGGAAAAAGTGAACAAACATGTAACACACAATATGTAAATATTATCAGTGCTGAATTAACTTTGAGTCAGTTAAGGAGGGGTCACTGGGACCTCACTTGCACTGAGATTTCAGAGCAAGCAGAGGTGTGCAGCCTTCATCCCAGGGCACCCTTGGTACCTGTCAGAGTGGAAATACCAATCTGCTCATGAGCAGCCCCAATCTGATTGCCAGCTACCCAAGGATCTCCTGATGGCCCTTCAAAGCGCACAGGAAGTGTTCCAAGGCTCCTTACTGATGATCAGGTGCTCTCCCAATCTTCTCCATCCCCTGTTGTCCAGCACAAGGGTGTAATATGCACATGGTTCAGGCACAGCAAGGTACCTTGGGAATGATGGATGTCGGAAGAAGTTTTGGAAAGGTCATTTTAGTCTGTGTCAAAATAGAGGTTTTGAAAGAGCGTGGCTTGGACAAAAAGAGACTCCAACCATACCCTTCAAATGTGGCATTTCAAACAATCCTGGACCTGAGTTCCATGATTCTGATCTCTGGTCTCATAAAAACATAGAAAAGGTGAGTGAATCATGGTGAAATATTTTCAGGCCCGGCCTGAAATTGCCAGTGTAGCTGGAATGCATCTCAACGGGGTTTTTTCCTCCTCAAATAAGCATATGTGCTCAGTTCTGTATACAGCACACAGATGGCAAACCCACAGGGCATGGTCAGATAGGCAAAAATACTGGGATTTCTGTGAGGAGAGAAGGGACGCATTGAATTAGCTGAATTTCTGTACATGTAAACAGACCTTGCCAAGCAACATAAAGTAACTAATGAGCCATAGTTCAGTGCGAATCTATGGCAAAATGACATTACCTCTGGCTTCACTTTTTGTTATGGAATTATAGAAAGTAAATGAATTTGTGTACTTCAATGTCACTACCTTAGCTCTGGGCAGAAATTAACTCTTCCTCTGCTGTATGGACTTTGCTTCCCCTTGATAGTTCAATTCTCACTCATTTTTCATCCTGTCTAAAACAGATATTACCTAACACAGTGCTCCTGGACAACTCTATCACCAAATTGAAAAGAGAGCAGAAATTCAGGTGGAGATGGAGAACAGAGTTCAGTATTGCCCCCAAAATATGTTGCAGAGTAAGTGCAGTAGTTGTTTGCCATGGGTTTTTGGCACACAGTGCAGGATAGAGGGTTAGTCTTGACCCGCTCTTTTCATCAAGAATGACCCTGTGAATTGCAGGTACAGATCACTGCCTTAAAATGGTCTTATTGGCAGTAAAACAATCTGTGCTTCACAATAAATGTATTTATTTATTGCATGGAAAAGTGCACCACGCACAGCATTCCCTGATGCTGGCGCACGGGCTCTGGCAGACCACTCGCGTTCTCTCTGTGCTATGTCATCCACAGGACAGAAGTGAAGCCCTGCTGAGATCTGAGGTTATTGATACGCATCTCAGAGACCACTTTGTGGAGAAGGACTAGATTCTCAGCCAGAAAAAGGGTGAATCATGTCTTTGCTAACATAATTCTGAGTAACAGAACAAATTCCTCAAGGACGAGCTTCATTTTTCACAGAAACAACTAAAACCAGCAGCATGTACCTAGTGCTTAACAGTTTCTTAAAATAGCCCTGCCATCAGGAGGTGGCAAATACAGTCTGGTTCTCAGTGTTTATTCCCAGTTCTGACCAAAAAGGCCCCTGTAGGCATGCTGCACAGAGACCAAAACCCATGAAGAGCCTGTAACTTGTTACAGCTGGGTAAAAAGTGCCAGATAATACAAAGATTTTTCTTTTAAATAACAGCACTTCAAGAAAATGTGTTTTAAGTAGCTTTAAAACTCTGATCCTTTTCTGTTGTCAAGAAAACTGAAATTTACTTTTCAGATACCCAACATAAAAAAATAAAACAGATGGCATTAGTGACTCACTCGTGCTAGAAAAGAAAAAAGGAGCAGGCTCCCTGAACAGAGTAACCCAATTAAATCTCAGTACAAGGACTATTCAGAAACTCACCATCCTCCTATGATGAGCTCTGCCCAAAAGAGGACCACAAAGCAGATATGCATCTCACCCTATAATGTTCCCATGACATCATGGTTTGCAGCACCAACTTTAAGCTTGCATTTCCTCGACACCAGAGGGATATGTTGCGCTGCATCTCCAAAACACACACTTGAATATTCAAAGGTGCTTTGTACCAAGACAAAACTATCCCAGACCCAGGGCTTCCCAGCAGGTATGCAGCCTCCCAGGCTCTCAGCATGCTCAACTTCAAATCTGTGCCCAACACCCTCTCTAAAGGGCTTGGAACACTGGACATCCCAAATACACATCTTTTCTAGTTTCCCCTGGGTTCTGAATTGTTTTCTTATGAATTCACCTTTCCATGTAACCACAACCTTAGTGATGAGGATGGACTCCTATTAGCATTCATCCCCCAAATGCAATTAACATTGCTTTTCCAGGTGAAAAACCCAGACCTACAATTTCCCCATAAATCTAAATTGGCTGTCAGACACAACTTTGGCAACTGGCTGTCTGTTTAAAAAAAATAATAGCATTTATTCAGCAATTCCCCAACACTCAATAAATACTCTACTGCTTGATTTACTTTTAAGAATAAATTGAGGGGAGTTATGAGGCAATTGACTGCCAGCTGCAAAATACCCATCCCAAGGGAACCTCCTGAGCTTGAAGCACTAGCTAGCACTCAATTCAAGCAAAATTTTTCTTATGTTTCTGATCCTCTAACTGATTCTCACAACTGTGTCACTTGAAGAAATAATCATCTCTACACCTAAATCAACATTTTTAGACAGACCAGTCAAGATGGGAATGCTGAAAGGGAGCAAGGAAGAACCATCTAGAGCTTTTTCTGACCTCATGCAGAGTTGCAGAAGATGCCATTGGCCTTGTGACTTCTTCCAGTTGACAGAAAGGTTAGAGCAGATGCAGATGGCTCACAATTCCATTGTCTGTCTTATCCACTGTGCTGGATTATTCTGCAGATGTGGAGTTAAATGTTGGTGATGGGTGTCACCAGAGCCCAGATCCCTGTCTTCTCAAATATAACTGCATTCTGTTAATGAAAACCAGCAGCTGGAGAGCCAAGGATGGGAGAACAGACATAAAGTTTCTTGCTTAAATCTTTGTTACTAATTTACCCCTTTTACTATTATTTACAGAAAAAAAAAAAATGAAGGACAACTTTGAGATTGTTGTTTAAGGTTTTTCCAGGGTTCACTAACTGCCTCCTAGAAAGGATCTAAGTGAAGCAATATGGAGAAGCACCTTTCCTGGCAACACTGGGTTAGGTTGGATTTAAAGGCATTCAGGTCCCATGGCTGTGTTGTGAAGGAGTTCCTTTTCCCCCATTCTTTTCACTTCATTCATTCTCAGTGTTGTCAAAGGCATCCCTGTTTGGTGGCTGCATGAGATGAAGAACTCACCACTTCCCTTAGATTTTCTTGAGTACTGCTAAAAATATATGACTATAGACTCTTGTTATCTCTTCTTGTATGGATTAAATAAAAATGTAATATTTGCTTTGCCCCAGACATGAAGGTATTCAAATTACACAACCAAAACCCATCTTTCTGATAACCTAAACAGCTGAAGCAGTTTAAATGCTGCCATATAAATAATTTCTCTATCTCTTCAATTTTTTCTGGTATTCTTTTTTACCTGCTCTAACTTTTTTCATCTTTTTCTGGTTGACCACCAGTTTTGATCCACTGGCAGATTTTATCTATTTTATATTCTCTCCTCCATGTTATGCATACACTGAAGATTACCAGCCAAACAATGGCTCAATGCGGAGTGCCTTATTAAATAATTAATTTTATAATAATTCTCCAGTGATGATTACTTTTTCAATGAGTTTTATGAGATTCATCTCACACACAATCCTTAATCTATTTAAAATGCATTCATTCTTGCATTGCTAACTTCAAATGCCATGTCATACTGAGCAAATTACAAAGTTTAAATGCACTCCATTATGCAAATCTTTTGCACTGGTCATTAGAAACTTCATCAAAGATATATATAACTTCTGTTTAACAATAACATTCCCTGCATTATGCTATCAGAATTTATGGCTTTGTTTTTTTACCTATCATTTGATACCTGTATCAATTTCATATTATTTTACCCAAGACCTAATTCAAATCAAGTATTTTGTTTGTCTGAACAGTGTAGCACTTTTCTTAAATATTGGCAGAACATTAGCACACTTCAGTTTTCTGAAATGTTCTCAGTTTTCCAAGATTTATTTAAAATTAGTATCAGAAGGACAAAGATATTCTCAGCTTTAGAATTTCAGGACAGAAGTCAGCTGTGTTTGGTGGTATAATAATGTGATAAAAGTGTCTTGAATTCTTTCTATTTTCTCCTTTTACAATTCACATTGATTGTATTTTTCCTCTTTAATTGGTTCTGTGAGTTTTCTACCATGGGTTTAAACCAGAGACATCCTTTCTTTTCTGACAGGCCAAGTAAGTCCTGTTGTCAACGCAAATCTTCAGGGACTACACCTCATTTCTAAAATGAATTTCTAAATGTTGCACCCTCCTGCTCAGCAACATTGAGTTCATCCCCTAGGGGAGCTATGCACAGGACCTAACCACCTCATAGAAAATGTTCCATTGTTTTCATGATGTTAAGGGTATATCTACCTGTTCAAAGTTAAGGGCTTCAGGATGGAAAAGCTGCATTTTTACTTCTTGCTCTGTTAATACTGAAGTTTTTTGTACATAACTGTTAGTACAAGTCTTCACTATGGCCCTGTCGTGGTTTTGAACCAGTAATTAATAAACAAGGGGGAAAAAAGAATTATTTATTTCTTGCTGTGAGATATGGATTAAAATAAGAGCAAACCAGGCATAAAACTTAAAAGGAATAAAGAGAAGTTTATTGACAAACTACAAGAACAAGAACACCAGAATAAACTTTTAGAAAAACCTTTTCATTTCTCACTGCTCACTATTCTTTTGTTCACATGACAACAGAGACAAAAACTTTATAATTTTGATGGTTTAAATAATCTTAATTCTCTTTATAGTCTTTCCATCAGTTTCTGTAAAGAAACAGAAGTTCCTTTCTGTTAATTTATGGAGTTTGTCACAAGAAAACTATTTTTGTTATAGTTTCTCGTTTCTCTGATATCAGCTGTTCAGAGCTACTGTTATTAAAGCCCACCCCTCCCATTTCACATCACTCTGAAATGTGTTATGGGTCATAAGTTTGAGGATAGCATTTTTAAGGATAAGTTAGTCAAAGGCAAAAAAGTATTTTTCATCTGCTTCTGTGAGCTTCACTAGAAAACAGTTTTCTCATTGCCTCTCAAGGCTTCAAATCTCCCAGCACTTCACTATACCACAATTACTCCACTTTTTACTCGAATTTACACTTTGAACACCTTATTCCTCCTCATACTCTATTATGAATTAAAAGAGTTTTTTTCAGGACTTCATTGTCCATCTCCATAGTTTTAACAGAAAGATATTTCAGCTTAATTAAAGCATCTTCTTAATTCTCTACCTTTCTTGAAGTCTCTTTTCTTTCTTGCCACTAGTAGTTTATAAAGTCTCTTTTCATGTTGATCACTCTCCTTTTCTTTCTCTGGATAAAAAGATTAATCCGCAAGTCTCATCTGGATAAGAAAGAGTTAAAATCTTGCCCAAGCTTTTGTAGATGGTTCGGTGATCTCTGCTGAACAGGAGCTGGAGCTGTCTGCGATGGAAAGTTCCTCATAGCTGTTTTTAGAGAGCGTGGTCACCGTCTCTGCTTGCTGCAGGCTCAGAGCTCCTTTCCTTCTTCACTCAGCAGTTTTCTAGTGAATGTAGTTACAGCAAACCCTGCAGCTGAGCCAGAGATCGGGCCGGGCCCGGCCCAGCCCGACCTGGCCCAAGGCAAGCCTCATCTCCCGGCCGGGAGACGAGAGACGCGGCGGGCCCGGCACGGCCCCCGCCCAGCCGCATGGCCTGGGCAAAGAACCGGAGGCCAGCCGGAGCTCCGCCACCCTTCACAGTCAAGAAAACAAAGAAAAAACCACAGACTTCTGGGTGTACACTTTAAGGTGGGGTTCACGAGTTGATTCTACTTTTCAATGGCTAAAACTGCTGTCAATTCTCAGCAATGACCGATAATTGGTCAAGAGAAAAGACTCCCAGGAGACCCCAGCAACTTTAACTTTCTTAAAGGTAAAGGAACCCCATGACAGGCCCAGATGAGATATGTGCTTAATATGAGTTGTTCACCCACTGCAGCTCTTGTAATTGTTTGGTTGACCTATTTTTGTTGAGGGCTTTATAGAAAGGAGGATTTCTTTCAAGTTCTGAAATTCTTAGTCTAATATCAATAGGAAAGGATGGCTCTGAGGATCAGAATCCCAGTCTACTTATTTTATATATATTTTCCTTTATTCTTTTTTAATGTAACATAGGATTTTAAGCAACATCATTCTGGCTTTTAAGCCTAATTTTAAGCCTAAAATATTGGTTTGTATAGTATGGCTCATCCAAGAGCATCTATTAAATAAAATTTATTCATAACTCAGACCTCCAAAAATCATAATTTTTATCGGTATTATTTTGTTAACATAAAAGATGCTGCTCCATACAGGACTTGGCTTGTGAGATCTGCATATGCCTTCAGTCACTAAAGGAAAACAATAAAATCCAACCTCCTTCTGAAAGCAAACATGCATTTTCAACTGACTGTCAACATAGGGAGAAAGAGGAAAGATGTTTCGGAATGGAAAGAGAATTTCCAAAGAGGAGGGAATCTTCTCAAATGTCTGTTATAGAGAAATCCACTAACCAGCACCAACTGTGTCCCTGTCAGGAAAGAGCCAGCTGCTCCAAGGGAATACAGCAACACATGAGCCCAGGGTGCTGGGCAACCAGCTTGTCTGGAAGCACTTTAAAAAATGCAGGGAGGAAACCAACAGAGACAAAATAATAATCACGATGAAAAAGTGATAAAAGATGGGGGGAAATTATTAATGTTGTAAACTGCTGTAATTCAGAACATCATTTGCAAAGCCAAATGGTGAGGGCGGTGATTACCACAGTAAAGGATCTGTCTTGTACTAACTGGATCCCAGCTGCCCTTGAGTGTCTCCATTTGACCCTGGAATGGTCTCACTCAGCTATGAAGAAAACTGATGCCTTCTTCTTTTAGCCCCAAAACAAGCTGTCCTTCATTCAAATTAATATCCCTACAGGAAACTTGTGTGTGACCAATGACCTGCAAAATTCAGCCTCTGAATTAAGTAGCCAGTCTGCGCAGGCCTATTTAATTTGATACAGTGGCCAAATGAAGCCCAAAGCATGCCCTCAGAGATATCATTTAGTTCTTCTGAAAGTCATGTGGCCTCACAAACCCTCCTGCACCCACAGCTGCCTGTCCCAAAGTTTCTCTGCCTCCCTTGGCACTTTTGCCCCTCTTTGGGTCCCCTTAGATTTCTGCTCTCAATTCCCACTCCTGCTCTTGCATGTCCCAAGCAGAACTGGGAAGAATTGCTTTCTTCTAAGAAAGCAGCACCTGGAGAACAGTGGGGATGACACCCTCACCCCCTCCATCACCTCTGGTACCACTGCATGCCAGTGGCTCCTTCCTTTCTCTTAGGCTTGCCCTGGCTCTGCGCCTGTGCCTGGAGCATGGCTCTGGGAAGGGCCTGGTAGGCACAAGGAGCAGCTTGGCAGGGCTGTCACCTCTAGCTTTTGGCTCTAGATGATCTGCATGAGCAAAGACAGAGTTTCTTTGTTTCAGGAGCTAAGGACTTGGCAGACGAGATAAAGCATCTCAGATAAAGAACTTCTGTCAGTCCCCATTTGACTATTTATGATACTTCTGAATGTTCTGGCAAACATAAGCCCTCTCCTCACAACCTGGAAAGCAGCTGCTTTATTTTGTAGTACAACCTGCTTTGTTTCCACAGGTTGCCAGTGACCCAATCATGGTGCAGGCTAGTATAAATCTCTGACCTGGCCAGCCCATCACTGCAGCCTGCCAGTTAGATGTCTGCACTTCATACACAGCTTTCTGTCTTAGAACATTTTACCCTGAAATGAGATTTACCCAGTGAGCTGGAAAATTCTGGGCAAATTGATCTGCTGCCTCACCTGCAGCCTTGCTTTTAGTGTCAGAGCCAAACCTCTGAGCTGGATTTCTATCTGATAGCTCTTAATTCAGATGATAGCCCAGAAGACATATCACAATGCTCTGGTGGGTCAGCATGACTGATTTCAACTGAGAACAAAGCATACCTTTCCGTACTCTTTAGACAATCAAATGTTTACATTTACTCAGTTTAACAGCTGCAGGCACACTCAGCCAAGCTCCGCTTAGAAAAATTATACAACGTGTCCTGTTTACAGCTTTAGCTGAACAGAGGCAGGAAAGATTAAAGATTTTCCTCGTGAACTACTGATATGTTGCCTAAATCTGGCTCAGGAAGCAAAATATCAACAGCTGTGGAGCATGGGATTTTTAATTCCTGGACAAACCATCACGGTTTGTTTTCCCAGTGACATGGCCAACTCACAGCCCTGCAGCTGAGATAGCTCTGAGTGAGGCAGCTCGTGAGTCGGCTGGAGAGTCCAAGATTCTCCCCCAGCCTCCACTACAGGTTTGCTATGGATATGAAACAACTCTGCACCTCCACTTACACCTCTGTGGAGGAAGTTAAATGCCACAGTGAGAGAAAGAAAAGGGCTTAACTCTCCAGAGCATTCTGAAGGCAGGTAACCGAAAGCATCAGGTTAGACAGATTAACAGGAACATACTTAGAGCATAAGAGCAAGATTTGAAAAAAAATAAGGCCTTAATCAGAAACTGTTGAGCATGAAAATAATGTTTATGTAAACTCTGGGATTTTTAACACTGATGTTTCTTCCTATACAGTTAGCAACAGACTAACATAGAAGCAGGTCTTTATGTAGTACTTATTTATTCCTGCTAAAATCCATATGTAAATCAAACAGGAAGATCTCTAAGACAGAACAAATATCTGCTAAAGGAGTAAATTTACTGAAATGTAAGTTTTCAACCAATCTAAGGACCAAGCTGGATGAATAATTAAATTTGCTGAAATTTAGGTTTTCATCCAATCTAAGGACTAGGTTGCATGAAATGGCTGCAGGTGGCTCAGTTTATCTGTCCCATTCACACATTCAAACACACTGTTTATTTACACACACAAGTAGTGTAAAAAAGAAAAAAACTATTACAGTGTCTATATTTAGATGGAAACACTTCAGAATGAACAATTAACAAAACAGAGATAAGGCTTGTATACAAATTAATGTGCAAATCCTGCTAATCCAACTTTGATTTGAAAAAATGCAGCGATGCTTTCACACTGTACTTCAGGTGTTAAATATGCCTGGAGAGATGACAATCTGCAGTGGGAAGGAGAAAGGTGACTCCAGGTATTGGGTGCAAGGTTCTGCAGCCAGGATTATGATACAGCCACCCAGGCAGTGACTCCTGCCTTGATGGAGGAGCTTGGTGCACTGCTCCCTCTTGGTAGGAGATTTCAGGACCTTTGTGCACTTAGCAATAGCAGGTTTGTCAGACCCTGGCTGCCATCACTCCCATCCAGGGGAGATATTGCTCTTTCTCCCTCCTCAAGGACCTCAGAGGACCTGCCTGGACTCCTGTACCAATCATACCACTCCTACCTCTGTGCACCTCCACTCTGATGGAAAACAGCAGACCCCACACATCTGTACCAGGGCCCAGACCACTAAAGAGCTGCCAAAGGAAGAGGAAGCATGGAAGGAGAATTGTGGGGACCATCAGCAGCCTTCCGTAGCTCAGCAAATAAAAGGTTTCCTGGTTGCCAAGCAGGTCTAACAGGAATTATAAAAAAAAATGCATGACATAAAACAAAGGTTGCAAGAAGAGAGAAGAGTCCAAGAAAAGTGAAATAAGAAAGTCCTTGAGAAGAAGCCAAAACAGTAAGTGGATGCAGATTTGAAATGTCTATGTCTAACACCAACAGTATTTCTGAGGATTTGTACAAATCAAGGCAAGCTATTCTTGCCCCATCCTTTATTTATTATCTTATGAAGTAATTAAATATAAGAAGAAAAGCATCATGCAAAACAGGATGGAAAAAAAAATTCATTTTCAACATTGCTGCAATATGTCATTATTTCATCCTTCTATTGGCTTAGATCATCAATGTAACCCAGAGTTCAAAGTCACCAATATGTGTAATTTTTCTAATAAAGATCCTGAGCACAGCTGGCAGTAATGCCTTAAGATGAAGGGGGAAAAAAATCTCATTAGAGTCCTCATATTTATGTATGTGTCTCTGTTCTTGAAGAGATGCTGCCAGAGAACACAACCGGGTCATCGTGAGTCAATAATCTTTTATATTCACATTATGTCCTTTGGGATTGTGTACGTTCTAGCACAAAGCCATATGTTATGTGATCCTGGAGAATAAGCATTTAATCGTTAGTATTATATATGGCCATGATTTTGTTTTGATGGATCAACTGAGCATTGTTTGCATAGCAAGCACCATGGAGTCTACATGTTAAGCCAAGTGGCTAAACAGAGCAGTACTGTTTCCCATGTGCTACGTGAATTTCATTATCACCCTCCACATTTGGAACTGGAAGTTACTTTTTTTTTTTTTTTTTTTTTTTTTGCATGCATTGTTTTTTTGGCATTTCATATTTAAATCTTCCCAAAGAACGTCATGGCAAAAAAATTTAGGAGGGTCTCTTCTCATCAGCCTTTGAGGACAAAATCTTGAGAAACAAGATATTCTCCCAAGCAGATGGAGCAGAGATCCACTGTTCCAGCAAGGAGCAGCGCAAGAATTTCCAGACAGCAACACCTATCCATTGTTCTTTGCCTGTACTTTGGGGCAAATCTCACGTGACTTATCAGGACTTGGGACATCCAACAGACATCCCATGGATCTGTCATAGCTTTATCCCAGCTGGCATTGCAAGCAGAGACCCTGCAGGCCACCGGGGCTGTGTGTCAGTGCTATGGCTGGCTGGTCCCAAAGACTTTGGCTCTCTGTTGCATGGAGCATGGCAATGGGCTGAGCAAGCCCGTGGATCCCCTGCAGCCTGTGATCTCCATGGAGAAAACAGGGAGTGGATTCTGGAATAACATAAGAGACAGGTTTTGAATTGCAAGCAATTGACTTTAAAAGTGCAGTTGGGCTCAGGGAAAGCCTCTCCCACTTCCTGCTTTGTTCAGCAAAACCAAGTCAATACAATGAGAAGCTGTGGTTCTGCTATTGAATTTAAGCCATTTGAATATAAAGTGATCTGCCAGGTCTAGCAGCTGTCCAGGGGGTTTCACTGAGAAATTATACTTCTCGTAAGCCTGGAGAACCCATGCAGTTGCTGTGCATTAGGATGCATCCTGAATTTACTACTTTCACTGGGATTTTGCCAGTTAGTCTAGTCATAACCTCATCTTCTAATTGAAACCTTCATCAAAATGATAAATGGTTTAACAGAAAATGATTTATGGGACAAAGACATAAAAACCAGAATCTCTTGTTCTTCTGCAAATACACATTGGAAGTGAGAATGAGCTGATGAGTGTAGTTTATTCCCAGCCTGGAAATTCAGGATTTCAGACCATCTAAGAGAACACTAGTAAAAAGAAAGGCAATTTTTTTTTTTTTTTTTTTTTTTTAAACTGCATAAGGACCAGCAGATTTTTATCCTCTGAAAGAGTGGAGTAGCAAGACATTTTTTTAGGCTGGATTTGTAAACCTATCCTATCAGAGCAAATGAGCACTCTAGTTCCTAGCAACTTCAAATCCTGTACATTTCTGAAGCTTGCTGACACAGGATGGTTAACTAGCTCTGGTGGAAATTTTTCATGGAGACAATTTCCCATGAGGAGAGGAAGAGGACTGGCTGCTGTTTTGTCATCTCAGCCCAGCTATACTTTGGACTTCTGGTTTCTCTGTATGTGTCCTGGCAAAGGATGTGTTTGAGGTCTTCACCTCTCTCTTTTTGCTCAGGGTCTCCAAGTAGACGCCACGGATCTGGAGGCCTTTGGTTTTTGCAGGAGTCAGAGGCCACTCCAAGGTGAGGAAGCAGCATTACCAGGTCTCCAAGCTTTTCTCTCTAACCACAAGGGCCAGCCCCAGGGCCAGGCAGTGGACTCTGTGGTCAGCTCTTTGCCCATCCAGTAATTTTGATTTTCAGACTTCCAGGCTCTGCTGTTCCTTGCACTGCTTGGGAATAAGAGCAGTTATTCACTGTCTCCTAGGCCTCATCTGGGACTTTCGGGATTCCCTTCCCAGGTGTCTGTCTTGTCAACCAACCATCTTCCTAGTATCCCTCCTATTATGAACAGCAACGATATGGAGGCAGGCAGCCTGTCTGCCTCCAAACCAGACAGGAGGAGCAAGGAGAGCAGAACTTCATTTTTTCTTCCATGAAGTAGAATTTCCTGGAAATTCCCCCATGTTGGGAAATAAACCCCAAAGTCTGCCCTTTGACATTTTGTCCTCATTTAGAACAAAGCACTTTTAATAATACAATTTTTCCTGGGAAGAAGTTCTCATTTTGTCAGGACCACAGATAGGGCAATTTGTTAGTTCATTTTCAGATGGGAGCCAGAGACATTCACTCTCCCTCTGAAGCATGCATACAAAGGAGGAGCGATGGAAACAGGAGGCAAATGTGACTGGAGTTTTGAAATTCTGCAGAAATTCTTTAAGGAACAAAACCCAAGGGTAAGTTTTGGAACCTCAGGCATTTCATTTGAATCTTTTTTTACTCAAAATAAAGGACTATAGAAGTGTCCTTTTTGCAGTGAATGGCAAATTACAAAAGTAGAGGCAGGCAAGAATCTAGCCTGTCAAGGGTCAGAAGACCCAAGAAAGCTCAGAATGTTTTTTTCTGACATTGTGCTTGAATCGACTTTCATGTTAGGAAGATTTTCCAACTGGATATCAGTGAAGGAGTTAGGATAAGGAAGAATTTGCTGTAACAACTAATTTCATTTTGTTTATCCTTTTTATAGAAATATCTTTTTTCTATTACACTGAAAGCCAGTTTTATGGGAAGAACTCTTCAGTGGGTTACCTGATGTCAAGGTCCCATGAGCCTGGATTCAGTATTTTCAGCAAAAATCCATTCTGTTTTGGCTGTAGGTTTTGCTATCACATTTGGCCTTGATAAAATTAGTCACTTGACCAGGATTATTTTCTGAATATCATTTTTTCTGCTTCATTTAGAGAAAATACAGGTAGTTTATATTCCTAGGGAATCTTAGAGAAGGTTGGGAATTGAAGCTCTTGTATCTTTCACATAATGTGGTAACCTACTGGAAAGGAATTTGGAAAAAGCAATACAGGAGGAAACCTCACCCTTCTTAGAGGTTTCCATTTGGGAGAATGTTATTTCCCTTTCTAATTGTATTTTATAAGTGTCTTCTTAAGTAATGTATTACCTACACAATAAATATGAAATTCATAGGGATATTAGTAGGTGTTAGTTACCATTGTCATTTACTAACTTTAAAATGTTTTTCCAGTCTGTCTGCCAAAAGACTGTGAAGGATGAGGATAGTGTGTATATATTATGACATATATAATGGGTGTGCAACTTCATTATCCTTAGAGGATGTCCACACTTGGAAGATAAATGTCTTAAATCTCCAGTCTCCTCCACCCAAACTATGTTGCTTTCACGTAATCCCTACAGTCTTTATTTTAATCACTGGTTGTTAGATTATTCTGCCTTTTCCTAACATGCAAACTGTCTTAGTTGATGCTTAAAAGTGAGATGATAAAGATTATCTGTATTAAGGTATCAACTGGCAATCTGGAAAGTACAAATACATAAATATTTCTAAAGAAGAATAATAAAAGCACATTGGTATGGCTCTTGAATGAAACATGAAATCATTCTTTTACCACTGTCTTATTACACAATTTTCTTTCCTTTCATTGCAGCTTACTATCCTGAGTTAAAAAGCAAACAATCAAACAAAAAATGCAGTGAATGAAAAAGCCTTTGGATGAGTGAACTAAAAAGGTAATTGTAATCTACTGAATACCATAACTACACATCATGCTTCACTCTAATATATTCACTGTTATGACTTCATGGGTGGGAGCAAAAAAGAATAATGGGTAAAATGAAATGTTCCACTGTGTCAGACGACTGATCACAATGGTTTCAACTAGAGAAGGGGAAAAGAAAACCTCCTTGCAACTGTGTTTTTCACCGCCCAAGATCGCACAGGGTAGAAGGCGCTTCATTCATTTTTTCAGCTATTATTTCCTTTCATCAAGATGTCTTTTTATCTGTGATTGTGGAGAGTGTGTTTTATATTCATTAGGTCAAGTTCACCCCCGGTGCAACCCTAGCCAAGTGTGTGGCCTTGGGCCAGGAACAATTTTAGCCTCTGGACTCCTTCTTTTTGAGATTGTTGCTACCTGAAACCGGCATCCTCCCCCGAGGCCTGGCTTTAGGATTGGCTGGTCAGCGTGCACAGATGTCAGGCAATGCTTTCTCCCCAGGGATTGGCAGCTGCCCGTGAGCTCCGTCTATAAACAGGTAAAATGACACACTTCTGGGTGTTGTGGGAGAGTAAACTACACACCGACATCTCTCTCTTCCAAAATGAGAGCTTGCATGGTAAATGTAGGGGCGGGTGTTGACCTGGGAAAGCAAAAAGTGATTAATCCAGGCATTTTGGCAGATCTCTGGGTAACAGCAGGGAAGCAGAAGCACATCTACATTACCCTGTGTGGTTACTCTTCACAGCTCACATTACGAGGTGGCTCTAGGATAAGTTTGCCCTTACAGACAAATGGGAAGTACTCAAACAATGTTCCACTGAAGCCTTACTTTGAGCCTGTACTTAAGATATAGCTGCTTTTTATTATTTACTGTTTCCCTGTAGTTTAAAACAATGGAATGTACCAGGAAGGTCTGGCTGTTCCTAAGTTTACTCCCTGGAATTGCTCACATCACTGGCCCCAAGCAGAAAGATTCTGAGTGATGCTGGTAGATAACTAGAAGTCTTCTTTCATGTAGAGACTAAAAAAATCTTGGATTGGGACTTCAAGGCTAATGAGACGCTGACCTTTGAATTCCTGTCCTGTTTTTAAATTAAAACAAGGTGCAGAAAAATCAGGTTAACTTTTATCCTTTTCCTTTATTCCTATTGTCATACAAAGAGCCTGGGGAAATTGCTTACCTCACATAGCTTTCATTTTTCCTCTGGCTTCAAGAAAATTGCATAATTCTTTTCTCCTCTTAATTCAACTGCTCAGAGACATATTATGCAATAATATCCAAACTCCCTATCCTCGACACAGCTAATGAGAGAAACAGCAGCCAGGAACCTCCAGTAGGTCCAGTAGGTTCCTGTGGTGGCACAATGTAGCCTTTACATGGAAGCTGCATGGAAACACCAGAAAATGCTGTCTTGAAGATGAGAATAGTTTGGGGTTTTTTTCCTATCCCTTCTAAAAGATGGTAATTCACTGAGGCTGAATCAACACAGCCAAGTAGGAGCATTTAGTGTTACCTCACCACAATGGCTTTGGAGGGAAGTAAAGTCAGAGATTTAACTCACCTTAATTCTATCAGTGCAAATGAGGAACCTCCCTGAGAATGACTGGAGAGATTCGGTGTAAAACAATCATGAGATCATTTTGGCCAACACAGCTGGTCCGAGCACCACTTGCCTTTCTCACGGTAGGAACGCTGTAATTTGTTGTCCAGAGGGGTGATAAATGCCCAACCCTGGAAACACCCAAGATGAGGTTATGTGGGGCTCTGAGGAACCTGACATAGTTGAAGATGTTCTTTCTCATGGTAGGAGGGCTGGTATAAGTGACCTTTAAAGGCTCCCTTCAACACAAATGTCATGGGGTTACTTTACCTTTAAGGAAGTTAAAGTTGCTGGGGACTGAAAGGAGTCTCTTCTCCTGACCAATTATTGGTCATTACTGGGGATTGACAGCAATTTTAACCATTGAAAAGGGAGATCAACTTGTGAACCCCACCTTGAAGTGTAAAACCAGAGCTCTCTTGCTCTCTTTGTTTCCTGGCTGTGAAAGGTAACAGAGCTCCGGCCTCTCGCTCTCTGCCCGGCCATGCGGCCGGATGGGGGCCGGGCTGCGCCCAGCGGCTCCCGGCCGGGAGATGGGGCCTGCGGGGGGCTTGTCCCGAGCTCTGGCTGGTCCGGGCTGGTTCCTGGCTTGGCTGCAGTGACGGAGTTCACTGGGGACTGCCGAGTAAAGAAGGAGAAAAAGCTCTGGACCTGCAGCGGGCCAAAACAGCAACTACACTCTCCAGAGCAGCCATGGGGAACTTTCTATCGCAGACGGCTCCAGCTCCTGCACCGGCCGAGGCCACAGAACCATCTACAAAAACCTGGGCAAGATTTTAACTCTTTCATTACCCAGACAAGACTTGCAGATTAATCTTTTTATCCAGAGAGAGAAAAGGAGAGTGATCAACATGAAAAGAGACTTTATAAACTACCAGTGACAAGAAAGAAAAGACGCTTCAGGAAAGGTAGAGAATTAAGAAGGTGCTTTAATTAAGATGAAATATCTTTCTGTTAAAACTATGGAGATGGACAACAAAGTCCTGAAAAGAACTCCTTTAATTCATGACGGAGTATGGGGAGGAATAGAGTGTTCAAGGTAAAATTTGAGTAAAAAGTAGAGTGATTGTGATATAGTGAAGTGCTGGAAACAGTAAAGCGAAAATTTGAAGCCTTGGGAAGGCAATGAGAAAAAACTGTTTTCTGGTGAAGCTCACAGAAACAGGTGAAGACTTTTGCTTTTGAATAACTCATCCTTAAAATAGCATCCCTAGACTCATTGACCCATGCACACCTCGGAATGATGTGGAATGGGAGGAGTGAACTCTGATAACAGCAGTTCTGGGCAGCTGATATCAGGGAAAAGGAAAACTATAACAAAAATAGTTTTCTTGTGAGAAACTCCATAAATTAACTTCTGTTTCTCTACAAAGGCTGGTGAAAAGACTGTAGAAGGAATTGGGACTGTTTCAACCATCAAAGTTCTAAAGTTTTTGTCTCTGTTGTCATGTGAACAAAGGAATAGTGGGTAGTAAGAGATGAAAAGGTTTTTCTGGAAGTTTATTCTGGTGTTCTTATTATTGTAATTTGTCAATAAACTTTCTTTATTCCTTTTAAGTTTTATGCCTGTTTTGCTCTTGTTCTAATCCATATCTCACAGAAAGAAATAAGTATTTTTTTTTTCCTTTTGTTAGTTACTGGTTTAAAACCACGACAACAAACTATTCTATGATTTGCATGAACCTCCTTGAACCTAAAAGGAGAGTGACACCTACAGTGTTTCAAAGCCCATGCCTTCAGATAAAACTAAAATGTTTATAAATGTGTGCAGGACTTTTTTTTACAGCAGAGGGCTACTGCCTCTACACAAAGTCTGGATGAGTGAAGGAAGAGGAACATTGCACTGTGAAACAGTAAAGTAACAATGGCACATGTTATTGTCCTCAGCAACATCAGTAATAGCTGAAGTGCCCTGCCTTCCTTGGGTGCAGTGATTTCAGGTAGTTATCCACTAAATATCTTCTCTCATGAGCCATGTAGAACAAGTGAAATAAAAATACCTTCTCTGGCAGTGAATATATTACCCAGGAGCCAATTCAGCAGGCAGTCTACTTTCTCTATCCTCTGGAATCATTACTGGTCTGATTAACAGATAATAATAAAAACGGAAGGGGCGGAGGCAGTTTGGAGCACAGGATCAGAATGCAGTGTGATGGTGGCCAGTTGGAAAAATGGGCTGAAATGAGGGATCCAGCAAACCTAGTGGATGTACATGAGTTAGTAATGCCACATACCTGTGGACAAACTGAATAGCACAGTGGAATGCCAAATTTTGAGTGCCATATAGTGCCATGTTTAAGAGGCACCAAGCCATGGTTTCACCCTTCACAGCACTGGCACAGCACATACTGATGTAAACTTTTGAGAGCACTGCACTGCCAGAAAGAGAAACACAGGACTATAGGAAGTTCAGAAAACAGCAAAAATTAACAGAGGTCTAGAAAACATGACCTATGAAGACCGATTGAATGACCTGGCTTTGTTTAAAGTAGAAAAGTCTGAGGGGAGACATAATAACAACTGTAAAATATGTAGAGGGTTGCTAAAACAAGAAGGTAATGAATTATTACCTCTGTAACTAATGAATTAAGACAGAGAATAATGGGTTTCAATTGCACCAAGGGGATATCCCCCCTGGGGAGGCTATGGAATCTCTGTCACTGGAGGTTTTGACGCGCAGTTTAGACAAACATCTTTCATGAATGATTTAGAAGTAAATGCTTTGGGCTGGTGGGCTGGTCTTTGAAGATGATTTCCCAGGGGGTCTTCTGTGACTGGATGACAGAAGCAAGATAATAGTCACATTATTTTACATCTTTGTACTTTGGAACATATTTTCATCCAGCAAAACTAAAGGAAAGAAATCAAAAACTCTCTCTTGTTTGGACAGAAGGGAAGGCATGAGTTAATTTGTTTAAATTAACTAAGACAGTGGAAATGTTTCATTGTGGTTCATTTCATTTCAGACACAACATAAAACTAATCTGGAAGGTCTTAACTGGGAATGGAATGTATATTTCTATGTTAAATCAAATTCATCATAGCTATAAATCTAATTTATGACACATCATTTACTCTGTTTGGTCCAATATATTTCTTTAACAATGTTCAGTTTTCATGAAAATATATATAAGAAAGACCTTCAGTTTAAATGTTTTTAATGTTTTAATATTTTAAAAATTAAACTAATTTTTAAATGAAGGTGGGTTTTTTAAAGACATTATATTCACATCAAACATAAAGATTTAACATAAACCAGTAAACATCAGTGACTTCTGTAGGCCTTCAAAGGTGTATTCAGCTTTTAGATTCTATACCGTTTTGTCACCAAAATTTTTTACAGGTCTACTGTTTCCACTTCAAAGTTATTAAAAAGCTTGAGACGGTTTACACCTACCAGCACCTTGTTTATAAAAATGAGCAGAATTACTCTGCCTTTAATGAAATAGAATTCTGAAGAGCAGAATTTGGCTTAAGTAATCATGGGAACGTTGGCGGGTAGAAGTTCAACGTAGACAATAAGATAAAAAGCAGTATCTCCCAGAAAAACATCTTACATTGCAATTAAAAGAGATTTCACTTTCAAACCTGCAAGGATTTCAGGGAAGGTCCTATTTTAGTCTTTAGTTTCTGTTGCTCCATGTTTTTGGACTGCCACTCATGCATTGAAGCAAGGCATCCTAAATTAGATTTTAACAGAAATTCCCTACCACTTCATTTTTACTTATTAGGCATGTGCCAAATTTTTAAAAAATAGTTTTATGTATTTTTATTGATATTTTCTCTTTCTGCAATAAAATACCGTGAGACAAATAGATCTATTCATTTTTAAAAGGGAAAATACAAGGCACAACACAGTTCTAAAGAGATAATTTGTATGATTAAATGAAAATATAATGGAAGAAAGAAAATAATAAGTGCTGCTGACTACCTCCAGATATTCAAGGATTACTTAACTTTGTATCTAAATGCAATGATCATGTATAATGGAAAGCAATATAGTCTTGGAGAATACATCCAAAAAGCACTTCTTTCATGGTTAGTTAATGAAATAGAAAAGGTCAAGTGAAAGCAGAGATGGTGGGCTTGCTTTTCCCCTCCTCCTGGCAGTGCAGCCCAAGCTTGCCCATATATTTGATTCTATGCAGAAAACTGGGTAGTACCTGATATTTTGCAAACCACTTAATCCCAAACAGTTTTTAACAGCAACTGCTTCAGAACAGTGTTGGCCACCCTGCTGTGCTTTCTGACCTTTACAGCACCAGAAAAAAACTGCTGTGTAAATCTATTGTAAGAATTCTGTGGCGTTTGGTAGATATTCAGCCAGGAAAGTCCCCCACATAACAGCACACAGAAAGTCACCAAAACACCGCTCCTCTCCCCAGCATACAGGACATTCAAGGACAGATGACACAGCAGATATTTAATGAAACTAGACTATTCTCCTGCCAGCTGTTTTCTTCACATATTGCTACATGTGCCTTCAAAACAAGACTTCTAATTTCTTAAGCTATTTGGAAGTTATATTATAATCACTTTTTTTTTTACCCTAAAAGCAGTCTGAAAGCATACTCACAATTCCTGAAAATGACCTATTAATTATTTACATTTAAAGCTGTTTGTGCCAATTTTTTTAGATGAAGCATGCTATCCACCTTAGCTAACCAGGAACCTTTTCCATCTGCTTTTAGAACTTTCTAATTTCAAATAGCTTTGTCCTTAGAACAGAAACTGAACATGTAAACTGTCAGGTTTGCCCACTAAAAACACAAAGGTATAGATGGTGCTTCTGTGGATACACCCTTATGACTTTAACTCTTTAGTAATTAAGTATGCCCTCCTGCATCCTTCTGTCAAAGAGATCTCAGAAGGATTACTATTGTGAAAATTCCAGTGATTATGAAAATTCTAAATATAATATTATAAGATGGTAACACCATCCACCACAGTTTTTTCCTCCTATTTGCCATTAGAAATCTTTTTTTCAAGCACTTAACTTTGCCAAACTTGAAGTGTGTCAGCTAAAGTTTTCCATTCTCAAAACCACAAGCATTCAAGCATTTATGAGTTGTCCAGGGGGGATTTTTTTTCTTTCTTAAGATGGAAAAAAATTATAGTGAATTTCCATTTGAAAAGTTCTAGTGCCTGTGTGGCAGGGCAGATTCTCTGTCTCCCACAAGGGAAAAAGGGGTTAACAAATTCTTGGGCTATGGAAGAGCTGCACATCTGCAAGGGCTGGACAGATGAATGTCTCTATTCAGCATGGATTGATGATGCTGTGGTCACTGCCAAAATGCCCCGAATAGCTTTTCTATCCAGAAAAAGTCCTTGATAAAAGTTAGCAGAAAGCAGCATACATCTGAGTCTCACATTAAGGAAAGAGAGATAACACATTATGTTTGGAAGAGGAGTTCCTCCTTCAGAGATCAAACTAGCCCAAGATTAGGATGGGTTTTGGGGATACACACTGTCTGACTGGGTAATAACAGCAGTTAGTTCTAGAAGGTAGGAGACCTCAAATATGGAAGTATTTCCCTCTTATTTCAGTCCAATGGGGATTGTGACAACCTCCATGCTTGCAGCAAGAATTCATAGTTTTTCCAAGTGTGTCCTCTGCCTTAAACCTGAGAATATTATTCTTCTGTCATAAAAATGTGGTGCTTTTTTTTTAAAAAAAAAGTAATAATTACAGTTCACACCTCTTCAGCAGAGGTTTCAGCCTCCCTGAAGAGTCAGTCTCTACTAAGTTGCAACCCCTGGCTCAGAAACACTTTACTTGCAAATACAGCTATGGGGTATCTTCTATATTTGATAGACTCTTGATGTGGAATTCAGAGCATGCAGATGAGAAAATTAGCTAAATTAAGGTTGAAGAAGACCATCCTGAGGATCACTGTGGTGAAAATTAAATAAATCTTGCTGATAATTTGTGGGCTTAGCATACCAGCATTTAGCTGCAACATAGAGGATGATTTCTTGGTTAATCTGATTTTGAATTGAAAAAATATTTAAAAGTATTGAAGTGGGTTATTATACATTTGTTTTGATCATACAAAACCTGATTCTGATATTCAGAGTTCTGATGAGTATGATCTGGCTGCACTACACTCCTATAGCCATTGATAAATTCAGTATTCTATAGAATACCTGGATATGATAAAGCATATCCTACCAGTGTATGATTTTGCTCAGCAAAAACCTGCTAATTCCTTTACAAAAGAATGTTTTAATGGGAACTAAACAGCTTATAAAAATAACTTGATCAACATATACTAAATATTACATGCATTAATTAAGGACATCTATTAAATAAAACATTCTTTACAGTACTGACAGTGATCTGGCTTTACTGATTGATGTTAAAGTGGGGGTAATAACTCAAATTTTCTTTTTTTTTTTCTTTTAAGTAATCTGGTTAATAAATTCTGTTCTAGCAAGTTTAACTTTGAAAAGGCAACACAATTTTACAAGGAAAAAAAAGTCTCCTTTCACCAGTCACATACTCTTAGCTTAAGTTAATGAAGAGTGAGAATGTCTAGACTAAAAAAAAAAAAGGTTGCCTAAAATCTCTTTTCTAAGAGCAAGACAAGTAACCCAGGAAGAATACAAGAAATGAACTTTTTTTTGGATAATTTTATTTTCATATAGTTTTAACATTTTTGAACATATTTAAGTTATTTCAAAGACAGAAATAGTTTCTTTTAAAGAGAGGACATTTGTCACATATTCCCTAAGAAATTTACAGAATGCAGTAGAAATAGTAAACCAGTAAAATTCTGTCTTCAAACAACATCCATGCTAATTCCAGTAACCCCAAAAAAGTATAACAGAAGGACTCTCATGGCATTTCAGAAAGACATACAATCCTTCTTTCTTTCAGATTAATTTAAAAATTTGTCACAAACAGATCCAGCTTTAAAAACTGAAATTTGTTATTTTACTTGAATTTTCAGTCTAAAGTGGTCCCTGTCTAGCAAAGCACTACAGAATGCACCTAACTAAAAGAACCCAAGACCTTTGAAAGCCACTTCTGTACTGATTTCCTAGAATGAAGTCAGAATGAGTAGTCTCCTCCTTTTTGTGATCTTTCACCCTTATTTTTGCAATAAATGTAACAGACTGTACAACAGAAAATCTTTGAGAACAGCTTGAAGAACTTCCTGAAAATAAAATCAGAAGAAAACTGTAGTTTGAAAGGGACTGTTATGCCACTTGCTTCTGGCCAGTTACCAGTCTCCTTTCTCTCAGCAAGTCATTATTCTCAGAGTACCATGGCCAAAGCTCCACAGGCTGGCGAGTATCAGGGTAGAAACAATCGGAGTTTGCCATCCAAGGTGGCTGTGGTGAGCTGCAGTTCAAAAGAAAAGAACATATGGCTTTAATGAAGATCTTTCCAGTAAGCACAATTTGCTTTAGAGCAACAAACCAAATGAAGATCATTAAGAAGATATTTAAATTACTTCTATGTTAAGAGGTCTAGGGTTCATTAAAAATAAAAAAACAAACCAAAAAAAAACCCCTAGACTCTTCTCAACCAAACTAATCTGAAAATTCCATTTCACTTAGATTTTTATTTTCCAACTATTTTCAAATTTGTGTCAACATCCGCTAACCCATCAACAGTCTGTAAAACTGAAGCATATGTTAAAACCACATAGAAAGTCAAACAGACTTCACTGTGTATGACTCAAGAAGGGAATATGGAAGAAATAAGAAAACGAGCTGGAATAAATGAAGATGGAAAATACTGTGAATTAAATCAGGCATACCAACAAATAGAGTTTTCTGATTTTTATTGGTATTAAGTGTAGAGTAAGAATTTCCTTTGTAAGAAAGAATGCTGAAAAATTTTATGAAGAGACAAGTCTTGAAGACATGCATAAAAAAAGCTGCATTACCTTTCTTTCACCAGGCTGAGAAGATCTTAATTATAAAATAAGAGGCAATATTATTTCCTACACTTATTCCTACAAACAAGCACTTGAAAACCTGCTGTATCCCAGAAAAGGACGATCTACAAATGACACCACTTATTTGTCATTAAAAATTCAAGGTACTTGCTCCTTGCAAACTAGGATTTACAGTTATTTCTCATCAGTGATAAAAAATCTGAAGGACTGGAACCAAACCGGCATCTCATGCTCTGACCAGTTCATTTGGCATACTTTTTCATCCTCACTTTTCTTGATCTGTTTTCTTTGATACATTGACTCATTTATTTTATTCCTCTGGATAAAGGAACACTGTAGTCAATAAATCATCTTCTTGGGTTTGTATTCCCTCCTTCAATATCTCCAATGATAAATTCTTCTAATCTCTCGTGTTATCTCCCAAGACTTATTTTCTTTTTTTCTTACTGTCACTTATGTAACCTGAAAATATAGAATATCCAGAGCCATCCAATCTAATTTCTCCAACTCTTATTTTTACAGCTATCCATGATAATAACATACTTCCAAAGACTTCTAATATGTCTGTATCTACCTCTGCAACTTACTATTATGTTTTTATTTAACACAAACAGCAACTAAGCACCACACAACTGCTTACTTACTTGCTCCACCCCAAGGAGGATGGGGCAGAGAATCAGGACAATAAAACTGAGAAAGTTTATGGGTTGAGATGAAGACACTTTAATGGGACACAAAAGGAAGAAAATATCGATAATGTTAATGATAATGATAATGATAATGATAATGATGAAAGAATTATAACATACAAAACAAGTGATGCACGATGCCTGCCACTCACTGACCGATGGCTAGACACTTCGCAAGCAGATGTACTAAGCCAGATTTCCCCTCAGTTCATATGCACTGAGCATGACATCATCTGGTATAGAATATCCCTCTAGCCAGTTTGAGTCATCTGTCCTGGCTCTGTCCCTCACTTCTTCTGCCCTTTCAGCCTTCTTGCTGGCAGAGCAGGAGAAGCTGAAAAATCTTTGACTTGGTAAAAACACTATTTGGCAACAACTAAAACTTCAGTGTGTTATCAACATTATTCTCATACTAAACCCAAAACACATCAGGTACTAGGAAGAAAATTAACTCTGTCCCTGTCAAAACTAGGACATATTGGAAAGATGATGTAAATGTAAAATACCTAAGAAATGTGTCCTTTCTAAATTTCCGTAGTCATTTATTGTGTGAGCAGAAAAAAAAGAAAATGCTTTTATCACTATTTCATGTTATCAAAAGCAAACTAACATAACCTAAGAAATCAAATATTTCTTCTATTTTATTAGAGGAGATAATATAGAAATCCTCCTTAGCTTTCAATTTAAAATAAAATCATTTTAAACAAAATGAAGTTTTACAAGACCTAAGGTGGTCATCTTGTCCATTTTCCTGCTTTAGGTGCAACTACAGAAAACATTAGATGAACATAGCTATGGCTTTGTCTGGCTAAATATTGAAAAAATTCAATGAAATTTCACAACTCATTCCAGTGTTCAAGAGCCTTCTCAGTTGTCTTTCATTTTTTTCCCTAATGTCTAACCTGAGCCTCAAAAACTGCAATGTGTGGTCAATCCTCCTATGATATCCTCTGACAGTACTGAAACACAGCTTGGCTTCGCCTGCTAAATGTATTCACTACACTGCTATTACATTCTGCTTCCAGGGACCTTCTGTTTTCATACACCACAAAAAATTATCTTTCTACTCCAACTAGCCCCCTCCACACTTTTGGCAGCACCAAAACAATCAATGAATTGTTGGCTGAACTAAAAACAACCACCTTCTGGCTTAAAGATCCTTCCTTGGTCATGTGCTCTAATCTGTTGTCTCTCAAGTCCTTCTCCTTCCTTTCCCCTGTCTCTTACTTTTTCCACCTGTTTTCCTTGGCAGTTGATAAAATGAGGTTGGTCTTTGACTGCACCATTCTCCTAAGAAATGTAACACTCAACATTTTGCCATGAACAAAAGGTACATATCTATATACAGAGCCAGTAGTTTTTATGTAGCCCAATCAATGCTTTAAAAGCCTAAAAAAAACCAAAACAATTACTAGATAGTTAACACTCATAATACCAAAAATGCCTAATTATTAAAAAAAAAAAATCATAAAAAATAGAGGGTTTGATGGGGTCAATTAGTCATTAGCATCTTGAGTTCTCTCAGTGTTAATGGTGATTTCCATCCTCAGAATGAGTTTTTTTCTTGGGTTATATATTTAGACATTATATGAGTTAATGTAAACTAGCTCTGGTTCAATGGATTGAAAGTCTGTTAGTACACTGAGTTCATCTTTTGGTTTGATGTTGTCAGAGACAAGCCCAAAATGTACCCTCACTAAGGATACAGAAACGAGAAGTGAAGTCGGATAAGTAGGGACAGCTGGGAGATTCCAAAGCACATATCTGACCCAAACTAAATTGCTAATACACATTCACAGGGTGTCCAGTTTAGCTTTCAGATTTTATAATGAATTCCTGTGCCTGATTGCTGAAAGAGCATGTGCACTTATGTAAGTGGCATACTTTGTAGAATCACAGAATATGCTGAGTTGGAAGAGTCTCACAAGGATAATTGAGTTCAACTCCTGGTCCTGCACTATCCCCAAGAGTCTCACCATGTGTCCAAGAGCATTGTCCAAGTGCTTCTTGAACTCTGCCAGATTTGTGTTATATTTCAGGCAATCAGAAATTTTAGTTAATAGTGTTATAACAATAAAATAACAGGCTAATGCTAATTACAATTCGTATTAACACAGATAATAAAAGCTACTAAAAAATCTAGCCTGTAGGACCCTTGATATTCCTGATTTATCACACTTAAGAACTATTAAAATGGATTAACAGTGTTCTCAGCTGTATTTAGAATCCATAGAAATCTCAATAAGATTTTTTAAAAAAATGTTTAACTTATGCCAGTATTACATTTTCAAATAATGCAAGCATGTTACTTCATTCAAACCCCTCAGCTCCCAAACATGCTACTCCAAAACTGTGTTTTACATTATATTTGAAATCTCTATAGTAAAGTCAATATCCTACTAACCATTAAAAAAGAAAAAAAAAAAATAAACCAACAAAAAAAAAAAAACAAAACAAACTCCCAAATTATGTATTACTATTACATATTCAAATCTTGGCATCAGTTCTGTGAATACTTTGACCTATGTAAAGGTTTCCTATGTAACAAACACTGGAACATTATGGAATATTATGAAAGTGTGGACTATTTTCTCTATTGATGGATATAAGAGGGAAGAAAAGACCTTCAAGTAGGGCAGAGGAGAAGTTCAAAGTTCTGTGCACTTTAGAGTTGTTTTTTTTTAAAAAAAGTCAAGCTTTTAAAAGGACCTATGACATTTGGCACCAGAATGGGGAGGAGAACAAGTTCTTGAACACAGCTCTCTTCTACTTCATGGTCTGCACAACATATAAAAGTTTATTGGATATTTAAGCTTAAAGCAGTGACATGAAGTGTTGGAAGGCTGTCAGTTAACAGTATGATTTTCAAGACATTGTCTACTGCATTACCTTTAATATTAACACAATATATAATTTTTTCTAGAATTACCTTTGCTTGGAGGGAAATTTGTTTCTGTAGTGATATCACACCAAAAAAAAAAACAAAAACAAAAACCATGCTGCAAATTAGAGACCTGGATTTTTTTAAGGAACAAACACAAACAGTTGAATTTTTATAGAAATGCATCAAACTAATATTCTGTTTTAATATTTCACACATTGCACGTATGTGTATGTGTGTAGATATATATAGATATAGATATAGATATAGATATATACACATGTATACATATACAGGGCAGGCTTCAGGACATCATGTACTTCATGAAATAAGAATCAAAGAAATTTCAGCTGGTTTCACATTACAGGTACATAACATCTTTTTGCTTTCTTTTAGTTGTGTAAGTATGCATAATATGCAAGTAGAGACACAGATTTTTAACAAGTCCACCAGCTCTATAGCAAAATGCATCATCTGGCCAAAAGTCCAGTATCTAAGCAGAAAAGATGGGAATATAGTTTTTAGGCGGTTAGTATTTTCAGATATCATTATTCAAACTATTCTATGAAAATAAGAGGCCAGAAGTAGAACCAATGCTCTTGAATTTTGCATTTGTTTCACAACTATCAACAAGCAAGAGCAACAGGAAAAGGAGACATTATGGAATTGGACTTTACTATATTTTTCCTATTCAGAAAGTGGAGTCTAAAGCAACGTAGAACTCATCACCTTTACTCCTGAAGATCTATAGTGCATAAAGGCTTTACCAACTCAAAATTAGAGTTGAAGCCAAGAACAGAAGATATGTAAGTAGCATTTTGGAAAGATTTGTTTTCTTGAAAGATGAGTGTTTAATTTGACAGCAGCACTCCTAAGCATTCAATTAGTTAGATTGAAGCCACATGGTTTTTTTGCAGACAGAAAGCAGAAGCTTTTATTCTTAAGATTGCTCTCCTATTGCAGAAATGAGAATTGAGGAGAAATTATAAAAAACAGGTTAAGAGCTTTTAACTGCAATCCCTTCAGGTGTATGATACACATATAACCGTACAGGGGTAAGTACATGTAGTGTCACTCGAGCTGAGAACTTCAGTTTTTATAGTACCTGTAGATGACATGCTCACATTTTTCATCCCATTATGCTCAGTGCATGGTTGACCAATTTTAGTGTCTCTAATTTCTGTATTTGATATGCTTTGCATATCAGAGGTAGCTTGCCTATCTAGAGGGACTCAAGATCAGAGGCAACCATAAATAAGGCATTAAACTGCTGTTACACGACACACTGATGATGTTTATATAGAGATGCTGTAGGAAGGCTTTTTGCCTTAAAGAGAAGAAAGTTTTTTCTAGAATTGATAGGAGGACTAATTGTATAGAAAGCCAAATAATTTAACAGCTCTAAGTTGTAAGAGGAAAACAACGTCTCAAAGAAAGTAAGCTAGGGCTGTAGAGAGGCCAAGGAATAAAAACGTTTTTCCAGACAACCTATATGTGCAGAACCACATCAAAAGAATTATGAAAATATAACAGATCCACCATATCCAGTATTTCCACTAGTCACACAAACAAACCAACAGATACATTTAAAGATAACTAGGTATTAAAATATTCTACTCTTCCCATAAAGGACTGGAATTTCAGCCTCTCCAGGATTCATTATTGTTGAGGTTTATTAATTTGCCTCTCTTCTATGCTGTCTTTAATGTAAAGCATAACTCTACTGCCAGCAAGGAGCAGTCTGTTTTCCCTATACATTTTGTAGGCATGTACCGCAGTGCCTCCACTGATTACCTTTCTTCCACCAAGTTTGTGATAAGCCTAACAGGGCACCCAGGGCCACCTTCACTCAGTGCTGCCCACCCTGTTTTTCCAACTTATTTCTTCAGTTTTAAAACCTTTTGTCTTCCCTTATGACTCATATTAAGTTCATCTCTTCTGGACAGATGTTCCTGGAACCTCCTGGGAAGTTTCTCTGAAGCATAATACTTTTAAATGTATTACCTGCATTTCTTTGCTGTCAGCCTTTAATAAATATTATTTACGTGCTCAATAAAAGTAGAATTTTCATATATTTCATTTAACATGATATTTTTATAGGCAAGTAAAACTAGTAACTCCCAATAGTTCTTGAGATGTGTTAAAATTACTTGATCAACTTGCTCTTGAACTCTTCATTACAGTTATGTAAGATCCACTTCAAATTATGTTCACAAGTCTGGAAATACTGAGTTTGGTTGTGGAAGGGTTTTTTGGCATTTTTTAATTTGGTTTGGAGGGCTTTTTGTTTTGGTCTTTTGAGATTTTTTTGGTTGGTTTTTTTGGGTTGGTTCTTTCGGGGTGTTTTTGTTGTTGTTTGTTCATTTGGGTTTTTTCCTTCTATCAATCCCTATATGCTCTAGATTTCTTCCATATTATCACATTATTTTTTTCTCAACCTAAATAACTAGAAAATAATTACCAGTAAATTATTTTTTCTTCCTAGTAGACGAATTGAGTTGCCTGCTGAACATTTGTTCAAAAGGCAGTCACAGTAAATGTCTTACTGCATATCTCTGGTTTAAAATTAAGAAACTACAGACATAAAGGTTCATAAGGAAGAACTGTAACTAGAAAGATCAAAACCCAGTAAGCTGGAATAGCTTATTTAATATTTTCCTAGGCTAAGGAACAGAGAAGAGGAATAAAGCATACCAATATTGATAAAAGTATTCAAGTCAAAAAAGGAGAAGAAATTTCAAAACAAAGCCCAGCCGTTTAATTCCTACTCCCATCTGAGGTTCAGGCAAACTCTGTCATAAAATGCATTTTTATTTAAATTTATAAACTGGCCCTCATATCTAAGGTAGGGACTTTTTCCCATGGCAAAACTCCAATTAACTTTTTGGGGATCAGGACTGTAACTGAGATCTTTAATTTACAGTTTGTATATGTAAGCCACTTCATCAATAGTTCTGACTTCCCTTGCCAAATCACAGATACACAGAAAGCTGACCCTTACTTCAGATTACTTAATTATACTTCCACTAAATTAACTAGCAAATTTCCTATCAAGTTAAGAGTTCTGAGGTATTTTGACTTGTTTGAAAAACAGAGCTGAGATGGGTTTAGAACACAAAGGAAACACATCTCAGACACCAAAATCTTACAGCAAGGACATTTCTAGTTTCTGCAGACTTCAATGTTTTAATCCAGCATTTTACACAGTCCCTGTGACCCACACCATCCTCAGTGAGATGGTAGCAGACCTCATCTTATGTCCAGTCCCAAATCACACAATAATCCACAGTGGTTCTTACATCAGAAGTCAAATGTCAATGTGTCTGACTGTAGCCCAGCAACACAGCAATACTTTCTGATGTGGGAATCCAAACAGTGCACAGATAATTCATGGAAAAGGGAAAAACTTAGTCTAGAGTAAGGGATTTTGAAGGGCCACAGAGAAAGTAGCACAGTACTACCAATGCTTGAGATAGAGTTGCTGCAGACAGCATAAGAAGAATCAGAATTTTTTCACTCATCATGTAAGAACTGATGAGTGATTTTGAGGTTTTGCTCATCAATGATGCAATTTGTGACATACTATTCTTCACATATTATTTCTCAAATTGCCAGACATGATTCTTGGCTGCCTTGTACAAGGAAGTTTGGCTTTCCTTGGCAAAGGCTAAATTGTGCTTGCATCAAGCCTACTGGAGTCAATAATAGATACCATTTCTTGGGGCTAGTGGAGCATATCTTGAAATGCAATGTCCAAAACTTGTTACAGGGTCCCTCATAGTGATTCAGGACTGCTGATGCAGTTTGGATAAACTACAAAAATTGATTGATGTCTGACATTCATGTTTCCACCCCTCATTCAATACACTTAGTGCAAAACTTGGCAACCAATAATATGACTGACTTCATTTACTAATTATGCCTGTATACCAAGAAACGGGTTTCTAATTTACCTTAATTAGAGGCACCATGCTAAACAACTGAAGCTATTTCAATTTTATTTCTGCCGCAGATAAATAATTTCTATTCCTATGTCTTGTTACCTCTGCTAATTCTTTTTTGGCTTCCATTTTCTTTCTATTACATCAACATCAATAAGAAATTTAAAACATACCATGAACATTTCCTCTGCTTTACTCCCTCTATTGGTAAAATCATGCCATAAATTAACAATGCATGTTTATATGGGCATTTAGACATGAGTCCATATCCATACACATACAGAGAGATTTTTGTTTCTTCAAACTTTAAAAGTTGGTTATGTTTCAGATAAAGAACTGGTTGTGTTTCAGATAAGGAATACATCAGAGCCTTTCTTTTGATGAACCCAAAAGGGTTCAGAAATGCATTTAAACAGGAGTGCTATATTAATATTACTCTATCTTTATAAATACACATCAATTTACATATAAAAACACACAACAGCATTTAACATACAGCTGGCTTGCCTCAGGATATTACACTGAGGAAGCTTAAAATGTCTTACCTCACTGGCTCATATACATAAAAACTGCAGAAGAAACCTATCCATTGTTAGACTAATATAACCTAAACTTTTACAATTTGTTAAAAATTTGCCGTATCTAAACAGCCTATAAGCATTCCTATCTGGAATTTATTTCCTTTGAGAGTTCATACTCAGACAAACAAACACTTCTTTGTTCTCTGATAAAAAAGTTGAACAGTTTTGATGTTCCTGGATGAAGCCATGCTCCCATTGGAATTGAAAGGAAAGTCACCAGCAACGACAAAGAGCTGGAAATAATTTCTAGGGTTTTGTGGTTTATACCACCAACAAAGATGACCATTTCTGCTTTAGGTATTCATCTTGACTGCTTCATCTGTTTTGTAGTCATAAAAAGAGACTCAAAGAGTTTTAAAATCTTGCAGAGATTGAGATGTGGAATAGGAAAGCTACAAAAATATTTTCAATTGTAAGAATAAAGAAAGACTAAGGAGCAGATTCTCATTCTTAATCAGATTTAAACCGGAGAATAATTCTGGTTTCCATGTTTTAACTCCACTTTTTCATTGCTTTGACTTGTATCATAGTCAGCTGCAAATGGATCTTCTACCAAAAAATTTCACCATGGAATTCGTTCTTTAGGTGGTCACCTTAGCTGTTCATAAAACAGTGTAAGGAAAGTAAGTACCTCAAAAAGGAATCCAGGAATCCAGCACACAGAGTAGGAAGATGTTTTCCAACAGAGACAACAGAGGAACAATGAAATCACAGAAATGTCTTACCTTCCATCCTTTCCCTGGCTCCTTACCCAAGAAAGACAGTGGGAAGCTCACTTCACTTGGGATTCATGGTCTAAAACATGTTCCTGATTTTTTTTTTTTTTTTTTTTTATTGCCTGCATTGCTGTATCTATTATTTGATTACTGCAATTCTTATGGGATTTTTTTTTTAGCTTTTTGAATGTTTTATTTAATATTCACTTTGTATATGTATATGTGTGTGTGTGTCTTTGTCTGTGTATGTTTATATACTTCAAACAGCTAACATTTATAGACCAGGATCTGCATAGTTTTGTGTACTACCAAAGAAATGATGCTGCACAAGAGGAGCTGGCACTAGGAAGGGAACCTCCAGGATAGGTTATGGCATGTGGCTGCAGTTATGTGCAGGAGTTGGCAGCGCCATACATTTCCAGATGAACTAAATAATAACCTGCACTGACATTTCACCACAAACTAAGCATAGGGCATGGAATGAAAAGAGTATTCTAGATCAATAAATGCTTATCTGTTTCATATATGATCAAGATCCATTCTGTAATTAAAAGTCTTTTTATCCGTAACTTCCAACTAGAAGTCTGTTCCAGGTTCTCACTCATTTGATTACTAGGCAGGAAACTAGGAAAGAGATTTTAAGTTTTTCTATGGTTGTTGTTTCTCAGGAATACTTTTTAGAAGTTTCATGGATGGACTAGACAATTCTACTAAGAATTCCACATAATTTCAGGATTTCAGACAATTCTCCCTTTTCCATAGTTCTCTATCTCAAGTTCTGTGCAGCAGAAACAAATTTGCACGATCAGAAGACAGCTGTTAACCTGGCTGCTGATTTTTTCAGCCACATATCCACTTTTAATGTGGGTCATTGTAATAAAGGGGTTGTCATAATAATTACAGCTTATTGAAGGCCATCTTGCAGTCAGATTGCTGCCCATTTTCCCAGAGAGATTGTGGAGCCTCCATTATGGAAGATACCCAAAAGCTGACTGGACACGGGTCTGAACAACCTGCTGGAGGTGGCCCAGCTTGAGCAGAGGGGCTGGACTGGATGACCTCCAGAAGTTTCTTCCAATCTCAACCTTTCTGTGATTCTGTACTAAAAGATAGCTGAAAAAGTGATGTGAAGATACTGCATGATGAAAAACAACAAAGAGCACAGTGCAGTTATTTAGTTTAATCATTATTATATGAGAAAGAAAGTGTCAAGACTAGTCAAACTTGTGAAGGTTAAAGCAAAATCCAATTAAATTTAAAAAAATAGGTATAATTAGTGGTACTTTTAATGCATTTTTAATTTAGGAAACAGTTTTACTCTATGCTTACAATAGCAACTTTTGAAAGTCTGCAAAATACACTTGGAACTCATATGGCTGGACAAATGATCAGGAATGTTTTCCAGATCATTTGTTTTAATGATGGGTTTGAAACAACTTAAATGTAATCTCAGACATTCTTCAAAAGCCTGCCACAATCTCTGAGGCTACTAATGTTTGCATGACATCACTGACTTTACAATCCTGTCTCTTTGCTCAGTAATTAAATAAACTGAGGAAAACATAAAAAAAGAGTTTTTACTAGCATCCCACTCAGGTGTATAATTTCAAATTCCACTTCAAAATCTGGACATTAGCTCACAGGAAAATACACTAAAAAACCAAAATTCTTTCATGCAAACCTAGCCACACAAGCGCAATCAGGCACTCCTCTTCAAAGAAGTAGTTTTACACCCCTAATTATCCCTGAAACACCAGAGGAATGGATTTTTCTTTCTAAAACTGAGGCTTGTATCAGAATTTAACAGCCTCACATTTCATCTTTTACTATTCCAAACTCAAATGACTGAATTCATTTATTTGGAGTATACTCTTGGGTTTTTTTACCAAAAAACAGATATTCTCATGCAATTTCCATATTTAATATAGTCACTTCATTATGAAATGATGTATCACAAAAAAACAGATAAAAAAGTAAGCATTTTGTATTAAAGTATTTCTATTAATTCTCGCATACAACATTTTCAAAACAAAATGCAAGAGTAAAAGGAAATTCTCAATTATTCATCCTGAATAGTGTTGTTTCTGTCCTCATATGATATTTACAAAATTTCTCCAAGTGGCATAAAAAAGCTTTGAGAAAGAACAACTTTTTTTTAAAAAAAGTAAATTAGGTGTTAAGTACTGATCAGAGGCCCAAAGCAGCATAATGAAGTAATTTCTGCCTGGCAGATCTAGACCCAGTTTAAAGCAACTGCAGGTGTATGCATTTCTTCAGTGTACCCCCATATACAGATTAAATTGTCACCATAGTTTAAAATATTTTGAAATAAAATGTATCAGATTAGTTGTTAAAAGAAAGGGCTATAAAAATAAACATATCATTAAAACATTTAGCAATTCCCACAGTGGCTGGAGACATCCTAAATTTTGCTGGTTTAGTTTACTACTGGGTTAACAATTTAAATAAAGAAAATAAACAATTATTATTTACTAATCTTCTTATACGTTTATACCAAAAAAATTACTACTGAGATGTGGTGAGTTTATTTAAAAACTTTTTTTTTTTAATGCTACCAATGTAATTTTTAAAGAACATTAAATTGATGGAAATGCTAAAAATCCTCAGTTCTGCCCTACCCTAAAAAATATAGTATGATATTTTTATGTAAGTTAATTTTTCTAAAGCCTCTTAATATTTACTAATGACCTTTATGAAATTTATTAAAGCAAAAGTACAATGACTAAATAAAAATAATTCCAGATGTCTATTAATCTTGCCTAAAATGGTAGAAAACAATGAAATTTGTATTTGCATCTTCAATTAACATATGTATGAAACAAAATTTAACCTGAGATTAAAATTTAGCCTTATACATGAACTGCAGAATTGTACCTTCCTAATCACAACAGAAATGTATTTTCACAAAAAATCATTGCACTAGTATTATATTATCACTTTCCCAGAGAATAAGAGAGATTCGATTTTGTCAAAAATACTTCTGGGAGCAACTACTGAAAGTAATTCTTAAGATGGACTTTGAAGAAGAGGAGAAGCCAAATGTGTTTTCCATATATAATGAAGTATAACTGAAGGCAGCCAAAAACCATAAAACATAATGAGATGTCACCACCAGAAAAAAGTACCTTCCCACTCCTTAGTGACACATTACAACTGTCTGTACATGAAAGAGACCAGGAGACTCATTAGCAACAGTGTGAGTGTGCCTTCATAGCCCCCACAGGCTCTGTTCTGAGAGTCACAGGCTATTGTCACTTGGAATCTAACACACTAGAAAGTCCTAAAATAGTCCTAAATCTGAGTGCTTTTCTGACTTAAAATGGGATAGCTCTCTTGTCAAAAAGTAGAAGATGATTTTTTACAGTGCAGGCAGCTAAAAGGCATCTACAAGTCTCTACAGCAGCAGGATCAGCTGCATGACATGAATTTTCCATTCATGATCACCAGGGTATGTAAAATCATCTTGAGGAGAACGCCATAATTCATTTCACTTTTGCTATTCAACAAGTGGTTATTCTAAATTTTTTCAAATATTCTTAATATTTTGAGATTATAATTGTTGACATTCGTAATTACAAGATGTGGGCCAAGATGCGGGCCAAGATGCATACTTTCAATGGCAAAATAGGGCACAACTGTGGACACATAAATGTAGATGACTCTTGCTAAGTGGAACTTCTCAAAGGGAATGAAGGACCTCGTATACCACTCAGGATATCACAAGAGAGAGAGAATTTACATGTGTTATACAGGTAAGATAATTGTAAAAGTATTGTTTTCTTGAACTTATATTCCAAATTACATAATATAATACAGAATCTGCAAAAAAAAAAAAAAATGTTCTAGTCCTGTTGTGATCATATTTAACTTTATACAGGAATTTTTAAGATAATTGAAATCTTGTGTGGATTCACCTTTAAATCTTTTAAATCCATATTCTAAGTCTAATGACTAAGATGTAAATATGTCTCTTCAGTAGTTTCCAACCCTATGCAAAATATTTTATGAGGGTGTACGTATTTCTTTACTTGTAACCTTGCACTTTTACAAAGAGTAGGTCATCGCATCTGGAATACACTTCATTTCTCCACCAATGGAAGCAAGCAACAGTAGAAGGAAAATGTGAACTGATTTCAGTTTTCACTTTCCATTTTAACTTTATTAAAATAGGAAATTAAATCTTTCTGGTAGCTAAATAAACTTGTCAAAAATTTTAAGATTCCTCACCACTGCAATTTTATAATGCAATGGTAGGCTCTACATGTGGAATTGTTTATTTCATAATATGAAGATTATTTATAAACAATTATTTAATGTTGCTTGCTGCCATTTGAGAAATAAGGACTATACCTGAAGTTCCTATAAGTGATAAGCTTGGCTTTCTGTCAGTTCCTCATCAACCTGGTATCTTTTGGACAGCATATATAAAATATCACAATGAAAAGTTGAAATGAAAATATTTTTGTAAAAATGTAAAACATTTTTTTGAAAATCATGTTTTAATTTATTTTCTATTATGTCACTGGCAAGAATGCAGATTTCAATTAATGTCTTTTACTATAATCCTATAAAATATAAAAGGTCTTAAATATGCATAATTATAAATATTCCCTCTAGCTAGCAAGTCAAACAGAGAACATTTTCAATAATCTAATTTCCAGAGCACTGGATATTTACCAATTTCTGTTAATTTTTCAAAATTGCAAATATGGGGAAGTATTCTGCAGGAAAAACTGCAATATCACATTGCAATTTGGAACAAAAAAATTACTAAAATAATATACGCTCACAAAACACACAGAACACTAACAGAAGACTAATCAGAATTAGTTTCCTGGAACTTCTTAACTCACAAAGGAAAAACAGTAGAGAAACTAGATTAATAGGTTTCTTAAAACATGCTTTTCCTAAATTCATGATTTGTATAGCCAAATGAGAATTTTAAATGCAGCAAGTCAAGTAACAAGCTCATTTAGTGCTCTGTACCTCAAATATACATTTGCATTAAGTAACCCAGGGGTTGGTTATACTGTGTACATTAAATTTAACCCAATTTTTAAAACAACTGTAAGTCTTCTAAGGAGAAGTCTGCTATTTATATCATCATAGAAACAAAAATGAAGAACTTGAAGGCATGAAATTTAGGGTCTGCCTGTACTGTGAAATAGACCATGGTGTGGTTATCCCTCAGTCAACAGAGAAACAAGGCAGTATATCTACAGAGTTTAGCACAGAGACACACAGTCTTATGCAAGCAATGTAGCCATGTTAGCTTGGTGTGACCTTCCAGGGAGTTAGTAAGGTTGACAAGAGGCATAGCTCATTCACAGTGCTGGGATAAAACAGTTTAAGTGCCCCAGAACACAAGCTGGCTTGTTAGAACTCCACTGATGAGTTTAAGCCTGGTGTGACTAAAGCAAGGCTGGATCCTTTATGCACACCTTCATCAATATCACAGAGCTACAGAATCACAGAATGGGTCAGGCTGGAAGGGACCACAGTGGGGCATCTGGTCCAACCTGTCTGCTCGAGCAGGGTCATTCTACAGCACCTGGCACAGGATTGTGTCCAGATGGTTCTTTAACACCTCCAGTGAGGGAGGCTCCATAACCTCTCTGGGCAATCTGTTCCAGTGCTTGGTCACCTGCACAGTGAAGAAGTTCTTCATCACATTCAGGTGGAACTTCCTGTGCATCAGTTTCTGACCATTGCTTCTTTATCTGTTGGCACCAGCAAGCAGAGCTTGGCTCCATCCTCTTGGCACCCTCCCTTCAGATACTTATACACGTTCATGAGGTCCCCACTCTGTGGTTTCTTCTCGAGGCTGAACAGGCCCAGGTCCCTCAGCCTTCTTGCAACTGGATGCTCCAGTCCCATCATCATCTCTGAAGCCCTCTGCTGCATCTGCCCCAGGAGCTCCAGGTCTCTCCTGTCCTGAGGAGCACGGAACAGGACACAGCACTCCAGACCAAGCCTCACCAGGGCTGAGTAGGGGGCAGGATCGACCTGCTGGCAATGCTCTTCCCATTGTACCCCAGGATAGCACTGGCCTTCCTGGCCACAGGGGCACTGCTGGCTCATGGACAGCCTGTTTGCACCAGGACACCCGGCTCCTTCTCCGCAGTGCCGCCTCCCAGCGGGTCGGCCCCCAGCCTGTGCTGGCGCATGTGGTTACACCCCTCCAGGTGCAGGACCCTGCGCTTGCCCTTGTTTAATCTCCGAAGGTTCCTCTCCACCCATCTGTCCTGGGGTGACTTAATGATACTGGTATTGCCAATCTCCTGCTTTACATATATATATTAAGTTCTGCACCTTTAAGATTAGCTTTGGGATCTAGGGAAGTTGAAAGTGCTGGAGGTCGATGAGAGTTTTTCTCTTGACCAATAACTAGCCATTTCTGAGAACTGGCAGTGATTCTGACCATTGAAAAGTGAGATCAACCTGTGAACACCTACCCTAACATGTAAGTCCGGGAATTTCTGGTTCTCTTTGATTTGCGGCTTCTGATGAGGTAAAAGGCTCTGGCTTGGCCTCCTCCCCCCCTCTCCAGGCCAGACAAGGCCACGGAGGGCGCAGGGAGGAGAAACGGAGCCAGCCAGCCTGACTTAGTTTACAGTTTCTGCCTCTGAACTGAAACCTTACACCATGAACCTCTGCAGCTTGAGCAAGACTTTAACTCTTTTACTACCCGGATGAGACTTGCAGATTAATCTTTTATTTCCCAGAGAGAGAGGAAGAGAGAGAGGGAGTGATCAACATATAAGGAGACACCATAAACCCATCAAAGATAGTGAAGAAAAGAATTAAGTTTTAGACAGGGAAGAGAAAATAAGGAGATGCTTTAATAAGCTGAAATATTTTTCTGTTAAAGCTATGGAGATGGACAATAGTGTTCTGAAAAAAACTCCTTTAATTCATGACAGAGTATATTGGGAGGAATGGAGTGTTCAAAGTGTGGATTTTGAGCAAATAGTGAAGTGGTTGTGACACTGTGAGACGCTGGAACAGAGTGGGAGAAGTAATAGTTGAAGATTTGTGGTTTTGTAGAGGCAAAGAGAAAACTTCTGTTTCCAGAGAGAGGCTCACAAAACCAGATGAAGAGAACTTTTGCCTTTGAATAACTCATCCTTAAAAATGACATCCCTAGACTCATTGACCCATACACACTTCAGAGTGATATGAAATGGGAGGATTCAACTGATGGCAGAATTTCCGGGCAGCTGGCATCAGAGAAATAGAAAGCTATGAAGAAAAATAGTTTCCTTGTGAAAAACTCCATAGATTAGCAGAAGAAGACTTCTGTTTCTCTACAAAGACTGATGAAAAGATTACAGAAAGAATTGAGACCGTGTTAACTACCAAAGTTTTTTTGTCTCTATGTTGTCATGTGAACAAGGGAATGGTTGGGTAGTTGGGGAAAAAGAGGGTTTTCTGGAGGTTTTATTCTGGTTTCTTATTCTTGTAGATTTTTTTAATAAACTTTCTTTGCTCCTTTTAAGTTTTAAGCCTGTTTTGCTCTTGTTCTAATCCATATCCCACAGCAAGAAGAAAGTAAGTTTTCTAGTGATTTTTTAATTACTGCTTTAAAACTACACCAGCCTGTTGAGATCCTTCTGAAGGTCTGCACAGCCCTCTGGGGTATTGGTCATTCCTCCCAACTTTGTGAACTTGCTGAGGAGGCATCTGCGCCTCCATCCAAGTGATTCATGGGTAAGTTGAACAAGACTGGGTCCAGTGTTGAATCTTGGTGGACACCAATAGTGACAGGCCTTCAGCTACAGCCTATGCCACTAATTATGACACTCTTGGATCTTCCAGTTTTCAGTCTACCTCACTGTCCACTCTTCCAGGCCACAATTCCTGAGTTTGCTTACAAGGATCACAAGCATCACAAGCCTTGCTGAAGTCAAGGTAGACAATATCCACTCTCCACTCATACATCCAGGTAAATATTTAATCACAGAATCACATTGGTCAAGCATGATCTACCTTTAACAAATTCATGCTGACTGCTCCTGATCACCTTCTTGTCATCCATGTGGGCAGAGATGGCCTCCAGGATGAGACATTTCATCATGTTTTCAGGGACTGAGCTGAGGTTGACTGGTACTTCCCTGGGTTCACCTTTTTCCTGTTTTTGAAGACTGGGGTGATGCTTTCTTCCACTCCTCAAGCGCCTCTCCTGATCTCCATGACCTCTCAAAAATGCTTGTGAGTGGCCTTGCTATGGTGTTTGCCAGCTCTCTTAACACTTGTGGATGCATCCTGCCAAGGCCCATGGACTTGAAGATGTTAAGTTTGCCCAGGTGTTCTCTAATCCAATCCTCCTTGATCAAGGAAAAGTCTTCCAACATTCCTTTACCCTGAACTCTTGAGTCAGGAGGGATGGAGCTGGGGTATCTCTCCCTACTCCAGTATTGAGGATAAAGGGATATCATATATCAGTAAATTTAAAGTGGACTAGTCTGTACAGACATTCAGTCTGTGCACATGTGTGCAATCAAGCATCTAAGACTAGGGATATCAATGCAGAGGTTTCCCTGTCCTGCTATCTGAACCTAAAATAAAAGATGAAGAAAGGGCCCCACCTTCTTGGTTATGAACTCAACTTTTCCCTTTGAAAAAGAGCCAAAGAGAAGGAATGCAGTTGTGAATACAGACAACAATTTCCCAAGAATTTCCCTCTCACCTCTGGTTTTTGAAGAAATAATCTTTTCAACCATGTGATTATTGCTGCATACTCATCCTTTGGATGACCCCAGGCCTTATCATTCCTAGCCTAATCAATTAGAAAAATTCAGAGATACTAGTAGAGCATAGTCACTTTAGCAGTTGTATAATTTGTTATAAAAAGCAATCTTCAGACCGTATGTATGCACATCAGTAGCTTAGACATATTTCCAGAATTTTCCTGAGAGTCCCTTTCATTTGAGCTGACATCTTGCTGCTGAAAATTCTCTCCAGCAACTTCATAGCAGATATGCACAAAGTTGGCACTACTTTGAAGAAGAACATAGTGAAAGCCTCAAGATTAATCATATCAGGAAAAAGAAATATTATGCAGTAGTTCTTTTTAAAAAATCTGAATCTATGTATTTTTTCCAGGAAAGATGGTGATTACCAAAAGGTCATTTTTATTAAAAGAAGAAGATACTAGACTATAGACATAAAGGTTCACAGCAAATTGATACGCCTTTCTGTGACATAGTGTCTAGAGGGAGAAAACACCAATTGCTCAAAATTACAGATGTTAGTGCATAAAAAAACTAAATAATCTTCCCCAGGAGCACTGACCAGACACTGATGCAAAGTGCATCTTCACACAGCTCACAGAATTCCTCATGACAAATGGGGAAGAAATGGGTCTTCTGGGGTTGAAATGCATCTGATTACGTTCAGCATTGGAATGCCAGTCCTCTTCACTATGTATTTTCAGTTTCCTTTACGTTATTAATTATGTGCCAAGTAAACTTGCTTTAACCCTCAGAGTCATATAATATTCCTAGAAGCAGATTTACGAAGTTTGCATCGAAGATTCATTCCAATCCTTTAAACAGGTCTGGACTGGTAAGCAGTCCTGAAATCATGACAGCTCTACCATGCACGTGAGGTAATTCTCTTGAAAAAATGATGCCTTGCTTTCCTCTATATTTACTGAAGGAAAACAGCTTGAAAAAGCAGAAACAAAAGGACTGTATTAGAGATACAGATAAAGACAAAAGATAGAACCAACCAAGGAACCTAAATTGGTCCTGGAGAAGAAAAGTTGGCCTCTACCTATTAGTGGTCCTGTTAGCAGAAGAGGTATAGCAATAGAGGAAAAATGAAAAAAGGTTGATTATGGTTGAAGCCATGGCTAGCACAGAAGCTCCCGGAATCAGCTGTTTCAGGGGAAGCAGAGCTCTGTACTTTTTCTTTCCTTTATACTCCCCTGAATGGTTAACACATAATATACAGAAGCACTGGGGTTTGATCCAAGTTATTAAGAGCTTCCTGAGCAGCCATGCAAAAGGTGAGAATGCCTGGACCAACTAATCCTTGACATTTAAAACCAAATTCTCTACTAAAAATACCCACACTTTTCTCAGTAACTAAATAAGAATCCAAAAAGTGAACATACATGAACTCCTAAAGACACAAACAGTAGAGAGAATGTCAATTTTTCCCCTGGTACTTCTGCCTAATTCAGGGTTTGAATACTCAAATACTTAGCTGTATATATACCTTCTTTAAAGAGTGGAAGTAGACTCCCAAACCAGAAGAACAGGTGAAGGAAGCCTAGTGTATTCATTTAGAAGACAATAGGAGGTTAACAGTGAAATGTCAAGACAGGCAACAAAATCAAGACCCTGCAACGAATGTGAAAGATGAACATGCACAATATAAATAAAACACTACACCAAAAGAAGTTTACCTCTGGTGGATACTTAAGAGAGGTGGTACATTCTCTAAGAGTTTCAGAAAGTAAACAATGGAAAAATAGGAACATGTTCTGTGATATTGCAGAGGCTATAAAAGCCTGGGGTCTTGTTTGTTGCCAAAGTTTGCAGGTTGGATTTTAATTTTATCCTTACACATCTAAGCCTGTCAAGTTAATTGGCAGATACAGAAATGTGCACGAAAACTTATGGAAATCAGTTCCACTCACCTGTGTGAAATATTTACACAGAAAATAACTAAAAAAATCTTTCTTCAGACTTTCAAGATGGTAACATTTTCTTGAATAGGTTCTGAGAAAAACCCTGTTGCATATGCACCTTTCCACAGGAAGCTGTTAATGTATTTGGGCTCCCCATTTATTATGTTATATAACATCCTGACTATGGCTTTAGGTATTACTCCAGTAGGCTTTGCTACTATTTGCTATCATTTCATGACAGCCTCCAGACACAACACTGCTCCAAACAAAACAGATGTCTGTTTCCACTAATGTCAGTCAGAGCAAAGTCCATTGTTTCAATCCTGCACTTTGAGCACACCAACCACAAAAACACGCTTGTATTTTAAAATCACTGTCAAATTAAGTACAACTACAATGACTAACCTTTAAACAAAGTTCTGTATTTAGAAATAGATCCTGTCTCCAAATATCAAGGTTTTTCACCATACATACTATATAATGTCCTAGTTAGGCCAATCAAACCCCAAGTTCTTGGCCTGAAAAGCAGACTTCATAGCCAAATAAAATAGCACTGGGGATCTGCTACAAACATTTCATGAAAAATTGTCAAACACAATGTTTTCAGTCCTGTGACTATATTTTATATAATAAAGGACTTAAATTCTTATTATAAACAATTAAGCTATTTTTCAGTTTTTCTCTAAATTTTAACAAGTATTTGAAAATGGTTCTGGTATAAATTAATAATATGCTCTATCTTTTAAAAATAAAATATTTACTAAAAAACTTTCCTTCCCAGAACACTGGGATTTAAAAATATATATTTTATAAGTGTAATCCTGGAAAACTGTATCCACTCACAAAAGCATGTGTGACACTACAATTACTATTAGTCCATTCTTATGTGCAGTTGTCAAGAAAATCCTTTGTCTCTTTCATGCAAACAACATGAGAATCCACTGCTGCATAACAAAATTTTCTCCCATACAGTTATCAGAATATTTTTTTCTGTTTAATTCATTTTGTTATTTTAAATTTTTATATAATTATTGTTACCAAGTTAATATTTAATTTTTAATCAATTATTTCTTATTTTTGTTGAAATGCATTACATTTCTAATGTCATTCTCTTGCAAATACAAGACATATCTCTTTTTTATTCACCTCGTATTTAATGTTTTTAGGATTTTTTCATTATCCTTTCTTTATGAATTTTTCATCTTATAAAAGTGAATGTTCATTTTACCCTTTCCTGCAACTTTAAAGCTTTGCACTAGAATTGTGTATGAATACACACATTTTTGTTGTTCTTGTTGTTTTCTTTCCTTCTATTCTGTTCAGCTTCCTTTTTCTTTGGTGAGTTTAATTGTATATAACTATTTTACATAATGGTTTAGTAGTCTGGTGGGATAAATTTTTATTACTTCTTTTGAAGATTAATTTTTACTCAAATCACTGTCCAATATATTCCAAAGAACAAGCTTGTAATCTTGGTATTTTTTTCTCTTTAGTTTTGCCTGAGTAAGATTTCTCCTTTAGGTCATAGACAGATCAAAATCAGAGAGAAATCTTATTATATTTTTACCTAGTAGATGTATTTCCTTCAGGAACAAAAGAATTTTCAAATGGACACAAATAATCTTTTCTCCTCTTATTTTTTTCAAGTTCCAGTACAAAGTCAATACCATTAAACTGGCAAGGTTTGACTGGCATGCCCAGTGCTAATGTGTCACCTTCCAAGGGTACCTTTTATATAAACATAAACAACCAGATTAATAATATGTTCCACATATAAGCATAGGGTAGAATGCTGCAATTAGCCTTCTGAGAATCTACTATTCCCTATGGGAGAGCATGAAGTCTATTTTGGCATGTAAATATCTAAATACCAATGGCATAAGCTCTCATAAGAATTGTATACATAAAGCAAATCCTTTGCTTTGGTTCTTATTTCATTAGAAAAAGTCAGAACTTAAAGTAGCTGTAAGACTGATGGATCACTTTGAAACACCGTATCCTTGGGCTGCCATCATTCCTATAAAATTTAGTCCATAAGGAATATTATACTGCCCTACACAGCTAATAAAGAAACTTTTTTTGAGAGACTTGGGCTGATGTGTGTTGAAATTGAGAGGAAAGTATTCTAAAGACTTTTAAAGAAGACAACTTTACACCATCCTCATCCCCAAAAGCATGAGTTTCTTAGCACTTTGCACAAAGATATGTAATACCCAAAAAGATTAAATAAAAAAAAAAAAACTTGTAAAAATCTATCTTCATTTTTTATGAAAGGTTATCTTTTACAGATTTATGAGTACAGGTCTCAGAGACAAATTCTACATAAGATAAAATATACGCTACTAGGAATTGCAATTCAAGTACTCTTGCTCTAATGACAGACTAGGTTTGTTTATTATGTATGTTGATTAAGGAGTGATCTGGCTAACTGTGCTCCTTCAGCTGAGCAGATGAACTGAAAATGTTTACCTACAGGAATGGTCAGAAAGCACTTCAATGAAGAATTTGAGAATATTTCTCTGCTTTTGGTGAGGTTACTACCTTGGCTAAATAATACTTTTTTCGAGCATGAAATTTCATGTTTGGAATCCCTACAATTTCTTTCCTAATCATCGCTATTTCTCCACAGTATTTTCTATTTTTCTCTTCATTTTCTTTTCCCCTACTGCAGTTGTGATATTCCTTTTGTTTTCCCCTTCTCAGTTGTGATATTCCTCTTCTGTGCTCCTTCCCTTGCCTCAGAGGCCCAGACTCACACCTTAACTTACTTCCTTTTTTCTCTCCATTACTTATTAACATATTAGCATCATCTGACTCTTCCTCCTTCCAATGTAAACACTCCTTAGTTTCTGTGTCCTTAAAAGGCCTGCTGTTGTCCACATTTGTTTCATGAGTTGTAGATAATCTCTCATTTACTCAATAACAAAGCATGAACTGTTTGCAGTCAGGTTCAGTCAGGGTTTTTTGCAGTCCTCTTGTCTAACATACTTTTGGCCCTTGAATTTCACTGAGACAATTCCTGACATTCTTTCCAATGATCTGTCCCTAGACATAACTGACGAATGTGCCATCCATACTTGCTTCCATCTATCAAGCTGCCTTCAATAGAGCTGATGATGCTTTTCCTGGATTTTAGATCTCTCTCAGATTCCATATCTCTTCTCTGTCCTGATTATCTTTTATCAGTCTGCCAGAAGAGCATTCTTCCAGTAAGTTCAACAACATTTCACAGAAGTCTGTTCTTATTTTTCTCTTTCTCCCATTTACATATTAACTTTAGATTATGTCAAGCTGCTATTTCTTTAAGCATGACTCACAATTAAACCTCTCTTCCAGACCAATCTCCATGCCAGTCTAATGATTCAAAATTATTTCAACTCCAACAAGATTAGAACAAGGATCCTTACTTCTCTTCCATCTCAATTTTTGCTCAAACGTTCTCCACCATTGTAGACAGTAACTTGTCATTGGGACAGGTAAATTGGAGATTATCTGCAACTTAAATTTCCTTCTACATCATCACCTCTATATTATGTGCTAGTTCTACAATTTTTTCTGCTTAGGATCTCAAGGATATGGTCTTCCACATTAATTTAAACAGCTAAAGCATTTATCTAGGCCTAGGACTCATTGCAACCATGTCCTTTTGCCTCATCTGGTTAATTGCTTTTATCCTTGCCTTTTTTCACCATTACCACCCCTTGATTCAAAAAAAACTGTGACTATGCACCATCTTCCCTTCCTTTTTTTCACTGCAAGCTAATAATTTTCACTACCAATTTTCCAAAGTTTGTTCCTGCATTAAGCTTTGAGCATCTTGCTAACAGAAGCACAACTCATCTGTGTCAGACATAAATGCAACAAATACTTCCTTAGTCTGCTCATACATTCAAAATGACCAAACTGCTGTGGAATGCTGAGAAGTGTTAATTAGTACTACATCAATGTATTTTAACTTGTATGTATAGATATTTGAAATTCAAAACTAACTTAATAGGTATCATGGGAAAACTAAAAAGATGATGCTTGAGTGCCAAAGAAAATTTCTTCCAAGAAGTTTATAAACATAACGTGAATAATCTTTGGGGTTACCTGTCAGGGTAGTGTAAAGTAAGAGAATGTAAGGTATACTATTAGTCTTTGAAAGTATTAAATCTTGAAGGTTATTAGAGAAAACGCCCATATTTGATAAAGTTTTTTCACAGAATGACCAAAGCCTCCATACAGAGTTACAGACCAAGAAGTTCTTACATGTTTACTCTGAGCAACATAAAGAAGAATCAGTTGGAGGCAAGTGGAGGAAAATAACTGTGATTTAAAAATTTACAGAGACAAATATTATTCTTTAATAATACAATTCTTAAAATTGAAAAGATTTACTATTTTTCAAAAAATTTCATATATAGTTACATATATATATATATAACCTCTCAGTTTTTTAAAAAAAGGACCATATTACACCAGCAATAATAATATTACTTGCATGTCTTCAAAGAATAGCCCAAAATGGACATTCAATAAAAATTGCTAATGCCAAACACAGATTAATGTTCTTTGGAATGTGAAGATTTAGCTTTAGGTATGCTGAGTGTGGGACAGATGTGAAATTCCAATACTCTCGATTACCCACACATTGACCATAGAATTACTCCATAGCATGAGACCATCTACAATGGGTGAGGGTAAGCAGTCTCTGAGGGCTGTGACAAGCAGACACACAAAGAGTGCTCATAAAGTAACTTTTAAAAAAATGTGTATGTTCTTACCTTATTGAAAACTGTCTGGCTCATCTGCTGCAGGTTTAGAAAACTCCCTAGTGCTTGTCCAAAAGAAATAGATCCCTAACAAATGTCTAGAATTCAGTGAAAATAGATAATTCTGTCTGCTTTATCTTCCCTGTGGGTTCATGTGGGTTTTTTTCCCCTTGCTACATCTCTTTTATTTACATTTAACTCACTGTCAAACTTCCTTCCCACTTCCATCCTGCTGCACTTCTGACTTGGCACCATGCAGTTTCCAAAGCAGTTTCCATGCATGGTTTCCTTACAGATCCAAAGCTATGCAGAAGCATAGCATAGCCACCATAGATGGTGACTCTATTTCTCACAATATCAGTGCCCTGTCAATAATTTTGACAAGGGTGCAACACTTTACAAATAACATTTTCTTAATAAAGTTGGCAGCTCTGAAGTTTTCCATTAGTATAATTTCTGCATAGAAAATCATTAAAAAACAAACCAGCAAAGATGGAAGCAACAGTTTGGTTTTGCTGCAAATACTTTTATGATTTATCTGGTTGTATTACTTGATATAAGGCAAGGAAAAAAATTGAGAGTGATGATAGCATCAGGCTACCACTCATTATTCATCCTTAGCATCCACGGTCCATTAATATGAGACAGAGACACATGAGCTACTCTGCAAATCTTTCACTTTCTGAAATATTTGTATCTCTAAAAAACCTGCTACTGAGCTGGCAGATGTCATCAACAGTCCCTGAAAGAGTTACAATATTGTACCTTTGTATCACTGGCGAGTGATTTTCAATATGGACAGTTATAATCAGGAGCTGTATTGTTAACTAAACTAATATATACTTTTTTTTCAAACTGTATTTGGGAGACTTTGCATTGACTTACAAAAGTAAGCCAAAAATGACATTTCATAATTGCTGAATTTCCAAAGCAAAGTAGTATTATGTACTGTCCAGCTGAGCCACTTGCGAATAAGAAATTCCTTGAAATTACAATGGATCAGCTTGGATAAGGACACATGGAAAACAAAAAGGGCTGTCAACAGTTCCACAAGATTTAACTATCCACACATGGTATCAGATCTAGCTGTGCAAAAAATATTTTTGCAGCTGTATTGAGAGGAAGAGATTTGACTGCTTAATTTGACTCTCATTTAGAAATATTCAAACATGTGAAAAGCACAAAAATATCATTGATTTGCTTTCATTTACTTAAATTCCATGGAAGACTTCTTTGTCATTATCAATCAGGGAAAAAAGGGTTTTATTTTCCGGGAAAAGTTAATTAACTATTATAAAATATCTGCATTTCTTTAATAGTATGAGGAAATAAATGTCTTCAATGACAAGTGACAATGTTTATAGCATTACAATTATAAGCAGACTATAATGCCAGGCACAAATGGTTCAAGGCAGTGAATACTAGTTAGACCTGAAGCTTTTTTCAGAATAAGATGGCAAATTATAGATTTTCTGATGATCTCTACATCTGTGTGCACATACAGAAAGTCTCACTTATTCATGTACCACAGAACAGTGATGTGACTTCAAAATCAAAAAGGGATAATAATTTACTTTTCCATCAATACTAATATACCAACCAAGAAATCATTTATGAAATCTAGTTTTCTGAACAGCAAATGACACACAAAAAAAAAAAAAAAGAACCCTAATTGCAGCTAAAAGAAAAAAAGAAAGACTTCACTGGTCTGTCTCTATCCTCACATTGTTAGGGAAGTAGGGTATAAGAAAAAAGGGAGGCATGTTACAGAGTTCAGTAACTAAATAGGCTGCTTTATATGCTTGCATAACTAACCATAAAATTACCACCAGCTCACTCCTAACTGCCCTTAAGGTGACTTTGTATGTCAGAATTAACCAATACTAATGCAGTGTACTTTCTTGTTTCTTTCTCCGTGATACCTTTTTTCCCCCAAAAAAATTAATCTTTAACTACTTTACCACAATCCAGTGTAGACTCTTGTCATGTTTACTGCAAATACACAACATAATGCAGTAGAGAACTGAAAAAGTGTCTTCTGATAAACCAATGAAAGATACTTCAATAAAACACTAGATCCTTGATATGATTGTAGCAGCTATTTAATGCTACTGAAATATTTTTCAAGACAGACAAGAGCAAGCACATAAAAAGTGCAAAGTATATCTTTTTGCTTACTTTGTACTTTAAAATTATGAGAACACTTTTTCTTGAGAGCTCAGAAAACATGTGTTAATTATTTGTCCAAAAAGAAAAAAAGTCAGAAATTAGTAAACAAATGACATTATAAAATGAAAACATCCACAAAACTCTGGTATGATTCAGCCCTAATAGCTGTTTATAGCAACATGCTTTTTCTGGGTTTTTTTTTTTTCATTTCCACCTAAAACAATTTTTTTTGCTATTGCAGGATTTTCATTTTATGAGAAGGCAAAACATTTAGACTGCATTTAATGAATAAACATATAGTACCCAGACTAATGAAAAGGAAAAAAAAAAAAGGCTGCTTAACTGGTTTGTCATGTCTAGATTTCAATTTGCCATCTTTGACATAAATATATTAATATAAACCGCAAAGAACTGATAAATGCATTGGCAATGAGGAATATATGGAAGGCATTGAAATCATCAGCAATAGAAGAGATTTTTAAACAAAGGAGCTGTACTACTGGAAGGGTCATTCCTAAGAAACCTGAGTCAACAAAAAGAAATTCTGCTCTAATAAGAAGGTAACCAAAGTGATTCACTTCCATACAACAAAAACATTATTCAATTCAATATTTCCCCACAGCATTTTGGCACACAAATTTCTTTCAGCTTCAAAGTTTGGAAAAATTCTGTGGTTTGGCAAAAGAGCAGCACAAAGGTGCAACTGTATACATTATCATGAAGTAAAACCATGTTCTTTCAGAAGAATGCAATTATACCAATTAATGTAAAGAGTTTACTTATTTTTTAAAGATATTGCAAGATGTGTAATAAAATATTTTGATCTTTCAATACTTTATCATAATCCAGGGGCCATGTCATCCTATTAGGAATGGTGAAAAGAACAACACAGACTCTCGTGGAGTCGAACTGGAGAATTGCCTTCCCGGTTTATTACCTCAGGTCTTTTTTATAGACTGATACATGAAAAGTACAGAAAACTCTTATTGGTTAGTAAACTAATATATCACCATCATTGGTCAGTGGGGCTCACCACCCCTTGACTTGCAGGAAAACAATGAACAGACAAACAGCACCTGCAAGGCTGTTTTCTATCTCTGAGGATTGTTTTAATTTCTCCTTATGATTTCCCAGGCCACTTTCCTAGGCAAGACTGTGAAAGCTATGTGGCCTGGGAATTTCCACAGGCATCGTGCTCTCTGCTTCACAGTTAGCATCCATAGAGCCATACCTGTCTCCATAATCATAAACTGAGTTGTAACTTCTGATTTTCTTCACTGAAATACAAAAACCCAGTTTAGCAAAGTATCCATAAAAATGAGACTGTGACCTGTGAGACTGTTTCATATGGAGTTATTATGTATGCAGTATCTTTTTCTAAAATGTCTCCTTCCCAAATGAGTGGCTGTCACAAGGTTAGCCATGCTTAGCAGGTATAAACAAAGAACACACCTATAAACAGAGCATTACACTCATTCAAGCCATAGTGTCTTCCTGAAACTGTCCCTCCCAGGAAACTCTTGGACCACCCATGATACATCCTATTTAGGAGCTATTTGTTACTGATGGGCTCTCCCAGACTGCCAACATATTATGACCACCCATTGTGGGTTTGCTTGAGGAATGCAACTCAGGCCATTCAACAACAACAGTAAGAGTCTCCTTGTGTTGACTTAAAGGACTAAAAGCTCAAATACTGAATAAAAGATCTAAAAAATGAATAGATGGCAACTAAATAACTGACTTAAGAGCAGATTCCAACTCCATCTTCACATAGGATCTGTAAGCTAGAAGACTAAATCACTTGAGTGTTTTTATATCCCACTATTTAGTCCATAAGCCAACATCTGCCGCAGATACCTTACACTCTTTATGTATGAAAGCCTGGAAAAGTACAAAAACTTCTGATTCATTAATATGGGTTGCATGTTTTTGCAATCTACTTACATTTCCATACTCCAATATCACTATTAATAAAGAGCCAGCATTGTCTTGTATCTCTGTCATGAACATTGCTGTATGGTCCAGCTGCACTCCAACAGAATATTGTTCCCACCAACTACTGTATAAATCTCAGACATTTTGCTGTTCTCTTAGTTTTAACTGTATTATGCAGAATTTATTTTTACTTTCAGATCTTTCCAATTTTTAAATCTAGAAATTTGTAACTTAGAAGCATGGTGGAAATGAAAATGAAAGGATGCACACTGGACATGGTTTGAATATCATCCATTAATGACCTGTAACTCAAATTTAGCTCTTAGGAAACCTTTCATTCTACATCTTGACTATAACTGATGGACCCTCTCAGTTCTCCTTTTAACTGTAAGGCCATACTTTGTGTCCATCAGACACAAAATAGCAAACATTTAACAAATCAAATCATGTCAGAAATAAAGGCATACATGGCTAAGTTGAAAGGCACTTTGCCATCTAATATATATAATTTCCTACTAAATTAAAGTAAGTGATTTTCAATACTGTTTTTTATACTCTACTTATTGGCACCATTTCTTTGAAACCATTGCACATTAAAACTCCCAAAATAACTCAATGGGACTGGAACTGTTTACAGAAGTGGGATATTTAAAATTAGGACAGTTTTTCACTTCAGCTGTAAGTAATATGACAGACTGGTCAGCTGTACTGATATCAAACAGATTTCAGATCTGATATCATACATTTTGTTTACAAAATTTTTCATTGAAATAAATAAAAATCTCTGTCTTCTTTAGTTTCCCACATAGCATAATATACTAACAAAAAAACTTCTTCCTCTTCTAGCATAAGTCTTAACTATGTAATTTAACAAATATATTATCATTTGTTTTCTTTAACTTGCTTCTGGAGAACAGTCTTTTTTCCTTCAGACTCTGTCACATTCTCTTTTGTTTGCATTTCCTTCTTAAAGAGGCCAGAAATGCTAACTCTAGCTAATTGTATTACCTCTCTTGACATGCACACAGGAGATAATTTGACTAATTTCAGTGTACAAAACTCTATCACATCAGTCAATTTTAATATATTGGTTACATATTAAGCATATTTTCCTTGAAGTTTAATCATTACTTTTTCTTTTAAAATAACATATATGTTAGAGTTTAGCTGTTCAAACACACACCACAGTTCCATACACAACCTGACTTAGACAGCAAGGGGTTTTATTAATCCAGAATTGCTTTCTTTTCATAAAGGTTTTATTTTCCTCTTGATGGTACTCATCCTCTGTGGCTGAGAGATTTGTACGTCTATATGTGCCTGGGACTCAAAATATATTTTGTTCATTACTTATTCCACCCTATATGTCTACAAAAAGATCATTTTATTGCTAGGTAATCCACCTTTTTCTGGAAAATATTTGTCAGATAGCAAATTCAAAAAACAAGCAATGGTCTTAAATGACATATTGCATATTTAAATATTTTCAAGACAAAAGGATACTGTGTTTAAAAATAATAAAGGCATATTACTCACACTTGAAGAAAAAGTGGAATCATATTTATTTCATACAGGCCTTTGTATCTTGAAATATTGCATTTAACTTCCATGAAGGACCTTATTATTTATAAGATGTTTTAAAACTCTGTGTCCATATTTAAAGTAAAAGTAATAGGAGCTGTTCAAGTCATGGGACAGCAATGCTTGCATAACACTTGGTAAGTCAGCGGGAAAACTAGCTAAACATGCCAGGCTAGCAGCTTCCCAATGGAGAGTGTATCATATTCTGCAGTGCAAACAAAACATTTTGAAGTTGAGTCATTCATGGACAGAATTTGTTCCAACCTTCAAATATAGAGCAAGTCTGAAGTTTGGAAAGAGAAGGCACTTGAAGTGAAAAACACTTCTTTCAGTAAGTATCACAGCTGCTTGTATAACTTATTGATGGAAAAACCTTCATTTCAGAGGAGATGCCAGCATTTCAGGTGCTAGCTGGAACCTATTCAAAACTTTCAGATCACATCTAGATTACAAGCAAAATAAAAGGTAGTCCATGTTCATATTTCACACTAAAAAAACAGTATTCTGCAAGGCAAAAATGGAATTTCAGAAATCCTTGTGAATTCTGTAATGAACTACAGCTTGGGCATCCCTCATTAGGGACTTTTTTAACCTCCAAATGAACACTATAGATATTTATCTAAAACAGCCCTATGAAAAAATTATTTTCAACACTTTTTCATAACTATTTTTTTTTAGCATGTCAGGCATTTAAAGGAATCTATTGTTGTAACTGTTGTCTTCCTATAGACATTTGGACTGCTTCTCAAACAAAATGAAAAAACTTCTCAATTTTGTATCAAACTTCATATTAAAACAGTCATGCAAATAGAATGAAAGGAATTCAATTTCTAGTTAGAATCACAGGAGAAAATGTTATGTGCTCCAGATACAATAAAATGCTGCCATGCATAGTGTGAATTTTAGTTTACAGTACATCTTCTTGGAAGTTCTCAAGATTTGCCTGATGGTTCTGTGTATTACTACTAAGGAATTCTAACAGAAATATGTACCTTTGAAAGGGTAGCATTTATGTCATACTCTTTGTACAAACTGTAATCTTGCTATATGCCTTTTCTTAGAATGGCAGGTCTACAATTTCTGTTTCCTTTTTTTATTATTATACTATTTATTATATTTGGCATCATACACTTATATGAAAAAATTCTTCAATATAGGAAAGTTAGCTAAAATCTGATAACTGGAATCAGATGTTGCTTTTAAATACTTCAGGCTTCTCACCCTCAGTTTTCTCTCCAAATTCAAAGTGGGTAATTAAATTCAATTACTCTGCTCTACAAAGGCTCCTATCCAACACTCATCATGCTATCTCAAACCTAGAATTCTAATTGTAAAAAGCATCATCTCGTCTTGCAGTGGCATGTGTTACATTTCAGCGTGATCTATTTTAAACCAGTGAAGACCAACTGGTGCCTTTGCAGGCCCGCTGCTGAGACAGAGCTAATAGAAGCTAATGGACTCAAACTGCCTACATAATCAGCATTTGTACAAGGAATCCCTTGCCTAAAATAAAAGCTTTAATATTATTTATAATTTTTCACTGCCTTCAGTATGCCATACTGTATAGGACTAGGGAAAAAAATGGTATGGAAAGGCTGGCTGTCACAACTTTTGAACTTCCATAGAAATTCAGGAATAATTCTCCCTGTGGACTCCATTGCTCATCCTGGGAAATATGTTATCAGCACATCAATAATTTTTCTTTTAACACTTTTACCAATGAGGAACATTTTCATATTGATAGTAGAGCTACTGATTTTCACCTTACCCATGAAGTTTCTGAATGCTAAAATATCTCCAGCAAATTTCAACATTCTGAAAAGTCCTTTTTTTTCTTTTTTCAAATGCTTAAAAGGAGAAAAAAAACCAAAACACAAACAGGCAAAACACTTTGAGTGAAAACAGAACTGCATAATGGAAGACAGAGAAGAAGGAAGTTCCTTAAATCTTTAGATGATCCATAGAGTTTATGTCTGAGAAAGCCATACTTGAAAGATTTGTGTTACAACTCAGGAAATTTCCTATTCCCTAATTACAATGCAAGTTCTATTCCTAACAAATACTGTTGAATTTATGGCTATGAGTTCTGAATATATACTGTGAGACCATAGATGAGTCTGTCTTGACTGTAAGCAGGGAGAAAAAAAATCTATTTCTGCTGAATATACAAATTTATAATTTGAGATTTAAAACTCTGAGTGCTCTATCTGCTTTTGGATACACTAATAAAAAGCCTTTGCCAGAAATTTATTTTGGCATAAGTGAGAAACAAGAATTGATATTTCACTAATCAATTTTTAAGACCTGTGTTATTAAAAGTTGCACAACAAAGTAATTTTATTTTCCACTGGTTTCAAAATTTAATATTTAATTAAACTGCTAAATTTGAAAGCAAAGAAAACAACATATTATAAATGTATTAATAAAACTATTTTCTCTAATTGGAGTCAAACCTCTGTAGATGTAAAAAAGCCAACTTTTTATAAAAAAAAATCCTGGCACTATTAATTCAATGTAGAATTTCACAGCTTTTACACTTTATCAGAAAAGTACTTCTTTCATTAATTTTAAGTGTATTTTTAATGTGTCTTGGTATAACTGATATAGTACATAGATGATAAATATGTACACCTATTCATACAAATATGGGCAGAGAACAACTCCAGATATTTCTGTAGGATTTAGCTATCCTTCTCATTTCTCAGTCTCTGCATCAGAGCAATTGCATTTCCCTTGAGCAAGATAACTTTCTAAATGGACACCTGAGTTTCAACATATTATTAAGCAAAAGGCTTCACTTTGTCCCAAAAATTCTAGATAAAAAGACAGCCCTATCTTCTTGAAGCATTTTTGATACAAAAATAATTCCTTCAATTTAGAAAGACACAAGATAGAGACCTCATGAGAGCAAAGTCTACAGTCATGCCAAGAGAAAAATTGGCTTGTAAAATAATTTTTGTCTTAAATAAATTTGTACTCAGTAATTCATAATAATGAATAAATAGATTTTAACACATTATTGGGATCCAGAAAAGACCACGAAATTATAAGATTTGACATGTCTGCATTAGCTATAAGAAAACTTGAATAATCTAAAGATTGTGAGACAGTTTTAATTCTTGTGAGCCTTGGCTCTGAAACAGATTCATAAGGACAAAAGAAAATAAATAAAAATCCTGTTTCACTTGTAATCTTTGTGATGTGTCCTTGAAAGTGGTTTTGGAGCTGAAAACCCATGGCATTTCAGGCAAATGACACTCGCATCGTCACTCAGCTCATGGTGAGTACAGGAAATAGAATAAAACAGAATAATTATATTATGCCTGGAGCTATGCCTGAGAAGCTGTGACCTAGTTTGAGGTGTCCATAGAGCAGCTATTTGCAGTGTAGTTCCCAGGCCCACCAAGGAAACAAGGTCAGAAGTGGACACACCTACAACATCTCTCGGACAGGACTGCAGGGCCCAGGATGAGCTGAGATACATCCCTGGGTCCTTGGCAGGCATTCTTGGAGGTTACAGAGAACTCCAATCCCTGCAGGAGACCTACACTCCCTGGATACTGGCAGAAGACCTACACAACTCATAAGCTTTCCTTTAGACAATAATGGTTGGCCGGTTTGAAGAAGAGCATTGGGCCAATGGACCTTTGCTCTGATGAGCACTGCTGTTCTCAAGCTCTCTTGTTTTAGCATTTTTTTCCCCCAGAAAACAGGTCAGGCATTTCTAAAATTACAGGAAAAGAAAAATCCACAGGGAAATGAACAGGTATTGGTATTGCTCACCTCAAAAACATTTGCAACTATTTAGTTCAGGAGCACACCGTGCTTCAGACTGAGCAGTTTGCCTTTGAGCCTTGCAAGTGTCAGAGAATGCAGCAGTTTGACATTCTGAGGAAACCCAGCTGAACTTGATGAACACTGTGATAGATTGGCATTCAAGAAAACAAAGAAAAACATCTAAGGAAGTTAAAACTGCTGGAGGCTGGTGGGAGTTTTTTTCTCCTAGCCAACAACTGGCCATTTCTAAGAATTGACAGCAGTTTTAACCATTGAAAAGTGAGATCAACCTGTGAACACCACCTTAAGACCTAAGCCTGGGAATTTCTTTGTCTCTTTGTTTCCTGGCTGTGAAAGGCAACTGAGCTTTAGCTGGCTCCCGTTCCCTGCCCAGCCCATGCGGCCCAGGCGGGGGCTGGGCTGGGCCCAGCGGCTCCCGGCCGGGAGATGGGGCCTGCGGGGCTTGCCCCGGGCCCTGGCCGGGCCAGGCCGGTCCCTGGCTCAGCTGCAGTTTTGTTTTTGCTGTGACTGAATTCACCAGAGACTGCCGAGTAAAGAAAGGAAAAAAAGCTCTTGACCTGCGGCAGGCTGAGACAGTGACCACACTCTCCAGAGCAGCCATGAAGAATCTTCCATCGCAGACAACTCCAGCTGCTGCTCCAGCAGAGATCACAGAACCATCTACAAAGCCTGGGCAAGATTTTAACCTTTTCATTACCCAGATGAGACTTGCAGATTAATCCTTTTATCCAGAGAGAGAAAAAGAGAGTGATCAACATGTAAAGAGACTTTATAAACTATCAGAGACAGTAAAGAAAGGAATTAAGCTTCAGAAGAGGTAGAGAATAAAGAGATGCTTTAATAAGCTGGAATATTTTTCTGTTAAAGCTATGGAGATGTACAATAGTGTTCTGAAAAAAACTCCTTTAATTCATGACAGAGTATATTGGGAGGAATGGAGTGTTTCAAAGTATGGATTTTGAGCAAATGGTGAAGTAGTTGTGATACAGTGAAGTGCTGGAACAGAGTGGGAGAAGTAATAGTTGAAGATTTGTGGCCTTTAAGAGGCAAAGAGAAAACTTCTGTTTCCAGGGAGAGGCTTACAAAACCAGATGAAGAGAACTTTTGCCTTTGAATAACTCATCCTTTAAAATAACATCCCTAGACTCACTGACCCATAACAGTGATGTGAAATGGGAGGATTCAACTGATGGCAGATTTCCGGGCTGCTGGCATCAGAGAAATAGAAAGCTATGAAGAAAATTAGTTTCCTTGTGAGAAACTCCATAGATTAGCAGAAAAGTACTTCTGTTTCTCTACAAAGGCTGATGAGAAGACTCTAGCAAGAATTAGGACTGTTTAACCACCAAAGTTTTTTTGTCTCTGTGTTGTCATGTGAACAAAGGAATGGTTGGGTAGTGGGGGAGAAAAGGGTTTTCTGGAAGTTTTATTCTGATTTTGTTATAGTTTTTGTTAATAAACTTTCTTTATTCCTTTTAAGTTTTAAGCCTGTTTTGCTCCATATCCCACAGCAAGAAATAAGTAAATTTTCTAGTAATTTCTAAATTTTCTGCTTTAAAACCATGACAAACTTTAAAAACCCGCACTTCCCACATGCTTTTTGCAGATTTGTTCAGTCCTTCAAATAAGATGATCCACAGCTCACACACCCATCAGAAGGTTCATGCCTTTTTCCCACAAAGGGACACAACCAACACCTAGGCTGGAACATGATTAGCATTCAGTCCCTTCTACTAATGCAGGGCTGGGAAGAAATATGAGAGATTTCCTCAGCATGTACTGCTAGGGAAAGGAGAAGATAGAAAGAATAAAATTAAAATTAAAATTAAAATTAAAATTTTAATTAGAATTAAAAATAATAGAACAGAATTAAAATGGAAGAGACCTATAAGGATCATCTAACCCAATTCTTTCATCATTCCAGGGCTGGACAAAAATTAAAATATAATATTAAAGTATGGTGCATTGACCTGCTCCAGTGTTTCACCATCCTCTCTGTAAAGAAAGGTTTCATCATATCAACTCTAAACCTCCTCTAATGGACATATCTTTGAGTCGTTCTCACATGTCTTGTGACTGGACACTAGGGAAGAGAGATCAGCACCTCACTCTTCATGTTCCCTCCTCATGAAGCTGTCGAGAGCAATAAGGTCACTGCTCAGCCTCTTTTCTCCAAATCAGACAAGCTCAAAGTCCTCAGTTTCTCCTCACAGGACGTGAAGGCCTCCTATGGTGGAATGACTGCAATGGTCCACAATTTTTGTCAATGGTTGTCATCTACCTATATGTGTGCAAAGGCCTTTGACAAGAGCCCACACGACATCTCCCAACTAGAAAGACATGGATTTGAAGGGTGGATATGAAGGCTGGATAAGGAATTGGCTGAATGGGCACAGCCAGACTGTTGTGGCTCTGTGTCCAGGTGGTGGCCCGTAATGATAGCTGTCCCTCAGGGCTCCATCCTGGGTCTGGTGGTCTCTAATATCTTTGTCATTTAAAAGAGTGGGATTGACTGCAACCTCAGCAAGTGTGAAAGCTGAGTGGTGCCACTGACGTAACAGAAAGAAGGGATGTTGTCCAGGGGGATCTGGCCAAACTTGAGAAGTGGGCTTCTGAGAACTCATGAGATTCAGTAAGTCCAAGTGCAAGATGCTGCACCTGTGTCAGAGCAATTCAGCCATAAGATTGCAAGAACTAATTGAGAGCAGCCCTGCAGAGGTGGACTTGAAGGTTCTTGAGGATGAGAAGCTGAACATGAGACAAGAGTGTGTGCTCACAGCCCAGAAGGCCAGCCAAATCCTGGGCTATGCATAAGAAGCATGGCCAGCAGGTAAAATGATTCTCCACCTTCACTCTGCTCTCAAAGAGACCTAACCTGGGATAATGCCTCCAGCTCTTGGGTCCTTGGCACAAGAAAGATGTGGACCTGTTGGTGTATGTCCACAAAATGATCAGAGTGGAGCACCTCTCCTAAGACAAGCTGAGAGAGCTGCGGTTGTTCATCTTGGAGAAAAGGGGGCTCCAGGAAGATCTTATTGAGGTCTTTCACCACTTAAAGTGTCTTATAGAAAAGGACAGTGAGCTTTATACAGTCAGAAAGTGCTAGGACATGGGGGGATGGTTTCAAATTAAAAGAGGGATTTAGGTTAGATGTTTGGAAGAAATACTTTACTCAGGGAGTAGTGAAGCAATGGCACAGGTTGGTCAGGAAGGTTGTGTATGCCCCATCCCTGGAAGGGTTAAATACCAAGTTGGGTGGCGCCTTGTGCTGCCTGGTCTTATGGGTGGCAGAGGATCCATGGCAGAGTGGTTGGAAATAGATTGTATTTAATGTACCTTCCAGCCCAAGACATTCTATGATTCAGGTTAAAGAATCACATACATATTACACTGACATTTTAAAAGAGTCTTCATAATTGTCATTTTTCTTTCTCCAGATCTAGCTTCTCTCTGCAATGAACAGTGTTGGTCACTCATTATCTGGTCACAGGAGAAAAAGGCAGTGGCAGAGTCAGTGTGATTCTCCCTAGATGTTAGCAGAGGAGCAGAAATGAAGGCATTAAATGTTGGAATAAGTCTCAGATTTGTGTTTATTTCTGGTATGGTACGGTATGGTACGGTACGGTATGGTATGGTATGGTGGTACAGCAGGATATATCAGCAAGGAAGTTATCTATTTCTTTCAAGAAATGTTCTTACATGAGCAATTAAGTAGCTGGGTAGAATACAGCTATAGTTCTGTAAAAAAAGCATGTCACAGTGTCTCAGCAGCTACAATATTCCTGACAGATACGTTGTGAATGATTTATGAAAAAGCACAGATTAACCAGTCCCTTCAGGTGATAATATCAGCATTTTAATGCATGTATTACCATAATTTTTAAATATTTCAAACACCACTCTTCAGAAGCACAGCAGCTAGGAACAGTGGAGATTGCAGATGTTGAATAATTCTATGAGATAAGAAAAGGGGGCTATCAACACCTACTTTTCCCTGCCCACCCCACTACACAGTACAGCCCTGAAAGCAAGAAGGCAAAGCAAAAGTCCTCCCAGTTGCCAGATCAGCTCACAGTGAAAACTTATTAGGGAGTCCCGAATCAAGCACTTCTGAGACTGCTGTACTTTATGAAGTGGACTGGAAGAAGAGAGGCACAAAAGGCAGCTTTAAAGAATTTCTGCTTCGCACCCTTCTCCCTTTATGCTGAACACAGTTCAGATACAACCAGGAGCTGGGCCAAGATGTTTGGTGTGGCTATATCATACTTCATCAGTCAGCTGGAATCATTTTATGTTGCTATTTTAATTTAAGACAGAAGTTGAGTCTGTTTTTCTTCTCATATTTATTCTGTTAGCTAAAACTTAGCTCTCCCTTTTCCAAAAGCTCATTTAGAATGCAGCATATTCCACACTTCATTTTGCTTGTATTTAATCTAAATATATTTTTAATGGTTGGACTCTGATTTGTTATAATCCACTATACATTTGTACCATGACTGCCAATTAATTTGGCTTTAAATTTCTGAAAGACTATGTAAGAAGGGAGAATATTCTTGGAATGCAAATACCTAAATTTTAATTGTAATGGAGGAAAAAGTTTTGTACCTGTCCTACATTAAAAGCCCAGAAACTTTAGAACTGTAACTTCCCATAAAATGGTTTCTAATTCAACTCCATCCTATGAATACTATCTGTTGAGTAAGTTAAATCCAGCACTTTTCAAGAAAGAGAAAGAAGACACCCTGACAGCTTCCTAAAGTGCTACATAAGAGAATTAAACTGTAAATTCTATTTCTCTATAGAAACGTAGCTGAACAAACTCCTAACCATTAGTCCTTTAGTTCTTCCTGTTTGGCAAAGCTTCCTCACTTCAGCTTCTCCAGACAAAGGAGAAGACTGCATTCAAAGTACATTTCACAAAATACTTTTCTACATGCCCCTTCATGGAGCATGAAAAGCAGATGCTCACTTGCTTATGCCTTTCAATATTGCGTTTTTGGCTCCTACAAGAGAGTTGTGTAATGTGTGAAGGGAGCAGGTGAGGTTTATCTCATCTGGAAGCTTCCCTTTCTTTCCTTCAAAAATATGGGGTTTTTTTCTGAGACCCTGAACACACCAGTTTTCAGAACTGTTAAGTCAAGAGCAACCTCTGGCTCTCAGCAGCTCTGAAAACCTGGTCACAGGCATCTCACTTTTCCTATCTTTTTCAGAAAAAAGGCTTAACTAGAAGTGCATAAACTATAATTCTTAACCTTGCCGCTTTCATCTCTTACTTAGGGCTTTCGTTCCCTCCCTCTAGGCACTCTCTTCATCTCTCCAACATCATCACTTCACTCCATTCATATGTTCTTTTCCTCCAGTTCTTAGTCTCCACCATTCTCTCTTTACTCTCTGACAGATTCCAAGCTGTCTGTCCTCCAAATTATCCCCATGACTACAGTTAGTGCTTTTCCTTCCCACTCACAGCCAATCCTCTCTCTCTCCAGTCCACAGGGAAGCTTGTCTAGATACTTGGTAAATAAAATTCACATTGAGCAATGGAGTAACCGATTATTCCATACCAGCCCTTTCAGCCTATCAGTGCCATTCAATAAAGTATCTACCCTTGTACAAACTACTATAAAGATTTTATGACAAATATGCTATGAATTGAGATGCTTGCCTCTGCAAGTATATTTATCTAAAATCATGTGTGTACAGCTGTTTTTTGCTGGCAACACACTTAAAATGCATGGAGCAGTCAATGATTAAACTGAATTATATTGTCCTTTCTAGCTTATAGATGGCTCTTTTTTTCTCCTTTAAAATCTGCCATCCTTCTTCACATGTTTTCATATTTACTTGCAATAATTTTTTGGTATAAACAATTTTTGCACTAAACAACATCAATTCATATTTTAATATATCGATACACAACATTATTGGAGTTTATTAGTAGCTAAAAAGAAATTATCTTTCTGCTATAAACAGAGACATACATGTTCAGTGATGAACTCCTAATTTTGAATTAGGGATTGGAATAAATTCAGTAGGACTATCTGCTGTGTCACAATAACAGCCTAATTATCCACAGGCTCAACCACCCTTGTAGCAGGAGAGTGGAACAGGCCAAAGCTCTGTGTTCTTTTCTGTCAAACCAGTTTTAAAGACAGAAAAGGCCAAGATCTGCAAACATAACCTCTGGTTTAAAGGCAGCAGCCAAAAAAGACTATGTAGGAAACCAAGTCTGCTTTGAGAATCTCCCAAAGGTGGGTAGAGCTGAAGATCCTCTTTTCCCCCAAGATACGTAGACTGGCACTTCTCGGCTTTGACTCAATTTCTAAATCCATTTAACTGTTGAAAGTTTGAAAATTAAATGGTTATGCAATTCTCCAAACCTGAAGACAATCTCAAGATTTTTAACATGTTGAACTGTGATACACAGTTGTATCAGTCAATGACTGCTAATAATTTTTTTTTAAAAGCACTATCTTACATTAAAAAACCGCAAAGTTTAATTCATGCCACAATGATTTGTTTGCTCAACAATACTCCAGATGCTGTTACCTTTTGAAGAGATCTTTTTACCCCAGTTTCTACCTCTCATAAATCTTAGAGTCTTACAGAATAACAAAGGGCACATGCAGCTACCTTGGACTGCTTCACATGAGTATCTTGGTACTTGTTTACAAGTTGATCTGTAAAAACCCGTGAAAGATTAGGACAAATTGCATTAACTGCTGTCCCTTTGTTTTTTTTATTAATACCATCATAATAAATCTGTATATTTGAGGATGAAAAAGAGAAATATTAAACATGATGGTGAATAAAAATAAAATATTAATAACATTTAATCAGACTGATACTTCAGTAATTTGAATAGAAAAATTAAACTGGTATGGTAGTTAGATTTAGGAAATTTCCATTCCATATCTTCATTCACTTCATTGAGATTAACCAAATGTGAATACATAGATTTAGCTAACAATTCAAGAAGACAAGGACAGAGATACATTTAACCTCAGAAGAGGCTAGTAGGAGGCTCTATTTTTTCTTTTTAATGCAATGCAACTTTCTCCTTTGGCTGGATGTTGGTAAAGGAAATATCTTCTTACCAGACATAAACTGCATTACAGTCTTTGGCAAAGATAGTCCTCCTACAAAGACTGCATTACTCTTAAACTGTGTAAGGAATATTTAATGAAAGAGAACAGGTTTATGAAATGAGCATAGAGTTTTAGAGTTAATATCAAGACACATGATAACATGCTGGCTTCTCTTTAAATAGGAAAAACATTAAATAGTCTCACTCTCTTTCTTGGTAATATCTGATTTGTTGCCCAATTTTAATCATACTCTGCATCAGAAGGTCCTCAGCCAGGCCAGCTGACTGACTGCAAGTGCAGTCATCTCAGCAAAAGCATGAAACTACCTCTCAGTATATCAATAGGGTGCTAGCAATGCACGCTGATTTTGAAGTCATGATTCTGTCATGAAAAAACAACTTCCATCACAGCATATACCAATATTTAACTTCACAAAACCAGCAGATGAGAACAGTGTCCCCATTCGTTTTTATCCTGCTTCAAAAACAGATTATTTATTCTTTCCATATTTGAAAGAAATGACTCACCCCTTTTTTAACTGACTGATTCAAATGTGTTATAGTTAATAACTAAAGTTATTATAATTAAACACTACAATTACCCTAATGCATATTCTCTGAAATAGATTGAAATTCTATTAATTGTTTTGGTAAGATAAACATTCTTCCCTACTTAAGTTTTGAACAGTGAGTGAAAACCAGGAAGTAGTAATAAGGAGCTAAAACTGAGAAATCATCTTGCAAATTGAGATAAATGCAAATTTTCTAACTTTTTCCCCTTCTCCAGCTTTCATACTAATCATTTCATAAATCATTGCAGATCACCATATGATGAAAGCAACAATGCCCCCTGTAACAATAACATATCTATCCAGGGCTTTTCCCTCCTTTCTGGAAGAACACTTATGCAAGTGGCTGGAATAAGCTACCTCTGGACAGGTGCTGGGCAAACAACAACTGAACGGGAGCACTGACAGAACATCTCATTTTTCACTGGATGTTTCCATAGCAGAAAGCTTAACTATAATGTCTGAATTTCACTCATCAGCCACTTTCTGTTTTCACCCATTTCTCTTTCTCCTGCCAGAGTTTCCCTTTGAATGAAATGGGGCTTTCTTTATACAGTGGCTATTCAGATCCCAATATAAATCTTAACTGCATTCATTCAAACATTGGATGAAAAAAGAATAGAGTCAGTTTTAAATCCCTAACCAGTGGAAGCAATGGGTACAAAAATCTTCCACTATTGGAAACTCTGACTGCCTAATACATAGTCTTTCTTTCAAGATATGGGATTATTATTTTCTGACTGATTTGTGGTTTTATTTTCTACTCTACAAGCTTATCATTGCATTGCTTAGCAGCATCTCCTAGCGCCTTGCAATGTAATTTCATACTATATTCTATATTCTATATTCTATTTTGGAAAGCCCAGGTAGATTTTTGGTTTTTTTGTTTTGTTTTTTGTTTCTGTAACTCCCCCCAAAATAATTACTTAGAAAGCATTTTGGACTGCATATTATGCAGAATTATTTGGTTAATCAAATTTACATTTCATCTGTAAATTTGCAGAAGTTTTGCACATTCCTTGCTTTTTAGTAAAGTGTTTCTGATAAAATCATCTTCAAAGTCTCCCTCCAACAGTATCTATGGGGAGTCATCAGCTGCTTCAAGACCACACACCTCGTTTCTCAGGAAAGAGGTCTTCAAGAAAATGGTTTGTGGCTCTTGAACTTCAGATTTGGCTCTAACTATAATACTTAATTGACTGTGTGATGTTTCATAGAATTCAGTATTAGAGGCTTTGTGCCCCAAGGCACACTCCAGTACCAGTCTGACTTGGAGCCACAGCCAAAGTTTATTTTACACCATTTGTAGATTGTGCCCCCTTGATCAACAGCTGATTTTCTTAAACTTAGCTATTTCCAAGTCTTGATTCATACCACTACTGCAGTTGAGCCTCCAGACTTTTAACAACTTAAATCCAATCAGACATTTTCCACAAAAATGCATTCCATCAGCTGGACCACAGATCAGAATGCTACACTACAGTCAACTCTATTCTTATAGTGTATATTTTTTGCAGAAATATGTTCAGTGCTAAACCTTGCACTACTCTTAATTTTGGTACAAAATTTTATAAACCAGGCCATTTGGTTGAACATAACATTGCTGAATCCAAAGACCAAAAATACCTAATGTTCATCCTAAGACAGCAATCAACAATTTCTCAGCTCATACAATATATACATAAGGAATAAAACTTCCAGAAATTCTAAAATCACAGAAGGGCTAGCATCTATATTTACAAATAAAGGAATTTTATTTACTCTGTTAAGTATCTTTAATAGGAACAAGTCAGTGGTGAGGAGGCAGTAAACGGAAGCTACTGTCCACTCTTACATAAATATATATAGTGACCACTGTTGTGTCTTTCAAGTAAGGAAAAAAAGTAGAAAGTATAAGGCTTCAAGGCAAATTCAATACATGAAAACAAAGAAGGTAAATCCATAGGATAAAAAACAGCATGCAAAGAATTCACATGATAAACTAGTTGCAGGGAAGCTTGGGCGTCAAAATAAAATTTAGAAAACAAACCTTTTTTATATATTGCTGCACTACAATTAAACCATTACATTGAAATATAATGCTGTTAGCACAGTATAATAATCACCAAAAAAATAGAAATTGTTACTGCATAATGCCTAATTTCTTTGAAGTACTTTTCACCTATTGATATCTAAAAGGCTCAAAGAACAACAGTAATAGTTTTCCAAAATATTGTGAAAAAGTTATTTCAATAGCTATTCTGACACAGCACACTTAAAATAATGTTGCTTTTTAAATCTTTCAGGCCTTTGAGTAAGGCCAGCAAGCCTGAGGCCCTTGTCATTTCCCTGTCCCTACTTATTTCTCTCCTACAGTCTCTGAATTAACATTCTATTCAGGCAATTTCACATGTACGTTTTGCCAACATTCAACATGTACAGGTTCAGAAGCATTCCCAGGCAAGAAGACTTCTTTGCAGGCCCTTAATTGGGGCATTTTTTCTCTGTATTCGTGTGGAATTTTGCATGAGTTTATAATTGGCACAATAACCTCACTACAGCTGGAAGTAGATGAACAGCCCAACAGATGCACAACACATTGGCACATAAATAAAAGAGAAGACTACAGAATAAAAAGCAAGATGACAATGAGGTGTTCTTCTGTTATTTTATAAATTTAAAATTATAAAATTACAGTTCTTTTGTATGCTTACATTACAAAGAGGAAAAAAAGCAATGGCTTACCTGTGGAGATGAGGGATTAAAACTGACATTGATTACAGATTCTGTGTGTCTCCCCAGTTTACGTAAAAAAGTGCTTGAACGCATTTCATATATGTAAGCCTAAAAAACAATGAGTTGATTAAAAAAGTAACCACATTCTAGAAGCTTTACATTATAGTATAGGAATACTAAATATGCAGCCTAAAGAGAAGTTAGACTATTTTAATCGTAGCTAAATAGATATGAAAGTCATCAATATCTTAGTATTGAAATTTATAATTTAGCAAATACTTACAGTAATTAATAATAATAATAATAATAATAATAATAATAATAATAATAATAATATATTTAGAAATAATAACACACTCTTTCCCCAATAAATAATTGACATTAGCTGTACTTTAAGAAGCAGATAAAAAAATTAAAATATATTTTAAATATTTTTAATATATTTAAAATCTATTTTAAGTTATGTTCTTTGGAATTTAAATATTTTCTTTTAAATGTAATCTAATACCTTTCTAAATTAGATAATTCTAATGTTAAGTAAAAATTTTTCAGTTTCTATACAGGTAATTTTTTGTGTTTAATTGAACAGCATAGAATTCAATACCAATTCAATCATAATACAACTACTGCAGGTATCATCAATGAGAAAAGGTATACTGCCTGACTTTGTTTCTCAAAAGAAAAAGGGAAAAGTGCTTTCCAAGGAGAAAATTAAATTTTTACTGGTGCAGGCTCAAATAATGAAAAAGTGCCAATGCAAAATTGCATCAGGAAACCATCGCAAAATTCACTGAAAGTCATGGGCATACTGATACTATGAAAATGGTAGTATTGTGATATTGAATCGGCATTATTTTACCAGAAAAAAAAAAAAATTACAGTTTTTAAATAAATCCTGTAGGATAGATTTTCCACACATGAAACACTTGTGAGAGCCACATGCAGACACATGGGATTGTTTTAGACTATTCGTTATCTAGTAAAACAATTATTTGTAGGATAGACTATGCATATATAAGGCATACTAAAACAGACATGACATGTTATCTTATTTGGTACATTATAAATAAAATTTGTATCTCAAAAGATAGAATTAATTATAAAGCATGCAAAAAATAGTCAAAGATGATAATCCAAACTCTATAGTTTCAATAAAAAACCTAAAGATCCTTATCTCTGCCATTAATGAACATGGAACTTAGAACACAAACTAAACCAAAGTGTGTATAGACTCTATTACAGCAGTGTATTACCCTGTCACTTAAGTTTTTATGAATTTAGTTTTTAAACTAAAATAAATTTAATCATTCTGACTCAAGGCAGCTGAACCTCTCCTAGAAGACAGCAAATACCTACAAGGTACCCATCCCAAAAACTTGTGGACTCAACAGTCTTCCTTCCCAATTTATGAAAAGATTCATGGATCAATGCCTGTTCTGAAAAACCTTTAATGCACTACTCTGAAAAAAAATCCTATCATTCAACACCAAAAACTGTCTAGTCCTAACCAGCACTGAAGAAACATTGGACTGTTGTCAATGTCAAATATTCTACTCACAGCCATATTCACTGGGACGCAAAAAAAAAAATAAGCTAAATGTAAATCTACTTATTTGGACCCATGTTATAAACCTCACATATCCTGGACACAGACCCTGATATGGAATTAGAACCATCTACTGGTATAAATGGAGTACCTGAAAACAGAAAAATGTAGGTAGTCATTTTTAAGCTCTGTATCTTTTGTAGCATTACACACAGATATTGCCATACTGAGAAAGAAACTGAGTCTCCAGCAATGTGCTAAAATCATTGTCTCTTCCCTAAAAGGATACAGCAAATACTTTTAAATCACAAGTCCTTCTTTAAAAAGTAAGACTTTTCTCCCTAGTCTAAAATATATCAGGAAATCTGTTATAATAATGAATTGTCATTGGTAGTGCTATAAAAGTAGCAATTTTTGTTTGTTTTGAAATACATGGCCATAACATAGCTACTGTGATTTCCACCATTTGCAACATGATCAGCTCACAAGAGACATGAAAGTAACGACACAAAGGAAAGCATTGTGATGTCTATGTAGACAAGAAATTCTTTCCTCTAAATGAAAGTACAAGATCATGAATTAGTATAATCAGCCTGCACACAGGACAGCTCAAGTGTTTTTCAGTTACCATAAAAAAAAAAACCCGAAGAAAAGCTCCTTGTAAATACCTCTAGTTGTTTTATTGACATAAAAGTATTAAGAGGCATTATGGGTCATTCACAACATAATCAGGTTACAATATTGTGAAGCTATTTGGTTTAAACAGAGAAGGTTCAGAGTTCAAATATAATAGTACTCTTCCCTTATTTTACAGGGTGTAACACCACATTTATCCATCTCCTCCCTCCACAGAGGCTTTCCATTCTTCATTCTGATGATACTACACCATGACTCAACTAGTACCAAAATTATCAGATGCTGACACTTATGTGATATCTCAGTACCCATAATATTGTGCTCTCTTCATACCGAGTTTTGTCACACTCCATATCACACAACCCTGTTGTCCAGACTACCAACAGGTCTTCCTTCCATGAACAGAGTGCTGGAAATGACCTTTACACTTCAGCAAGGATCATGTGTAGAGACTGCAGTCAGGTTGTACTCCACCACCACAGCTCCAGAACAAATTGCAGAGGTCATGCTCACATAATTAATTGGAACATGCAACTCTCAAGAAAATGAGAGCTAAGATGCTGTAGAAGTCTAAATTTTGGGGAAACTCCAGAAAGGAAAGGAGTACACTAAGTGAGAAGTAAGCACAAAACATTACAAGATGCACTGCACTTTCCAGAACAGGGTGCTTCGAAACACCTCACTAATAAAAGGGTATTTGTGAAAACAGGGAGAAGTCATTCTTACCAAACAGCCCTTTGAAATCCCAAGGATCTCTTGTCAAAATGGTTCAACAATATCAAAATATTCAGTAATGTCAGGACAGTTTGAAGTGTTTGCATCATAAAATTAAATCCTACTCCTTATAGCTATTGAAAACATCTATCCCCTTTGGAACTGACCAAAACAGGACAAATATGTAATGTTTTTTTTAACACACTACATAACTTTTTTTTAGAAACAAGATCTTAAACAGAATAGAACTGCACTGTAGATAATAAAATCAGAATTCATGTGTTTGATGCATGCAGTAAGTCACCTGAACTCTGCACAACTTACACATGGTTCTAGCAAAGCAGGTTGTGGGAATTGGCCTTGCTGGGACACAGGGCCGGAAAGACTTCACCCCTGAAGCACCAGACGTTAATTTCAAGCCCTGGGAAACATTTGTTAGGTCAGGGCAAGCTTGAGAGACCTACCCATCATCCCCTAGCGTTATTAAGTTAAGCTGATTAGTCCAACTTCTGCTCCCCTATTGGTTACTTGTTTTTCCTATGAGGTTATGATTCTAGAACATTCTTCTCCCAAGTGTATATATTATTACTTCCCCTTGATTTCTGGTCTTTTGGAGTTTGTCCCTATATGTGTGCAGTTTATGGGCCTTGTCCCTAATTTATTTTCCCTATGAAAGTTATTTCATTTTCGGGCACTCCATCGAACCCGCTCCTTTTATATGAGCCTTAGTTGCCCTGGTGTCAGAGGAGCCTAAAGTTCTAAGGATTTTCACAGCCACCCTCACCATGACACTAGGTTGGCATTACTTCTCTTAAAGCCTACTCTCCCCCCCTTTAATGGAAGGAGGAATAAAGAAGAGAAAGAATCAAGAGCACAAAATGCTCTGATTCACAAAGAAATATGCTCCATCTTTTAACCAAGAGAATATATCACAGAGAAGCATGGTTAGTGAAGCTGAAATTTTTCCATCGTAATCTAGTGGCATACAGAACTTTGCCAAAATTATCCAATAAAAATTAATTTTCCATTTCAGGTCCTCAGTTTAATTTGGGAAGGACCATGTTCATTTTTGGCTTAATCTTTATGTCCCTGTTCCACTCTGTGGAAGAGATGTGATAATATTTCAATTTTTTGAACAAAACTTCAAAGTTTGTTAAACCCAGGTATTCTGGTAATTTATGCTCTTCCACACAGTTTCTAAATCAACCATTTGGCTCATACCTTTATTTAAAAAAATGCTGTGAGGCAGTCGTGCAGCTTCACTGTAATCTGGCGAGTGTATTTGGTGCTGTAGTCAAACTTCTGAGTCTAAAAAGCATTCAAACCCTTACCTCCCACCTTTCAAGAAAAGATTCTTAGCCCTGGGCTAGAGACTAAGCTGGGATGCAGCACTTTTCCAAATTGTCACATTGTATAACCAGATTCAGTGGAGGAAAGTCATGACAAGCAGCTACTGGTAGAAGCCCACCTGTAGCTAACCTGTAGGCATTGGAAGACACGGGAAAGACCAGATATGGGGAAGCCCTTTCCTCTGACCTTTACCACAAAGACTGTGTTCATATTGAACAGCTGCTAGGCAAAACACACAGAACATGGCTGGGAACACAACCTGCCCATTGCACATCTCTCTTAAAAATATATGCTAATGGAATTACTGCTAAAGGTCTCTCTGATACTGTATTCCTAGCCCCATAAATCCTAAATATTTAGGTGTTATGGTTCAACTTCAACAGAAAAAGGGCCAGAGTCTCTAGATAGATTCAAGAATAGTTTATTATGTTGTGGCAGCTATCATCTTCTCTTCCAATAACTGAAAGGAAAATAGTAATTTTCTGAGTAATTTTGACAGGTAAGACAAAAAAATCTGATTAAAAGAAAAACATCATCAAAAGTGTATAAAACCAGCTTCTGTTTAAGTAGCTCTAGCCACAGGTATTTAAACTAGCCAGTAATAGTCTAAATTCTGAGAATAAAAGTTAACTTGGTTAAAGATTGAAAGTACATTTATTTTTAACTTCAAAAGTTTAAAAACAAAACAAAACATAAACCCCAAAGATAATTGTATTTTAACAGAACTAACACACATAGGAAGAGGAATAACGCCAGTATAAACTTTCTTCTGCTGTAGTCTGCCATCATTTTACTTCTGCCATATTTTCTGATGTCATCCAAATGGTTTTCCTATTCTATACTCACTAGATTATTTTAGCATATTCTTCTCTACAGAAAAAAGAAAAGAACAGTAACTGAATCATAAGTGATACCATAACACTAGTCACAGAAGAATAAAAAAGCTTGAAAATATGAAATCAATGACAGAGGAAGAGCAGGTTTTCAGCAAACCAAATGTAATGAAAAATAAAAAATAGTCTAGGAAGCACTCAGCAATACCCAAAATGCTTATGTGCATATAATGTCTTAGACTTTAGCCAAAGTCAATCCCCTTTTTTTATATTAAGACACGTTTTGTCTAATAAAAATACTGATTCAGTAGATACTGGTATTTCCTTTCCATTTCTTGCTGAGGGTCAGCCAAGAGTAAAAATAATTTACCTGTACCAATAGCTTCTAAAGAAGTTTCCTGGACCCATAACCACATACTTACTTGTATTTCCTTTCACTTGACATTTGAAGAACATTTGGAGTAGTCAGTTTTCCGTAACCCAGAGTGTTACAGTGTATTTAGCACCTTACAAGTATACATGAGCTTCTGCTTTCTTCCCTAGGCTTGTACCAAGAGACAGAGAAGAAGGGAAAAGGCCTTTCCTTGAGTGGAGGAATTTGTATCCAAATGGAAAATTGCTTAATTCTACTGCATTGGTAGGCAGAGTGTACTAGATAAATTAACACTTTTTTCTGCAGAATTGCACTCTAAGTTCTTTCCTCTGTTTTGTCACGCTCTAACTTCAAAGGAAACTTGTTCCCATCTGTTCCCATTGCTACCCTAGTCCAACCCATGGCCATATACATTTGTGTCAAACTACTTTTGTGTACAAACTACACTCCTACAGCCTCCTGGGATAGGAAAGAGGGGGAAGCAAATCATAAATACTTGAAGAATAACAGAAGAATTCTACTTGTTATCAGCTTTTTCAGAGGGATCAGAAAAGTAACACCAGTTTCAAGAAAAACCCTTTGTTGCTGCTGTGGCTTTAAGCTGAAGCGTGTATTTTACAAACAGAGCCCAGGAAAAAATCCACAACTAACATGCAAACAAAAAACATTGATAACTAAGATACTTAATTTGACCTTACACAAATAGAGATGTTTTCTTCACATGTTTTGCATGGATTGGCCAATGTCATCACTTTTCTATGACTATTTTTTCTAATATTTCAAATGAGCTACAGAATATAAAAATGTTAAAGTCTCTTGATAAAAAAAATAAGTAAATAACATTTTCATAAGATATTTCTGCAGTTATTAAAAAGGCATTATTGGCCATTTGCTTCCATCAGTCCCACCAAACTTGATGCATTATCCCATACATTATATAAGTGTTTGACTTGCACTCCATCACTCCCTGTTTATACTGCGGCACATATTCCATTGTATTTTTCCATGTATTTTTCCTCTATTTCATGCTAAAAAAGCTCCTGAACTATTTACACTAAAGAAAAATAACAGTAAACCTGAAGCAGACACAGAGCATGGAAAGTTTCAGCCCAAAATATTCTTACTTATAAGCAACTGAAAACAGAATTATAGTGGAAAGTGTTAGACTACCTTAACTATAGTATGGTATCGGTACCAAATCTACACATAGTAAAACAGATTTCACAAGTATCCTAAGCACTGGTTAATGCTCTTCAGTCCCAAGATATCTTATACACTTACCACATGGTAGCATGGAAAGTCTAATCAAGCATGGCGCCAAAATGTTGAGTACAGTACACCCTCTCACAGTCCCTTTCCTTTTTAAGACACTTATGGAGGCTGTCTTTCTGGTAGTCAGTACTGTAAGATCCCAGTTTCCATATGATTTCGTTTGAAATAACTAAAGCAATTAGTGACAGTGAACATTATTAATGCTCTTTATTATTGAAATAGTTAATATTATACATATCAGTCATCTTTCAAGATGCAGGGGATATTTTTCAAATGTATCAGTCTCCTGGCAGTTATAGCTAACACATTTGAGTTTTCCTCACCACAAAGAATTACATAAACCATATCTGATTTCCCTCTCTAAGCCACCATTTTATGAAGCTTCCAAATTGTAATTTTTGCCAATTCACTTTCTATTTAATTTGCTAATTTTAAAGCTCATGTATGTGATTTTTTTATTTGTTTTCATATGAAATTTATGTAGCACCATGCACCACTGAATTTAGGTTGCCTTTACTTTCATAACACATGTAGGGTTGTTAGAGTACAGAATTATAAGTTGAAGATTTTAGTCTAAGAAAATTTACCTCACCTCTCACTATGAAGCAACATGGTTGTATCACACCCTTTTTGGCTCTTTTCTGACTGCTGCCAAGATTCTCCTCGGTATCAACGGCACCAATAATTGCATTTCCTGTTTGTGTGCTGGTGCTGACTTTTGGACAGAAGTACTGAAAGATTCAGATGCTGCAAAGGACTTTTAACCAGATTTTTGTACCAGATGTACCAATGATACCCAAAATTCAACTACTGTCAAGAACTGAGACCACAATATACAATATACACAAATACAAGCCCTGTGGATATGAAACTATATATATATATATTTTTAGCACCTCACTGGTGCATGCATTCCAAAACAAACATTGGGTATTCATATCTACTTCACCTCTCTGTTTTGTCTACAAGGACATTTGAGCATGGAGTATTTTTCATAAAATTAGTTTTCTTTATCAATAAGGCTAATTTCTCACACTTCCTCCTATCTCTTAAAAACATTAGCAGAATTCAATGTTAACACAGTAACAAATTACAGACTCATAAAATTCCGTTTAAAAAAAAGAAAAAGTTGTTCAGTAGAAGTTAAATTACAATACATTTATAGCAATCAGAAAATCCTCCACCTCTCTCAGCTACTGATCTGGTTTTGTGGTGGTCAGGTCTCAGGTGTAATGGCCTAGATAAGCAAAAGCCTGAACTGACCAAAAAGCACACATGAACAATTAACATGTTCATACTCATATAACTCCATGGTTCATAAAATAACCTACCAAGGCCAAGAGTTTCAGTCATCTTCAAAGATGTACCCAAAGAGACAGTCAAGTAATAGCATACCCAAAATCATGACTGTATGATTAAGAAAACAATATTTATCTGTTCACTTCTAGGATAATAGACCTAACAGCCAACCACACTACCCAGGAATTCAAAAACCTCAGGTTCAAGACTAAAACAAAACTCTGTTCCTCTTTGGAAGGGGTAGATTTTGTCCATAAACAGCTGACATAGAGGCTGCCACAGTCTCTGTCATTCATTCTCTGCTATGGATCTGCCAAGCAATGTCAGTCCTGCCTTTTCCACAGTAACTATGACTAATGCTGTGTTCTCCAGATGTTTCCTGTTAAAGCTTATCTTAGTTAGACAGTATGGACACATAAGATAAAACTTGAGCAAAATTGGAATACCAATCACAGTGAAACCCAAAATACTTCAGATAGTTGCTACCACCGTTTCATATAATACATTCTGTTCTGCCAGCCCTCTGGTATGAAGTGTAGACCAAGATGATAAATAAGATACAATTCTAATATCTTACATTTCCTAAAGGAATTTTCCAGTAAAGAAAATATCTTTCTATTTTCTCCAATAAAGTATTAAAGCATACTTTATCATATATCATATATCATATATCAAATATACCTAATTTAAACCTCAGTGATGCCTCCAAGATACACTCCAAAGAGATATGGAACAAAGCATTTTAGACTATTAAGTAGTCCTATCTCTTCCATTTACATACAACTGTATCGGAATATCTTTGCCAACTCCCTCAAGGTAGTCTTTTACCTCATATTATTAGTACCTAAAAATGAAGTGGGCTCTTAAAGGGAGAAAATCAACCACACAATTTTATCATTCACATTTGGAGTTTCCTGGAGTGTTTCTTCCTTGGTATCTAGATAGTTTTATGCAATTTTCAACCTAATCAGATGCAATTTTAAAGCTTATCACACCACAGACACACAGGGATGAAAGTATTTCATATAAATAAGATCAGAGCAGATGATTACAACAGTAACAAACTGAGACAGGCCTCATCTACCTCTTCTTTTAAAGATAAGAGAAGAGAAGGAAGATACCATTTCTAATCTCCATTTTATAAATTAGAACTGAGCCACAGAAAGACTAATGTGACTAATAATATATTTGTGGGGGGTGAGAAATACAATCTTCTTGGCAACGATTATATTAGGAAGCAGCGCAGTGCAAGAGGAGCAGATGCACAGAACTGGCAGCCCAACCTCCAAATGTACTTTTCTGGTAGTAAAACATTACAGCATATTGCTCAGTGCACTGATATTTTATTTAGAATATCAATCTCTGTAGCTACTTAAACTAAGGTGTCAACTATAAACAAATTCTACAGTTTGTGTTATGCCTGACGCAGAATCTTGCATCTGAACATAACTCAGCCTGCAAACAATATCAGGTTTGGGTTTGCATCCAGCCACCCCTCACAGGTTTGCAAAACTCTTTGGATATGCCCCCAGACCATCATCCCTTTCCAACATCACTTTATAATAAGAACTTACTCTAAAATCAATTTTGCATGAAGGTTAATATTCAGGGACTCACAAATGGTTATTAGACTGATGTTATGTATAAGAATCAAACTGCTTTATCCTGTCTCCTGCGACTCCTTTCAATGATGCTGCCCTCTGGGGCCTCAAGATCTGGTGCCTTCACAGTTGGAAGGTATGAATTTAATCTTGGATTTAGAGTGTGTTTCAAAGACAGTGTTGTAAGCAAAATCCTAGACTTTGTTGAAAAGTGTAAAAAAAAAGGAAGATGACTTCATACATTACCCATGTATTTTTTGTTATTCATGCAGCAACCTGCTATGCTGAAAAATTTCTGGGTTTCTGATATGGGTCAATCTTTTCAAGCACAGGCTTTGAGATTTGGCATGGACAGAGAGTTTTATGTTAGAAAATCCAATTTCAGCACTAGGGTCAAAATGTGCCTCTTAGAGGCTCCAGTTCAAAGAGAGCTAATAAGAACGAGTCTGAAAGCAATTAAAGAGATAAATATTTATTCCTTCATTCCCTACTTCATTTCTGAAAACCTGGAATTTATTCAGAGAGCCCTAAGGTCTTCAAAGACAAAAATTTAGTGCCTAATTAGACATAAAGTAAAGCAGCTAACTAGAACTACATGGCACAGAAAGAAAATGAGTTATTTTTATTATAAAAAGTAGCATTTCTCACTGTCCAGACATTTCTTTTCTTTTTACACTAAGATTGCTTTAGTCAACAAATTTTTAGGTAAACATTTTTGTACAGAATCCAGCAAAATGGAAATCTAAACCAAATTACAGTATATTTGTCCAGCATCCTTAATAATATTGATTGTCAGAAACCTTAGACTGTCCACTTGTAAAATGGTTAGAAATTACAATATTATGTGTATTCAGTTAAGCAAAAGTCAGCAAAATTCACTTGTAACCTTAGGCTATTTAGGATATAGAGAAGGTTTGATATTGCAAGCGTTAACATTCTATATTTTCTAGTCACAACTAATTACGGAAAGGACAATCACAGTTCAAAACCAGGTTACCTGCTTGATCAGACTGTCTGGTCTTACACAGGTCTTGGTAAAGGTTCTTTTAGTGGAAGCTGGAGTAATCAGTTAGGGAAACACTTTCAACCCCAATTTACAGAATCTACAAATCTCACACTAACACACACCAGAGCAGTTCAAATAAAACCAAGTGGCTACTTCAGCCACTACATCAAACTACATTAAACTCTTCTATAAAACAGGTCATATACCCTCACAATAGAAAAAAAGGCAGACAGAATTTTCATCTCTTTTTTTACAATAACATATTTTGGTTTGCTGTTTCCATGTCCTGTAGGAATGTGATTTTGCTATTAATCAGTTTAGACAACATATTCCTCTCTGTCAGATACTTCAGATATTCAGAAATACAAAAGGCCGTTTAAGGTAAATTTCTCTCAATTATATTTCAATATGCCTCTTTTGGCTTTAAAATGAATCACATTTGTTAACTACAGGGTGCAAGAATTGCACTTGACAAAGTAAACTCCAAGATGACTGAAGATGCAGTTGCTTCTCAGTGGAAAGCTACAAAACCTATTTCCAGAATGCTTCTTTTGAAGATAATGCTTTGTATCCACACTATTGATTTTTATGCAGCTTATTTCAGAAGACATTCATTCATTATAACCTTCAGAAATATGTGACTTCTTGATACTATTAAAACTGTCCCAGTCAGACATTAAGCCATCTGTCAGGATGTTATTAGTGGAAAAATATGAATGGACTATTCAGTGCCACGTTCAATTTTCTGTTTCAAAAGGAAGCACAAAAGTATATCCAGTCTCAACATTTCAAAGGGAAGCCTCCTAAAAAATGCCCCAAAACTGCATTTTGTCTTTACAGTACAGTATAGGCAAAAGTCCAAATCTTGACTCAGTTCTCCTGAGGGGACAAGAAGAACAATGAAAGTTCTCTACAGGCATAGGACTCAAATTATGCAAAATTCTAACCCAGGAGCCACACTAAAAAGTATTGACTGGCACTGTGCCCTTCAGAAACCACATGCCAACTGGAGCAGGACGCATGCCAGCTATTCAGCTTCCTTTGATGACCCACCACGTGACAAGAATTTGGAGTAAGGATAAAATCATGATGTCTTTTTTTCTTGTTTCAGCACTAATTCCAAACAAATACTTAATGCAAAAGAGAAGACAAAAAGGTCTTGTGACTGCACCTATTTTTATATGATTCAAAAGCAACTTTAATTAGTAACCTCTAATAAATATATTAGTATATCATACATATCATGACCTGAGATGAATATTAGATGCATTTTTTCACAAAGTAAAAAGCCCTTCTTTTGTATTGCAAGCCACATTTTGAAATCCTATTTACCAGAAATTTGAAAAATATGTTTTATCATAAAAATGTCAAGAACACAATACCTATTGCCAAACATCCAGCAATCTGCCAATAAAATCTCTAACCTTCACACATTATTTGAGTTATTATTTCAAAACTAGACAGAGGAGTAAATTCCTCTTGCTCTGAATTTGAAGTTGACCAGAAACCCTGTGTCATATTCTGATGATTAACCTAGAAATACCTAAAATAAATTTAAACAGCATTCCTACCCAGCTGTTTAGAAAGGATGTGTTTGCAATCAACCTGACCCCAGTCCAGTTTCAAAGGCCTACAGTACAAGTTAGCAATCATCCACCTCTTCACAAACAGCAAGACAAACGTTCTGCCAACAATGGAGGCATTACTGAATTAAAATTCAAAAACTCAAAGAGGTAGCAATACATGTTCACTCAGGATTAATTTCTAAATAATTTAAATATGATTAACATTAATTCAGAAGAGAATCTGTCTGGGGAGAAAACGCATACACAAAGGGTCTGGAAAGTTCTAATTACATTCTCATTTTTTATTCAGCTGATTGGTTCATAAGAAAGCCATATTAAAAGATTCATCACCCTGTTTTTGGGAGCTTAAGTAAATTGATTTGTGTTTGCTACAGAGTTCCTAGTGGTCAGATATATATACAACACATAAAGCTGAACTACAGGGAACACCATTCTCCTCATCTTTGATGGCACATGACAATTCAGAGTCAATTATGGAAACCTATAGAAACAATCTTTTAAGAATTACTTTGAATGCTAAGATTTAGCTGCTCTGGGATTTTTCAGACAAAATAGTCATTAATCATATGTAACTGCTACATATGAAGGAACTACATGAAAGTATCATAGACTCCAGTAATGCACATTAAGATGAATCCTAGAATCCTCTGAAAAGACTCTTTTAGGTACAATATGAGTAATTCCTATAGTTTAGGAGGAAAACAGGCAAAAATTACTTACATATTTGTCATCTGATCCACTGGCTATAAAGCGTCCACAGGGAGACACTGCAATTCCACATGGATAGCAGCGGCTACTGTGTCCCTCAAAACGACGTTCACACCTACAGAGAAGTTTCAGTGTTATTAACACCAGCTAAAAATTACCTCTTTTACTGTCATTTTCATGAAATCCTCCTGGTTTCGTGTTTTTCTTAGTCTACAAATTCACTAATATACTGGCAGTATGATTTTGTCAAGACTGAAAGACATTAAAGAACAGTAAAGACTAAAATTAACAGACAAAACTGCCCCAGGACAATGACCAAGCCCATGCTTTGGCCTTGTTTAGTTTACAGGGGTAGAAACATCATTAATAATTAGAAACTAGAAGCTGTGATCCCTATCAGTTAGCTAAGGGGAAGGTGTTGTCAAAGTCTGCTTCAAAAAGATTTATAAATCTCCCTGAAGTTATTTATATCAAATGAAGATGCAATATCTGGAATCTTAACATAAATAATTATTGTTTTCTTTTTTCATCCCCAAATCTGAATATTTAACAAAGGTAACCTTTGTTACCTATTTACATTTCTACTCCATTAATTAATTGTATATGGTAAGTCAAGAAAGACAATATTCAAACAACAAAGTGAAAAATCTCTCTCTCTTTCCTAGAACTGTGGATAACTTCTTACCTATCTGTGTTAAAATAGTTTAAAAGAAGGAATGGATTTAAAATTAATGCAAGGAATTAATTTTTTACTTTTCATGTTAATATTGCAAGCATTATAGAGTAAGTTTTAAATAGCTGAGCACACTTGGGCCATTTAAAAATAATATTTTTCATGAGATGAAGATTAATATCCACCTAAAAAACACCACATGGTTGTAAAGAACCAGGATAGCTTTGCAGTTACCACAAAACTAATGTTAAAACAATATTTAGAGTTTCCTCAATATTAAAAGACATTTTAATACAAGTTTCAACACCATTCAGAGCTGTCATTTACATATGTATACCTCATTTCAGAAGTTTATGCCTTTGAGGTATTATTTTAAAACAGACTTATAATAACCTATATTCTTCTTTTGTCCTTTTTATGAATGCCATCAACCTACCCTTCTTACAAAACAAATTCACATACTTCACCATAAAGCAGATGTCATGTACTCTTCTTTTTTTTTTAATACATGCAAAGTCCAGGAACAAATTTGAAATAGTAAAATCTCCTGCCAGCTCCTGTGATATACACTTTTTCCTGGCCAGTGAAATCACAGAAGCTATGTAAATTCAGTCGAGTGAACCTATGTGCAGAAAGCTCTAAATTTTTATACCATATTGTTCTGTTGTAGACACGCATGTATGTGTGAGAATGCACTAAATGCCAAGTTGGTTTCATTCACCCAGGTGAAACAGACATACTTAAACAAAAACATTACTTTGTGACTGATCTAATTGCTATTATTTATTAAAGCGTAAAAGAGACATTTTTAAGTACATGAAAATACATAATTTTATTTAACTTTTTCGAAGTTATTATTTAACTCTGAACTTGACTGTATTCTGTATAACAAAACTACTGATATTAACAGATGTTTTGAGCATACAGTAACCAGACACTTCACCTCAGACAAGTTCTATCCCCAAACTGCTAAAATATCTCAAGAGAACACTACAGTTCAAGAGAAGCAACTTATGCAGACAGCCAATTACTGTGACTAAGGTGTAAAAACATTTTTCAACTTCAGTTTTGTTGCATGAATATTCAGACTTTTGGTAACCAATGGCCATATCTCGTCTATTGAATAATCTGCCCTTGTTCAAGCTTCCTATTGACACCAAAGGAGAATACTAGCTACCTCAGTCTCCTCAGCATTTTCCTCCTCAGTTAGATTCCACACATTATTCATTGTGTAAATTTCTACAACTTAGCCTTGAGTCCCAGTTGCATTATTTGCAAATTTTAGGGAGACAACTTCTTCCGAGTGCTTTTTCGTAGAGTATTATAGGAAAAAATTCTTTTTAATCTTATAATTGTAATACATCATATCATGTGAAAGAAATTTCTTCATGAGAAAAACAAACAAAATTCATATCTGCTGTCCTTCCTGAAGGTGACTTCAGGTTCACCATTCTTCATTAAGTAGAGCACTAGTCATCAGGACTACTTCCAAATGTTTAAGACCTCATTGTCAAGGCCTGTAAAAGATAATTTCCTCAACGGAGTCTTCTTCACAGAAGAGCTTCCTAATAAAACACTGCAAAAATCTTCCTTTCAAAAGAAACTTCTCTGTATTTGTGACCAATAACTCGAATATTTCACCTATAAATAGAATTAACAGAAGAACTAACAAGATTCTAATGTTTTCACTGATCTTTTCTCTGCGATACCGCAGTAGTATAAAGTGATGTCTCAGTCACAGGATAGTGTCCTTTTCTTGTGCTAGTGCAGCCTCAGGAATAACCAATATCTTGGATTTTATTTTCTTAACTGTTTTCTTGTTCAACTTTTCCATTATATCAGGATATATGTTCCATTACAAATTCAGTTACTTCCCCAACTTCTCAAAATCCTACTTTAAAAAGAAATTTTTAAAAAACCAAACAACTGATACCAATTAAGCTCGCCACAGAATTAAGTAAAAATTTTGTTACTCAATCTAATAACTCCAGATATCTACAGGTATCACAGCAATGGGGAAAAAAGTGGACAAAAAATCATAGAATTATTAGATAGATACTATGTGTATGATTTTAGCTTATTTTAGGGATTGTCTTCATCCAGGCATTGTTTTTTTCATTCAATTTTTTTAAGTAGCAACAGGTGGTGATCCAAATTATTTTGGCTATTGCAGGCTTTACATTGCCAGCTGGCATGCTCTCCAGCCTCCTAAGAACGCTTTTCTGATCAGAGCTTTTCAGGGGTTACCATGACAAACATCTGGTAATTGCATGGGACAGCAAACAGCCAAGTTTTCCCTATGTTCTCCATCATACATCTTTTAGTCTACATTCCAAAATATGTATCTTTTTATGTTGCAAAAAAACATGAATAATATTATAAAAGATGTACTATTTTCTTCTGTCTTTGGACGAGAAAGATACTGGAATGTGTGTCTCTTTATAAATAAGAGAATACTCTCACAAAGAAGTCTATTTCATTCTACTTGATGCACTAAAAAAAAATAAACCTTCTAACAAAAGATTGTTGCTTTTTGATTTTTTAAACCACTTTCATTTGTATTCTGTTACTTTGTGCCTGTGCTCAGTTGTATTTGTTCACAGACTCTTCAGTACCAGCAGATCTACTGAGGCTCTGAAAAATGTGAGTATAACTTGACAGTAGTAGTAGCTACCTTAGATGTACTGTACACATGGGTTTCATTTCATTGAAACACTAAACCCTTCACACAGGAGCTCCCAATGTTTTCACCATAGCATCCAGCAGGGACCACATCCCTGTGCTCTCCATCCTCTATACTTTCATGCACCTCCAGTCTCAAACTTGGAGGAACTCCAGACACACTTTTGTCCCTCAGAATCTGAGTAACTAGACTCAAAATCTTCAAGGGAAAAATAAAAAAAAAAAATAAAAAAAATAAATATGGCAAACCATCAGATCCATATGTTCAGAAGAAACCAAGAAGTAATCCAGTTCTAAGTATGTGTATATTTGTATCTTGCTTAGGATGATGTCAAGCAGCTAGTTCACAGAGAAGATACAAACTGAAAAGTATCTCAAAATTCAAACAGCATGTCTGATCCCAAGGTCTCAAAGTTCAATTGCGAGAAAATGTAGGAGATGAGTTCCCGGCTGCGGGACTTTTGCTAAAATATGTTGCCAGAAGAGCTTATATTCCACACCATCATAACGCTATTTGGAGATTTTGCCTTAATGTCTAATACTATCTTCATACAATTGGCAAATTCTTTCAGAGGCTAAAAGAAGGTGAAACTGATTTTCTCTGGGATCATGCATCAAAGCATTATTGTGCAGCTGAGTATTCTGCTGAAGCAATTCAGTATGTGCAAGTAGTTCAATATTCCTCAAGTCTTCACTATGGTCACTATGATAAGCACTCACTGCCTTTTTTGTTTTTTTCTGGAGATGAAAAAAGGTGATTTCAGCAGCAAACATCATAGTTCAACATTTGAACTTCCATTCCTCAGCTGATCAGAGTGTGAATCAGAGGCAGGCAGCTCCTGCCACCATAGATGTTAGTGTGCTGGGTGTTGGGAGCAGTTCCTAACACCTTGTCCCTGCTATTCTTATTACCTGCACCAGCAATCTAGCTCCTACCACATCTGCCTCCTCACACTACCAAAGCAGCATCCCAGACTTCCAAATTGGGCTGGACTAACTCTTCCCCACTCTCTTCATTTCTGGGTAGGTAATAAGCACAGCACATGTGACAGCATAGCACAACTGTCCCTTTCATGCCTTCTAAATTAATTTTCAATTTTAGCTGTTATTGTACATCTTGCTCTCTTGGTCAATATCACATCAGCTCCCCCAGCAAGTTTCCCACACCTGTTCTGTGGCAAGTAAAGAAAAAATGCTATTTTCACAGAATCACAAAGCAACATCATAGTTGAGGTTGTTAGGCAGCTCTGGAAGTCATCTTATCCAGCCCTCACTGCTCACATAGAGCCAGTGTAGCTTCACCAATGCTAAACAGAGGGGAGGTACTATCACTCACAACCTGCTGGCAACACTCTTCCTGATGGAGCCCAGGACATCATACGCCTTCTTTGCCTCAAAGACACATTTCATGCTCATGTTCATCTTGGCATCCTTTTCTGCAAAGCTTCCACCTAGTTGCCCCACTCAGCATACACTGGGGCCTGGGGGTTGCATTTGGTGCCAAGAGGACTTTGCACTTCCCCTTGCTGAACTTCATAAGGCTTCTATCAGCTCATTTCTACAGACTTATACAGCCTGAAGCAAGGAGCAGAGAGTGCATGGGTGCAATTCTAGGGCTGGTCAGAGCAATTAAGGCCCAGTGTAGCAGTGAGGGTCCTCACAGTGCAGCCTGTAACTTCAGTAAAGATGCATCTGAAAATCTGAGGTCAAGCCAGGTCACACAATTACTGACACAAAGAAGGATGAAGCATTATTGCATTATGTCTTTAACCATAATTTACTGATGAGCAAGGAAGGTCCACATAAGTGCCTAAAACCTTTACAGGGGATCTGAAATATGCCTTGGGGATGAAAATTTTACACTACTTCACATTCTAAAACTTCTTTTGAGGAAATGGACTCCTTGGAATGAAACATGCAAGAGAAGCTGCAGAAAACTGGACACACAGTTTTCCTCATTATCAGCCAATCATGAAGATATCTGTATTCAAGTAATTTTACTAGCAAATGTGAGTAGTAAGCAAACGGTGCTACTAAGTCTTTAGTCAATATTCTAAATGCATTTAATGAAGAGTGAAACACAATGAATTTATAGTTTCCTCCTAACAGAATTAATAAAAGAAATTTCTTTTTTTGTAGACATTTAAAGCACAAAATTATCTAATCTACAAGTGGGAGGACATGAGAAATTGAAAGGATCCAGACTGGTAAAGCAGAATTAAAAACTGTCATATGCAATTTAAGTGATACATGAACATATTAAAGCAGCTGGTATTTAGTCTAGTCTGATACTTCCTGTTGTTATGAGTTTACTCTGTAAGGGAATGGAATGTTCATTAATTCCTAAGTTTCTACATTCGTTCTGTGTATTGGTTTTACAGCACTGGGAAGCCAAAGTACATCTTACTGCCCTATATTTTCATGAGCATAGCCACTAAACACAGGTTAGGACTGGCAGAAAAAGAGGCTTAGTGTATTGGAACTTTCTGATGTATCTGGACTCTGTGGTCTAAAGGACTCAGAAACTTGTGGCATTCCAATCCAGACTTTCTGAGATATTAAAATTAATTGGTGGAGACAACAGATACAGCTGAGTATAAATCAATGCTAGATTCCTGACTTCAGAAAGAGTAGTGATGTCTCTAATATTCAATAATACATTCAGTACACACACCAGTATGAGAAAGAATGGTAAAGTTTCTTTTGTCTTACAGACAAATGAGTCTGCAAGATTTCATCACAAAGAACTCTTCAACTCCTTCAAAAATGTAAGAATGTATTAACTTTTTGTACATCCTGATAATTAAATGCTTTTGTAAGTCTTTTTTGGGAATCCTGAACCTGGTGACTGTAATGTTCTCATTCTGATTTCCACAGCATCTCAGCCTAACTCTTGTGTTCACTGCTTTCACATTGGACACAAGAGAAAATAATTTTAGTTGTTCTCCAAGTAGTCATTCTTTTAGACAATATGGACTTAAATTGCTCTTCAAAATGTCTTGGAAGTTGGTTGAAGGTCATTATCTTACTCTAAACCATATATTCATAAGTTCTCATAGTTCATTATCCTAACCTGGAAGAAGAGTAGCCATATTTTTCTTCTTCCAAGAAAAACTATTTTCCTTGCTTCTTTATTCCTAAGTCTGTTTTGTAGATCGTCTGGAGCTTTTCTTAGCTTTAGTTATAAATGAGGAGAATGTAGAAGTATAAAAATATTCAAAATCTTCAGATGAAACTTTACAAATCCATGCATTTTAAAGCAAATGGAGCAGGAGTATGCTTAAATCCAAAAGCCACTGCCAGTGTCCAAGATTCCCTCATTTATTGGCAGGATGACCTGGCTGCATGAGGTTGGCTGACAACATCAGAAAGTTAAAATGTCTTTTCTTGTACCATCTTCAGAGGAACCCATGAGACTTTCTGGCACTCTCTGAAGGAATTTCAGAATGCCTCCAGACCATCAATACTGAAAGAGATGGACAAATTCACAGCTTTATCCAGAAAATATGATGAAAATTGAAGTTGCAAAATAATTTTACCAAATTCAAGAACATAAGAAAAGTTAAATGACTTTTCACTGGGAAAAAAAATGTAGTTTGATAACACAGGTTGGATAGCAAAATTCTTGTAGAACTTGGAGCAAAAATATCAATATATTCAAAACTTACAAAGCTATAGGCCAGGTTAACCTGTTTGAATATTTAATCTATGCAGATCAAAAAAAACCTGAGCATCCTGCTATGATTCCTCAGTCAGTTGTGAGAAAATGAATGCATTTCATATAAAAAAGAACCATCATCAAAGAAACTGAATAAAAAAAGCCTTAAGAGTCTAAGGAAATTGTGCAGTTATTCTGCAAGTTATTTTCCATGCTTTCAACAGCAGCTTTGAGGAGCACTGTGCTGGAGGGATTTTTTTCCTCTTATTTAATCAAAATTTTATACTTTACAGAATTGTTAAATAAAGTAACAATGGATACATTTTCGAGGGCAACAGATTAAAGAAAAGGAAAACAATTTTCACTGTGGACATCTAGTGAAAATATTTAGAACAAAATCAACAAACAATAAAGTGGAGATCTTGCAGTTAGTGTTGCTATCCACAACACTGCAAACAGAATAAATGAGAAGGTGGACTTACCTTTGCTATATTTCAAGAGCACTGGACAAAGATTTCACTAAACAAACCCTATTCTGGAAAACCCAAAGCAGAAACCAAGACAGGTCATTCCAGAGGGACTGGAAAGGGTTGTTGATGCACCAACTTTACAAATCAACAACTTTCAGAGATTAAAGGTACTGGCCCACCATAAGGTTCTTTAGGAGCTAATCTCTCCTGTAAGTATTCAACAGTGCAAGGGATGGACTGGATTTGATTGGACAAAACCTATGAACAGAAAAATAAGCAAAACTGTTCAGTCTGTGTAACTATAGTAGACCTAACACTTCAGCAGAGACTTGTTCCAAGTTCAAACAGCTTTCCAAATGTATGCATTTTAAATTTATTTATGTGAAAAACACCTGGTGAACACATAGGAAAAACTGAACAGTTTTACTCCTTTTGAGAACTCAGGAACAGATTTTAAAGTACAGAAGACTCGGTCTCTGGTCTGAGCAATGGCAGCAAATTTCATTTTAAAAAAATGTGGTTTGCTCTTCTTTTTTTTCTTGAAAATTGCTAGCAAGTAAAAATCACTTATTTATTTTTTCTATTTATTCTCTGTAGGAGTTAATACTACTGATCACTGTGTAATGCATAACAAACATACACATATACATAGTACCTCACCAGAACCTTTGAAATATCTGTCATTAAGGACTTGAACTACTTTTTTGCAGCTTGACTAATAGAACACAGTGGACATAAGAATACACTGACCCAGCCAAATTAAATATACAGCAAGAACATACATAAATTAGTTCCTTCTTCTCAAGACATATTAATTTAATTGATTGCCCAGATTTTACACTTTAACTATTTTACCATTCACTGACTTTACTTATATTAGAATTTAGAAACAAAGAGACAGATAAGTGATCTGTGAAAAGCTTTCTACTTTTTCATTACTCTTCAGCAACACAGTTTGAGCAGCTTATTAGAAAAACATAAGAAGGTAACATATTCCAACCTCAGCAGTCTCTAGTTTCATTACTTTCTGGCACTGAGTGAAGGTAATAGAGCAGTGATCTTGGAAAGAACACATATGCCCCCTATAGATTTAATGCATTCTTGCCACAGAAAGATGGAAATAAATAAAAGGATCATTAAGCATTGTCCAAATAAAAAATTCAGTACTAGAAAAATTATAGGACATATTTCCATAGATATGTTTGCATACACAGAAAGCAAATAGGAAATTATTCTTTAAAGCTTAAACATTCTCCTGCCCAAACCCCTTTTCTTTTAAACATAATTCTTTTGGCCTGCACAACACAGCTTGCCCCAGGTATTACTTTTCCTGAGCAATGTTCACTCCTTTATGTTCTATTCTTTTGTTCAGAGGCTTTCCCAACACTGAAAGGTGTTTAGAAACAGTGTAGCATTTAATTCTGAGTTTATGGTAATGTATCACGCAAACTTATAGCACTGTATACATGGTTTATAAAAGTATTGCTGCAGTTGGCTTATATTTTTAAAAATAGATCATAGATTTTACTTCTTTTAGCAATAATGGAATGCTGTTTTGGAAATACCATTAGCATTCAGTTCAGTGCATTATTATGTATGTATGATTAGATCTGCAAAGGCGGGCAAACATAGGCGATAAATATTTAATGGTTTCCCCATAACTAACTAAAATTGAGGAATGAGCCCTTTGTTTGGTCTCTAAAAACTAGTAAACTTCAATTAGCCTGTAGTTCAGATTCCACATCTAAATTCCCTCTGGTATATGAGAGCAAGTATGACAATTCTGAATAAAGATGAAGCATGGCTTCTTATTCCAAGGTACCTAATTCATTCTTACCTCAGTGTTCTTAAATCCCACAGTTTGATGCCATCACCCGCAGCTGTGGTCAGGAAAAGGTTGTAAGCTTCAGGTTGCTGAGCACTGAAGGACGATCCCTGTAAAACAATAAATCGGTTTCGGGTGACTATTCTCATGGCATTATTTATAGAATCATAGAATATCTTGAGATGGAAGAGATCCATAGGAATAATTGAGTCCAATTCCCTGCTCCTTGCAGAATTATGCCATATGATTAAAAGCATTGTCCAGATGCTCCTTGAGCTCTGAAAAGCTTGGTGCTGGGACCACTTCCCTGGGGAATCTGGTCCAGTGACCAACCACCCTCTCAGTGGAGAATTTAGTCCATCTAAGAAATATACAGCAAATATTTGTTAGGTTATGTGAAAAAAAAAGCTTGCCTGCACACATGCAAAGGAGCAAAGTGTGAATGTGGAGGAAGTCCTATAACCCAGTCAGAGAAATGGAGCACAGCCTCGACTCCTCTCAGTGCTGTCCCAGGACAGCCATGACCCCTTTGGTCCAGGGATGACACCCACCAGGATGCCCAGTGAGACAGGCTATCTGGGACATCTCACAGACTGATGAGGATTACTAAAATCAGGATATGGGATCCATCATATGAAGCAGAGGAAGATCTATTTGTGATTGTACAAGACATTATGGGGATGTTCAGGGAAGAAAATAAGAACAGTGGAAGGGAGGGAGCAGAGGTTAGTTCAACAATTAATTATAAGACACGGTTATCCCTGGGCTATGCATCTAATTTCCATTGACTTCAGTAGCAATTGTATTCATTCATCACATGACTAATTTTGGCTTCATACTTTTAAATTATTAAATCCAGTTTAAAACCTCTGATATTTTAACATCTACATTGGCAAATCCCAGCCTTTTGGCTGGCTAAAAACTTCTTTCTCCAGGGAACCAAACTGAAACAGTTAAAACATTTCCTTTCCTTTCCTTACCATTCCCTTTCTTGATTTGGCTGAATACATCACAGAAACCTCAAGGTTATTTCCTGCAATCAGTATTTGACTGCCAGGAATCTTCTATTCATTATGAAAGCTGGTTCATAGCTTGCTATAAGAGATGAATTAAAATGTACTGTGCAACACATTTCCCAGAAAAGTCTACACATTCTCACATTAGTTCTGGATAACCATAACAAAAAAAAAAAAAAAAAAAAAAAAAAAAAAAAAAAAAGAGTAATGCAAAAGACAAAGATGGTAGTAGTCCAAAGGTCAGTGTCCATTAAAAGTTACAGAGCACCCTATTTGGTGCTTTTGAAATTTTTGCTCGCCATCCTTTGCTATCCTTTGCTTCAGTCAGCACTGGTCACAGAGTCCAAAATAAAAAATTCTTCAGATACATAAATATTTACTTTGTGCATTACTCCTTTACTATAGAATACACAGAATACAGTAAAAAACTAAGGGTAAGAAGTGCAATCAATTGTTTTCCTTCTCTGCCTTGAAATTTTGTCAGCAATATACTTTACTCATACTTGTATCTTCAAACTACATTTGCTACTAAATATTGATATAAAAGACAAGAAAATATATACTAGTCGGGATAATATGCAATCACTTTCCGAATTTGAATTTGAAACACTGTTTTTTATAGTCCATCAATTTATGATAATCTATTGTTTATGAGAATCTGATGCAAAATGTAGGATATTCCCCACACTTTTGAAACTATCCTTTCATTCTGATAGACAAATCCCTTTCATCTGCCCCATCAGCCTCCTATAATGCCTCCACTGTAATCCCTTCTCAGCTTCTCTCTAGATTAACTACATTGCAACCTTCACATAAAATTTGGCCTCAAGGAGGATATGGTTCTACGGAATCCCTCTTTCCTTCACTAATTCCGTATCAGCACCATTTATGTCATCAAAGGAGTGCAGCTGGCTTATGCTAAAGGCATCGATCAATAGACATATCGGAAAGCACATATCTTCTGTTGCTCTTACACTTTTGCCAACATTGTAACTACGGTTAGGAAAATGTTAACTGACTGAAACTTTCCAGTTACCCATTACATTTTTCAGTCTTCACATCAAGCAGACTTCTTAACTAATGAACCGATGAATTTTGAAACAAAATGGTCTGAACAGAAAACTGAAAATTTTGCTGTTTCTGTGAAAATGAGTGTACTCTATAACTCTGCTAGCAGAACATAATATCATCCAAATATTTGTGGCTCACAATGACTGATTCCTGTTGAAAGAGTATGTTTTGCAGCATTACAAACATATTATTAACACTGAAGCTCTGAACTTTGTGGTCTGGTCTCAAGTTGCCATCTATTTCAATATATCAGATGTTCCTAAACTCTAAGATAGGAACATGATTTTGATATTTCAATCAAAATTAATTTTACTATGTCCCTTTATTTAGTATAAAAAGCAACAGACTGTTATAATAAGCTTAATCCACACAGTGCAGGTTGAGATGAATTTCACACACTGGCAATTGCAAACAATCTCTAGAACAGATCAAAAGAACAATTTAAAATCAAAGTAATTACATGGCTAATTATATATACTTGCTACGGCTGTTTCTGTCTAAAATCAAAAATAAGAGTATCTCATGCTGATCATCTAGGTTTCTAGGATATTCCATGTATTTTATAATTTTCTAACAGGTTTCTCCCACATTTAATTGGAACATACTTTCCCTATTGTCTCCCAAGACCCTCAAAATGGGTTTTCTTTTTCATCCATTTAAAGAGTAAATTTAATTATTATGCCCATTTACTATTGTCCAGGTGGAATTAGAAAACGGTCTTGGAACATGAGAACCGATTTGCATTAATCTAAACTAGAAAATGCACTTCAAGAATATATATATAGCCATCACAAATGAGTATTTAGTTTGCACAATGAGACTATGAATAGCCCAAAGGAAAAGCTTCATAAATTTTGGGGTGAAGGCACTGGATCTTCAGCATGAACTGTCTCTCCACAGATTTGTTTCCACTGAATCATGTCTCATCACTAGAGAATCTTTGATTCCAGTGTGTTTCATACTTTAAGCTGGATGTAGTTTGTACACAGCGTTCTGCATATATTTATGTCTATAAAATATTTTAGCATATTATCTTAAAAAAACACAAATTATATTTGCTCTAATAACTTTAAACTATCCAATGTAATAAAATAATCGATGTGTAATTTTCCTATTGATTCATCTAAAGTACTAGTTTTATATAACTGAGAAAAAATAGAGAACCTTGATGCATAATTGTCCTCCAAAATGGTCAGTTTTCTTTGCTATACCACATACAACTAGTTTTTTTTCCCAAGTGATTACATGCCCACAGCGTTAAAGTTTTTCATGATTAAATAACCTGAAGGCACTAAGCTGACCCAGCAAAAAGAAAAGCCAGAATTTTAAGCCTATATGCATTACAAACTGTACTGAAATAGTTAGCACAATTTTAAGTGTTTTACCAGATCACATCTATAAGGAAAGCCCACAAAGAGTTCTACAACAGTAATAACAAGGAACTGTTTTAAACCCACAGAAGCAAGGACTTTCCAACTGGGAATGAAGCACCACATTCAACCAGACCTAACACAGCAGGCATTCCAGAACATATGGTACTATAAAAACTACAAACACTCAAATCTGTCTTCAAGGAAAAAATAAGAGCAAGGATGAGGGGTTTTAAGCCATCTCTTCTATGGTAGCACTGCGAAATTTTTTTTTTTGGTTGCTGTTTCCAAAGTTTCAGAATAAATCACACAGTGTCAGATTGAGCTCCTGAAGAGAACACTTACATAAGAAAAAATTCCTGTTGAACTACAGTATTACAGTCTAGTACAAGTAATGCAAAAGATAATAAACACTTCTCTAGTAGCAAGATCATTCAATCAGTCTCACTGCTCCCTCCTTTACACTAGAGAACAAATGAAATTTGTATGGACCTACCACACAGACTCATGTTCTTGCCCATCCTCCCCAATGTATAAAAACTTGTCAATTACTATCAATTCTACTTTTAGCCTCTGATTTCTTTTGTTGATGATGTTGTAGCGGTACTACAAATAAAATTCAATAAAGTACATACCTTATTTTGGCAGATCTGATGGACTGATCTAACATGAGCTTCCTGTATCACTGCTGTGCTGCAGCCTGCATTGAGATCAAAAACTTCCAATGCTCGGTTGCTGCCAGCTGTAAGTACAATATCTGTACAGTTCTCTGTGTTAAAGTCAAACTTATCTAAAGGAACAAAAGCATATAGACAGATAAAAATAAATAGATAAATAAATAGATACATAAACTCTGTTCTATTTATTGGTCTATGAACAACACCAAAAATCTTACAGCACTAAAAATTTATGTCTAAGGATGAAGTTCAACATCACAAAAAATTACAAGTTTTTTTTTACTCTAATAGAAAAGGAGTAGTAAATAATCAAATGCTACTTACTTTAGCTGATGTCCATGTCATTAAGTCCAAAGAACTACAAAGAAAATAAGAAATAAAAAGGATACAAGAATAGAACTCATTTACTGCTGAAAGACTGGTAATCTCCATTGTTGAGGTCATGGGAAATTTCTGTACCAATTTGCAAACACTCCTCTGTTTGTATCTGCAAATAATATCAAAAGAATGCTACTGTTAATGAATAAGTTATGATTTGTAGTCACCAGAAAGCTCCCACTGAACCACAAATCAAAATGCTTTCTTTCATTATTTAAAATTAAAGCAACAGAACTTTTGCCTTATTGTCAACCTCTATTAAAAAACTTGGTAACTAAACTCATCTGGATGAAAAAACCCATTATATTCATATACAGAAAATTTATCTTTCATCAACATGAAACTCTGAAACATTCCTGTATGTATACTGGAAATGCTGAAGAGAAAAAGTCTGTAAAGTACCCATGTTCAGAAAGCAGATATCCCACTGTTTTCAGTGTAGCATTTAATGCACTGATGATAGGGCAATCAGGAAGAAAATGAGGAGAAAACAGTGAGGAAAGAATGAAAATAGTGAGGAAAGAATAATTTCTACTTAGATGGGAAGAGAATAAGGTGCAGATCACACGCTACCAAAGACATTTTGTTTCCCAACACACACAAAACTATTTAAGGTCCTTTGGGTTACCTGCCAGCTCCATGCAGAGGTGACAAACATGTCAAAACCTCTAAAATGGCTTCAGACTTTTTTAATATTACATAAGACAAAACTGTGTTGTTATTCAATATAATTAGAACTTTCTGTTTGCTGAAATATATCCACATAGGCAACATGGATCTATTCTTACAGTAAACAGAAAAAATAACTCCATGGATATGGATTTGAATATTTGGGGCAAGAAGAGCATGATTTTCATAGAAGTCACCTTAGGAATACAGAGTTAATAACAACTTCACTGGGTCTGGTTGGGATGGAGTTAATTTTCTTCATAGTGGCTTGTATGGTGCTATGTTTTAGACTTGAGATCAAACCAGCACTGATAACACACCAGGGTTTTAGCCATTGCTGGACACTGTCTGCAGTGTCCAAAATAATTCCTGTGCAACAATAAATATTATACTTGCACTTTAGCATTGTGTGCATGAAAGTGCAAAAGTTCGTGCATGACATTCTGTAGGAATCATTACTGTTCCTTTCCAACAATGCTAAAAGTTTTCAAATCTGAAATCATTTGACAAAAGCAATATGGTTGTCAGCCAGATCTGTTCAAAAGGAAAATGCTTAGTGACTTGGTTTTTGCCTTTCATTGTTATTCTCTAACAATGGTCTGCTGATTTTTTCAGATGGACATCAGAACTACTTTAGCAGTGATGGAGAAGCAGAGCATAATATACAGTGTTTTGCAATTTGATCCAAGAACATTTGTAGTTTCCACAAGCACTTTATTCAAATACACTAAAAAATAAAGTGCACTAGACTTCAAGAGCAAATGATTTATCTCTATTTTTGGGTAACCTACCCAAGCTAACTTTAAATAAGCTGACTGATATAATAGGTACAATCTAACGAAGGCAGTATGAAATTTCCTCTGGTCCGATTTAACCCACTGAAAGAGGCTGATTAAAATGTTTAGGTTGTTCCCAAATGCAAGAACAATTGTTTGAATTGGCTGAAGTACCTTGCTTCTACACTGCAGACTGCTACACAGATAAATAAATACTTCACAGGCTATGGCTTCGGTAGAATTTCACATAGAAAGCAAATCAACCAAGAGTAAACTGAGATTCATCAAACACAACTTATGAGAAAACTGAACCAAGTAACAGGGCGGGAAGGGAGGGGAACAGAAGAGTACCCATTATTTTAAAAAAAGAGGAATTTTAGTATACTTAAGTTTTTGTTTTGTTTTGGTTTTTTTTACACAATCCATTTGCTACATGTCCTATACATGTTCAATTCAAAGTTTAAAACTCATTTAAAATTCAGGCAGGTTCTGCAGACATGCTGAGTTGGACACTGTACAGTCGTTCTTCTCTTAGAAATTGAAGTTTATGTAGCAATTTGGCTTACCTTTTTAGGTTTATTAATATCTCCATAAACTAAGAATTAATGAGTAAAACAAACTACGTAAGCAGATTATGGAAGAAAATTATTATATAATTCCGTCTCACAATTTAACATTTCAGTGAAGTTACACATGCCTCAATTCAAGAAAGCACTCCTATTCCTAAACACATTTAAGGTTGTGCTTAGTATGTTTTTCTGTGCAGCAGCAAAACTGTCAAGGAAGTAGATGAGGAAAATAGACCAGTTTTTCCCATCTAAGGATACAGCCCAATACTGTCTAATATCATCAACAGAGAGGACATACCCTTTACAATATCAATTAAGTGATATTCAATGTTGTAGCCCTAATTCTTTTTGTTCTCCCATTCAAAACAAAGATGTTTTGCAACTAGCTTTTACTATTTGTTCAGTTTTTTATCTACTCTATTATTTTTTCCCCCTCAGCTCACCTCACCACACACAAAATCCCAGATCAAACTGTATGAGTACTTTCACTGGTCTGTTAATGAGAAATGAACTCACCGTTTTAGGTCATCCTTGGTGGGATCTAGATGGAAACTTAGCAGATGAAATTCAGCTCCACAACACAGCAATATAAATGTATCTATAAAATAAAACTGTGCAAAGCGTACAGTCTTACGGAACTTCTCTTTACCCTGAAACATAAAGGAATTTGTTAAGAATGGATTCAAATAAGTATTTTTTGTCTGAGATTCCTGGTGTTAAGGCAGAGCCTCCCTGTCATCATAGGCCAGAAAGTTAAACTACTACATAGTAGCCCCTCTTATTTTTGACATCTATTACTCTAAAAGAAAATATTTCACTCTGCTTAAATTATCTGGCAGTATATCTGTAGTCAATTGAATCCAATACAATCTAGCTTCATACACTGAATTTCTTTTTTAATTGGGGAGTAGACTAAAGTCAAGCAGAGCTGAGCCAATGAAAATACAATGTACAGACCAGACAATAAAACCAAAACTTCCAGACATGCCTAATAGGGTTTTTTTTAACAAGGTTTATTTTTTTCTTTTCCTAAATTACCATGAGAAAAACCTAATTTGGAGTCAATGGAGATCACCCAGATCATTATATCTGTGGGAGTCACCACTCAGTAGCTCTAGAAATTGGTTCTTTCTACAAAACTTTTAAAACAGAAGTGAAAGTACAAAACAGTGTTCTCTGTGTCCAAACCAATGGAAGTTTCCAATTACCAGAATTAGGGCAGGTTCCTTATTGTAGACTGACCAGACCCTTAAAGTTCTGTCTTCTGATGCAGAAACTAACCACTTCCTGTCATGGCTCCAGCCAACAGAGTTAACTGCACCATCATGACCTAATAAAAATAATAATGGAAATATCATAAAGCTCATTTCTTTCATTAATAAATTTCTCTGGAGTTACTTGTATTGTTTTCATATAATTATGCACAACATTAAAATACATTCTAAGTACAGGTTTCAAATGTTTGGATTAAAATTGGTAACAGTGAACCAGTTATTAAAATTTTCTTCCACCAAAAACCACAGGAAAGTGACTTTCATTAATAAACAGAAAAAGATAATTCCAACTCTAATTTTTTAAAGTTATTGGAAGAGCACTTTCAAGAAATATCCTTGAACTTAAATTTAAGCAAAGACTCGGTATTGAAAAAAGAATTGGAGTATTATATAATAATGAAATTTTTAATTAAACATGGTTTGGAAACCCCTTAAGACATCAAAAATAGTTGAAATGCTTTGTTTTATTTATTAACCTTTTATTACTGAGCTAGTTATTTTTTTTTAAAATAAGATGAGCATGCCACTTCAATGGCTTGTTAAAAACAAGATTGTAAACTTACAAAGAAAAAATTTAAAAAGCCAGAAATAATATTCAAAAGCTAAAATTACTATTTTGATCTAACATTATGTTGAAGCTGATAAAAAGATCAAAAAAGAACATGCCAGACAAATTTTACAGACTTTGATGCATGCTATTGCAATTTGTCAGATGAAGTCTGATGAATTTCAGCTAGCCTTAAAACATTTAAAGTTCTTATGCTGCCCTCTTGTGCACATTTTATCTTTGGTCAACACAAGTTTTATATTTAAAAATAGTTTGCTTTAAATTACAGGAAGGGTATTAAATGTATCACAGCCACTGAGATATTTCATTTTGTAGACATATGTCTACAAAAAGTTTTATAAATAAGATATTTTAATTCCCAGTTACCAAACAGCTGTAGAATTTTCACCAGAAAGCTGAACAGGTACTGCACAAATACACATGTAAGTATTATTCTTATTTTGTTCACAACACAGCTTTATTTAAAGGCTTTGATTTTCTAAAAATATTTGGAAGCCTTGATTAATCTGCATTAAAGGAAAAAAAACCAACAAAACACAAAACCAATCAAACAAAGAAACAAAAAAAATAAAACCACAACAGAATATACAAAACAGTTTTCCAAAGTAGCAAGGAACCTGAGAAACTTTAGGAAAATCTGAGTTCTGGAAAATTGGAAGAGCCATGCAAAAAGCTTAAGAATCTCTGCTCTCTAGGCCCCTCAGTCCCAAAGCACAGTGAAGGAGATGCCAGCTGGCTTGAAAGAGCCCAGTAAAATTCAAAACAGGCATTACTCAGGATTCCCCAGTCCTGGAGCACATTGAGAAGAATAGCAGCTGGTTTTGTAAAAAGACTTCTTCAGAAAGGCCGTGCTGGCTGTAACTCATTGCAGCTGTTCAATATTACCTGCACTTCACCACAAGACACAGACACCTGAAGAGTCACTACTGAAGAACTACTTAAAATTGTAACTGAACCCTTCAGGGAACAAGGCCTGAATAAATCAGGCTAACAGAAAGACTGTTGTTATACCATTCTTTGATGCTGGCTTATAAATCCATGATTTTTGACAAGCAGCAATATTCATATGTTAATGCTGTCTTGAAACTGAAAATTTTAGCAAAATAAATACAATTTCTATTTCTTGGAAAAAAGAAAATTTTAGATTGCCACTGACTGCAGCTCTAAGTAAGAATAATGCATCATATTTTTTCATATAAAGGCATATATTATGACAGTTCTAAAACAAGAGCATCAAAAGTAGAAAGTAAACAAACGACTGCATGGTAATCTGAATGGCACAGAAGAGCAATGTAAATGAAACAAGTAGGCAACTAATGTGTTGTGGTTCCTAACCCCATGCTTCAGTTTACCTGGAAGTTCAACATTTATGTTGCTTTTGAAAAGACTACATGCATAGTAGAACGTGGTTTACATTGGTTTTCAGATTTGTGCATCATTAAAACCAAAAAGACACAAATTATTAAAGGCGTCAATGAAAACAAATCGGTGAAAAACTTAAGAACTTGCTATTGTAGAAGAAAAAGATCCCATTAATCTGTCCACAAGGCATATTTTCATCAATTTCCTCACACAAGAATGATGCACAATGCCAGTAATGTTGCCTCCTTAATGTCACAACTTCTTCCACTAAATATAATGAAAATTAATGAAAAAGAAAAACTGTTTTCATAAATCAGTTGCAGAGTTATTTACTTTGAAATAATTATCTAAAACATCTTTAAGTAGTCCTTAAGTATTAAGTATTAAGTTTTAACACTTATTTAGGTCAGCTAGTAAAAACCATTCATTTTCCATTATGAGCTTTCACAGAAAATTAATTTAGCAGCACTGATTTAAAGCCATAACACTTATGGTTATTAAAAATTTAACCAATCGTTCCTGTAGAAATTTAGACATAATCTGGTGTTTAAGACTCATTTAAAAGCATATATGTTTACACATGAATACACCTCTGTAGCTGTGGATTTCTTCATAGGAACAGTCCCTCTTTGTTTAGATAGTTATTCTCTAGAAGTCTGGAGTTTCAAAGCAAACACATCTTTTGCCAAGTCATCACAGTCAATTTTTGGCTAATAAACTATCAGAATATACTACTACAATATACACATGTATTATTATTGCAATATATTGCCTTTATTGCTTCTCTTTAATTATTGTAATATACATCAAGATGAAGATTTCAATATATATCTCATAGATAACTTCTTACCTCACAAAAAATTGAGAAATGGGAACATCTGGTAGTCAGCTTAGTTCTAGGACAAAACTAAGCAATCAGAGAAATAAATTTTGCATCTTGAATCATCAGTACTCCCTCTCTCTTGTTATCAGGGTGATGTAAGTGGAATCCTTGCCATTTTAGATCAAACTCAACCATATACTATATTCCTTATAATTTAATTCAAAAATTTACCTGAAAAAACATTATGCACTTCAGTGAGACTGGAATTGAATATCAGCACAGTTTTATCAGCCTGGCCACAAGCCAGCAGCTCTCCATCCCCTATAAAGAAGAGCATCCAATGATTTATGACTGAAAGCAAAAAGGAGCTAATATGTTGCTTCTTTTAATCATAAAAATCATGTATGTCACTACAACAAAACAAAAAACAGATATTCATTTCATATGTTTAATGCTGATTTAGTATGAACATCACAAATAAGGCCTGAAGAAATTGCTTGGATTTTGTAGGCTAATTCATTTCTTGTCCTGACTCATTCTCTAAATAACAAAATTTTTTAACTCAAAAAAAAAAATCTAAAATTTTTTATGAACTGTGGTTATTTAAGTGTGTGTGTGCATGTATGGGTGTGTGTGACAGAAAAGAAGAAAGATGTTTCTTCCTCAAACTAAAAGAAGATTTATACTTAAAATGTACTAGCAAAACTCTCTAAGGAGCAGAGATGGCTGGAATATATTTTAGCAAAGTTACAGACTGCATCGAATTGCTTTCATTTTCTGAGGATGAAAGTTGTTCTTGTCCTCAAAATACTTACAAAGATTTATGTTTTTAAATATTTTGAAAATATTTGGCCTTGCAGGGTCCACATTAACATTATTATATACATGACAATGCTTGATTGCTAATCTATGCTTTCAGAAAGCAGAAATGCTTTCTGCTTAAATCATACTTATATTGGAATTGACTAAACCTATTGCAAGAGTCATTTATCCAGAGCATTTAAGAAAAGTGCCTGTCTTTGGATCATACAGAAGAATTTCTTTTTTAATATTTCAATTTATAATAATTTAATAATATTTATATAAGAAATATTAGTATTTTGAAACACAACGTCAGTATTTAATACACCCTGATGAAACTAAGTAAATGTGTTAGAAAATAAATTCCTTAATGAAAGAACTCTTAATTTTCAAGTAGTAGTGGGAAAGTCAACAATTAGATTCAAAAGGAAACAAGACATAAAATCAGAAATAGAATCCTGATGTCTATATAGTAACAGCTTACATGGTTTTACAAGATAAAAAATTATCAGTATAAAGTATGCAGTATTACCAAAAAGTTTTCTGTGAATTTATCCACAGTATCCCCAGTCTTTAGAAACTATGCCACACAAATTTTGGATTTCTTTCTACACACTGACAAAACTGCACTTTTTTAAAAGCCTGTACTTACCAGAATATTGAACACAAAAAATTGGAGTTGGTTTACAAGTAACAGCTATCTCTTTCTCATATTTGATTGGAGGATGACTTTCCAAAGGATATTCTTTATTTTCACTTCAAAGAAGGAAAAAAATAAAGAAACCAGTACATTTTTATTTCAGTTATGAAATAAATGTGGCTTTGGGAACTATTCTAAATATCTTTACATAAAAATATGCTGGAAAAAAATTGTTAAATCCAAGGTAAAAGCCAAATTAATTTTAAATTGTCATATTTAAACTACTCCTACCACTATGAGTTGTGAATTCACAAGACCAAGAATTGACATAGCCTGGCAAAAAAATAATTTCTTAAGTAACATAGCTATTAAAAGTATTTAAAGAATACTGTAAACTCGATATTGCTTACAAAGACCTTGTGACAAAATGCAATATTAACTAAAAAAAAAGTTTAACTAAAAAACCCACACAAAACTTAAAATACTAAGTAGCTTAACCTATATAAACAGTGCTAAACCAAAGCTGAAATTAACTGAAGTACTCATCTATGGGCTTTCTATGTGTGCAAGGTATACAAGGTTTAGTCTTGAGCTATTAAGTGGATTTCTTAACACTTCAACAGCTCTTTTTAAATGAGAAAAATTATGGCATTAATCATTCTTCACGATCATGATTGTATTATATAAAACAAAGACTCTGTATAACTGTAAAGAGAAAAAAATATGTGCAATATCCCCATTTAACATTCCACACAAATTAGCATGAAAACACCACCTTTAGAAAAACATTTTTTCTTTGTGATCAGTGATAAAGATTCCACTGGACAATTTGTACTATTACACATACTCTGTTTATATCCATTGGAGTAAGTTTGTATAAAGGTAATAAGATCTTAGGGGTGAATGAGGGACATGATCTGAAATCACTTCTCCCTGTGCCACACTCAGTTATTTTTCAGACTAGAACTGCAGCTTCACAACAGATTGGGACTCAGCTTCCAACCATACTTAGCATCTGTTCTTCCTACCAACACAAATATAAGAAAATAGATATGCATATTTTCTTTTATATGAAGCACTCAAATTCAATTCACAGTCTGATAAACCAAATCGCTGCAATGATAAATTTTCTATCAAATTTACCAACCCTTTTAGTTCTAGTTGCAACCTTTACTAAAAAGTTTCAATGACAGAAACATTTTTCATTTTTTTAATTTGTTTTAATTTCTTCCTACTCTAACAGAGTCGTTAGATTACCTACCATTTACAAATGGTCTTCCACTTTGATATCTCTTTTTTTTTCAGGTTAGTATTTGGAGAAAACATGGTCATTCTATGAGAGAGAAAACAGACACTCTTATATGAAACATTACACCTTGCATGGGAGAAACACCTTTTTTTCAAACAAAAGCAATCCTATTTCCTTCTTGCTTTTATATCTGTGGGTAATGTCAATAGATAAAAGAATGTACACTTTGATAACAATATAAATGTCTAATATTCTAATGCCTGAGTTTGGACCTTGACTTCTGTGAGTTATTTGTTGAATAGCACATTCTGAAGGACAAAATCCATACAAATACAGTTCTTAGACAATTCTTTCTGCAAGCTGAAAAAACAAGAGTCTAGCTAGATGAAAGAATCAGGATGCCAAATGTGGATTTTAAAAGGAAGTTGGCCAATGACCAGAAGCTGTGAACATTTTGGTTTACAATACGTTTTTAAATTTTTTTCTTTTATAACATCATAACTGTTTTTTCACAGGTGATTAATTTTACAATTGTTAGACTACATAGTTATGTGGAAAAAATATCACACACCAACAAGACAGGCGAAGCAGTAACATTTCTACTCACCGTGGTGCTGCTGTATATCCTGATGACTTAATTTTACTATGGAAAACCAATGGTTTATCCTTCACTGTGTTTGTCACTCCTGTAGGAAAATAATTTAATTTACATCAAAATGTTTTTAACATTATAGTTTTACAGTTAAAGTAGAGAGTTTTTCACATTATAAATACTTGATGTTTCCTTATGTTACAAAACCCTATCACCCTAATCACCCTAAAATAATGATTACTGAGAAAAGAAAAGATATATGAACTGTTACATTGTGAAACACCCCTCCTCCAATGCCATGAATGAGTAGGAACCTCTTTAAAAGTTGAAGTAGCAAGAATATTGTTCTGGATCATGTTTTTTCACCATTTCAGTTAGAAAATGTGTTTTCTAACTGCCTCTTCTTAGATTTTGTGTGCATTGGCTATAATGTATTCACACCCTATATTTGGACTAAGGAATGGATCTAAAGATCATTAACAAGCTGACTGGTGGGTACCTATTTGTGTCCCAACACAGCTCAGGTCATGGGCAATGTCTGCATGCCCAGTGCTGTACTAAGAAGCCCAGAGGGCACCCTCAGCTCCAAACTGAGTATTTCACATCAGCAGAAAACAAACTGAACTAACAAACACTGTAAAGTGGGAAATGTTGTTGCTATTCCCAGGGAAAAACTCAGATACATTGGGACACATTCACCTATGCTGAGGGTAGAAGTCACTTCAAAAGACACTAAGTATCCTTTCTCTTTAGGCAGCAATGAGGAACAAAACGGCCCTTCATGAGAAGCTCCCAGTACCAGATGCCTCAAGAGACCAGAGGATTTCATTACAGCACTCATCTCTCTGATCATGAGATGTCAACAAAGGCAGCACAGTTGTCAGTGCTGGCTGTCCAAGGCAGCCTGGAATTCTAGCTAAAACTCAGTAGATGTACTCTGAAAATACCATAAACCCCTAGAGATATAACCTTTGACATTCTAATGGGCACAGTAAGTGCTAATGGAATGAAAAACACTTTTTAAAAATATTTTTTTAACTTTATTGTTGCTAACCAAAAAAGTTACAAGTGGTTCAATGGCAACTGGATTTCAGATCTTCTCTTTTTTTAAGCAGTAGAATATTGAGACAAAAATTAATTTCCTAAACATCCAGTATTGGCAGAAGATTATTCAGAACAATAAAATATATGAAAACATCTGTTTGGTGTATTTCATAACCAAAGTTAAGAAAGAAATGACAAATTATACAGAAAAATTTACTGCATGCTATGGAAAAAGAATGACTTACAAAAATTTAAACCTTCTACACTCTAACACTTTTAAAATCCACAGGAAGTTCTCAGACAATGGTTTTTGAGAAAATAAAACTACTTATAACCACAGTTTTCAACTACAATTACATGTGTATGATATGAAATATTAATAGAAGTGTAAAATTCTTCCTACTGAAGTAAAAATGCAGTGTAATATATTTTTAAAACAAAAATTAACATACTGATTGTATTAGGCACAAGTCAGCTAGAAGTCAGCTACTGTTACTAAAAATATAACTTTATTATTAATTTCAGGATTGGTTTACACTTACCAACTGTTTTCCTAGAAGGTTGTTTCATGTTCTTCTTTAAACCTTTACACAATGGAGAACTTGCCAATAAAGTACACCTAAGTTATAAAGTGAAGAACAAAAAATTGATCAATGAATGCAATGAACAAAAATGTTAGATTAGAAAAAGATGTCAAAACTACTTTTTAGTTATTTATCTGCGTATGTGTGTTTACACATGCAATAGCAATGAGAATTTACTGAAAACAAGTTAGGCATAGTAGACCATTTATCAGCTCAGATACTCAGCAGCACGGGCAAGCCTTGGCCCTGATTCAATTTGCAGACCATTGCTTTTACATGTTAGATCCTAGTTTTGTGAATATTAACTGATGATTTTATTATAAGCACTGAAATCTGCACTTCAGTGTATATTACAGGGGTTTTGTCATCTTTAAGATGTCAGCATTTTCTCAGAAATCATTTCTAGGGACATAAAGGACAAGAAAGTAATAACCAGCAGGGATTCATCAAGGGGAAGTCATGCTTGATCAGTTTGATAAACTTCTGTGACAAAATGAGTGGCTTGGCAGATGAGGAGAGAGCAGTGCATATTGTCTACTTTGATTTCAGTAAGATTTTCCACACTGTCTACCATAAGAACCATAAGAACAGAGAAGCTGATGAACTGTGGTCTGGATGAGAACACAGTGAGGTGGATTGAAAACCAGACGAACAACCAGGCCCAGACTGTGATCATCAGTGGCTCAAAGTCTAGTTGGAAAGCAGGAGCCAGTGGAGTAACCCAGAGGTTATGACTGCATTCCATATGATTCCATGGGTATAATTCCATTCAACATCTGCATTAATAATCTGGATAAGGGAGCAGAGTGTACCATCACTATGTTTGCTGATGACTCAAAGCTGAGAGGGGTGTCTGAAAGAGCAGAGGTTGTGTTGTCATCCAGGGAGACATTTATTGTCTGCATAAATGGGCTGACAGCAACCTTGTGAAGCTCAACAAGGTGAAAGACAAAGTCCTGCAGCAGAGGAGGAATGAGCCCATGCAGCAGTACAGGCTGTAAGGCAGGCTCTAGAGCCAGGCTCTGTGTCCTAAACCAGCACCAGGACAAGAGGCAATGTGCAACAAATGAAACACGGGAGGTTCTCTCTGAACACTGGAAAACACTTATTTACTGTGAAGGTGACTGACTACCGGCATAGGCTGCCCAGAGAGGTTGTGGTTCTCCCTCTTTAGAATATGGTGGACATAGTCTAAAGTTGTTTGGACATTGTGGTGGGCAAATTACTCCAAGTGGCTCTGCTTGAGCAGGGTGGCTGCACAAGATGACCTGAAGAGGTGCTTTCCAAACTCACCCATTCTGTGATTCTGTGATTTCTCCATCTCTATACAACTAAAGCATGATAGGAAAAGAAGTAAAATCAAACCATGTCAACAAGTGGTACTGCAGAGAACCATATGATGCACTTTAGTGTCAGATAAACAAATCTATCATCCAACATGGAGAGAAAACATTTAATTATTCTGTACCTGGCAATAACTGATAGACTTTTCTCATTTCCACATGGGAGAATACCACTGTGCTGAGTTCTCACCAATGCAGCAAGGTTAACTTCCAACACAGCAATCATATCTTCAAACATCGAGGTGATCAAGCATAAAACCTGTAGCAATTCCCACATTCCATTTACTTCATAATTTAAGTTCAAAACATATTGCATTTATAATGAAAATTAAATAAATTTCTGAAATTTATAAAAAATAGTCCAAAATATTAATGGATTTAGTCATGAAGAGCATTAAGTGGTAGAGTGTTTAAAGCTATCCTTCAAAAATATGCCTATGTTGCTTAAATGTGTTTTAACAAACTTACATACATAATAGTGACAGAAATTCCAACACCACCTACACTAGAGACAATTCTGCAGTAAGAGTTGTGAAAAAAGAAGTACACAGGGAAGATTGGCTTCAGCAACATGATGAGAACATGCTAAGAGCTGAATTTAAACAAAATCCTTCTCTAAAGAAAAAGACTTCTATGTTAAATATGTAGCCTAGACTGAGCTTACTTCTGTAGGGAAACTGCAACATCGAAAACAGAGTATACAGATAATAATGCCTTCCATTTTCTTAAAATCGCTTTTAGTGGCTTTCAACAGAAATTTTCTCACAACCCAAATAGTTTTGACAGATCCCTTAGAAGGATTCAGAAATAGCACATGCTAACATTTTTTTGAGAAACAAGGTATAACAATCTTTATTTTTTTTTTCCCTTAAAACATTTCCTCTGCTTCTCCGATAGTCATTCTTGACATTCAAGGTACACCCTGAACACTGTAACAATTCACCTTTTCCTTATTAATCACTTTAGACTGTATATAAAATCCAGCTTCAAACTAGCAGATTCCATAATGAAGAATCAACCTTCTTCAATGAAATTACTGTGTAATTCACATTAAATAAAGCAAAATGTGTGATTAATATTTATTGAAAATAGCATAATTTAACATTTTATTTAATAAATCACATTTATTAAAGCAATGCTTAGTGTATACTCACCCTTCCATTAGCTGCCTTCCTTGTTAATGCACATGATCTGGCAATCTGAATGCTGAGGTCACTGTAATCTTTACCAAGAAGAACAAAGTGCTATAAAATAATATCTGCATTTCAGAAGAAAAAACCTATCTCTAAGACACACACAAAAAAATCACTCATACTAATTTGGCATGACCCTAATCCACTGTCTTTAGAGAATATACTTCTATCTTACCCTCAAATTATAATGGAGTAGAATAACATTTCTTGTATTTAACACTTATGAACTGCAAAATTGAATAAAAATTCATTGCTAGCCACTACACAGATCTAGTGTCAATATATCTTCTGAAAAAAGTCACCAGGGCCAGGAAAACATAAAAAAACTATTAGGAAAAAAACATTCTTAAAAAACATTTGGTTTCTATTGTATTCTGCTATTTCACAACCTAATTCTTACACCATTTTTGTCAGATAACAAAAGCAATCACATTATGGTGTAATCATATATCTTATAAACATACCTCTGTAAGATAAAACAGCTTCTAATTCAAAGTTTGCCAAATTAATTATTAACAAGCCAGTAGAAGTTCCTATCCAAAAAAAAGTATTCTGGGAAGAATATCTGTTAAAACAAGGAGAAAAATATTTCTGGGTAGGATAAAGATTTTCTCATTTCCACACACAAAACAGTAGTTGGGGTTTTTTAATGCTCATTGCCCAGTCCCAGTACCACAATAATAAAGTAGACACGTAAAAAAATACATTAAATTCAAACCTTTTTTTTTCCAAACCTGTAGCTCAAAGTTTCAAGCAAAAATGGTGAAGTTTTGAAAACTAAAAGCAGAACACAATCCTTGATTTCATTTAAATGCTTCATAGCACATCTAAAACTGCACAGGAAATACTTTTCTTCAAAAATTACTGTGGTTTGTAAGAATTGGGAGATGTTGTAAAAGCACGGTATGCACAAAGAGAAAATTCAAACCAAGAGGCAAAGCCACTTATAGTTTACTTTTACCACTCATATGAACACCCAAAGTGCAGTGAAATTCAATGTATGTTTTTACATAATTAAAGTACAAGAGAAAAACCAGCACAAACTGAGGGGAAAAAACCCCAGGCAAGTCTGGAATGTCTGTCTCAGCCTGTGCTTGGTGGCAGCACTATTGCAGTTGGGTAATAAAATCCAGCTTCTGCAAGCACCACAGAGTAAACCAACTGGTTACAATTCAGTCAACACCCTCACAGAAGAAATATATTATCAAGCATAAGATAATTGAAACAAAATAACACTTGTCACTTTCCAAAAAACTAAAAACTTTTTGATGCCACAATAAATAAAAATTTATATCAACATTTTAATGAAATTTTCAAATAGGAGTCAGTAGATTTATTAGTTTTATTTTTTAAAATCAGACCACAAGAGTTGAAGTAAGGATAAGGAAAAATATGAAGCTGTAACTTGGTATGAAAAAAACCTCACCTTAGTGACTTAGTACTAAATTTTTTACAGAAAAAAAAAAAGGAAAAAAACCAAAAAACCCAAGTTTTTGTAGTCAAATATGTTAAGAAGCAGCAGACTGGAATAGACAGTTTCATTTCTGGTTTGTGATATTTTTACGTGATATAAAAAGTTTTATTTGTGGTTTGCACTGCTTTCATTACGGCAGTAACAGACTGGTTTAATTTGCAAATTCTTTGAATTATTTATAAAGAAGTGTCACTATCAAGCTATTATAAACACCATAAAGTGATATATCCAAAAATTTTAACTCATTCTCACTTTACAATAATAAAATCCATTGTGATGAGATTGCTCAATGTCAAAAAGCTTATGAAAGTGTGAGATGCCTAATTTTGGACATCAGTGTTCAAAAAAATGTTTCATTGTTGCTTTTCATTGCAGGCAGGAAAAGAAATGTATCAGGGATTGCTCAACTCTTCAGACAAATCTGAAGCACCCGCTAAAACCAACAAATGGCTATTAAAAAATAAATAGAAAAAAAAAATTATAAGCACAAAATCTCAAGCAAAAATATAATGGAACTGAATTAATAGTAAGAATTTAATGGCCATGGTTGTTTATAAGCAGAACAAAACCTTCACCTGAAATGTGATAGCTGAAAGAACAAATAGATCTTAGATGTACAATGCAAAGCAGAAACAGGTGGGTATGGGGGAGTGATGTTATCTCAATTCAGAAAATTATTTCAAATAATCTATTACCTTGGATCCATTTCAGGCAATCATGTCCCAAAAGGAGATTGAAAAATAAATGAGATTGAATTTCAGAAATTTTCAAAAGCAAATGTTAGAAACATTACACAAAGCATGCCTTCTACAAGGCACAAATTATTTTATCCAGAAGTGCAACTTGTTCATGAGTTGTAATTTACTGTCCAAGGAGGGAACTTCATAGTGGCTGGCACTGGACCATTAGAGTGAGAAACATACTAAAAGCCAGTATATGAGAAGAGAATAATTCAGATGGGAAGTAAAATTGAACGAGTCAGTTCCTGGAACAACTTCAATAGGGACATGGTGGATTCTTTGTCGCCAGAAAACTTGTCATGTTTAAAAATGTGCTGCTGTTCAAATCAAAGCTACAGCTGTGACGAAGACAAAGTTTTGACACTTTGAGAGTGGTACTATACAAGCAATAACACAGACTGTAATAATTCATCATCTGACCTTCAAGTGCTGTCACTGCATTAAAGTATGCCTGAGATGTGCATGTTAAAAATCACAACTTCCTTCCTCTCCGTGGTGGTACTTCTAACTGTGCAGGCATCATGAAAAGAACTGTGAATAATTACTTAAATTTAACATAAAGATAACCAAAATTGTCCTGGACTCTGGATATTTTTCTTCTTTGTTTGTCAAAAGTTGTTTATATATCTAACCAGAGACTAATCAGTTCCATCTGAATAACCCACCACAGAGCAAAGGTTAGGACAAGAGTTTTCTAAAACATGATATGGCTAATAAATTTCTACAAGTGACAATCATAAATTACAACACAAACAGGTTGTTCTTGTGGACAGTTCTTGTTGGAACAGATCTCCAGGTGCCTGATATTATGGTTAAACTTCTCTTCAGGAAAGAAATGCAATGTAAGGATTAATTCTACCTGCCCAACCAATTCCATGGGAATGAGTAAAAGCATTATGTTCTGAAATATCTGTCCCTCTGACAGAAGTTTGACTGGAGCAGGTTACATAGTTCAAAAATTATTTAAATTTGGAAGGCAAACTGACACAGTCACACAGTGGCTGCATCAGATGTTTCTTTAGGAAAGCAAACTCAAAATAAATTTGATTTATTAATTACTTTTTGACTCATCTTCCCTGATCAGCTGGTATCAATAGATTCCACAATGGATATTCTCAAAGACATTTTTATGGAATTATTTTTCAGAAAAAAACCCAGTTTTAATTATCAGATTGTGTACTTATCTTCCTAAGAGTAGGCCACCAAAACTTGTATACCACTAAAAACATTATTTGATTTTCCTATAGTGTTTTTCAAAAAATACGAATTTGCAGTGAAAATAATCCAAGAATCAATAGGAACTCCTAGGAATAAATTTGAATCAAATACAAGGTGCTATTTTAAAGGACTTACGTGTTTTCTTCATTATGGAAACATACAAAATAGTCACAATGCTCAATTAAGAGGATAGGCAATGATGTTTCCACTGATCCTTCTGGTCTTGTGCTGTCTGTTTTGCAAAGCTTTGAATTATTTTGCCCTAAGAAAGTCAACAATACCATCCATCAAAAAAACTATGAAATAAGGAAATAAGAGAATTTGTAGTAGACATGAAAAAAACAAGACCACACTCAAGAAACTTCTGTTTCAAAAGATGCATATTTCCTAAGAGCCAGCTTTCCTCATTATTACATGGGTTTTTTTCAAAAGACAAAATCCAAAGATCTTACTTAGGGACTGAAAAGGAGTTTGCACATTTTAGGTGTTTTCATCTCAAGAAGTAACACTGAAAGCCACATCCCAGCAATCCTTAAATATGCTGGGTATCTTTCCACTTGGCCTGAAAATTACCTTGACGCTAAAGTTACAACATAATCCAAAAGCAAGATGAAAATGAAAATCTACCTCAATTCCCTGTTCCCAAGGTTTTCAATGGGAATGCATGTGAATTGCACATGCAGAATGGATTCCAATCCATTCTACATGTATAATTCACACTCAATAACTACTAGCATCAAATTCAGCATTAGACACAGACATTACATCACTGTCTTTTAAACATGAAAGTCAGATCTATAGATTTTAAACAATAACAAGAAACATAGCAGTCTTTTTCCTTAAATTAGGACTTCAAGATTATGAAAGCTGGACCACCTAGGCAGGTAAGAATATAGCAGTCATTGATCCAGAAATACAACAAGCAAGGGAAACCAGATTTCCCTTTCCCCAAGAAAGCCACAGCAGTGCTGAGGGAACAGGGGTCTGCACCTCACCAGGGAGAGGATTACCTCCCATTGTACCAAGGCTGCCACCTGCACATGGCCATCACAAGGCACAACAAAAAAGCTGTCAAGCCAGTCTGATATCAGGGAATCACCCTGCTGGGGTTACCAGGGCAGTCTGTAAAGACTTATATATACTCTGTGTTATACCACTATAGAAATACCACAGCCAAAGAAATATCATATAACGAAAGTACTAGTATAGATTAAAAAAAAAAAAAATAAAAAGAGAAAAAAAAATAAAGAGAATCCTAGAAACTTCAAAGGTAACTGAGAAATAGCACTCCCTTTTGACATGGGATTAATTTTTAGTCACTCGTTCTATTCTCACTGAGGCCTTGGACAATGAATTCAATAAAAAAACAAATACTTAATAGTGCACATGATGCAATGCTTTATGAACAAATGCACTGGCCAAGAATTTATTACATACATACATACATAAATACACAATTCCTTCCAGACACACCAATACCCAACTACATATGAGCTTCAGTCCATGCCACAGTCTAACACGCATAAGTCTATCACTTTTCCTAAATTTTCATGGTGAAAAAAGCACACACTCAGTAGCCAGTAACAACGAGACTACACCATGAACAGCATTCTAGGAGCACTGTGCTACCTATTTCTTTGCCAGATTTCCACGCTTTATTACAGAATTTCTCTTGCTCTTTCTTTAAGTTGATATGTGCTACACAACGGTAATTATGATCACTGATTAAACTGAAGATCCAAAGCTGCAAGAAAAAGAAAAATCAATTAGAATAACCTTTTGGTACTAAATATAAAGCTTATATGAATACAAACTAAAGACACAATATTTAAAACCATGGATGTAATTACTGGCATCACACCTTAGACAAGAACTCCAATTATATGTATTTCTAAGATTGTTAAGGATAATCAAAGATAATATATTCAAAATTAGTAAAAGCAGGAATGACCAGTTTGAATTGTACATCTAATTTTCACTGTACATCTAATTCTCGCATGTTTATATGTTCTCAAAGAAGATACTTATAGACTATTTCCCACAATTAAAAATCACAGGTAACATGCATGTAATTGTTCACTGGGTCATGTGAATAAATTTCATTTATACCTTTCTAGGTTTAGACACCACTACAGTTAAAGCTTTAATTTTCTTCAAAATAACTGAACAGTAACACTGAAGAAAAACATCTGTAAGTTATCACAAATATATTCTTACCATTAAAGAAGAGGTGAAACAGATATTCACATTTACCACATTTTTATTAGAATTCCCACATGCTGAAATCATAGCCTCTTCCATTTAATTGTCATGAATTTCTTATTTTGGCCAAAATAGGAGAATCCTATTTTTCACCTTTTTTCTTTTAAAACATATATATTTATAGCCTCTCAGTGTGCTCTTCTTAGATAATCACTGATTGTGCTCTTAGAAGTTTTCATGGTTTTCAGGAAAAAGTTTCTGTTATGTAATAGAGGTCTTATTTGCCATTTATGGTTTACACTAGAAGCAGTGAATTATGCTGACTAAAACAACTCTTTTAAAAATTCAAAAAATTTAGGCAGCTTGTGTACCTTTATTATAGACAGAGCATCAGTAATAGTTGACTCTTGATATAGAGACTGAGTTTAATTTACAATTCTTACCTGTCCCTCAGCACATCCAGTGATAATCTGTTTGCTTTCTTCATCGATTAGCAGACTTAGCAAAGGAAATGCTGCCCAAGAAGGAAAGATAAAAGCATTTCTAGAGTAGACACAAATCAGATATTTAATTAAAATACATGGTCCAAAATTGATTCTTCCTGTTTATAAACACAGGGGAGAAAAGCCCTTACTGCAGTTGTCATGGTTGCACAGAGCTTTGTGTGCCTCAGCCCTTGTGCTGCTGAGGGCTTTCCATTTGCATTTTTCTGCCTGTCACCTAAGCTGCCATGGTAGTGGTTTCCTGCACCCTGCCACCCAAGCTGCTGTGGCATAGTTTGCAGACTTGCTTATGAAAGTACACTAAAACTATCCACTGGGAAGCAGACTTTAAAGGAAAAACTATTTACTATTGGCTTTAAAGGATAATATGTTTACTGCTACCTTGTCTATGAGAATTATTTCGACTAAATCAACCCAAAACTTCTATAATAATCATAGATTATTATTTAGAGATAAGAGGGTTTTGTTATCAAAAATTATATTTAAAAATAGAAAAATTACCTGCGATTATTCCTGACTGATATATTAACTGGCTGGTAGAATAGTCCCACACCTTTAGATTAAAAAAAAAAAAAAAATTAAACAAAAAACATATAAAGATATAAAGATATAAAGATATAAAGATATAAAGATAGATATCTACTTAGATATTTATGGAAAACACAACTTTTTAACAGCCATCACGTTGTGAAAACACAGAAATGCAGGCACTGTGATGTTCTTAGGAAAATTTTTTTTCAGCACCTGCTTCCATCTATGAAGGGTTTTGTCCAACTGATAAGCATCACTGGTGAAAAAGGGGGAAAGTCACATGATATGGAAACACACAATATCATATTTTCTTAGGTTGATCTCAGTGATTTTATCTAAATTTATGAAAAGACATACACAAGAAAGAAAAGAGTGGATGGGTACACTGCATACAGTAACCCAGTCCAATAATCCCAAAAGGGAAAATTCAAATCAGTATCAGCAGATTCAAAGGGAAATATTTTCCTTCAGCTCAGTATACCTGAAACTTTTCAGTTACACTCAAACTGATCAAAATATTTTATTTCTATTTTCCAGATGATAATAATCACTGAAGTTAATACTTGAATGCGGAAAGTTTTGAACATAAAAAAACCTGCATTTTTCTTTTAAAAAAAAGAGTAATTAATTTTTGCTATAATTTCCAAAGCAATTCAAAGAAAAATGTCCTTATCTTCATAAAGTCAAAGATATTTTTTACTTAATCTTCAGAGCATATTTGAAGAGGAATAAAGGGGAATGAATAAGAATACTTAAGATTCACTAAATTATTCTTTTTTAAGTTCATCTCTACAGTTTCCTGACCTTAAAGGTTCTGTCTTCTGACACTGATATGAGCATACTTTTCTCCCATGTGCAAAACTCAGCACCAGTCACTGGAGCCAGGTGTCCATCCAATTCAGCTAGTATAGCTTCATTCTGTGATTAATCAAGTCAAAAATAAAAACAGAATAGATTTCAACATAAAATTTACAATTAAGTGCTTTAATAATTAATAACACTTGCTAAGCACTGTCAGATTTGTTTTCAAAGTATAACTCAGTAAGATTTTTCTTATTGAAACTGAAGCCCTGTATACCATTTTGTCGGCAAAGCCACTACACATTACTTTTTCTTCTTCTGACTAAATGATACAGGAATAGTTTTTCAGATGACCTAAGAATATTTTCTACTTCTATGTTATTGAGATACTGCTTCATTTCAACTGTTTAAACCTAGTCTTCTATCTGATATATGTTGCATTATCAAGCACCAGTTCCTACTTATTTTATGACACAAAATGAATGTTTTGCAAAATTTTACTAACATTTCTGTATCATAATTTTATTTGAAAGTGAATAAGTAAAATACCAGTACCATGGCTACAAAGAATGCTATCTCACCTTTGCACTTAACATGTAGATCTGATTTCCAGCGCATACTGCCACTTGTTGATCATCTGGACTAAATCTTACATGAAGCACCATTCCCAAAAGAGTTCCTATAACAATTCCTCGAGGTGTAAACCCTGCAACAATTGTATTGTTAATGAGACTCAATGAAATATAAAAATCTGGTGCAATGAGATTCTTAGAAACTTTACATAGCAAACTGTGCAAACTTTATTAACCACAAAGTTGTTTCAGTTTCTGTCAGGAATATGTACAGAAAAATACACTGTTTAAATACACCAGGGTACTGGAAAGAAAAGCATAGAACTATGGACACTAGAATTCCTCCATCTGCCCTGTTGCCTAGACATGACTTGGCACTCTTTATGATATTAATAATTCCCATCAAATCATGCTTTCTTGATTCCACTGAAGATTGCCAGGGAATGGATTTTTGGAGTAGGGTGATGTGCCCATGGAACCTACTAGTGCCATGTTCATTTTGGAAGTGAGAAATCCTAACTGAAGTCCAGCAAAACAGAGCTTTGAAAAATACTTCTGGGAGAATATGCCAGTCACTCAGCCAAAAAGTAAAGAGGATTTTACTTCTCTGGTTTTAATTTTTCTGTGGGAAAATTCTGAAAGAGAAAGTGCACCACTAAATAGAGGCTAGCTTTGAGAACAGGTCACGTTTCTATCCTGTCCTCATGATTTCATTTTGGTCATCTTACTGGTTCAAGCAGCTTGGTTTCTGCTGATCCCTATTTTATAGTGCTGCCTCTAAAGATGTGAGGATGGTTTGGATACGTCATTAAATTTTAGGATTTCATAGGAAACAAATTATCTAGAATGCAAGCACAATTATAGGTGTCCTTTCAGGCTCTTAGATGCTGTGGAGTCTTTTTACAATTGATTAACAGGTCAAGGTCACACAAAGAATTGCTTAATTACTTTGACACCATTTATAAGAAATAATATGAGAAAACACGCCAAGAATGTGCAGAGGAGAGTCTGTGGAGACAAAGACTCTAAGGTATCTGCTGAAGAGCCTGTAGATGGAGAGAAAATGAAAAAATCAAGCAGCAGACAATCTGGATACCAAATGCCTTTGTATCAAAACTACACATACTCTTTATCTCTCTGCTACTTTCTATTCTTATCTTCTGTCTTCTATTCCTATCTCCAAATTCATAGTCCCATTTTATTCCCAGTTCCTGAAGCACCCTTTGATTGATTCTTTGTTAGTCTTGCATGGATTAAAATTTATACTGACCTTTTTTTTTATAAAAAGCACTGATACTGTTAAACTTTTCTTTACAACATTAGTCTTCATATTATATAGATTTGCACAGTCAAAGTGGAGTAGAGGACAAGAGAACTCCCTCACATTAAGTCATCAGCAAATCTCTAACTATAGGTGACAAGGAGGAAACTTTTAATAGTGTGGGACAATGCCATGCAATTTTAAATACTGACACCAAAAGGGGACAGACTGTCACTGGGAATCCAGTGAATCATGACTCTGGGAATCTTGCTCTTTTTTTCTTTTTTTCTTTTTTCCTTTTTTTTTTTTTTTTTTTCTTTTTTTTTCATTATTCTTCTACTTTCCAATTAATTTACGCTTACAGAGGTTAACACTAAATTCTAATGCCATTGGCTGAGGCTCCAAACCAAAATGGTGGTCAGGATACAGGGACATGCACTCATCTCCCAAATCAGATACTTGTATTGGTCTCTCACACGTTTCACAGATGAAAACAATGTTCCAGAGACAGGAGAGGCAAAGCAGGATAGGAAACACTAGTTCCACAAGTATTCCCGAAAATGAAGTATTTTCCCGTTGCATGTTTAATTATGCAGTACTGCTATGATCAGTTTTCATTCTGTCTAATTTATTCCACAGTGCAGAACGTCACTGTCTCTGGAGTGTGTCTCTGTGTTTGCCCCGAGGTTCCGGCAGGCTCTGGGTCCCGCACAGCACCTCGGCCAGCTCCCGACCCAGCTCAGCATCGCCGCGGGGCCGCTGCCGCCCGGGGCCGGCGGCTGTGACAATGACACTGGCTGTGCTGCCGGCCTGGCTCAACCCCGCACTGCCGAAGAAGGGCAGGAGAGAAACACAGAATTAATATGGCTGTCCATGCTGCTGAATCTAAGCGGCTGAGGCGTGCTTCTCAGAAATAACAATCTTGTTATACAAGAACCAGTGGAGAAAAGGAGGTGTTGGGGTGGCCGTCCAAGGTGGCTGTTGCTCAGAAACTGGCTGGACACTGGTCTGAGTGATTGGTGGTGACTGGCTGCCTTTGCATCACTTCTTTGTTTATACATATGACACATATTATTATATAAACAGTACCTTCTTGCACTTTCTGTGTACATTCATCAAGATTCCACACTATCACACGTTCATGAGAGGCAGAGCAGACAAGAAGTGGATTGATTTTACTTCCAAATGACAATGCAGAAATTGAGTCATGATGGCCTGACAAATATAATGGCTGACAAATGTAGATAAAGAAGAGTTAAATGAATAATTTCAAACAAAGATTATGAATAATATAAAACTACAAATGGATAATGGACACAAAATCAACAAAATAATTTTTATCTACAGCTTCAAAACACCTAACCTACAATGTAGCTGTTTGGGTGGGATGGAGTTAACTTTTTCACAGAAGCTTGCATGGCACAGTGCTTTGGATTTTGTGACAAAAACAGTCATGATAACACAGCAATGTTTTGGCTGTTGCCAAATACTGTTTGCACAGCATTGAGGCCTTCTCTTTTTTCCCACTTTTTCTCAGTTTTCCCATCCTAATAATAGGCTGAAGGTGCATAAGAGGTTGGGAGGGGACACAGCTGGAACAAATATTTCAGTTTGCTGACTGGCAAAGGGATATTCCCTACCATATGATGCTATGCTCAGCAATAGAACTGGGGTATTGGGTGCAACAAGGTGTTGAGGGCCTGGGACATTGACTTTAAGGTGGCTGTTGCTCAAAGCCTTACTGGGATTAGTCTGGTTGTAGGGGGTGGTGACTGCTTTGGTATAGCTTTTCTTCTTTCTCTTTCCTTCACTCATTAAACTATCTTTGTCTCTACCCGTGACTTCTCACTTTTTCCCATCCTATGGGAATTCCCTCTCCCCTACCCTGCTGGGGAGGAGTCAGCAGGAGAATGGATAAAGCTTTAGCTTTAGTTTAGTGCTTTAGCTGCCAGTCAGGGCCAACCCCCCACAAAAGCTTACTTTATTCATATCACAATAAAAAAAATCTTAACAAATGCTAGTACCTTTCCAGCATTGAAGAGAAACCTGACACGTCTACATTACTTTCAAATATTTAATTTATAAATTAATTTAAAGCAGCAGCCTATGAAGAGCTCTATTCTAGCTTTACCTGAGCAGTGGCTGTGTTCCAGACGCACAACTCATTGCGACTCACGGGGAAAGCACAGTGGTTGTGACTGCACGCCAGTTGAAAGAGGGGCTCTGGCAGTTTGCCTTTAAACAAGTGTTTTTCGCAGACAACCTCAGGATCACGGCCTCCTCCAGAGGCGCAGCGGGCCCCGGCCCTCTCCATCCTGCGGCTGCGAACGGCCCGGCGGCGGAGCCGGACCACCAGGGCCGCCTTCCCCCGCCGGCTGCGTCCTGGCCGCGGGGGCCGAGGGGTCTCGGCCCCGCTCGGCGCTCCCTCCCGCTGGGAGGCGAAGAACCCCGGCCCCGGCCCCGGCCCCGGCCCCGGCCCGTAACCAGGGCAGCGCCGCCGCTGACGGGAGGCCGGGCAGGACCGCCCTCGCTCGCCCGAGGAGTGCGGCGGGCCCACGGCGGCAGCCGCTGTCCCTTCAGCCGGGCAACGGGCCCCGCGACCGGCCAGAGCCGCCCGGGGCTGCTTCCTGGCTCTCCACAGCGATGTCCTGGGCTGCACAGAAAGCAGCACGGCCAGAAGGTCCAGGAGCGCCCCACTCGTGTCCCACTCGTGGGATGCCAGCTGGAGCACTGTGCCCAGCGCCAGGGACACCAGCAGGACACAGACAGGAACCTATCGAGGCGAGACTTTAGGGACAGATGTGAACATCTCTCCTGTAAAGACAGGCAAAGATGGTGTTCTTCACAGAATCAGTCAGAATGGGTCAGGCTGGAAGGGACCACAGGGGGTCATCTGATTTAACCTCCCTGCTCAAGCAGGGTCATCTTAAAGTACATGGCGCAGGATTGCATCCAGACAATTACTGAATATCCCCACATCCATATCTTGGGAGAGAATCCACAACCTCTCTAGGCAATCTGTTCTAGTGGATGGTCACCTGCACAGTTCTTCCTCAAATTCAGGTGGAATTTTTTCAGCCTGGAAAAGAGAAGGCCCCAGGGACACCTTATAGTAAGTACCCTGTGAATATATAAAGCAAGCATATAAAGACAGATATTTTTTACCAAGGCCTTTAGTGTCAGGACAATAGGCAAAGACATTAAACTAAGAAGGGGTTCATTTGGATTGGACAGAGGGAGCATATTTTTTTCAATGTGGGTGGTGAGGCATTGGAACAGGGTGCCCAGAGAAGCTGTAGATGCCGTGCCACTGGAAGTGTTCAAGGCCAGGATGGATGATGCTTTGAGCAGCCTGGTCTACTAGGACTCCCTGCCCACAGGAGGGGGGTTAGACTAAGTGATTGTTAAATGCACTTTCCAACCCAAACCATCTGTGATTTTGTGATGCAGAGAACACAACACAGACAGAACATGAAGCAACATCATCAAGAAGAAAAACAAACCACCTACTTTCCCCAAGTTTGCGGATGATGGCAAACTGGGGGGAGCAGTCAGAAATAGGCTGATGAGAATTTCATGGAGTCCAACAAGAGTAAGTGGAATCCCACATCTGGCACAGAGTAACTCCATGCAAGATGAAATGCTGAAGGATGGCTCCCTGGGAAGGGGCTCCCCAGAAAAGGATCCAGATATCCTCCTGGATGAGCTGAATATGAGCCACCACAGTGCCCTTGCAACAGAGGCTGCCAACTGCATGCTGGGATGCATTAGTAATAAAGAGTAGCCAGCAAGCTGTGGGAGTGATCTTCCTCTATTTGGCACCTGTAAGGCCACTCCTGCAGTGCTGCATCTAGTTTTGGGATTTTTGGTACAAGAAAGGTCCTGACATACTGGAGCAATTCTAGTAGAGAGCAAGAAAGATGGTCAGGGAGCTGGAGAAAATTATGTACACAGAGAGGCTGAGAGAGCTGGGTCTCTTCAGCCTGGAGCAGAGACAGCTGAGGCTACTGTTGCCTACAACTACATAATTAGAGGATGCAGGAAAGACAGAGAGACTTTTCCCAGAGGCACTCAGTGATAAACTGGATCCTGGGAAAACCCAATTAGGGTTATACCGAATGACTATTTAATTTTTTTAAATATCATGACAGTTGTTGAATATCAGAACAAGTTTCTGAAGAGACGTTGCGGATATCTATATCTCGTGTTGTCCAGGAATCAAATGGACATGGCCCTGAGTAACCCAATTTAATTAGAACTGTTTTGAACAGGAAGGTGGACAGGAATAGTCCAGAAGTTCCTTTCAACCCAAGTTACGATTTTATGATCAAGGTTTTGATCAACTTAAACCATTTTGAAGCAGATCAGTCAATATCAACCACAACTGCTTTTCAAAAAGATACTTTCTATAGGAATTATCTTTATTGTGCCTGTCTGTAATTAATACTACAAGCATTTTTGGCCTACATTAGCATCTGATACATATTGTCACTGACAATGTAGTCTCCCTGTGTTTGTGAATTTCACTTGGAGAAAGTACCAGTCAAAATTCCCTTTTGTGTGTGCATGTGAATTTGGATAAATCCACTGTATTGAGAACCAGCTGCACAGAGGCAACTCAGTGCACTGCACATGCACTGTTTTTCTGAACTGTGACTCATGGATGGGAATACTAGAGAAAATTTTATTGTTAATATGCTGGTGATAATTTTCATGAGTGGTACAGTCATGAATGTGTTATGACAGTTTAGTCATTGGTAAAGAAAAATAAACGCTGACACAGTAAAAAAGGTGCTCTGAGACACAAACAACCTCTGAGAGTCTTGAAGAACTTGTTCTGCAATATGTTGTGTCTCTGTAACTGCTTCTAGGCAGATTAGCAGTACTCTTTCTTACAATTTTCACCTGACTTTATTTTCACTTTTCAATGCTTGTACCTACAATACTTTCAACAATCTACTGTCCATAACAACTAAGGAACTAGTAGCAATCCAAAGAAGTATCAGAGATCTTGGACTGATTTCTTGACTGATGAATATTGACATGTAAGTGTGTTGGGAGAATTTTATACCTCAGCACACCCCCATAAAACACCTCTGGCAATGTCCTGCTTCTATGCAACACGATGCTGAAAGACCTTGGCTCCACATATTCCCACACCCCTGGTATCCACCTATCTCAAATCACAGAATTAACTAGGTTGGAAAAGACTTATGAAATGATTGACTCCAACCTATGACTGAACACCACCATGTCAACTAGATCCTTACTCACCTCCAGGTACAGTGACTCCACCACCTCCCTGGGCAGCACATTCCAGTGCCTAGTCACCCTTTCTGTGAAGAACCTTTCCTAGTGTCCAACCTGCACCTTCCATTTTAAGGGTATTTCCTCTTGTCTGACCGTTTGTAGCCTTGGAAAAAAGACCAACCCCTGGCTACACCCTCCTTTCACATGCTTGTAGAGAATGATAAGGTCTTCTGAGCCTCCTCTTCTCCAGGGTGAACAACCTCAGCTCCCTCAGCTGCTCCCCACAGGACATGTGCTCCAGACCTACACCAGCTTCACTGCCCTTCTCTGGACCCACTCAAGCACCTCCAGTCAAATTGACATCTATGTGGAAAATAAAAGACTGTTGGAATTAAGAGTTCCTTATCATATCATGCTTTTGTGTCCAAGAGTGTATCTGTAGTGGACTCAATACTCAATCATAAGAATAACTTTAAAAATGAGGTCTAGCAACTTTAACATTTAAAAGTTTTAAGCAGAATAAAGTCTTTATACAACCAAAACTGGTTTTAAAAAAAAGCTAAAATTTATCAGAATCTGCATTTGGTAGTCTTATGTAGCCAGCTCGTTTGAGCTAGGAATGAAGAGAACAAGTTACATAGGTTTATGAAATTAGAGGGCTTTGAAGATAGAACATCAGCTCAGTTAGCACAGGGCCCTTGGGGAGCATACACAGGCTCTCTTAAATCTCTTAGAACACAATGCACGGCATGCAGATTTATTTTTTTCACTCTTGCTTATGATTTTAAGCGGCTCAGCCAAGTCAAGGTAATTGTTGAAATCAATGGGTATTAAAAAACAGTGTTGGGGTTTTTTCTTCTCTCTGTCACACTACTTTTCCCTTCCGTGATCTTAGGTCAGGTTTATGCTGACAGTAAATTAAACTGCCACTAACCCACGGAGGGACACCTATCCTCCAGCAAACATCTTACATCTAATCTCAGAGCAGCTGAAGGACTGTTTCTCTAATTTTAGGTTTCTGTGTTGAAATACGCTTCACACAGTTTACCATTCCGCGTTCCGGTCTCGGTGCCTCCCCGCCCTCCCCGGGCCCTCCCTCAGCCCGCCCGCCGCGCGCTCTCGCGATACCGGGGGCGCGGCCGTGCCCGGGGCGGGCCGGGCCCGGCGGTACCGGCAGCGTTCGGGGGCGGCGCGGCGCCTCCACCCGCCCCCAGCGACTTCCCCCCCGCGCCGCCGCGGCCCGGGCTCGGCCGGCCGCACCGAGCAGGGGGAGCGACGTCCCGCCCTGCGGGCCGGCTCCTCGGCGCCGACCTCCTCTCGGCCGCCCCGCGGCCCGCCCCGGGGAGGGGCTTTCCCGCGGCGCCCCGGCCGCGCTGCGTTGCCGCACGTCCGCGGAGTCCCCGCTGCTCTTCCTCGCCGTGGCTGCGGCCTCGCCGAAGCCGGAGCCCCGCGGCAGGTCGGAGGTGAGCCGTGCCCCAGCCCCAGGCCGGCGGGGTGACGCCGGACCCGTCGGGGCCGTCCGGAGGGAGCGGCGCGGAGCCTCCCGCGTCCCCCCTGAGCTGCCGCCGCCCCCCGCGGGGGTCCCGCCCGCGGGGAGGCGGGGGCGAGCCGGGGCGGGCAGAGCTGCTCCTTCGTGGCTCTGTCCAAGGTCTCTTGGAAGCGCTTCTCCTCCCGAGCGCAGCGCCGGCGCCAGGACGTTTTAGTTCTTTCCTAGATAACTTTAATTATTTTCTGGTCAGCTGTGGAGCTCCTTCTGTGGCTCCGATCGCGTTTTTCATCACTACTTCGATGTGCAAGTGACAGAGAGTCAGCTTTCTGATACGGGCGAGACAAAAGACTGTTTTTTCCTGTGGCTGTTGAGGGAGTTCTGTCAGTCTAGCAGGTTCAGCGAATGCTGCACCTCGTTCTATTACGCTGTCTTTGCAGAATTGTGGCCTTGCAGTAGAGAGGCCTCTGGGGCAGAAAACATCGAACTACAGAAACAGTTGGGCATTTTTTTCTCCCCTGGATCCGTTCAATTGTAGAACTTCTAACGTTTAAGTGACATCCCAGTGGAAGCAATGCACTTTGTTTTGATGCCAGCTAGGGTACAAAACAAGTTACAGGCAGCTTCCTGGTTTCAGATGATTGTAGTGTCCTTATGGAAGGGATGAGGGGATGACAATCTTCCTCTTAAACCTGAAGGTGTTCAGGCTTGTGGCTTCTGTGATTTGCATGTTAAATTCAGTCAGGTCTACATTTTGCAAGCCTTCAGCAAAGTTTGGAAGTTGCTGCTTTGCACACAGAGACTTAGTGCAGCTGTTCAGAGGGCTGGAGCGTGGCAGGCATGTTCAGGCTGCCCGACTGGGAGAGTGCAGCAAGGAGGGAATAGGCTGTAAGAGCGTTGATCTTGCAGCAGTCCTTTCCAGCTTCCCCTTGTCCCAGTACCTTCAGCCTTATCTTTTGTATGCAAGTGCTGTAAAGAGCTGAGCGTTTTTGTTACAGTGTGTACTGTAACAAAACCTTCTTGAAAGTAAACGCTTTTTTTTTTTTTCAGGGAAAATGTGCCTAAATTTGATCCTAGAAACAAGCCATACATCAGGATCATAAATTAATGTATTACTTCATTAGATAACTTGTTTTATTTCTAACTCCATACCAGTGCAAGTTGGAATGCCTACTGCATTGCCCACATCCACAGGTTTGCACCAATACTGTCTTTTGAAGTTGAGATGAGAGGATGAGGTTAGGAGAACAAATAGGCTGCCCTAAGTACCTCATAGAAAGCTACGCATCTTCAAGCATGCAAAAGCCTTCCTTTCCTCAACTGCTTTTTGGGTTTTTTTGAAGTGAAGCTAGAATCATTATTGGGTTTCATCCCTTCTGGGTATCTATCAAGTTTGGCATGCATGCAGATAGAATGAAACTGAAGTGTCAGTTCTGTTGAGAGAACACTGGCTTGATTAATTTCTGTTTAACTTTTGGAAATTTAAGCCATTTCATTCTGACAAAAATTCTGAATCATAACACTTTTTTCTGTGGCTATTAAAAAATACCAGTTAATGAACTTGTTAACTTTGTATGGACTAGAGCAGATTTATAAGAATTCCCAAATTAAAACAAAATAATAGATTACTTCCAAGAAGGGAATATACTAAAACTCAATTGTGTTTTGTATTCATAAGGTAGCACACAGGACACAGGAAGAATCCAAATACAACTGAAGACCATGGCAACACACTGGAGAATAATCTTGACAGTATTTGTGACAGCTCAAGTACTGTTTGTGGTAAATGCCTTTGAGGAAGAGGACGTACCAGAGGAGTGGATTCTTCTTCATGTTGTCCAAGGACAGATTGGAGCAGGAAACTACAGCTATTTGAGACTAAATCACGAGGGAAAGATCGTTCTTCAGATGCGGAGTTTAAAAGGTGATGCAGACTTGTACGTGTCTGATGTGACACTTCACCCCAGCTTTGACGAGTACGAGTTACAGTCTGTAACTTGTGGCCAGGACATCGTCCATGTGCCTGCACACTTCCGCCGCCCTGTGGGAATAGGGATTTACGGCCATCCCTCTCACCTGGAGAGCGAGTTTGAAATGAAGGTGTACTACGATCGAACAGTTGTACAGTACCCATTTGGTGAGGCTTCTTATAACCCTGAGGAGATGGAGGCAAACCAGAAATATTCCCAGTCTACAGAAGATGAATCTCAGGATGAGGAGTCTGTTTTCTGGACGATACTTATTGGGATCTTGAAATTAATACTTGAAATCCTTTTTTAAATTGATATACACTGGACTTAAGTCACACTTCATCCTGTGAAACTGGTATGAATGACTTGCTGTAATATTTAATACTCACTATGTTTCCTGAAGAAATATTCAGGTTACATTTCCTAAACCAGAAAGGAAGTGGGGAGAAAAAGCCATACTTAATTTTTTATTGTAAATCTTCCCCAATATGTAAAATGAACAGCCAGCACAGTATTTGCAGTGCTCTTCAGAGACCAGGGCTTAAAAATGAATGTATAGTTTGGATCTTGTTAAATTCACTTAAAATAGGTGCTTAGGAAAATCAATTCCAATTCAGTATTTTCTATTGTTTTTTATGAAGAAAAATGAATAAACTACTGCACTTCAGTCCCCCTCTCAATTTAGAGCATATTTAAAAATAAAACCCGCTTCTTTTCTCAGCAAGCATCTCCAGTAAAACTGATCAGCAGCGTGTTTGAGTGTATTCATGAAGTTGAGGGAGCTTAGGGTGAAGGAAGGAGAAAATAATCACCTAAGGGAATAGATGTTCTGTATTTTGACTGTGTGTGCTCTACATCACATCAGCCATCTGTCAAACAGAGGTTGGTCCAGTCACTCATCACCACTACAAATCCATGACCTGAATCAAGTGCATGTTGCTTCTTTGCTGTTACTGCAGGGAGAGGGAGCCTTCAGTTGTTGCTACTTGTCAATATGACATTTTCATCTCCCATTACAAACAACACAGCACATAGGTATCTCAAACTCGAGAGGTGCTTTTTTACACTTCCCTTGATAGCTTTTTGTGATTGTTTTTTGGGTTTTTTCCAAACACATATTTATGAATAAGTCATTAGCTTGCAAGGAAAATTTCTGCTGAAAGGGATTTGCAGTGCAGTACATTGTTAGAAGGTCATCTCATGCCCACTCTTCCTAACAGGAATACTTTTTGCTTTGGCTGAGTCTGTCAGAATAACCAGTTGCTATGCAAATAAAGTACATATAAATTGCTCTGTAATTTTCTTTCTACAGAGCTTACTGATGAATGCACTGAAATAAACAAGTATGTTACTATAATTTTATACAAATGCATGTATAATTTAAATTTCATTACTGAAAGACTTTTCTGAGTGGGAATTTGGCTTGCCTCTCAACATCTGACAGGACATTAGTGATTTGTATCACAAAAAAAATCAATATATAGACAAAGTTTATTTAGTAAAAAGGAAAAAAAAAAAAAGTGGTATTGCTCCTCTTATAGAGTGGTTGATTAAATAGCACCAGAGTATCACTTTAATTTGTGCAGTTAAGTTTTGGACAGCAAGTTTTTAGGGCCTTTTTAGCCCTCCTTGCTGTTTTTCCCCCTTCTTCCTCCTCTTCTGGGTACAGGAGGGTCTTTCTGACAACAATCACAAATCCAGCGACCTAAGAAAAGAAAGTTATCAATTATTGGGAAACTAGGTTTGTTACTCTCTCATCTATTTAGGCAGCCCTTCACCAGTCTTAGGTGCTTACTGATTTGCAGTACTTCCTTTAATGTGAACAACCAATGCTTTTAAAATTGAGCATCTTTTCTACAAAGCAGCATATACAATTCATGCTCCCTTGCAGACTCATTATGTGTAACCACCGGCTACACCAATCTTCACGGACCTCAGGAAGTGCCAGCACTGCCAAGGAGGTGGTAATTAGGTAAGAGCTTTACAACAAGGCTCAAGTTTGCCGTTCATATTTTCAGGTGAATGACTACAGTTCGAGTTGTGAAGTTACCCAGAACAGAAATAAATGGCAGTTGGAGAAGCATTTAAATGTTTATGTTACAATAGCTGGAATCAAAGGCTGCTTTGGTAATTTTGTAGTTTTGTAGACATGTAATCTATTTTGATTATATTCTTAGGTCAGCCTCAAAGTGAAATCAGTCACAGAACTTGTACAAAAGTGACAGCTAACTCCATGGCTTCCCAAAATGGGGCAGTACAGCATCACTGCAGTGGAGTCACTGCCGCTGAATATGTATTCATGATCTTACTATGGACTTAAAATTACATGTAAAGCAACAGTACCAGTGTTATTTTCTTTCTACTGCCCTGAGCTGACCACATGATAGAAGTGATTTAAGTAATTTAAAGCTACTGGCTTGTGTGCCTACCATGGAGGTTCTTCTGTTGCAGTTTTGATGTTTAAGAATAAAAAAAGGAATGAAAGGGTTTAAAGAGATATTTACAAATAGAGACAACTATTTCATTTAGAAGCTAAAACAGCACAATTAATGTGAAAGCTATACTCTAGCAATATGCAGTAATACAGTTTCTTTTACAGGTTTCTTCAATGAAAAGAGGTAATTATTCTCAGTATTCTGTGGATATAGAAAAAAAATAGTTCTGAGTGAGCCTGTTTGGATTATGCTGTAAAAGCCAATTACATTTCCTACACAGGAATTGCCAGGTTTAACTGTGCGCAACCAAATATACAGAAATAAAGCTTAGTAAAAAAGTCCTGTAGTGTGAATGCTTTCCTACAGTGTTTCTTCCCCTTCACTCTTGTTTTAAACTATTCTTTCAAAAGCAATGTGTGTATTAATTCTGAGAGTGAGTCCAGGACTCAGAGGAAGTGGGAAGGGAGCAAGGGAACTCTGTTACCTGAAGGGATAGCATCAAGCCCCACACAAAAAGTGTGATAACCACGGTCACATACATCACAGAACATCATTTCTTCTTCATGGTGAGGCTGCCCACATATAATGCATGTTTTACACTCCATACACTGCCAAGGGTAAGTCTTAATCATAGCAACAAGCTCCGGGGTCATATCAAGGCAAGAAGGGTGGCCTAGATGAAAACCAGTATTATTACTTTTATGCCTGAAATGAAATTTAGAATTAGTTAGACTGCTTGCTTTTACCAAACATGAAGCTTAGCTCACCTCCTGGTGAGATCCCACAGTGCACCGAGCGTGTGAGCACAGAGAACACAAAAGAGACATAGGGTTGTAACAAAGGACAGAAAGGGCAACTGAACTCTTGCTACACATGGAGTACACTAAATATGTCCACAAACAGATCTGTGAAATTCCCTTAGGAATCCACTTAGTGTATGTAGATACTCACCACTGTTGTCACACTGGGAGCAATGTATAAGAGCTTCAGGTTTTCCTTTCTTGTTGGACTCCTTACCCTTCAGACAAATTCCACATATAGCATTTGGAATGACCTTTGGCTGGAAGGGTAGAAGAGGGCTATAAATTCATTCCAGAAGAATTCACAGATTCAACAGGAAATGTCATCTATCTCCTTAACTATTAAAATTAATAAACTGTCTGTCAGGACGTGTGAACCCTGAAACACGTGACAATCACTGACAAGCAGCAGCACTGGAAAAAATCATAGATTTAACTACATAAAATTTTGCATTTGTCATAATGAGTTGCATGTAAATCCAATTGGATCAAAAGCACGTACTTGCCTCTTCGTATTAATTCATCAGTTAACATTCTCCTCATGGTAAATTAATGTGACATAGGATGAAAAATTTCAGGAAGATTCTTCCAATATAGAATATTACTTTATGAACTTCTGTGTGGATTTCTTGTTTATGAAGGAAATTCTATATAATTTTGTTACTTGCATTACATTTCTTCCTACATATATAAAATTAATTACAAAAGCAATAAACTTGATTTTCTCTATCTTCAGTTTCAAATTTTCTGGTTAGCTATGCAGTAGAGGGCTGTATTTCTTTTACCATTGCTTGTATTCAGTCATAACCATGTAAGAAACAAAACCCTTGCATTTGACTAGACATTTACATTTGGAATTTTTCTAGAGTGATCATCTGGAGTGTGTCTGGGTCCATGAGATGCATTTCAAGGGTAAGATAAAGAGCGGGCTGTTACAATGTGGAACATCTGCCTATGTATTGTGTATGCCAACTCCATAGATACACCAACAGTTTCATCCTGATGAGGCCTGAGGAAGAAGGAAAGCATTCTGAATTTCAGAAATATGGCAGCAGTTACATTGTTGAACTTTGACTGCCACATAATGAAATCAGTGAGAAATGTAGCCTGCAATTAATGTAGTACTCACTGATTTAAAGTGACTAGCACCAGTTTTAAAAACAATGTTGCTGCAAAGACCCAGCTAGCAGAGGGAGCTGAAGGCTTCTGAATAGCTTGTCAGTAAGCAAGAATCCCAGTCAACTACCAACCACATGCAAGAAGAATTAGGTTTAATTTTAAAACAAATCTAAAAAATGAAAACACAAATAAATTAATAAATACAATTACAAAGATCTTTTGCAATACAACTCATCTTTAAGTGTGTTTATTTCCCCAGTCAGTTTTTGATAGCATCTAGCAAGGTAATTAGCATCTTGACTCATTTTTAAAGCATCAGGATGCATTGCTTTAAGTTTTCTGAAGTTTTCAATGTGCTTTTTATGTAAAAGCATGGCTATAGCCTGCTTCAAATTGTTCAGTCTAAGGAGTTTTATTCAAGAAAGCAAAAAAACCACCACACCACGTGTTTATAGGTAACTTCCTTCAAAAGATGACAGAGCCATTCATAGACACTTTTTTTTCTGCTTATTTATTTTAAAAAAGCAAAGTCAACCTGTTTTATACATAAATATAATAAAACAGTAAAATAAGTCTAACACACAAACATCTCTACAAAATAATAAATATAATGGAAGCAAAACCACGCCTAAACTCTTTTATTGTTAACTATACTACGTGTCCTACATGTATACCTTTATACCCTGCTACTCCCAACAAAAGTGGCACATGCTTAAACCTTGTCAGTGTGGCAGCATTTACCCTTCCATTGTTCAGGCCTTTTTTTTAAATTGTACTGTAATCTAAGAAACTGAGCCTCTCTAACATAGCAAGCACACTTTCCTCATCAGACTTCTGGCTTGTTACAGATTTGTATTTTACTGCCTTTAATACACAATAGCACACTTGCCAATACTCCAGCCAAAGTGAGCTGCTTTTTGGACACATCCAAGTGTTAAAGGTGTGTGCAGTTCACATTCTGATACACATAACTCAAGCTAGACATTGCTATAAATGCATTTATTAACAATGCTTCCATCTACTCTTAGTTCACTAACCTGTATTCATTAGAAACCGTGCATATTAAGGGGGGGTGAAAATCACAGCCTTTTGAGAATGAAGTTCCAACAGTATGGAAGTATTTTTACAAAAACAAAAACAAATAAAAACAAACAAACAAACAAATCCAGACTATTCACATTTTAATCCAGTTCCGTTCTATCACCGTAAGTGGCTTTTAGAAATGCTATAAAAAAGTCTGTCAATTCCAAATGGGAAGTCACAATACCCCATCTCACTAGGAGTAAATTTTGCTTTCTACATCCCCATCTCACTGGGGTAAGATAGGAGAGAAAATAAAGGCAGGGTCAAAATGATGACTGTGCTGTGTAGGTTTTCACTTCCATGGTGCTGTGCTGCAGCTCTCAAAGTAAGCTTTCCAACTACACCATGTTTTTTTATAACATCCTATTCTGAATGCAAAGCGTTACATTTTCATATACAGTGACCCAAAACAGAAGTGTTGTAAAATAAAGATACTCAATACATTTCAGTTTCATGTGCAAAATAAAATCTCCTGTACTTTTAACAGTACCCTGTGTGTGCAATTGTAGCAGTCAGTCCTGCAGCAACAGACTCACTACTTGTAACATGACAAAATGTAAAACACACGCTAACTGTCCTTTGTTAAAGAACTGACAATAAAAAAGACTCCATATAAAATACAGTATTTCTTTTACTTGAAAATAACTCAGTGGAAATGTATGGAATCCTGTAATACTTATAACGTGGCTATAACTATATATATATATATATATATATGCTGATGCCATAGCAATTATCCTTCCATTTTAACTACATGTAACCAAAAGATTAGTGTCCTACAAAAATAGTCCAATATCAGAGAACAATATAGAACAAAAGGATTATAAAGATTTCACAGGGAAAACATTTTGTATCAGTTAAGCCTTCGGCTCAAAGTGCCTTAACACGTAGGCACATATGGTAGGTATATTGTTATCTGGTGTTTTTATAGACTCACAAAAAAGAATCATTCTGTCTTACCAGTTAAAACAGCTCATGTAATTTGGCTTATTGCAAGATTTCAAATGTTCCCACAAACAAGAAAGCCAATCCCCTCACCCTCCTAACATATCATCACCACCCCTGACTTAACAGCATCCAGATGGTTGATGCAGGCAGGGTATGCTGACATTGCAAAGATGTGGCGCCATAAATTTATAGTAAGACCTTGTTCCTGACAGAATTAGTAATTTTAAACCAGTAAGTAATTGCTATGGGAATCCATTTTCAAAATGCAGTGCTATATACTACTACTGCTCTTCTACAATTTTAAGTTCAAAACTTTGCTGAAAGTTCTGCTGCACAAGTTGTCTCCCTATGCATTCGTAAGTCCATTAAGTAGATTGAACTAATCAAATATTTGAGCATCTCGCAGCTAAGTGAAGCTTCTGTAAACCAGTGGTACACAATTTCTAATGTCAAGTTAAACAAAGCTAAAGCAAAATTTCAGCCTTCATCTTTGGATTTCATGTTCATGGGAATACTGAAATGCATTCTACGTCTACAACTTCTTGCAAAGTTACATATAAAAAAATATATGTATGTGGTAACCACAGTCTAAATCTATACAGTTCACGCATTTCTTAATAAGTTCCTGAAAACAGAAAACCAGAGCTTGCTGTCTGTTACAAACTTGTACAGATACTGTATGTAGAGGAAATTTATCCAAGTTGTCCAATTTTTGCTGGAAATTAGCTTCTTATTGTAAGTTATAGTTTATTTATTATTAACTTGGTAAACACAGACAGTAAATATTTATAGACATAAAATGCAAGCCATCAACAGCTCACTTTTGCTGAGACAGATTCTCAGTATGTACAAACTTGTCACTGACAGAAATGTTCCTTGTCCCATAACTGTCAATTGGCATTTCTGACTGGTAAACACTCAACGCTATCTTAACTTAGTGTTTTCCCTCTTTATGGGTCTATTCTTGCTCCCATTTAAGTCAATGGAAAACTCTCACTCCTCTCAGTGGAACAGGACTAGACAATTACCTGCTTTAAATGTGTTACAATTTATTCAGATCCTCTCTCAGTATGCAGAATAGTAACACATAAACAATGTGTGCCAATTCCCATTTCTTCTGAAAAGTATTTTTGTCATAATTCTTGAAATTATTATATGGGAATACCGAAGATTAGGGTCTTAGGTTCGGCAATCACTGCTTGATAGCTGAAATGTCTTAACATCCTCACCAAGTTTCTAGTTTAGATAAAAGCAAATTGCCCACAAATGTTACTATAGTATGAACTACATAAAAAGCTATTTTCCAAATACTGTTACAGGGGTTACATAGTGTTGCCTATACAGCTGTAGTAAGCTTTTTGCCTTCCATCCTATACATCATAACATCACAGGATGAAAGGCTGTATTTAAAATGAATGCCATAACAATATGTTCAGCCACACAGCTGCACTTTACAGGACTGGCCTCTTGGTATGCTGCCATACAGAAGAGAAAAAAAAAAGTAACAGATAGTGAATACTAGCTTCAAACTGGCACATACTTCTGACTGCTATGTTAAAGCAGACAGAAAGATGTTGAGTTCCAATGAAAAATCCACAATGGATTTTTCTAGCTTTACTGCCTATGAATCTAAGAAATTAACCCAATAGGCGGCCACTGTACAACTAAGGTAAAGAAAAGCCTCACACAAAATATAAGCAAAAAGGAAATAAGGAAGCAAACAGATGGAGCACACAACAGGAGAACAGCTAGTGAAGTACAGCAAGCAGAAGTTCCACATTATTGAAAAAACCAAGTACTTCAGGAAGAAGCTGGTGAATAAAATTCAGTCAGGGGCTTTTTTCTTCTACCTTGTACCCAGGAACTGATTTGGGTAATACAGAACGTTTGGAACCATCTTTTCTTGGAGTAGCACTTTTGTCTCTTGTTTTTTGTCTTCCCTGAAAAGAATCCTCCTGGTTGTCTGTGGCGCAATCACCTTCAGATACATTGCCAGACGAATTATCCTATAATAAAAATACCATAGCTATATTTTTTTTATTTATTATTTTGGATAGACAGACAAGTCTTTCCTACACTCCTTAGAGTCAACTAAGGTAAGAGAAGGATATGTCATTCCTTCTGCAAAAGCATAGGGTCTATCACAATCTAGAACACCTTTGTTCACAACATTCATAATCTGTCTTTTTCTGGTTTAAGAGACTGGCATCTGCAACAGCAGTCATGTTTTTTGCAGTTGGTCTTGGTACCAGTGTGGGAAGCACAACAGTGTAATTCTCTGAAGCGTTTTCATTAGAAGTCAGCAAGAAATCAACTAAATGCAAGATGCTCTTTACAACATAAAGGGGCAGCAAAAAGTTAAAAGTGCCCTTGTCATGCATGCATGTAAAGCATACAAGGATTGCCTTGAATTAAACATGTGAAGGTTTTTTCTGCCACCCTTATCTACTGTTTTCACCAGGAGCAATGTAAATATTTAATTTGGACTGCAGCAGAAGAATGCCATCAATGGCAAAACACACTTCCATATTTAATACAGAACCAAACAACAGATTTATTTTGTACTTAAAGCTTTTTTTTTTTTTTTAGGAATAAGAAGGCAAGAAAGAGGGGAAGAGGTTCAAAGAGGGTGAGAGATCAATGTAGGCATAATTAAGAGCAGCAGCACAAGACTTTTCTCAGAAAAGTGTTAATAAGGGCTTCCAAAAAGCTCCAGAAGGAAGCAGTGTGATTATTCACATTTATCACAATAAAACCCAAGAGGCCAAATAACAATGGTGCCCTACAGTAAAACACACTTTGTAAAACCACAATAGTGATCAGCCTGTTCCCCAGGTCCTAAAATCAAACAGACAAAACAGACACAGCAAATGGAGGAGTGTAACACAAAAGCAGATTGAACTATGTGGCAAGAAGAAATGGTATGTTTCACCATTATTTTAAGGGAAGGATTATTTAGGTCAGAACCACTGAAACAATACAGAAAAGAAAACTGCTACTAACTCTGACAATGGAGCAGGGGAAGGTACGAAAAAGGAAAAGTTATAGCATATTGTGGGACTCCCCAAGGAGATCTGAGAAAATGGTAGGTTGCCCAAACCTGACAATGTCCCACCTCTGTGGTTTTTTTTTAACTATATGCCCCCCTCAGTGACTAAATAGCCATGAACCCCTGCTCCCATAGCCAAAACCACTTCACAGAAATCTGATTATCAATCTTCCACACTTCTCTACACTTTTCAAACTCAGGGACATTTTTCCTTCTGCATTCTGTCACAAAAAAAAAAAAAGATTTCTGAGCCTCTGTGAAAAATCAAAAGGATAGTTTGCTTGGTCAAGTCACTTTTCTTTACCATTAATGAGAATGGAAGTCAATGGAAAAGAAAACTGGGAAAAAATGGTTAAAGACCAACTGACCAACTGTAAAAAAGCTGGAGTGTGATTAAACCAAAAATTTGAGTTGACATTTAGCATGCTATGCTTATGATTTTTTCTTCTCAAAAAAATGCAAGCAGAAACAGTGCGTTGAACACTTACCTCTCCTTTTGTTAACCTACAAGCTGACCTCTTCCTTTCTGCAATTGTAATTATCTTACAAATTTCAAAGAAGATATTTACATGACAAAATTTAGAATTGTACGTACCCACTGCCAAACATGTTCACTAATCATGCCAGAAATTGCTAAATGCACTGTGATATTCTACTACTGTTAAAATTAGGTTAAACTTCTGGAAAGAGATTGTTGCCAACATAAAAACTGCACCAATACACCAATGGTTCAGTTGTACTCAGCTTTTGAATCTCAGCTGGCTCTTGAGCATTTAAAGCACTATCAAGGTACGTGCATGAAAGTTTCCCTTAAGTTTCAGCTAACGCTTAATTTTGCATTTGCGTAAGTGGATAGAACATAAATATCTTTTAAAAGATGTGTTGTAAAGCAAAAAACCACAGTGCTTTTAACCTTCTTTTTAAATTGGAATTTAATTTAATAATTTAATTAAATAAATTTAATCGGAACTGTTTCTATACTTGCTGCTTCCACATCACAAAAAAAAGTATACTGTGACCTGAACTACAGTATTCATTCTCCTCAGTAATGCCAGCAACTTTCCCTCGGGAAAAAGGGCATAATGAAGAGCTGCATTGGGAAGTTTCTTCAAAATTTCTTTAAACAAAACAAAACAAACAAAATAAAATTATAAACAGGAAGAAAAGGCCTGAAATGTCAAATATTTTTTCAATTTACTCTGAAAATGGACCAAAACAGAAAGCAATGGAGAACAGTGTTATGAAATAAACGGAAGTACTAAAAAGTCTTCCCTTCATTTTGCAAATGTTAGAAGATTCTAAGAAACTAATTAAACTAACAAAAGTGAAGGGAAAGGACTTTTTTGATCAAGAATACTTTCAATTTGTCTCACCGAATTGCCTTTGGTTTTCCGTTTTTCATCACCTCGCCCTTCCTCTGCATCATCTGAATCTCCATCGCTGTCCAGAGTAAGCAGCTCCGGATCCAAAGGAGGTTCATAAAGCGCTGTGTTTAACGGCAGATAACGAAGTTCATCTGGAGAGTATCTGATGTTAAATAAATAAATAAAATTCATTCATTCATTCATTCATGTGTACTTTATGCGTAAATATTAAGTCACACAGTACACAGGGACTTTAATAAGAAAGAGTCTCCTTTTTTTCAGGAAGGCACATAAAAATACGCAGTTCTGAAAACAAAGGAACCATACTAATTTTCCCTCCCAAATGTGATATTATATATAGAACTTGTCTTTTTTGTAGAGCAGATATTCATGAAACACAAGTGGTATTTGCAAAGTTTTAACCAATCCATGTTTACTATGCCAAACAAACCATACACTTTGTTTATGAATGTACAGAGCTCCATAACGTGTAAAATTCTAACTTGGGGCACATAAACATATCCAAAGCAAAGAATACAGCTGTGTAGCTGAGTACTGAGAACAAAAAAATGCACATGAAAATGCAATTTTGAAAGAATGTAAAGGTGTAATCACACCACTTATAGCCAGATACAGCTCATCATGCATATTCTACCCTTTTTAACCCTAAAGACTAAGAAAAAAGTGAAAGCCCTCTTACTGCTGGGGACAAGCATTGTAAGGAACAGGATACTATTTTGATGCATCTTATGAAAGGTCATGTCCTTCACTGAGAAGGAAAAGCAGTTTCACCAGCAGCTTACAAGTGCAAAATAAACATAATATGAAGTCATTTTAATTCAATTGATTTAATAGAAGTTAAGTCCTTCAGGAACATCCTGTAACATGCAAATTTGGGATGGGCTGTATGAACACACACTGGAAGAAGCAAGGCACATGCAGACAAAGAGCTGCTCTACAAAAAAACAAGCACATATTGCATGAATACCACCTGTATTGTACAACACTAAGACTTCAGCAAAATCTTCACATCTGTATGGACTTGTTCAGTGGTAGCATGCTGCTAGTAAAATCTTAAATTTATGTCAACAGTCAAGTAACATGTTTTTCATTAAATGTAAAGGTCAGCTTACAATGTCTTTCTCACTTACAAATCCAACATCAAATTTAACCCACAGGACCAAATTTTTTTTAAGAGTTTCTAAAAATTCAAAATAGAACAGAAGATACGTGATCACAAGCCAGCATTACAACACTTTGATACAAAAACATTAATTTTAGCACATGTGCAGAGGCGGATGATAAATAAACAGGAGGGTGGCAGGAGTGAAATCCATGTCCCTTTTTGCTATGGTAAATACCTGAGCAGGCCAAATCTCAAGCACTGTAGCGACAGTAGTCTTGCAGTCAACACTGTTTTGTTGACTCAAGCTGTCACACTATGCATCTTTGAAGACTATCAAGTGTCTCAAACTAAAATTAATTTGAAACCTTACAGCAAAGACACTGAAATGTTTTCCACTTGCTAAATATAGACAAAAGAGAACAGTGGAACAGAATTGGCAGCTGGAATGCTTTTAAAATACCTTTTGTAGTACTCCTGGAACTGGCCGGGTATGAGAGCCACTGGGTAAGGACTAACCTTTGTTCTCTCTGTAGGCAAGACCTTGTATTTTCCTTGAGGCACCTGGATAATCTGCGTTGTTTAATATAAAACAATGACATTTTTGTTTCACAAACAAACAGTTGAGCCTTCCTCACCAAACACTCCTCCAAGTATTTTTTAACTTGCCAGTTTTACTGAACTGGAACAGCTATCTGAGTTCTCCCATGAGAAATTCAATTCATTAAAATGCTAAGAGATCCCACTCACAGAACAGTATTATGGATTAAATCCAATTCCTAAGTATCTAGTGAACTGAACAAAGATCAGGTAAAACCTCTCTAAACAGTATACTATGAAAAAAAAATTTGAAATTAAAATCTAGCCATTGAAACAGTAAACATTAACATTTGTAACCGGCATCTTTAGCATGAATTATCACTACTGGTCCACATTGCTTTAGAGCAGAAAGAACATGTCCATCTGATTCTGAACCCAGACTGTACTATTAAAAAAAATCCATTAGTAATATAAATATACGGAAAGGAGAAGATTACATAATAAGCCTTCCTTCTCTTAGAAGGAAATAGAAGTAATTATCCATTATCTTGTCTCTTAACATGGTCAATACCAGGAAAATGAAAATATCCCGTAATTGTTTGCCATGTAACAATTTGCATAGAAAATTTTTGCTTTACTGCCTTTATAGAAGCAGAACAGCACTGCTTCAAAATGCCAGATTTTTATTTTTTTTAATCAAGCATAGAAGCATATAACATATGCAACAGAAAAATAATATAACACCTAACAAAAAACAAGGGCATAATATTGACAGGCAGCACACTTTTAGGTATTAAATAGTTTTCTTTTTAACTTCAGGTATTGTCAGGCAAAATTTTGGAGGTGTTCAAAGGAAGAATTAGCCATTTATATGAATAAACAACGCTCTTAGTTTTATGCTAAAACTATCAGTAAAAGAACATGATTACAATACTGAGATGTTTAGAGCTTCCCGAGACAAGTATTTTCAAGTTTAAAAAGTCTGCAGGTTCAATATATTTGAGATTATTACTTTTAACACTATTGCCCATTTAACAGCAAAACCGTTAAGTCTCTATATATAGAGTGAAAAAATAATCAACCCCACTGAAAATAGTTAAAATGGTACCAAAACCAACTTCACTAAAACAAGCAAGGAGCTCCCTCCTCACAATTGGTAAGAAATTTAAATCTGCCTACATGTGTCTGTAAATCAAAATAGGCTCTTCTTTCTTCCATCCGCTCTCGGTTTAAATTGCTGTTGAATTCTGCAGCTTTCTTGGCAGCCTTTTTAATATATTCTGGAACTTTGCTGGCTTCTACTTTCTGTGTGTTCTGCTGCTGCATTTGCTGGAATAAAAGCAATTATATCAATTCACATACATTTCACTATCAGTTAGAGAAGAACCTTTTCTTACACTCCCATTGCAGATGTGGTTCACTTAAGTGGTAATTACTTACAGAGTACTCCTTGTAATGATCTGTTATTCGCTGCCGCTCTTTCTCTTGCAGTATAACAGAATACTCAGCATGTTTGGCAGGGTATTCTTTAATCATAAGATCAATTACTTCATCACTACGCAAAGCTGTTAGACCTAAAATAAATAAAAGCAACAATGATGCTATCTACAAAAGTAAGTGTAGGTTATTTATATCCCACAGTTTTTGAGTAGCTAAAGACAACAACCTTCTGTGCACAATGCTTTTCCTTCTCAAGTAGCAGTGAACTTGTGCCATTTAGCTTTCAAGGCTGACTAGGAGTTTGCTTATACCCAAGGCTCATGTCATTACTTACAGCTACAGACCCCTTCACACTGACTCAATCGCCAACTTAAAAACTCACTGGTGAGGCAGAACCTTTGTTCTAGATGGGACCTTGCGTACTGCTAGTTTCAGTTTCCAGTGCTGGTGAAGTTTCATTACCCTTCAGAACCTTCACTGAAATTACAAGGTTTACATGAAGTCCCTATACAAATCAGGGAAGAATCTTTAGGAGAGCAATTCAGAGCAGCAAACTGCACAGACTCCTAACTCCCAATTAAAGCATTTCAAGTTCAGAAGGCAGAATGACTCAGTTTGCAGCTACAATGCAGATCTCCCCTGACAGTTCCAACACAACTAATCTCCAAACACAGACAATAGCATGGAATGATTTATGTCACTACCACTGACTATAACTGTAATTTTAAAAATAGGGGTAGTTAAATCAGCACTCATCTCTATTGGAGATACAAGGCAGAATGTAACATTTTACCTCTATATATAAGAATTAGATACTGGATGCAGTTCTCTTATGTATAGTTAAGTTAAACAAAAACAGACAGCTCGCAGGTGAGAAACAGAGGTGGTATACTTAAGACTGTTAACATATAAAATAACATGACATTTTCCAAGACCCATGATACAAACAAACAAAAAAAAAAAAGGCAGCATCATTTAAACTCTAACATATCCAAATCACATGTATCAGAAGAGTAAGAAAAAAAAACTTTCAATGAAAGCCTCAGAAATCACATCAATCCATTTCAAGTATATTCGAGTGCCATAATATACACTCTTATAATTTCTAACATAGAAGCTGAACCATTAAACATACAGTGATGTTTTCTGGCCTTCAATACAATGCAGCAAAATAAGACTAATGTATATAAAGACACCCTGTACATATATACACAATATATACCACGATGTATATATGTATATATATGTATATATATGAGACTACACAATTATGGTGGTCTCTTCTCTAAGAGAAAAAGGTTCTACAAGTTAACTTAGAATACAGCAAAATTCCCTCTAAGTAATTAGAACAGATCCAAAATATATTTGTTAATAATAAATCTGGAATACTGATACATCATGGCCAATTTACTAAAATAATAATAAATCAGTTTTCATTTCAGAATTTATGTTTTCAGTTGAGAGGGATACAATTATTCTCTACCAAACTGAACCTCCTTTTTCAGTGTCATACTTTTCGTACTGTAATAAGGAGTCTAACAATTTGTTTTCTTACCTAGTGTGCATTGAGTCTCTGTGATAACATTTAGTTCTCTGAGGTAGAGTTTCTCCTTGTGAGATAAATCTCGCCTTTCTAAATCTCAAAAAAAAACCAAAAAAGAGAAATAAAAATGTGTGCAGTAACTGAAACTCTCCCATAAACACTGTCAAAGTATTTCAACCGTTTTGTTTCCATGCAGTTAGAGCCTGTATTATACTGCTAATTCCAAGAAACACGACAACTTGATAAATTACTTTTAAATTTAACAAACAATGTAGGGACATGGTAAATTTTCTTGACCTACAGTAGGTCAAGACCCTGTCTATAGTTATGATTTACAGGAAAACTAAAGAAATCTGACGTGTCAGTTCAGATGCAGAAAATTTTACCAAGCACTGAAAGTACAGTCTTTTCTCTTTTACCACAACTTTCAAAAAAAAATTCCCCAACAAAAAAGCCAAATTTGACAATTCTGATGAACGGAGGCTCAAATACTTGATAATAAATAATTGAACCTTTTAGTATTTTTCCACAGTGTAGGAATGTTGCCACAATTCAGGAAACAGAATACAGAGATCCAGTTATATAGTAAGAAATCATCAACAAATCACTAAAAATAAAATTAACATCAGTTTTCAAACAGTACCTGATCTAACTGTCTGATCTAACCGTCAAATCAGACTTGTTTGCAAATTTTCATGGCAATACCACAAAGTCTTATATTACTTTGAAAACCAGTGGATACACTTAATTTCCAGTAATGAAAATATAAAGTACAAGTATAATCCAGGTCTGCTTTTCCTGGGTCTTTTTATTAACAGTCAGCCCATCTTATAACCAAAGAAGCACAGACTACATCCAAACTGTTTAAGGACACAAGCTTTTAGAAGGAAAACTTTAAAAATAAATACCTGGATATTTTCTTTTAAAGGAAGTCACACCCAAATATTCACTGACTTGCTCCTGAAGCATGTAGTATTCTCCTGTTTCATCAGGTGGCCATTTGTATTCTATCAAATTTTCAGCAGGAAAATAACTATACCTAAACATAAGAACAACGTTAGAACAAATCACAACAATCCTTAAGAATACCACTTACATCTCCAGAAATTCAGTAATTCCTACTTATATGTCACTGGAACAGTAGCTACAAAGTTGGACATGTACTTTAGAACACTGCATCCTGTTAACCCGTTTCAAAAGTCACTTTGTTACACCCAGCCTCACATATATTTCTCTAAATCACCACTTGCCAACATGCTAAGGGACAGAATCTGAAGAAACCATCTGATAACCATCGTAATGGAGAGGACACCAGGAAAAGCAAGTACTACAGAGTCAAAATTCATTCAGCATGATTACTACAGAGTCACCATTCATTCAAGTATGCAATGTTTTGAAAACATGTAAACTGTGCTTCTGATTGTACATCAGATGTAGCACTTTTTGTAGCACTCTAAAATAAAATGCCTTAAAATATGCTGGGAGCAATAGACACCTAGGTATTTCTAGGACATCACCTCAGTTTGGAAAGATGGATGAAGAATACACAAATAATGAAAAAATAGCTAATACTTAAGCATGCTGAACAATGAAGTCAGACTTGCAATAGAAAGTGGGAATTGTAAAACACAGTATTACCCAAGGTCTTGACTGGAAGTTTCACAGCTCCGAGAACTGTCCCCTGAGCCCATACGCCGTCTTTTGGACGGCTGGCTGCCATCATTGGAATTTTCTTCTGTGTCATCCTGAAATTAAAATAAATATTAAAAAATTAGACTACTCCAAAGATAATGTAAAACATAAAAAAACATTGCAAGGCAATCCACAATTTAAATACACTTGAACTGTTAAGCCATTCTAAGACAGTCTTAACAACTCACAGGACAGTCTACACAACAAATTATTCTTTGTTACAAACTATTTGCATGACAGGTGGCAGCCCAGAAAGAGAATGGGGTGGCTTCCCACACGCGGTATAGGCAGAGTTCTGAATAGGCAGAGCTGTAGCTCTGACCATTAAGTGCATAATTCCTGATGTAAACTACCTCTGGCACTTGATCAGACTAGTGCTCCAAACCAAAAGCAAGCACAAAACAAAAACCCCAATTCTTTGCTGAGAGTTGATGCTTACAAAATCAGGGAAAATATTACCAAAAGCAACACAGGAGTTTATAGGTATACAGTTAAAATAAAAGGAATAGTATAGTTTACAAAAAACATCCGTAAAAGCAAGTAGCCAAGACTTGTGTCTTGAGATGAAAAAATATACAGAAAAAAAGCCCAACTTTGTATTGCAACAGATACAGAAGAGAACAAAGCTATTACAAGGGAACATTCAGACAGGTGTCACTATTCAGATTCCATGTGACCAATAACGAAAGGGAATAAAGAGTGGAGAGGAAAAAAAAGACCAAAGCAAAACAAACAGTTCTGTAAAACCTAGAAGACAATGACTCAGTTGATGCTGCGTTTTTCACTTTTGATGTCCCATAATACTATGTAACTCCTACCTGCATCATCAATCTCAAAGCATTTAGTGACCAACCCTGTCTGATCATAATTGAGACACAGCAGAAATCTTTAAGTGAACTGCCTACCGTAACCAGTAGTTGAATCAAGAACAAAACAGTTCTTTAAGTAATTGAACCTCTAAAGTGGAACAGAGTGAAAGAATCAATTTCCTAACTTCTGTGAAAAGTTAAAGCAAAAGGAATTAACTTGTCAGAAATAAATGGATCAAGCCCAACTATACTTCCTTATTTAATAATGACAACAATGATTATCAGGTCTACCTCTGCTAATGTCTTTCATTCTAGGATGTTTTACTTAACATATGACTTGAAATATTGATTTAAAAATATTCCAGCAAACACATTACTTTTATTATGCAACACTTCACAATGTTATAATCAAGACAGGCCATAGGCAAAAAGCATTTGTCTCCTGGATTCTTGGCTTATTTCTTCTTTTCTGCAATTGTTTTAAAATATTTTTCTTCCTACTTAAGGGGCAAGAATAACATCTTTCACACAGTAATAAAAACTGAAAAGCAAAATTTAATGAAACTATGTTTTCTTAGTGCAGCCTTCCTTAAAGCAGCATGTAGTATCTCCACTCACATTACCAGTAATGCCACATCTTAGTATTGCTGAGAATACCCTGTATGAACTCAGACTAACAAAGCAGCAGCCCCCAATCAAAACACTGCATGAGAGTATTTTGTGACACGGCTGTCTCATGAGTAGTTCATTTCTACTTCCCACAGGAATACTAATGCACTCCAAATTCTTTTAACTGCTAGAAAAAAACTTGAACAAGGCCAGTACAACCCTCTGGTATACCAAAACTTTCAAGAAACTTCAAAACGTCTTTAAAAGTCACATCTCAACCTGACAGTTTGGTGAAATGCCTGGTATCTGCTTCTCCTCTCACTTTGTATTCATTTATTAAACCTGGTACTGTTATAAAGTATGAGTATCCAGAACATAAAGAGATCAGCGCTCTCCATTTCCATATTTGCTTCCTTCTTTGCTTAAAATTTCACGAAGTTCAATCACGGAAGTTCAGTTTGTTGCAGACGACTTAGTATATGAAATGAAAACATTTGTATTCTATAGACACAATGCTGCTCAATCACCTTTACTATTCAAAAAAAAAGAAAAAAAAAATTGATAGCTCCGTGGCTGTTTACATGAAAAGTCAACCACTGCCCAAAAAAGCCCCTTTCTCCCTGAAAACGCATGTTTCCGTAAAAAACTTGCTAGTCCTTACGAAACACGGTGACGTTACAAACTTCTGGTACCTCTATCACTGTAAGATCGACGTAACGCTCCTTTATGAAGCGATCGAGAAGCCTGAACTACCCGAGACGCGTTCCAAAGAGATACTGCCGATCTGCGCCGGGAGTCTTTGGCGCCACAAGTGCCCGCGGTGCCCGGGATGCGCGGGAGCAGCCGGCGGGGCCAACGCGGAACTACCAGCGGCCAGACCCAAACTTTCCCGGCTGCGGCGCTGCCGCGGTGAGGACTCAGCTGCCGCGCCGCCCCCGGGAAGACGCCGAGGGACTTTTGGGAAGGAGGACGGCCCCGGGAACCAGCCCCAGACCCGCGTTCAAAGTTCGGCCCAGGGCGCGGGAGGCCGCCCGCCGCCGCCCGGGCCCCCCGGGCGGGCTTGAGGTGAGCCCGGGGCGGGCGGGTCGGGTGGGAGGCGCGGGTCAGGGCACCCAGGCGCGGGGGCCGCGCGAGGCCTCCCGCCGAGGCGGCTGTTGCGCCGCAGCTCCGCGGCCGCCGCTGCCCGCTCTCACCTTGAGGGACTGCGCGCCGGGCGTGGCCGGGTCGCTGTCGCAGAGGCGCGGGGACAGCACGGCCGCCATGGCCGCCGCCGGCTGGGCCAACAGGAGCGACGCCGCCGCCGCCGCCGCGCGACCGGGCCTCGCACCGCGCCCGCCAGCCCCGCCCCCCCGCGCCCTGCGGGGAGCGGCAGCGGCCCCTACCGGCCAGCGCGCGCACGGGCGCGGCGGCTCCTGCTCCGCCCCCCTCCGGGCAGCCCGCGGCGACCCCGGCCCGCGCCGCCGGACCGGCACCCGCACCGACCCGGCACCGCCCCGCGGGACCAGCGCGGGGGACCCGCCACCGCCGCCTCCGCCACCGCGCCCTTCTCCTCCTCCTCCTGCCGCCGCCGCTCGGGCGGCCGCGCGGCCCGGCCGCGAGCGCGAAGCCGAGCCGCCGCGGTAGCGCTTGGGCAGCAGCGCGGGGCGGAGGGGCAGCATCCCCCGGCGGGGTGGTCAGCGCCGAGCGCAGGAGCTGGCACCCAGCAGGGCCGGGCTGCTGCGCTCCGCCGGCAGGCTCCCGTCTCCGGGAACGTCAGCCGGGGACGAGCTACGTTTGTGAACCATCAGCCCCCGCAGGAGGGGGGTTCGGGGGGCGGGGGGCGCACTCGGAGGAGCCGCCACGAGCGCGCTCGCCCCTGCGACGGAGGGAGGGCGCGTGCGGCCGCTCCCCGCCGATGCGCGGTCGCGCCGAGCCGGCTGCGCGCCGGGCTGCGCCGCCTCCCGGTGCCGCCGCCGCCGCCGGTACGGGTATGGGCCGGCGGAGCCGAGGCGCAGCCCTCCCTACCCGCCACGGGAACGACCCCCGGTCCCGGGGACCGGGTCGGCGCGCGCACCCGCCCGCACGCAGCCGGGCCCCGTGGGCGCGCACGGCCCCGCGCCGGCGAACAAAGCGCACGGCCGCGCCCCAGCCCCGGCGCCGCCCCCGGGCGGGGGCTCCCCCGTGTGCGCCCACCCGCGGCCCGGGCTGCTCACCGCCCCTCGAGGTTTGCCCGGCTCCAAAAGCGCTCGAACGCAAGCTGGCCTCGAAGCGTTGGAAAGCACCGCCGCCCCGTTCGCGTTTGTTCTCAGCTCCCAACAATAAAACGGACGTGGCAAAGGCACCACCGCTCGATATCTGCGCACGGAAGGTCCAAAAGCTGATGTCTACACACTTCACAGATACGCTGGAGTCTCATTTTAAAAAATACAATCGCCGCTGCTCTTGCCAGTTACGGACCAATTCTCAGTAGCCTCGCGACTGACCCCATCGTCCTCCTGCCACTGCCACCAGAAGCCCCTAGACCAAAGTGGCCTAACTCGCTCAATTCAGTATTTGTCCACCAAGCAGACCCTAGGCGATATTTAACCAAAGGTTAACACCCGGGGAACCTAATAACTGGACTTCATTCAAGGCAAACGGCTGGAAATTTGCACAAGCTCCTAGGACTGCAAAACACAGCTTCCCTCCCAGCCAAGTTTTGAGGCACACTAGCATTTTATCATAGATACCAACTATGAAAATGAAAAATGAACACTGCTTTTTCTTACAAAAAGCATGCTTTTAAGAAAACTGATACCTGCAACTACATGTAAGCATTGGTTAACAGTCCTAGGCACCCAAGAGAGGAGCAACATTCAAAATTTTGCAATGTTTGGCCTTACACCAGCTGCTCCCACCTCCACAGCAGAGCATTACAACAGATGAAGCCCATATGTACTCAACTGTAAACATTTCCAAAGCAGGTTTACAGGGGTTTTTTTTGGTGTTTCTTTTTTTAACAGAGCAAAACTGAGCAAAATTATCTCAACTGTACGTCAGTTTGAATGTGCCAACAGCAATTGGACAAAAACAAATACTAAAATAATGATGGTTCGAAAATTTTCAAATATACCACGTATTGTGATGCAGGAGTGTAGCTGTGTCTTTCAGAGTTTTAGTCGTAATAACAAGCCATTACCAAAGCCAGTGCAATAAATGTATCGGTTTCACATTTAGCTGAAACCCAAGTGTCCCTTTGATCATCCCAGAGGCATCTGCTGGCAACCTATAGAGATAAAAGACAAAAAGGTACAAGTGAACCTATATACAGTAGTTTTACTATTTCTTTTTAAAGATCACACAGCATTATCTAAATGCTAATCAAATCATATTAGGAGAGTTACAACTATTAACAACAATGCAAAAGTTGAATAAAATTAACAATTCCTATTCGATGTTAAATATATGTTCTTGCTTCACAGTACAGCTCCCACCCAGAGAGATCCAAAACTCCCAACACCAAGCCCCCAAATCTCTCTGGTGTTCACTTGTTACAATTTAACAAACTGTAGAGCACCCCTTCAAAAGCAATAGAATGTCTGTGTGATTAGACATTAGTTTTGGGAACACAGACAACCAAGAAGTCACATCCCCCACTCCTCCATCTCCAGCTTACTCCAGCTTACTTCAGCTTTCTTGTAACCATTTATTGCGCTCTCAGCCTTTTTGATAAAATTGTTTTCAAAGCCAAACTGTGTCAATTGATGGCTGGAATAAACATATTCCTTGGGAGAAAAAAGTTAACTTGGACCACTTCACTAATCTGTTTGTACCTGCAGCTCCTCAGTCAAAGCACCCCTTAAGAGGCACCATAGCATGAGACAGCACCAGAAAAGCAGAGAGATGCAGGCAACTCATAAACTGCATTTGGTACTGAAGCTGAACCCCTCAAATGTTGTTTCATGTAACTCACTAAACAGGTTGGTTTCAATCATGTTTTAAGAACTGATGATGAGCACTCCAAAGCAGAAGTACTCTTTTGCTCTTTGACACTTTACTAGACAGATAAAAGCATTCTGAATGCCAGTGGGAGCTTGGAGTACTAAATTTATACACCAACGCAGCAAAATCCAGAATCTTTTATTTTAGGTGTTCCAAGTTCAGATGATGTTAATTTGAAGTCCCAGGAGCATGTCTGGTGGCAACATCAGTTACCGTCCCTTTCCTTGCCACCCCTTCTGTTCCATGTCACCCCACACTACAACTGCATAGTGTTTTGCACTGAATGTGAGAACCCAAATGGAGATCCAAGTACACTGGACAAAGAAAAACAAAATTCACTGAACACACAGCAGAAACAAGTGGGTGACAGGGCAGTGCAGTAGGGGCTGTTTACCACTTACTGAACAGATGAAGACAACAACCTTCAGAGAGTTAGGCAGAATCACAGCAGCACCTCAAATTGTCACCTGGGATACTACTACCCATAAAGAACTTAAAAGCTTCAGGACCACCCCAAACAATTTAAGCTGCTGAATATGAAAGAACACCTATGAGATAACACACAGTTCTAAAAGTTGTTTTTTCATTTTCAAAAGGTGTAACAAATAATAAGTTTGCTTACAATCATTGCCTGGTTTGCCTTTTCCACAATTAGCACTGATACCACATACTTATAACGGTCATAGTCCAATTCCTTCACAGCCTTTAATATATCTTCTGAGATTGAAGCACACAAGAAGGGACTAGAAGCTCCATCGTATGTGGCTTCTTGTAGTTTATTCTATCAAAAACAATTTTGAAAGATCTTAGTTTTCATCTTAGTAGTCTTTTGCAAAAAATACCCTTTACAGTCATTTTCGTTACAAGAACATGAGAAGAACTAGTGAGTTGAAAAATCAGTACAGACGATGGTCTCAAACAGCAAAGGATGCACTGCTCTGAGATGTTTTATCTGTTTTTTTGAAGGTGACACATGCCCAGCCAATCTCCATTTAACAATCAGGAGTGATTGTATTCTCCATTATTTGGGCTCAGTTCACTGGAAAACAGTGCTACAAATAACTGTTCCAAATATTAAAGATATGTCTTCCAGACAGCTGAATTAAAAAGATCTGGTTATAACTGTTCAAAATACCACTAACAGCTTTGGATTATCAGAACAGATTGTTCTCTTTCATTTTTGCTTAATTTGTGTACATAGCAGTCTGACTGTTAAGGATATCAAGTAATTTTACGCAAGTCCTGTGATATTAGCAGAATTAATAGAAATCCACAAATTGGATGTCATGATCTTTTGCTAACTGGATATTTTGCAGATTATGGTACTTTGAACTGTGTTGTAGCTCAATTCGATTTAAAAAAATGCAAAAGTTTATGATGCTTCAGCTTCACCTAAACAGCACATGCACAGCAGTGACCTTGCAGGAGCCTTTCTGCACTTTGCAAAACAGAGTTCATTCACATTACACTCATGTGCCAAAACTCAAAAGACTGCAGAGATTTATGCATGTTTAAGTTTGTGCAATATTCACTGTTCCATAAATACTTCTGCAAGACAAGCTGCTTTTGCAGTGAGACAATTAATTTAAATACTATACCGTTAGTATTGCTTGAGCTTTGTCTCTTATTAAACTGTCCTGAACTTTAGTACGTGGCTCCAGTCTGTACGTGTTACGGCCTTTTGGCTTTGCCTTTTCTTCTGTTGGAGCCGTGCCTGAAGCATCCTGATATGTCTTTTTTCCTTTTGACTGTACAAAATAATAAAAAAAAACCCACATCACACATCAATATTTTAGAATTTAAGGACTCTAAATAATACTTTATGGTGTACAATTAAGAGAAAAAAAACCCAACAATTAGTCTTGGAATATGTTAACAAAAACCACAGAAAGCTAGAAGCTGGTTATCATCTTCTGGCTGTTTTAACACTACTGTTTTGCCTGAAAATGGAGAAGTGGTTGACTTCCACTCAATTTTAAATTATTTTCCAACAAAATCCAACTGAATTTTGCATTTAAACTCATTAATCATGTAGATCATATTAGCATCCTGAATCCACTCCCTTTTCTGAGTAAAAATACACAGATATTAACACACAGATATTAACACACAGATATTAACATACCTATTGAAGTATGTTAGCCACAAGCTTTTCATTCAAACAGCCAACCCAAAATACAGACTTAGTTAATTTATTACTTCATTTTACTTGTCCTTATTCCTTGTTACTAAAATAGTAGCTTATGTATTGATGATTTAATTTGCTCATTAAAAAAAAAAAAATGAGGAAAAAGTAAGCTCCAGTGCGCAAAACTTTGTAATTTTGCTTGGAACTTAAAACCAGATCTCTGAAGATCGTGTTTTCTCCCCATCCAGCTGTGTACTCTATCTCTTCAAGACACATAGCAAAACTTGTCCCTCTATGAATGCAAGAAGCAAATCTGATGTTGTGAAAAAAAGGTCACCACAGTGGCTTAAAACAGGACTGTGAAATAGTAACAGAGACAGAAAAGCAAAAGGAACCAATGGGTTCATAACAAATGCCACAGGCAATGGTCTTCAATACTAGCTACTTCCTAACAAACCACTTCCAAGTTTCAGTGACTCTTCAGTCTTGGCTCCACTTCCTGACCACTTCTAGAACTTAACATGAGAGAAAATCATCAGTTCCTTTCCAGGAGAACAGAAAAGAACTCAGAAGTGAAATAACATCACAATGCAGGCTTATGCGAAGAAGTACAGAAAAAAAGTCACTATGGATAATATAAAAATCTAATGAGAATTATTTTAGAAGATGGGCTACTGAGGGGCTCACAAATCTTTCCATCTGAGAGTTTTAAGAATCAGGGAAGAAATACAGTTTACTTTCTATGAAATCACTTGCACATTAGTTCTGCCAACAACTGTGGACATTACTTAAAAGTGTCCTCTAGTTCCTAAAAAGAATGATGCTGGCAGCCTTAGTGCAAATTGCCTGCTAGTGTTTGTTGAATCTGAATAGCACTTACTCTAAAAACACAAGGACCAAACACAATTGCACTTAGCCTGTGAACACTCATTATCTACTAACTGCAAACTCAGATCTCAAAAGACTACATGCTCATCACATGTCATCTAAAAGAAGAAAAATGACTTCCAAGTCTTGCAGCTGAGGTCTTCAAATGGCATCCTCATCCACGTGAGTAGCAATGAACTTGTGAAAAAGGGCACACTCCGAACAGTGATTCTTTGCTGACATGGTTCAGCTGGAGCCACACTACCTTTAACCTCTTTCATTAATGATGGAAGAAAATTCATGTCTATAGCACACAACTTCTAACAATGCTGATACTTAAAAGTTTACCTGCTATTATGAGTGACAGGAGTTTTCATAATCATTTGCAAGAAGTCATTGCATTTACTAATGAGGCAAGCAAAAACCTTGATTTCTCTATAGATGTGGCTAGTAAATAAGCCTACTTCTGTGTATCACTTTATAAAATACACAGTAAAACCCAAGTTTTAGCACGTTGCAATTACATTTCTGTAAAATATTTGAAGAAATACTATTTGTTTGAAATACTGTGAAAAAAAATTCTCAAAAGTTCAAGAACTGACTGCATTTGAGCACTTGACCAAAAAAACGCCTGTTCTTAGGTTACTCAACTCGAGTACACTGGCTTAACTTTGGACACGTGGAAGGAAGTATGCTAAGACGGAAAAAAAAGACTTTTGCTATTTAAATGAAATTCTGTTTGTTAGTAAGTCCATTTTAACAACCAGTGGGTTTTAGCTGTTAAAACAAACAGGAAAGAATTTTTGTTTGTTCCTTCAGAAGACGGCACAGGTTCTAGTTTAGAGCAGCACCCCGAGTTGGAGAGACTGCCCCACCAAAGGGAGGAGCGCCCTTTTCTTGACCACCACAGCAGCTCATCCTCCCAGTGCCTGAGCCAGCGCGCCAGCCGCCAGGGTACGAGCGAACGAGGCACCTGGCCGAGCAGAAAGAGCCGAGCTATCCCATACCGGGCACTAAACAAGAAGGAACACCATTCCTGATCCCAAGTTTCTCAAGATCACAGGCACCTTTTAACCCACGTTCTCCACACCCCATCCTTCCCTCCCAACTGGAGCGCTGCAGGCCCGGTCCGGCGCGCCCGCCTCAGTCGGGCATCACACCCCGCCCCGCGCCGGGGCCGCTGCCCGCCCCCTCTCCCGCTCCCGGGAGTGCCCCAAGCCCCGGAGCCGTCCCTCGCCCTGGCGGCCGCTCACTGTGTCTTTATCCTGGCGCTTTTTCCCTCCCTCCATGGCCGCGGTCCCGCTGGGCGGAGTGCGGCGGCCCGGGCCCTGCTCGCGAGCCGGCCGTGAGGCGGCGCGCGGGCGGCGGTAACGGAGGCAGCGGTAACGGAGGCGGCGGCGGCCATGGCGGGGCGGCGGGGTCTGCGCCGGGCCCGGGGCACGGCCGGTGCTGCGGCCTGGGCAGGGGAGGGGACAGCGCTGCCCTGCTTCTGCCAGTGCCGGCTCGGTGCTCGGTGACCTGCTTTCCCTGCAAAGGTCACCGCTCTGCCCCGTGCCTGGCCCGCTTTACATAAGTAATAGTAATAAAGGGTGGCGGCAGTCGTGCCTGTTTTGCTCTGGCCTTCTGTTCCTGACAGTGAAACGGCGAACGGGAAGAGACACAAATTAAGATGGACTGAATAGGTCTTAGGAACACTGTAGATTTTTAAATTACTTTTTCTTTAAATAGCATGTAGGTATTCCAGATGGCAGCTAATAGCGGTTCCCGATGGGAACTGTTACCCTTGTTCAATGCTGATACCTATATAAATATTTCCTCTTTCCTTGAAGCTGTGAATTCAGAAATTACATATGTGACGGTCAATTCTGCCACCTAATTAGAGAGGAAAAAATGTTTTTAATTTAACTTTAAAGGCGTGTTTTTCATTATTATTAGTTGTGGTACTTCATTATCAAACAATTTCTTGTCTGCCTGGTTTTTTTTTAACTGAATCAGAAACATTTTCATCCTTATTAACACTGGCAGTTTTATCTGTGAAATTTTTAAAATTTAAATGTGTTCTTCTGAGTTGGTCAATTTTTCTTCTTAGACTAATGTGGAAATCGCATGAATGCTTATATTGCTACAGAATTCACCTGTTCTTCCTCTGCCTCCCTCCAAGGATCTTGCTGGTTGTAAGGACTGATGCTCTTGGTTTACTTGAAGTAGCATCAGTTTCTCTGCAAGCTCAGAGATTAGGCAGAACATATATAAACTGGGATATTTTGCTTCAGTCTATCTTGTCATGGTTTCAGTAGATATAATCATTCTGAAATTCACCCTCCTGACCTGTGAAAACAGAGCAACGCTTTCTCTCAGTTTTACAAAGGTGGTTCTGTTTGAGAGTTCTTCACGCGCGCGGGTGAAACTTGCATTGCAAACCCAAACAGCTTGTTTACAGATGCTGTATTACTGTCTGTGTAGCTGTGCTTATGGGTATGTGTCACCCCAGGACAGTATGTTTTACTAATTTGTTTTTGTTCTTGTGTGCATTCGTGATACAAGGATTCTTTCTGTGAGTGTGTCTGTGTGTTTGTTCTAGATGGCCTTGCCAGACTCGGTCACTACTTGCCTTTCTCAACCTGTGCATTATGCAATTTGCAAACTTGGATTTGAGAAGAAAGACGCCTATGATATTAATAATATTTTGTCTGGAGATGGGAAAGTATGTTGGCAAGCTGTTACAGAGCATGTGTGTTACCTTGAATCAGGTTGGTGTTTACCTGCTGTAGTAGTGATGCATTTAAGAGTGATGCAGAATTTCGGTACAGTTGATAGCAGTCCTAGCTGAGTTGCACCAGCTTGTTACAGTACTGCGTTAGCTCTGCTGCGGATTACAGATTACAGAGTTCATATCTACAAAGAACTTTAAATTTTTCATCTGCATTTGGTATTTGGCTTTTGCTGGCTCCTAAGGTTTGTGTAATTTGTGCCACCTAAGTAGCTCCTACTTTGCCTTCATCTTGGTTCCCAACTTAATGTGTCTATAACGTAAGGGGTTCAGTTCTGCTTCTCTCCAACCCTACAACTGCCTTGTTCTGTGTTATTATATTCCACTTGCCATCAATATTGCTACTGTTGCTTCTGTTTGTGTTTCCCAACTGAAGAACAGTCTTGTTTCCCTTCTAAGTATAAGAGTTTGTAGCTGTTTTTTGACCAAAACAAAGTATTTATGACCTGGTGAATTCATTGAATTTTAGTTTACCAAATTGCATTATGCAGGCTCTGTTATTAATTTCCAGAGGTGGAAAAAATATCTTTCAGAAAACCAGAAGAATTTATTTTCCTGTAAAAAGTGTCCCACAAAAAAGAAGCAGTGATACCACTCTGTAAGGTACCACATCCATCTGCCTTCTTTAAAGGCAGTAAATGGTGCAGTTTGACTCCTGCTGAGCTTGCACTAGCTTCCAGCTTGATATATGGAATTTCTACAGAAATTCTAGTGGGTTCATTCACATTTCAACAAAAGCAGAACATAATGATCCTATTTACTTTCATATTTTCTTGTGTTAAGTTTTTGTTGGGGTAGAATTTTTGATTTGTTTTTTTGTTCTGTTTGGAGAAGGTGCTTGATCTTACCTGGTTTTGCATTGTAGTTTTACTTTTCAATGCCTTTTCTGTGTGGTGTTTTGGACAGTAAATTGTATTGTATTGCTTGTGCTAAAATAGTCAGGATGAAATTGTCTGTGCTAAATATGTAAACAAGCTGCAGTAGGTTTTACCCCTAGTGAATTTTAAATATTAGACCTTCAGGAAGGTTAATAGCCTAATCACCTTCTGTTTTTCAATTTAAGATCAAAGCATGGATTATATCAACAGCATACGATCATTAGGACCTGTATGTGAATCTGTTAATTTGTATTTCAAATCTCTGACCAAGGAGCAATTTGTAATTCAGTATGCATCATGGTTCCACTGGACAAACTGCACAGAGGTATGGAAATTTCTGTTAACAGTTTGCATTTTGGCACCTGAACCCTTTGTGGAAGTTTGGTGTGAGAACACAGAAGAGATATCCATGAACCAAAATGCTTAGAATTTGTAATTAATTATCTTCCTCTGATAGACGGTTGCTTGTAATTTTTCTGACTTTGTAATTAGATTTTGCATTAGACAACAGGAGAAGCTTTGGGCCTGTTCTAATATTAGTTTGTAGGATTTTGTTTTTTTAATAATCTGTGCCTACTATGAAGTTTTACCTTGTAAAGTTATTATAGATAATTTTAAAGATGTAAGGCACTAGATATCAAGAGGTACTCTAAGGAAATTTCTCTCCAGGCATCTACACTTTCATTTTTTCGGCATGGTTTTCTTTCTACATTTGCATGGCAACTGTCACGGAGGAATATTTAGGTTTCTTTGTGCTTTTGACAGTGTGATCTTTCCTTTTGAATATTGAACACAACATTCTTCCTCTCCCCATCATGCAGGTATTTCTTGAAGTGTTTGATGTTTTACAAGATACACAAGCTACAGAAGTTGCTCTTGGCTTAATGAAACTAACATCATGCTTGGAGAGAGCCTTGGGTGACGTAAGTGCCAGCATGAGGAGTCTATCACAGGTTTGGCTTTATGAAATGGGAATGAGCTCTTGGATTTAATTGTACATTGAAAAAGTGATATTACCCTGTACTATAGTAGTACACTAATAGCCCACATCCATTTTGAGTTGGACAGAGGTTCTTTCCTGGATCCAGTTGTGCTAGTGGAGACATATGTTGGGCTCTTTCACCAGTGCTTGTAGAGTTGCTTGTGTGAGTGCTGTTACGAGCCAATTTAATTAGGAAAGAGAAGAGTTTGATTAATCAGTGTACATATAGTAGGTCTTTATTAGTTTGATTTATTTAACTGAAGTGGGGCAGCATAGCTTCCACAGAAGATCTGATGGTGTATGAATTGTGAGGGGTGGCATGCAGCTGGGAAAACAGGCTGCTGGGTAACTTGTTTTCTAGGGAGAAGGGAGAAACAGCTACTTAAGCAACTGTTGCTGGGCTGTTTTACAGCCAGGTAAGTTAAAATTGCTGGTTGTTCAGTATCTATGAGGAGCGCTGGAGTAGGAAATGATAGAGAAGGAGCAATGCGCTAACTTGCAAACCAGTTTTCCCAAGTGTGGGGTGGAGTAAGTTTTGCAGTAAAACAAATCACCACAGAGTGGAAAAAAAATTTCAGGGACAGTACAAAGAATGGAAGGTGTGATAGCAGTTGAATCTTGAGATACTAAGATTGTCCAGCAAAGATAAAATCTAGTTTCAAGAACAGTCTGAATCAGAAGATGAACCACAAGTCTCCTCCCTTTCAAAATGACAGAACCCTTTTGTTCTATTTTAAGAACAAAATACACTGTCCTTGGTAGAGCTTATTCCCTTAGTTACATGTTCTTGTTGTGCCTTATTGGTTTTTGTGGAATTTTTTGGAAGAGAAAAGTAGTATATGTAGAGATCCTGTGAAAAGTCTAACTATGGTCACATAAAGTAAAATATCCACTCTTTGCTGATACGTTGTCTAAATTTTAATTTGTCATGCAATTACAGAATTTAAAGCCTTTTTAAGGATTTGGTGGGTTTTGTTTGATTAGTGTTTTTACAATAATGAAAATGGCTATTGGGTAAAATAGTCAAGGTATATGTTTGAAATACAAAGAAGTATACTAAATTGTTTGTTATCTGTTCTGCTCTTTTGTCTTAATAGGTGTATTTACTTAAGGGTAACGATTGTCCTTTCCTTCTAAGGGACTTGCTTGCATCTGAGCAGCTTGCAGATGTCTTCGGACAAGCTGTAGTAAGTTCATAGTTTTGAAGTAAGGAATAACTACTGAGCTGGTTTTCTTCCTACCAAATGTATCTTGTGTTAATTTCCATTAAATTACCCTGAATTTATACTACAAGAAGTAAGAGCTAAACTTGATTTCATTTGTTTGCCTGTCATAACTGTTTGGAATGTCTAATAACTAATTTGATTCTTCCCATATTATATTCTATATCCTGTACAAATTAGTTGAAAGATTCTCCTTCAGAGAATACTGGGAATCGCAAATAATGAGTTTCTGTTACTGTGACAAGTGGTGGCCAGTCATCTTGACAGTAGGCATTGTAGCTTCTCAGTAATCTCTGAACATTTCTGCCAGAGAAAGGTAATAAAAGTAAGGGTAAGAAAGGGAAAAAACAATAGATTCCTTCATGCAGTAACTACTTTGTTTATTAATTAGATGAATGTACTGAGGGTATTCATTGGATCTCCACATGGTCTGAACCTTCGTAATGTTTTGTGGCATGGGTTTGCATCACCACAAGAAATTCCTGCCAAGTAAGTTACCAGGAAAAAAGCACTCCTTTTCTTATCAGTCAGACTTGTGAGTTTTTGGAAAGACTCTTGGAAAGTGGTTAGTAAAAGTTACTTCTCTTATGGGAAAAAAAATAAATTTCCTTTGCTGCTTCTGCTTCTTTTGGAAATGGATGTCCGTAGAATACTTCAGCCATTACGAACATGGCCAGTGTTAGGTCCAGCAGGTTTTGTGCTATTAGGGAAAACAAGAAAGTTAACTTTTTTTAAGTCAAGGCAGTGAGTAGTAACTTGTAACAAAAGACAGATGAATAGAGTAGAAGAAGGAGCAGCAGCAGCCAGTGTAGAATACAGAGATGCTTTTTTTCTAATTCTACTCCTTTATTTTTTTTCATGCTTGTGAATGCAATTAATTATTACATACCTCTACTTAGATAGGGAGTGTATGTTCTGGGTGTTTTTTAAAAAAACAAATAAACCTCTTTGTTCCTAAATCACAAATGTTGGTTCTTTGCAAAACATGTCTTTGTATAAGCTTTTCTAATATATTGTGGTATTCTCCCTAGATACTGTGCTATGCTGCTTTTTTTAACTGCAGGATTGGGTCAGTTGTTACAAACTTATCTTCTGCAAACCAGAGGTGTTCTAGTACATCGACCTTATGTGATCTTCATGAGCTTAGAAGAGCTTGATGCATTTCCAGGCAAGTATTTAACCACTAGCAATTTTTTTATTATCCTGTATTAGCTATTATTTCCTTTTCCAAAAGTACTGTTGAAAATAATGCATTTTCCAGAGTTCCAAGATTGAATCTTAACTAAGATACCTGTATACACCATCATTAGATGAACCAATCATGCTTTCGGGCAACTTCTTGCTATGTAGACAGTTCACTGACTGTTGAGTAAAAATCTACTGCATTCTAAAATAATTATAACACATTGAAACATGAAATGTGTCTGCTTCTAAAAGATTTCAACTGTATGTTACATTTTTTTCATTATGAGAGTTAATTTCATGTAACAGTCATGTAGTTTGCCTTTATGAAATCTAACTTTTTTCAGAATCAATGGGTTCCAGCTGCAAGGGTCCCAGCAGGAGTGCCTTGAGTCTTACAGGGAAGGTAGTGTTGAAACAGAGTAAAAGATGGTGACACATTTCCACTTTATAATGCTTTTCTCAGGGAAGGATTTAAAGTCTCAGATTAAAGTTTCCTTGTCCACAGACCTTGTTTGGTTTATTCCTACTATTTTAAGGAAACAACAGCATATAGGACATCTTGGTGTCAGTGGTGATCATGGTCAACTTGTGCTACATAATCAGAGCATCTGTCCAAGAAATTGAGGCAGGGCTTTTGGGAACCAAATCAAGCTGATAACATTCCAATAATTATGTAGTATAAATCCTATAGCTGTTGATTGGCTTTGAAAAAAGCACCTACTGTAATCAAGTTACACTTACCATTTTAAGCCTTCTCTTGGATACAACATCTATAATGTGAATTTTTAAGTGTGGGTTTCATTACATGGTAACATTGAACTATGAAGTGTTAATTTATAATACTGTGGTTTCAACACAGAAAATTGGTGAAATAGGAACAATGTGCTCATGTTCAAATGTTCATACTACTGTACTGATTCTGGCTGAATAAAAATTATTCTTTTATATGATACTTTTTTTAAGTATCTGAAGTAGGTAGAGAACAACTCAACTGAAGCTGGGTCCAGTTGCTATGTTGTCTTTCAACAAAAAGCAAACATTACATTTTTAATGGGTTTTACTTGGTAATTTTATATTATCACCAGAAATGCAATCTTACATACTTAAATTCTGATCTAAAATATAGCTACTGTTGTACTTGCATAATTAAAATAAATTGGATAACCTTTAAATCTCCCTTTGCAAATGCTGAAATAATATCATATTTTCAGTGAAATATTTAAAGTTCATTAGTAAAGTGTAGGTTATATGTAATTTTTCAATGTTGATTTTTTAACTTGCAGATCTTAATAATGAAATACTTTCCATAGCTGAAGAACTTGTAAAACTGTCCAGTTTTGTATTAAAAATGATGTTACCATTTTGGATTGCTGCTTTACGAGCTTTCAAGCAAAGCAGGTAAGATTTTTAAATTTTTTTTTTAATAGAATCTAAAAAGAATATGTTCTGTATTTTTACGTCCGCATTTGCAGATATTTCAAGTCTTCGTACTAAATTACTTCACAGCATTGTTATGCTTTGTTATGGTGTTCTCTTGGAGAGGTTGTTGAGTTATGGCTTTGTTTTGTGCCACCTAAGATTATAAACTATATTTTGAAGCCCAAAAAGAGCTGTTTGAAATGTAGCAAAAAAGGGGAGGTTTACAAAGCAAGTGGAAATAAATCTTCATATGTTAAATCACACATATTTTGAATTTTTTTTTTTAAAAAGTGTATTGTTTTGTTTTCCTCTCCCATGCTCCATCTTTTTGTGAGTTATTCTGGTCTCTGAGCTTGAATTCAGTAGTCAGTTTCTCTTTGGCATGGGTAGTTATTTATTGTTTGTTTACAAAGTGCATTAGAAAGGAATTTTTTCAGGGTTGTTTGGCCCAAGACTGTAACTCTGAAATGGTTTCATTTATAAGGAAGAAAAATATCCTTTGGATATCTCTCTACAGCTTCCTGAGAGGTGGTGGTGGGGTTGGTCTCTTTCTCCAGGCAGAACAAGAGGACACAGTCTCAAGCTGTGCCAAGGGCATATAGGTTGGATATTTGGAAAAAGTTTTTTACAGAAAGGGTGATAAAGTACTGGAATGGTCTGCCAGGGGAGGCGGTGGCGTCACCATCCCTGGATGTGTTTATAAAGAGACTGGATGTGGCACTCGAGGCCATGGTCTAGTTGTGGTGTTAGGGCTGGGTTGGACTTGATGATCTTTAAGATCTCTTCCAACCTTGTGATTCTGTGATTCTCTGATTCTGTGATCTGTTACTTTTTCAGGTATGCTGACAGTGTGATTCTCTTACTTCCTCAGCTGGAAGTTGGACTTAGATTGCTCTTCACTACAACTAATAAATGTCCAAATCGGTTGCTAACAGCAGAGGTAAACCTTTGTCTAAAGTAAATTATGATTTAATGCTTACAATATTTGCAAAATCGTTATTCTAGAAGCGTAGTGTCTATAACCACTGTACTTACAGATTTACCCCACAAAATTTCAATCCATTTTGGAACATTATATACAAATACCCAGTTGAGATTCATGAATGCCTGTATTTTTTTTTTAATGTCTGTCTCTAACAAGGACTGAAAAAGTAGTGGAAGATTAGTGTTCAGAAGCTGTAGTTCAGGCTGAAAAGTAGGACATGATATATTTGTTTTAAAAAACTCAGCACAAAATCCCAAAGTCCCTTTTTTTCATTCATAATGGGACTTTTTTGCTATTCATGCAACTTTGGTATCTCATGCAAATGAATAAACTAAAGTTTTATATACATGCCTAGTTAATTGGTTTTGTTTGAAAACCAAATAATATTGTTTGTGTTTTGTTCTAGTCTTCTGCTCTCTACACCACTTTTGATGAGGTATGTGGGGTTTTTTTTAAATATATACCAGTGTCAGAATTTAAACCATGCATGTTTCCCATTACTAGAGTTTAAAATGCACTTTCTTTAATTTGATATGGCATTATTTCTAACTTTTCTAACTTTTTTTTCCAAATAAAAATGGATGGACGGTAAACACTTTAAATTTTGAATGCTCCAGAAAATATGAAAATTAAAACAAATTGTAATGAACCAACTATTTTTTTCTGAATGTTTTTACCTCAAAATTCATCACTCCACAGAAACAAACATTGTGCTATTTTCCTAGATTCACTTATTCCAAATAAATATTGGCAGCATAAATCCTCAGTTTTACGAGTTGGTTGGATTATTTCAAGTTGTTTGCCAGTAATAATTAGGCATCTTGATTCTAGAATGGCAGAAGTAATCACATCAGATTAGGAAAACTACTTTAGTTGGTGTTTCTTCTTTGATTTTATGGTCTTCAGTAATTTAATAGGTTTCTATTCAAATTGCTTTTTTTTCTAGATGCTAAGAAAGCATTTGGATAATGAAGAAGTCAACCAGCTACCTGTAGTTCTTGAGGAGCCTGCCATGGAAAGTGTTTTCAAAGTGTTCTAGGGTTTTGTCATCGTTGTCTTTTGTTTGTTTTTTTCACTTAATAATAATCTTTATGATATGCCTAATGCTTACTTATTTCATATGAGCATGCCTCACACAGAGTAATTTCAAGCTTCTTTCTGAGTGCTTTTGGGATACATCTTGTACTGTCTGGGCAGATAGAACAAAAATGTTGCTCAAACCTACTGGAGAACATTCTGCATCTTACTACCCAAACAGATTGTGAACAGGAAAACTAGGGGTGCTGAGTTTAGAGGGTTTTTTGACAGTGTGGGGGAGATCTGAGGTTACGGTCCTGTTGTTAGAAGCGGTGGGGCTGTGAAGGGCCTGGGACACAAAGCTGAAGGAAATCTATAGTTTGTTGTCACAGTATAGAATGTATATTACAAGTATAGTTTGCACTGTTTTGTTTTTCTGAATACCTGAATGCCCCTATAATATAGACATGGTCACATACTTGTCTTTCAGAAATATTCTATACACTGAATATATTCAATTCTGTGTGAATACACATAGAATAGAATTCTGTATAGTTGGTGTGTGTTTCCACAGGACTTCCTTTGGGATTTCTTGAACCACCAGGAGGGTCCGCGTATAAGAGATCGTTTAAGCCATGGAGAGATCAATCTAGAAACATTTCCCAGAGAAGTAGCTAACCAGATAGTTGGATTTGCTATTACTATTCTCTGCAGATTCTCAGATGGGGATATGTTTTCTCTGAAGGTAGGGAGCAGTATTTTGTTCTCAGGTTTTTTTCTTCAGTTATTTTGGATACCAAATATGATTTTAGATAGAGTTTTATGACTGAATCTTTCTTGAAAACTGCTTTTTGTGCAAACAAAATATTCCTCCAAGTAAAAAATTGTGAAAGTATGGTTTTACCTAGTTTTTCAGTGAATTAAATACAGAATGTTTTACAAACTGCTACCCTTTCTTGCTGAACCTTAATTTGGGGGATTAATAAGGCCTTTATTCACAAGGGTGATTTGTAAATTATAACGACTCCACTTAATTTTGTCAAATTGTCTTGATGAACTAGCCTGTTTATCTGCAGAATTATCTGGAAGGTATGTAGAACATCTGTAGCTCACCCACTGAGGTATGTAGTATGTAGTTATCAAGATTCTCTTTTCCTGAGACACTGTAAATAATAGTGCCTTGCTAATGGAAGTGTTATTTGTATCTGTACTTACACTATGAATTTGTAAACATTTTTTGCCTAGTACTATATTTCTCAACATTAGCAATTGCTGTGTTTGCTCTCCCCAGTTTCCTGTTTATATTTGGAATTACTTCTTTAAATAGCACACAGCGACCTGTGAGATAAATATTCCATTTATTAGTCGCAGCTCTTTTTTAGTATCACAAGATGTATTGTGTGCTTCTGCATGAAGAGAATATTTGGTTGCTTTTCTGTCAGCTGCTGTCAGGTTTCATAGTTAAAATATGTGAAATAAAGCTTTAATCACTCACTGTGCTGAATACTTTTTTCAGCCCTTAGATGTTTGGAAGTGTTTATTGACATCAGTGCTATAGGTGGCATGCATAAAATGAAGTTTAAGTCTAGGTCTGCATATGATTAGGACAGCTTAGAGAAATCGTTGTGTATTGTCTGTGATCTTGTACATCAGGAACACATGGTCATAAAATCACTGAGGAACTGTGCAAGTTGCTACCAATCTCGATTTCATCCAATTTCCCGACTCAAGAAACAGGTAGGTACTTCCATCTGTGAAAGCATTGTGATCCTTAAAATTGTGAATCCTCAAAATTATCTAATTATATTCTTCATGCTTGGATTGTCCTAAAAAAAGTTCAAACCTTACATATTTTTTATTATTTTTTGGTCTATTTTTCAAAACATAAAGGAAATCACAGTTGCTAAAATGAGATGTAATTATGCACACTCCTGCTAATGCAATTGATACCATATTTATGGTAAATAGTTAAATAGCTTTATTCTTACCTGACTGTTTGCTTTTCTGTAGTTTTCTTAATCTGCTTATGCTTTTTTATGTCAGGAACACTGCTAGGTCCCGTCTCCAGTAATCTTGGATTAGGCTATTACTAAGCTTTTTACTGTTTTTTTTTATTACTTTACTTTTTACTGAAGTCCAGCTGATTAAGTTTCTGGTAGCAAAATCTGCTTTCCGATGTTGTGGTAGTCCTCTGCATATCAGTTTAATGAACTGTTTAAGGATGTTTCTCTATTGATTTGAGATAACGGTATACATATTTAGTTATTTTACTTTTCAATAGCGTTCAAACAGTGTGTTACAAAAGTCATGTTAGTTAATTTTTTTATATTAAAAAAGCCTTTATATTAAAAAAGTATTAATAAAATACTAAATTAGTTCATTCAGCTAATGTTTTAGCATGGAAGTGTACATCCAGACTTTTTACCGTTAACATAAACTTTAACTAATGAAATTGGCTTACACAATTATGACTAGTGAACACATAACTTACTGCCTGCTGCAGTTTTATTCTAAATGGGCTACTGAGAAAAGTATGTCAAAGTCTATACTTAACAAAACATTTTTCATATGTTTTTAAGGTGCTGGAATGTATGAGGAGCATCCACTTATGGCCTGAATTGCCAACAGTGCCTGAGGAACAAGGGCAAAAGATTAAAGGGTATGTATGTGCTGTGTAAGATCAGCAGATATAAAACAGCATATAATTCCTTATTCTGAGAAGGACTTGGTAATCAGTGGGAAACTTTATTTGAGATATTAGTTAGAAAAAGAATGTAGCATTCTATTGTTATTTGAAAAGGAGGAAGTCATTAATAATACCATTGGAGGATATTGTACTTGTTTAGAGCTGAGAGAAGAAAATGCATCTATCATATTATCACTATACTGTAGGCTTTTTATGAATGGAGGATTAGGAGGGGTTCTGAAGATTGCTGACACTGAGGAAAGGTGCTTTAGTTGGAGAAATAAAATCATACTTGTAAGGTAGAGGGAAAATAAATTATATTAGAGTGTAAGAGTGGACACTGAATACACTGCTGTCCAAAAAAATCTGCATCTTGATCTATGCCATTTAAGAAATAATGAGTACTGAACAATTTTATATTCTCAAATCTTATTTTTTTTTCTCATTTGTTTTCAAGGTTGGAAGGAAATGCTGAAGCTGATTCTTTAATTTCGATGATACCTGAAATTGTATCTCAGTTGCAGCATTATATGCCGCAGAATTGCTGCAGTTCAAATGATCCTATCAATAGTGTCCTAACAGAGAGGTGAGTTTGATGCCCTTCTGGTTCTCACTGTCAGCATCTACTTGAAGCGCAACGTAAGAACTCTTAAACTTAAGTTATCCTGACCCTGTTTGCAGAGAAATGCTTGAAATGTTGTATGCACTCTTCTAGTGTTGCTGCTGATTTAATCTGAAAATTTTAGATTTTCAGCTGAATATCATCTTCAAAATAAGGATGAGACATTGTACATTTTGGTATTACAGTAGAGATTTTACTTGGAAACTAGCCTGAAAAAATAACCTTTTTTTTTTTTTTTCTTTTTTCCGGACCATGAAAGCAAAATATTTTAACTATTTGTGTACTTACTAGATTAGGTTGGTTTTAGTCTGGTTGGTGCTAAAACTGCATCATAAATTCATTTTTATGTGCTTGATGTCACAGCTGTGTGTTGCATTCAAAATGGCAATTACTGCTATGCAATTCTGTTCTTCATGCTTTAATATCAAGATTCAGAAAGAGAAAATATGTTGTTATACTTGGTGTCAGACTTGGAGGTACGTTAGTTCCAATTATATCTGACTTGGAATTATCAAAATAATTTGACTTTTAATTGCCACTCTTAGAGCAGCCTTAAGAGTCCCATGAATGAATATGTTGGAACAAAACGCTCCTAAATCAAACCCATTAGACATGGGTGGTATAGAGCAAAGAGGAGTCTGTTGCTTTCATTATATAACATGTGGGTCTTCTGCTTCCTACCCACCAATTTATCCTGAAAATTTATCCTTTGGAAGAAAGAAGCCTGATTGTTGATGTGTTAAACTTTGTTCTTAAACTTTTCTGCCTTTATCACTTCAAATCATTAATGTTTTGCTATCTCAGGGATAAACTGAGTATGAGGGAGATTAAGAAACACTTATATTTATATATTTATTTATTTATAAGAGCAGAGTGTTTAAAGTGATGTGTGACACATTAGTGTAGCAGATGTGACAGCAGGAAGATATTTGTGTGCTTTAACAAAGCATGGTCTGGTGTGGTGTTGATTAAAAAAAATAGCTTCACCACCTGCATTTTACGCAATGTTAAGTCTGCTTCTTGTTCTGCTTAGAAGAAAGACCACACACTAATGGGAGTACTAATTAATAGCATTTGTTTCAGTGAGTTTTATTATGGTGCATGTTAATTCATTGTGAGTTGAGCTATGGTGGGAGGCTTCAACCACAGGCCTGCTGTGATTTGATGTGTTCAGTGTATCATTTCAGCCAGGCAGTTTTGTTTATTGTGGTTGTGTTTCTTTGATCTGAAATGGGAAACATATTCATCATAATCAGTTTTGCATTTATATTCAATAAAGTGATAGAAAACACAATCAGTATTCCTACTACACAGATCCTTGCTTTTTTTCAGTCATGAGGTAAGGGCAGTTTGTTTCCAGGTTTTCTGAATTAAAACATTATGAGTTAAACCGCACTTAATAAGAAATGTATCCTATGTTAAATCCAGCTAACAAAAGATTGACGTTAAAAATCCCTTCCTGTTTTGGAGGCTGCTGGTGGAACTTTGTGGCACACGGGTTTGCACGCTGTATTCCCCACGACCTGTCCTGGAAGTAGTGGTGGTACTCCGCCAAATAAGCGCGCAGTGCCATCAAGTGTCCCAACAGGTTATTGCCGGCGCTGGGCTGAGATACACACAGTGGGTTAACAAGACTCTGCGTTCTCGCCAGAGGCACAACTATCGACGGATGCTAAACAGGTTGGCTGCTGGTTTTGCTTTACTCTGTGGTTAGGTTTATGGGAGGATGGCTGCACGCTGCTGTTGTTGCCTTTCAGTCGGTTCACTTGGAAGTTTAAAGTCAAGAGTGTTCACGTGTTCTTGTTAACCATTTCAGAGTCAAGTGCTCAACCAGATTTCTATTAAGTAGCAATATTGAAATAACAAGAAAATCTCAAATTGGAGAATAATTTAAGGGGCATTGCTAGATTATATCACTGTAAATTACAAGATTTCAAATCAATTATTATTTGAACATTAGTTTGTTGTTTTGGTTTTTTCTTTTAGTTTCTGGCATTTCCTGTTTAGGTATATAAATGCCATTGAAGTTTTATCTGACTGCAATAGGTTTAACTGATTTGAAGATTTTATCTACTTTAATTTACTGCTTTTTGTCATTACACCTGAATCAGTCTCTTAATAGATAGAAGAGATTTAAATATTCCATTATTTTTTTTCCTTAATCATAGGGGCTTTCCAGAGTTTTATAAGTATTGTGTTACTGGCAAGGTTATGTTCTAAAAATGTTAACCATATTATTTAAGAAACATAGCTTAAACTGACAACTGATGATACACAATTTGTGATTCAGTTGAACTGTAGTTTATTATCTATGGATTAATGGGACCTTGCAAGTTTTTGTTTAAAATCTCAGATGCTTGTCTTCTTTTCCCCTCCTCATTTTCAGTTTATAGTCTCTGTTTACTTTCCTGGGATTTGCACTGCTTTTTGCTGAAGAACATTTCGTAGTCTTTTTTTTCCCCTGACTTTGCAATATCCCGCAATACGGAATGGGTGCAGAAGTCTTAATAATTGTTTTTAATATAAATGATTTCTTTTTAACTTGGTTTTAGTTTGTTCATTTAAGTATTTTTATTTTCTTTCTAGCATTAAATTTTTGTCTCCAGTGTTGCGGCTCATCTTACTATTGATTACTCTGGAACTAGTCAGTGTTCATTCAGTTTGTAAGAAGAATCCTTTTGATTATCAACAGTATCTAAAGTGAGTATATAAATTTACTCTATGAAAATAGGAATTGCCCCAGAATTCCTTTCTGATCTGTACTGTAGAGATTTTTAATCATTATAGTCATAATTTTACCTTGGACAATGTTCACTCAGGAGCTAAAATAACTTTGTGGACATGTAGATAGGGAGTATTAATACATAAAAGTTGCATTTAATATGTTGCTGACTTTACTTCTTGTGTGTTAATTAACAGCTGGTTGGATATCACATACGTTGTGAAACATTTGACCAAGAAAGCAAAGGAAGCCATTTGGGGGAAACCGTCACACATTTGGTCACTGTATTCTTTCTATGGTGGTGTTAATTGCAGTTCTGAAGATCTTCCCCTCTTACTGTGAGAGGGAAGGAGTGGTTCTCCAAATGTAGAGCAAACCTTAATGTATTGGTCATCCAATCCTCCTGAAGGAGATTTGGAAATTTGAAGATGTTTGCAGCTTTAAGTCAGGCATTGCAACATTCTTCTCTTCACTTCTCTTTCTTTTTTTTTTTTTTTTTTCTTTTTCTTTAAATATATTTTTATTTCTCTTTTTAAATCCTTAAAAGAGTTTTTCTCTAATGTTATTTCTTGTAGATTTTTGAAGTCAGTTTTGCAGTACACTGAGAACTTGGTGACATACACAAGTCCTGAGAAAAACAAGTGGGATGAAACCGTGGAACTTACAAAGAAGACTTTGATAAAAATAAGGAAAATCAGTGACAGAAAGCTAATGTTAATGCATCTAGCTACGTGAACTAAATGGGTTTACGATTGTCTGGACCTTATTACATCCAAACAGTTACAGAGACCTCATATTTGTTAAATCTAATTCAAAGACAAACTTCATAAGTCATTATCAAATTTCAGATGCAAAATTTACTCTTTTTATCAGAAGGTAGCTGCTGATACTGGAGGTAAATGATCACGCTTCCAGAGAATGGGTTGTTTGTCAAATCCACTGGAAAAGATTTACTGTGAAATAAGTCAGGGTGATAGAAGTTCTACTGTAAATAAATCTTGTGCTTTGTTTGATTTTTTTATATTTTTTTTATTTCTTACTATACTGAAAAATAAGAAAAAAGTGTGAATAAAAGCTCTGGAAATTTTTTAATATGAAAAATATTTTTTTACTATGGAATACATCAGATATGTCAGAGACTGTGATCAACAGGTTAAGAAATTATGAACTTTAAGCATAAAATAGTGCTCGTTGGCATCTGTGGTTGTTATTAGTTGTAAACAGTCTGAGGCAGAGATGGTGACACAGTAACCAGTTGTTTATAGATGAGGATTTAAAGGAAACGGGATGGATACTTCTGCACAGTATGTGTTTGTTTTGTTTAACTTCATCTGCTCATTCCAATACATATTTAGTTAATTTCATACAGAATGAATATGAACACACACATGCACATGCTCACAGACACGTATTCACTGTTGTTTAGAAAGTTATCCTCTTATTGCACACAATATTAATTTGAAAATTTTAGTTTTTCAAAATAAATTCTCCCCTTTTTCATCACCGAAGAGTAGAACTTCAAAGGAATGCATAGGTTGAAGAACATATTCACAGGAGACCACCAGTGTCTCTCCATTTGCTTTCCCCTATGGAGAGTAAAACCAGAGGGTAATGTCTGGAGAATGTTTGGCTCTGCAAAGGATTAAAGATTCAAGTTTCATTTTAATAAGCTTCTTTGCAATGTTTCTTGACTGGAAATCACAGCTAGAGAATTACTAGTTGGGTTTATTCAGCGTAGGGGACGGATATAAACTAGGATCATATTGCTTCCTTTGTGCTACTCTTGAAATATATTGTGTGTGTTTGAAATTTAGTTTTGTTGCTTCCTAAAGATTCTTTTGTTGCCATGAAACTAAATTATGTGAAGAAGTTTGAACTAGATAAAATAGATGAAATCTACAAACAGAGAATAATTAGTCTAGTGTAGTGAATAAGCCACTGTCTAAAAGTTCAGCTTTTTTAAAAACTTGAGTCAGCAGATACTAATTATGTTTTTGAAGGCTTATTTTGTACCCACTGACTTTGCTCAGATATGTTAACTTCTGCTAAGTGTGTCTTGGTAGTGACATTTATGATGACATTTGCTTTGATGGTGATAAATATTCTAAGACAAAAAACATTTAAGTTTTATGTATTCATTGTAGGAAACAGATCAAGAAATTACCACACAGTCATATTTTAAAAGTACATAAATGGCTGGCACACTTTCTCCTTTTGAAAGTGCGTTCATATACTAAAAAGCACCTTATAAACTGCAGAGTTGTATTTTCAATAACATAAATTCTCCTTTTGTTGCTGTATTTAAACTTTGGTAAAATGATCTTGCCATTCTCTTTGCTTCATTTGCTTTTACCTAAGATGGAGCACATTGACAGTTTCTTCTTTCCTAATTAGTGCCACAGATGTGATTTTCTGCTTTAAGTTTATGGTAAGAAGCATGAAGGATTTCTAGCAATTCTGTCAAAGATGCTTTTTCAGTTTGTTTGCCTACCTCTGGAGCTCTCTGATGGGAACACTGCTACTATCTATTGTTAAACAAATCTGGAACAGTCTGGGACAATCCAGTTATTTATTCTGACTTAATGCTGTCATTTACCAGAAGGGCTTATGCATGCAGGGCTTATGGCTTATGATAGCCCTGCATGTCATTTGCAGGCAGGGCTTACAGATTTTTCCTGCTGGTAAAAGACTTGTGGAATAGAGCTATAGAATAAGTGTGTATCCTGCAATGCACAGTGAAGAGCAAACAGCAAGAGATGTGGTAGAGGTCATTTGGTTTGTCCTTTTATCAGTTACTTACTTTTCCACTTCAGTTACTCATGTTTGCCATCTCTTTAGAATCACTTTTAAGATATGAGAAGGAGTCTAAACTCTGAGCATTAAGCATTCCTGAAAGCAAAAGAAGCTTGGAATAACCATGTATCTAGATATGTCTAGAATTGTACCAAAAAATGTTTTCTTCCCAGTGTGGTATTTCATCCAAGTATTATTTGGAACTAACAGTTGGTCTTGCTCCCCAGGGTCTGTATTTCCCTTGAGGTATTCACTCTATATAGATCTATATAGACACAGATTTGCAGCACCCCATGAGGAAATGTGTTGAATTATTTTGTTTACCTGGGTAATGCTAATGTAGGAGTGATGATTCTTAAGTCAGTTAGTCCAAGTTTAATTAGTCAGTTTATCACAGAATCACAGAATATGCCAGGTTGGAAGGGATCCACAAGGATAGTCAAGTCCAGCTCCTGCAACACAACTATCCCCAAGAGTCACACCATGTGCCTGAGAGCATTGTCCAAATGATTCTTGAACTTTGTCAGGCTGGTGCTGTGACCACTTCCCTGGGGAGTCCGTTCCGGTGCCGAAAAGCCTTCTGGATTTAATGAAAATGTAGAACATTTTTCTAATACCCAGCCTCAACCTCTCCTGACAAAAGTTCAAGCCATTTCAACATTTGTGATTTTTGGTACCTTCTAGGGAGCATCAGGATCAGCTACAGGTTCACTGAGGTGTGCATTGCACAAGTACAAATAAATATCTTTTATGCTTAGGCATCTGTGTGCGAAAACAAAGCTTGTTCTTTATGTTTTTTGAGTCATCCGCTAGTTTGTGCTCTCCTCAGTGGTGATAGGAAGGGCTAGAAACAACCATGTGTTCTTATTCAAACATAGCACCAGCAACTAAAAGTAATTAAAACCTTTTTGACGTTGTCATCACTACTGCATTATACAGAAAAGTTTACGTAAGAGATAGAGCAACAAATTTGATTTACTGTATCTTTTAAAACATCCCATCTAGCGGATTTCAAGCAGTTTGAAGTGAACACATGGTGGCACTGTTTGGTAATTCAAAATAGCACTCCATGCTGACATTCACTTTATCTTTTCTTAGGGTGTGTATAAAAATCAAGTTTTCTTCGATTTCATCAGTTTTGTTTGTATGTGTCTCTAATTGTGTCTTCTGTAAAAACTTTGTTTTTTCATTTGTTTCAGATCACTTTTGGAGAAATTGAACACATGCAAAAAAAAATTTTTTTGCAAACATTTTAATAGTTAAGTAGAAGTCCATCATATTTTCCACACTGCTTGCTTAGGACTTTTGGAATTTGTCAGAAGTCCATCAGCTGCTCCTCTCCTTTTGTAGTTTAAAAGAGTGAGTTCTTCGAATTTAATAAATAAGTTAACAAAATACTGTTTTTTACAAAACAGAAGTATTGATATTCCTAAAAGAAAAAATTCAGATTGTCATTTATTAATTCCTAGGAGAGCACCAAAACAAGTTTTTTGCTCAAAATCATATATTATCTTTTAAACAAAAATCATAATTGTCAAGAAATATGTTTATTGAGAAAATTTCACTAGGGTCCCAGCGTTATGACTGTGGTAATGATTTTTCAGTCTGTTGAAACCAAAATGTGCTATTCATATGCTGCCCTGTGAAGAAGGGCAGTTAGTTAGTTATGTTAGTTGAGCATTGCTTGTTGGGTGGCCTTTGAAAACCTTGTCCACAGTAGCAATTTCAAACCATGCGGAGACTTTGCAGTTAGAAAACATTTTCATTCACATAAAGTGATTTTTGTACACTGAGAAATCTTGTGTAGAAATGCTGGAACATCCCCCGCAGAGCTTGTTTTTGCCTTACACTACATGAGTGCATCTGGTCCGTGTGTGGTATATCAGCTTTTTTCCATAAACTGGTCTTCAGATGCAGAGCAGATTCCTGGCTGGTGTAAACTATTCCTGTTCCATCTTCTTTGGGGCAGATCCTTTACTCTGGTAAGGATCCTCCCTACGTTTCAGTTTCCCTTGGAGAGGGTTGGTTTCTAGCTGTACATTACTTTCAGGCTTGTGTATTTTCAGGGGACAGGAAGAGGGAGCCACATAGTTCAGATAAAATTGCTGTATAGCAAAACCTCATTACTTCAGTGGCTTATTGCAGGGAAGTAAGGATCATGTGTGTGACTTCACAACTACAAACCAAATACTAGATTCTTTATTATCTTCGTGTTTCTGGAAAAACTGTGCCTAGAGTAGAAATGAGTTTTCTTTTTGAGGCTTTTCTTTTCGGGGCAGCACTATAAGTTAGAAAACCTGGTATTTGCTTTTTAAAAAATTTCAAGGATCAATGGAGACCTCTTGTTTAAGAAGCCTTTTAAGCCATATAGATTTTCAGATAGAAATTGAAAGGAAAATGCCTGTTGTTTGTCTTCCCTGGGCCTCAGGCAATAGGATGTAAATATGGGGAGTGAATACTGTGTGAGATCAAACTGGCGTTTTTTCTGAAGGTGAGAATCCAAGACAATATATACAATTAAAGCCATCAGCCTTGCCTACCAAAAGGAGTCCATGCCTTCTGGCATTCTCCACTGAATACCTCCTCTGTTCCTCTCCCATGTATATGCATCTCACAGTTCCTCAAAAAAAAAAAAAAAAAAAAGAAAAAAAGAAAAAAAAAAAGAAAAAAGAAAAAAAAAGCGCATAGTAAAACCTGCCAGTGCCAGTTTGTTTTCCATGTTTTCTTTTCTCTGTAAGGGATTAGTTGTAGTAACAGATTTCATGTGCCAGAAAGTGGGTGAACATTAACTATTTTGTCATGCGCTGATCCTTCCCACAGCCCTGCAAAATTTGAAATGCAGTAATGGTTATTCATTAACATTTCTTTGTGTCTACAGGAAGTACATTTACTATGTAAACATGTTTTATATAGAACATACAGCTGTTTTGAACGAGCACTCAAACATAAGAGTACAGTGCCTACACTGCCACTTCAGAAATTCTGAGATCCCACAGCATTGTGTTTTGGAAGAGTGAGCACACAAAGACTTGTTGGAAGTTTCTTAAAAAAACCAAAAATCTTTGATTTGGTTGATTGTTTTGTATCTAAAATGTATCTGCACACTGAACTATTATTGTACAATTTTTAGAAGTGGAGAATGTGTTTCTTTGTGCTGATTTTAGTAAAGATCCCATTAAAGAAAGAATAATCAAGCACCATCAGATAGTCCATTTTTCATAGACTGTGGAGTATATATTGCCACCAGAAAAAAACAAACTTATAGCATGCAGAAAATATGCCTAGAATATCTAGAAAAATCACAGGCTGCTTGTTCTGAGAATGTCAGTCTCAAATCTGAGAGGAACTTTCCTAGTAAAGCTACATCCTTGGGTAATAGATGGAATTGTGCCAGGTAAACCACCCTCTGCAAGCAACTCCACTGGATGAACTTCACTTTTAGAGCATTTTATGGAATTGGGATGTTTTCTGAAATGGTGAGGAATGATTTTGGTTCCCAGAAACAGCAGTTTTGGCAGTGCTGTTGCCTCCAGTTTACTGAAGCTGTTTGCCCCTTTAGACCTGCAGGATGGTGCATTTACCAAGGTACTCCTCAAACTGTACTTTGTAAGCATGGACTGTACACATCAGCTGTCCCATGTCAAGGTTACCGTTCCTAAAGGACTCTAGGACCGAGAAGCATAGGTGTGCTAAGGAGAGGGATTATGTACAGCAGCCAAGCCCTTGGACAGCTCTCCCCTGCACACAGGACAGATGTTGAGATACCAAGTTAGCCAGTATTTGGACCATGGGATTCTATATTGTGGGTTTGTGTTTGACCTTTAGGTGTGAGAATCACAGAATTGCTGAAGCTGGAAAGGACCTCTATGATCATTGAGTCCAACCACTAGTCTAGCACTATCGTGTTGAACACTAAACCATATCCTCAAGTGCCACATCCAAGCTTTCTTTTTTTTTTTTTTTAACAATTCCAGGGATGGTGATTCTACCACTTCCCTTGACAGCCTGTTACAATGCCTGACCACCATTTTATTGAACAAATTTTTCCTAATATCCAGCCTAAACTTGCCCTGGTGCATCTTGAAGTGAATTTCTTGTCCAATCACTTGTTACTTGGGAGAGAAGACCAAGTCCCATGTGGCTGCAATCTCCTTAAAGGGAGCTGCAGAGAGTAATAAAGTCCCTCCTAACAATCCTTGCTCAGAAAAGCCCAAGATAGAAGAATGGAGTCCTGGTTGTCTAACCAGTCCTATGTGCACCTTTTAATAAATGTTAAGGAAGGGGAGGATTTCTAGTAGTATTAATGGGAAAATAATACTGCCCTTAAACTGGCAGGATAGTACAGTGATAGGAGATGACAATTAGATGAGCTCATAAATTTTGAACTAATGGCATCTGTGCAAAAGCAGAAGGTTAATTCTACAGAGTTGATAAAAAAGAAGTGAAAAAAGAAAAAAAAAAAAAAAAAAGAAAAAAGCTGCAGTTGACCCTTCAGGATATAATGCACTTGTGTCAACATGGACTCTGCCCAAACATTGTTCTGCCGTGGAAGCAGCTGGATGCCCTGCCCTCTGGTTTATATAGCGTCAAAGGGAAGGGGTAGAGAGGGATGATGTGAGGGAAGAGGGAGGAGAAAAGAGACCGGAGGGAAGATAAAGCAGACCCAGGCCACGTCTTCAACACCATGCTCTGAACTGAAAATGTTCTACAGCTGACCCTCCCAGCGCTCATTGCTTGATATTTAAGAACCTGCATCGGCAGAGAAAGTGTGTCTGCCTCAGAGTCACAGGCACTGTAACAAGCTGCTTCCTTTACAGATATTTTTCTCTGGGAGGGTAGGCAGTGATGGAGAAAGGGGCAGGGGAGAGAGTAATGGCTGTTTCTGTCTGGCATCTAATATTCAAGGTCTAATTTATAGTATTCCATGTAGCATGATGGTGTCGTTTTAATGGTGTATTAGCACTGAAGTCTGGAATATTTATTTGGTTGAAAATGCGTCTGATACTAAATACACCTCTGGGGACATGGCTGTGGGATGATTACAGAGTTGATGGCCATCAAATTGATAGCGTTTCTCTGTCCTCCTGAGTCTTCTGTTGTAAAAGTGGGACAGGGTGTTTTCTGGTTAAGAATAATGGTCTCTGTGCTACCCTTGGGGGCAGATGTGTCCCAGCACCTGCGCTCTGGATCCAGGATACAGAGCTTCTACACAATTGTCTTCCAGTTTGCTGTTAATTTCTATTCAAATTAATCAGTATGTACTTGACATGAGGAATCACATTGTGAGTTTTAAAGCTTTATCACACACCCCTGTTGTTTATTTATTTACAGTCTATTATTCATACAAGAAATAGTGAAACATTTAAACTGATTTGTAACTTTTTTTTGCTTTAGTTTCATACATAATTTGCATGTGTATAATGAAGCAGGGTGGGGAGGAGGAAGGACGTTACTGTGGGACTGGATTTTTTTTTTTTTTTACTCATTATCTATACCAGCTAATATGAGACAGTGCCCAACAGAGTTTCTTGGTATCTCTTACTTTTAAGCAGGTGAATGTACTGAAGCAAGACAGACACTGATCTCAGGAAAGAGCAACCACATATGCAAATACGTGTACTTGATTCATGGAGTTTAATTTAACACGAGCTGTCAAGCCTATGCTGTGCATATTTTGAGAGTTTGTTTTCATTAACATTCAAGCAAGGTGCTGTCCTGTCCGTGGGAAAGACAGGATGCGTGAAGGAGGGAGCTCTGCAGCCCAGCATCTGCAGTGTGGCTTCTGCAGGCTCAGAGCAGAAAGGGTGTGAGTGTGAGTGCACCGGCCATGTACACCGGTGGGTCGGGGACAGTGGGGATTCTCTTGCCAACAGCCTGGCTGGATGGCAGGGATTGCAGCTGTTAGCAATCAAGAGGAAGCTTTCATTTCCTTTTGACTTTTACAAACTGGCCTAATATAAGTTCTATTTATTCAGGTGTTTTTATACAGATTTTCCAAAGATACCGAGTTTGACCTTTGTGTGTGAAGTTTTCCCTTCAATTAGTGAAAACCATTTAGAAATGTCAAGGATGGGACTAGAAGGGACCTCCTAGGTGCTGCCTGCTGATGGTTCAATCAACCAGATTGCGCACAATCATTTTCAGCTCTATCAAATACCAGAAATAATGTGTCTCTCCTGCTCATCTGTTTGCTGTACTGCTGTACCAGAACCTTGTCCATGTTGCTTAGAAACCCTCTTCTAGTATCCAAGTTTCTTTTCACAGCCCATTCATATTAATTTGTTCTTGTGCCAATATTGTCCCTTAGTTGGGTGGCTGTGCTCTCTATCTTATGTTTGCATATCACTTCAATGTATTTATAATAAGGAACCATATCCTTTCTCAGACTTCATTTTTTAATGTTAAACAAGCACAGCTTTTTTAGTGCACACTCATAAAATAGGTTTGTTATTTCATGGATATGCCCAGTAACATTTCCCTGCACCTGTTCTTGTTTTAGTTCCTCATCCATGGGACCAGTCTTGCCTAAGACTGAGGTCAGATTAACTGAAATAATTCCCACTTTGGTGGCACACACTCTCAATTCAAACATGACTTTTTTCAGATCCTAATCCGAATTTCTTGTATTTATGTGATCTTTGCTTAACTCAGTACACTTTTTGAGGTGATCATTCATCCACACGGGATTGATGCCACCTTAAAGAAGTTCTCCCTTTGGCCAGAGGTTTGACATTTCACATGCATTTTATCTTGGAAGACATTACAGGCTTCATCTGAAATCCCAGTTGATGAGATTTTTTTAACCCAGTTCACTAGACTACCACAACCCAATGACACTTTCAAATTTCATCAGACTCCCAAATTTAATTCCATAAGCAGAAGCACAAAATTAGGGGTTGATGTTGTTTCTGTAAATGCCTGTAGAGTGCTTTTGATCTCAGCCCGGCACCCTTGTCTTGAATGTGCAACGGAGCCAGTGTGCAGCTGCCATGGACCAGTGCCCCGAGATGGGCAGGTGTTCCCACCTGAGACAGGATGTGCAGGTGCAGAGACCAGAGCTCGCTCCAGGAGACATGGACACCCACCCTTGGCTCCATCCCACTCCTGCAGCGGCAGGTTTGAACAAGAAGAAAGAACGCGGTTGGTAATGGAATGAGTAAAGTTTTACAAGGAGAGCAGGTGTGCCTGCTTGAAAGATAAACTCTTCCCCCATGCGATGATAAGATAAATGATCCGAACTTGTGATTTAGTTAATGTTTCTGTCTTTAGCCTGCTGTGTACACAGCACCCTGCTGGATAAGCTGCCCAGAACTGCATGCCTCTGTATGCACAGAGCTATAATAGTCAGCAATATCATTCTCTCACCCTGTGTCCTTAACTAAACAGTCTTTAATCATTATACATCATTATTATATGTTCCTTATTATACAATGCAGCAGCAGCTACCTTGCATTAAAAAAGGCCAGTGCCCACATTAAATATCGTCATTGGCTGTGTCCTGAGGATCTTGTTTCACTGCTATTTCAGGCTGTCACAGTTCTCCGGAGCAGTATTTAAACTATGTCTGAATTTAGGAAAATGCTTTTTTGTTCATGTGCCTTGAGAATTAGAGTTAATCCATCTTTCTCACCAAGGGAAAATTCCTCCAGAGGCATCTTGCTCTTGTTTCACTGCTTATTGATTATCACTCCCAGTTTGCACGTTACTGGCTGTGGTGTTCCAGCTGCATTTGAATGAGCAAAAGAAAAGCCAGCTGGTGCTCTGTTGTTCTGATTTTTATATCAGCATTCTGGTTTCAAAGACATTTATCTAATCTTATTAACTGGCTTTACCAAGAGGATTTCCTCACAGACTTAACTGGGAGAAAACAAATAGGCAGCGAGGAGGGGGTGGTGGAGGATGTCTTCTGTTATTCTGCATAGAAGCACATTCTTACCTACTGGGAGAAAAAATAAATCAGGTTTGCCATTGACTCAAATGCTGACATGCTCTGACTAAGGCAAAGCTCTTTATTTTCCCTTATGTGAATGGCCTGTAAGAAGACAAGGCAGTGGGCATTTTCTTTCCATGCAAGTGCAGAGAACAGGCACAACCTGCTCCAGAAAAAAAGACAGGCAGCGAGCCCATGCTCCCAGTCAGAGGAATGAGGCCAGGGGACTGGGGACTGTGGCCATGTCCCCAGCACCTCTCTGTTCTCTCTTTCATGTGAGAGATCACTTGTTTTGTATGGAGCTTTCTTGCATGAAAAGCATGACTAAAAGCCATGTGTGCAGATTGTGGAAATGGAACAGATTTGAGGAAATTAGTTCTAATGGTGCCTACACATTTGGAATCTCTAAGGTTGAGGGTAGCAATCATGTAGCCTAAGGTCCAAATTCCCAATGAGACACATGGACAAGTCATGGTATTCATAAATTCAGAGTCATATTCAACATAAGGTAAAATACAGAGAATGTACAAGCATTACAAGAGCATGTAGTGACAGGACAAGAGGGAATGGCTACCAGCTGAAAGAAAGTAGATTTAGAAGAAAAAAAAAAAAAAAAAAAAAAATATGAGGGAGAGAGAGCTTCACTTTCTCATGGATATAATGCAAAATAAATCCTTATGTTTTATGACCAGTATAGTCAAGGCTCCTGGTGTTTGGCATGGATTTGCTTGCTTTCCTTTCCTTCTTCTTTTCTTCATCTCTCCCTCTTTTGCTGTATACAGATCCTATGTTTACAGGAAAAACTTAGGTGATTGCTAAGGAATCTTTTTGGATTTACATGTGTTAGCAATGAGGGACTTCTGACTTAAAAGCTCTATTTGGGTTAGCACTGGTGGAGAATAAAGGATGGTCCTGGGCTGAGTCAAGGGAGTGGTAGATGGCTTCTTCTCCTGGGAACAAAAGGAAGTTTCCAGGGAGTTATTGCCCTAAAGTCCCATGCAGAGCAAGATTGGCAAGAGCTACTAGCTTTTCCTAGCTCTCTCCACATGCTGGGAATTGTCCACAATTGTCCACAGTCTCCACAAAGGAGACTGTATTATCTTGTCTAGAGGGAGAGCTGAGCAATGATGCATTCACATCCCATGCCTATCACAGGTACTGCCATCCATGAACAGGCACAAAAGCCTGTCCAATTGATTTAGAAGCATTCAAGATTACCTGCAGATCGAGCCCATCCACTCATCCTCACTTTTAAGAATGTCTTCCCAACTCACATTTAGGCATGGCTGGGCAAACCTTACCACATCTTTCAGTGCTCCAGCCACCTTCAGCTTCCAACCACCAAGGCTGTGAGGCAGTGGATTGCACAGGCATAAGCTGCGAGTTCTGAGTTACTTGCTGTAGCCTCTCTGGGAGCTGAAGGATGGCATGCTGGAGGGCACCCACCTCCTTCCAGTCTGCAAAGCCATCCTGCCCTGACTGTCACAGCAAGCCTGCACTGCCTCTTGCTCAAGTGTTCTGTAAAATAACATAGCAAGGAGTCCTGTCTGAGGGCACATCTGATAAAATGTCCTCAATAAAGGAGCAAAATAGAGAGCATCAGTGCATCTACCATGATGAAAAGCTACATGTTTTTCCCCAGTGAACATACCTCCAATAGCACCTGCATTTCTGTAGGCTCAGCACTTGTCCTCATGGGGAGGCAAATAAGTGAGTGTGTGAGAGGGGGTGAATTTCAAACAATGCTCGGAATCATCTTCTTAAACAGATGCCTTTTTTTGTCACAAAAGAACATCTTTTGGTTGCTCTACTTAACTCACCTCCAGAACCAGGTAAATGTAGGCAGCACGCTGTAGAAAATGAGTATGTCCAAGCTGGAAGTGAGCAGAGCAGCCACTCCAGATTGTGTCCCTATTGTAGCCATATTCTGAGATGAGAACAGTTTCTTGATACTCCAAGTCTTGCATAGTGTATCACAAGTGGAGGATTTTATTTATTATGTGAAAAGATTTGTTTCCTTCTCTACTCTAATTTAAAACACATTTAATAAAACAGGGGCTCTTTGAAAATCTGGATGTTCAGCATAGTGATGACTTTTAATTTTAAGATGTGAGTCATTGGCCCCATAGTCTGAACCCAGACTATCAGAAAGAGCCTGAATAAAGCAGCCAGTGGTCTTTTTGTCCCAAGAAATTTGAGTTCCCTGTGCTAATAATAAAGCTTGCATATTCACTAAGTGAAGCTTTGTTGGGGCATCTCCAAGGATGTGATAAAGTCCATGTCAAATTTTTATTTCACCACTGAGTAAGAAGCAATGTTTCCCACCTGTGAGAAATGTTTTTGTATTTGTTCAGTTTCAGTCCAAAGTGAGCCAAAGTTGTCTTTAACCAGAATTTTCAGAATTTCAGAATGGAATCTCTCACAGCCCAATGTGGGGCCTCAGAAAAGGGTCTTTGAGCTGTGAGCTGTGGACTCCCTCTGCTGCACATTCAGCCGCTTCCAAAGCTGCCTCCTTAGGGGTTCTCTGGGGCTGCAGACTTAGTACAAGCATACAAAGGCACAGGCAGGCTTTGTGCCAGACTCTACCATAGTGTTATAAACTGCTTAGAAGAACATGAGAAAAAGATCTGAAGAAATAATAAGCATGCATACATACACACACACACACACACACACACGCACGCATGCACGTCTTAATTTTATTTCTTATTCTTCAGAAGGGTTGGGTGAAATTCTCTAAGTTTCTCAGATTCTTTCCCATCTGGTAGTCTTCATTCAGGATCATGGCTAGGTAGATTTGTTCTTTCTTTGCCTAGAGGGTTCCCTGATTCAACTGAAAGTCCTGCAAGAATGTGTCCCTCCTATTTCCTCTTTTTCATCTGAAGTTTATTATTTAGTCCCTCTTAAAGCAGTTTTGCATCCTCCTACTTACTGACAGTAGCATTACCGCTGTTAATTTGCCTCTATATAGCTGTTGGACTGTTTCCTTGCCTAAGCAATCGCTAGATAGTCACACTTTTGGATCAGTGGAGAGTTAGTGACTGATGGCAGCAGAGAAGTGCTTGAGTTTCTACAGTAATAGAGAGATTTCATTCCATCACAATATTTTATGGCTTAAGAGGGCCATCTGAACTGCAGAACTCCTACCATAATTCTTGAATTGCACATAGATAAATAGAAGTGCTATCCTGTGCCACCTGCAATGCTAAATCTTTTTCTTCTCCACTGATAAATATAGATATAAACATATGTTATATATATAAAAGTCACAACCACTTAGTGGAGATTGATGCCCACAGTAAAAATTTCCCACTTCAAATTGCACTTTGAGAAATATCAGTTAATTTTTAATAAATTTAATCTAAGAACTTGTTTCTTGTAGTGTCCTAGTTTCTTAATTAAATGCCATATGGTACCAGGTAAAATGCTTTGTAGAAGAAATCTAAGTCTCCTGTGTCATTATTTTGCCCTTATTAATCAAATGTACAGCTCAACAGCTGTTGAGCATCCTGTGTGCAATACTTCTATATTTCATCATGGCAAAGTACCCACCTCCAGGCTTGAAACAACTACAGAAGTCAGAGCTTAGAAGGCATTTTCTAGGTTTGCACAGTAGGTGTATTTATCTTCTGACTTTTTGTGTGTATTTAATCAATTTTCTGCAAGTATCCAAGCAAGGTGAGTGTAATACATTTGTAAGGAATTCATTCAAAGTTTGCCAGTCACTTAGGAAACAGTGACAAGATGACTTTGCTATCAAAGTTTACAGGGATCTGTCTGTGTAGTAGTTTGGAAGAAGCACAAGGTCATGACACTTTGTTTTTTTGGCTTTTTGGCCATGAAATATTGTACAGAATGATGACTTGGTGTAGATGAATGCTTATGCTCCACAGCTGAGATGTGACTGATTTAATGAAGTGTTTTAATTAGTTCAGGTTCTGTGGACTTGACTGTATATCTAGACCACATATTTAATCTCATCTAGTGAAGAAGGGATGCCAGAATTCAGGTCCAGCTTCACTTATGGATTAATCTACCTTTGGTTCCAACTTAAAGTGTTGACTCCCTTCTGAAGCTGGCTATTCCTGAGTTTCACTCTAGGCTGTGGGTATTTATAGTCCCTTTCCTTTTCTGGAATACTTGTGTGTTAAAGAGACCCGAAGCCATCCTAGTTTCCCCGGTGTGTATTCCTTCCCTTTTTCTTCCCCTTGTTCCCTATTCCCAACCCTCCTGTGAAGCAGATACCCCGGGAGCACGGGCTGTGGTCTCCACCGGAGGGAGCTGGAGGATGAGCTGGCTCTCACCCTACACCACCATCGGCCTTCCCCTGGACTGGTGGAACAAGCCCTTCATCCTACCACCCATGCTTCCTTTGGTTATTGAACTTGTGGGAGAGACAAAACCTGAAAAACAAATGGCCAAAAAACATACATTGTTGGATCAAATAATAATGAACAAAAACAGTGAACTTGCCAGAATTTTTCTTATCTGTATCTTTAAATGCTTCTCTTCTCTGTATATCTCTAGATGTTTTCTTCACCCTTTAACCTATTTTTTTGATGCCACATAAATCTTTTGTCCCATCTTCTTCTGTTACTCCTTTGGAATGCCATCTTCTTGGGAGAGTCTGAGGACAACCATTTGCCATAAGGTGAAACAAGAGCCATCACATATGGGTGAGTTAAGAGGAACTGCAATCAAAATCTACCCTTGAGATAGTACCAGTCTTCTCAGTTCATAACATCTTTCAGCTGTAATGCAGAAGATGCAGTTTTAAGGTCTTCATTGGAGCCAGTTTACCCAGCTGCCCATGGGTGATGTTTTATACTCAAAGAGAAGTGGCTGTTACTTCTCTAAGCAACTCTTGTTCATCATCACTGTGTTATCCAAGCATGACTACCACCCTGAATAAGCATTGAGAAATTTGAGCCTAGTTTAGAGAAGTATTTCCCTCCTGCTCTGTATTTCCCAGCAGGTGGAAAACTACAGATGCAGCTTTCTTGAAGAAAACATGCAGGAAAAAGCAGCTGTTTTGCATAATAAAGACCCATCACTTCTGCAAATGACTGATCACCTGAACTTGGTTTTACAGGTCACTAAAAGATTATACAAGGTTTATGTGCAAGGACCCACCTGAAACACAAGTGATTTTGAGCATGGTGGTGGATTTATGGCCTTCTGTGAAGATAAAAAATTAAAGTGCATCTGTTTACATATGTGCACTCATAATTTGTATAAACCCAGATGTTAAAACACTTGCATATCCCTGCAAAAATAAATAGCAAATAAGGGCAAGATTTCTGAATTTAGGATGCCTTTTTAGTGCATGTTCTTGGAGGATTTTTCTTTTCTGAGTATAAAGAAAATCAACATGCACCATAAGTGACAACTTGTTATGGATGTAAATATTAATTATACATTGAAATTCTGGAACTGTTTTTACTAGAAGCTTGTTAGCTTGTTAATTATGATAATTATCATACAAGGGGAAAAGGAAGAGAGAGAGAGACTGATTAGTGTTGGTAATTTGCCTCATCCTTTCTATACTGTTGCCTTTTTTTTTTTTTTTTTATTTTGGGGAAATTAATTCTGTGAAATTATCACTAGGGTGCTGTGTGCTCCAGGACACGTCTGTATGGTGCAGCATTGTTCTGGCAGAATGCAGACTTAATTCCTGCTTGGCACCTTTCCTGTCCCTCTCTTCCGTGCCACCGCGGAGTCTGCCAATCTTGGGCAATGCCATATCGTGCACTGTACTACCTCAAAATAAAACTGAAATAAAAATAGGGGCAGACATGCAGTGCTCCTGAAACCTCAGACAAATACAGGTTGACACAGAAATAAAGAAAAATGGTGGTGTTTTAAATACAATATAATAGAGGAACTTTACTCTTTATAGGCACAAAGCTGTTAATGGATACCAGTGTGTACCATAGCCATTCCCAGTGTTTTGCAGTGGTCTTGGACTAAGATTTTTCCTCTTACTGACTCTTAATGGACTTTTTGTTTTTTCTGCTTGCACCTATATGGGTGGGACAGCCCTGGATACTGAGAGAGGAGAGAAAAAAAAGGAGAGGAAAAAAAAATTCCCATAAAATGTTTGCCCATGTGAGAGTTTTATTTAATTCTGAGGCAGGAAAAAACCAAAGTAGGTTTAAGTATATGTTTTATCATAGCAAAAATTTGCCTTTCCGGTTATTTAAGGATCCATATGGCTTCCTGGGTTGCCCTGGATACTCAGGAAAGATCTGGAAAACAGGTGGTTGTGAATCCACCAAATCTGCAAAGAATACAGAATGAGTCAAATTCTGAAAAGTCTGAGCAACTTCAGAGGTGCCTTATCTGACTGGATGAAAGGGTGACATGGTGTCATACAAGGTTCAGCACTGTTCAGACAAAGTGTTGCACATTGAAGGGGAGATAAAAATGGACCTGCTCATATGCCTTACAGGGCTCTCAATTACCTGCAGTGGCTTGGGAAAGGCAGCTGAGTGTCACAGTGGATGTCTCAGTGATCATTTGGATGCAGAGCACAGCTCTAATTTATTGGTCAGGCAAGATGTTAGACTGCAAAAAGGAACAGGATGGAGAATAATGTGTAAAATGCAAGCAATTAATTATGTAAGTCGATGATGCATTCACATTTGGAATAACATATGCAGGACTGGACACCCAATACTCCCAAGTTTCACAAGAAGCCTGCACCAGAGCAAGACAGAGTTCAGAGAAAGGTGACAGGAATGGAAAAGGGCGTGTGAAATTTCCCATCTGAGAAAAGACTGAAAAGGCTGGACAGTTTACATTTTTAAAAAGCTGAAAAAGTGCTGATGCTGTATAAATACCATAAAAGTAGGTTGTGATGTACTGCTAGCAAACAGAAAACCTATTTGACCTATGTTACAATTCAGAAACGAGAGAGGAGCGAGCAAATTGGAAAAATAATAATTTCAGAGCTAACTAAAAACAATAATTGTTTAGCACACGTATCATTGGCCTCAATGCCACCAGACATCAGTTGCTAAACCTGTATCAGCCAGCGATTTGTCATGGTAGGAGTGAGCTTGTGGAGTGAATGGCAGGTGCTGGGGACCCACCACCCATGCTATGTGCCCTTGGGACTTTTACATGGGTCTGCATCTGCTCTGATCCCACAGAACAGACATTCAGTGGCAGCAGCCCATCCATTGCACTCCTGGCTTCTGCACTGTGGTTTATATCTTCCAGTGGGAAGGCACTAGGTGGAAATGATCACTCCACCCTGTGAAGCAAAGTGTGGTACATGAGGACCGCAGGGAGAAACAATTCAAAATCAATGATTCAAATTCAAATGTTAACACAGATGCATTTTCTAAGCCCAAGATCATACTGAGACTTAAAGTAAGGCTTGACATTTATACTATAAAGAGAATGTCAGAATTATACTAAAGAAACTTAGAAGCTGGTAGTATTTTATTTCATTTCATTTCATTTTTGTGCTTTTATTTTTCTTTTCACTGAGTGACAATGAGGATGCAACATTTTAGGTTAAGGATCTAGGAAAACACCTATGACAGAAGTCTCTGTTTTGTCTAACGAGGGAATTATGGCATGAAATTAAATATTCGAGTGGGTTTAATGCAAACTACTAAAAACTTGTGCATGCTTGAAAGGCATGTCTTTAGATAAATGTCTAGGGTGTTTTTTGTGCCACTCTTTCTTTCTTGCTCTTGCCCACAGTGCAGACTCCAGAGTAGCCTTTGAAGTGAAAGCAGTCATATATTAAACCAAATCAAATAGACTATTTTAAAAAAATATTCGCTGTTTTCAGGTTGTCAGAGATATTCACAGCTTTCAGAGAGCAGCTAGATCCAGGCTGAGGAGACTGTACAGAAGCTGCAGGCAATATGAACACATGGGGTTTGAGATGACTGCTGTCACCTGATCTAGTCCATCAGGACACACACACACAATCATCACTCAGGAGATGTGAGTTGATCCTGGCTCAATGCCAGGTATCCACCAAAGCCACTCCTCCCTACTAAGCTGGGCAGGGGACAGAAAATATAACAAAAGGCTTGTGGGCCAAGATAAGGGTGGGGAGAGATCACTCACTGATTACTGTCATGAGCAAAACAGACTCCACCTGGGGAAATTAATTTATTACCAAACAAATCAGAGTAGGATAAAGAGAAATAAAACAAAATCTTGAAACCTCTTCCTCTCCTTCCCTCACTTCATCCCAGTCTCAACTTCACTCTCGATTTTTCTCTACCTCCTTTACCCCAGGAGGGGTGGAATTCCAGCAGGAGGGGAATGGGGGCTCTGTTACCAGCATAACAGAAAGCATCTCAGCCCAGTTAGCTGTGAGTTTAGGGAGAGCAAGTGAAGACCACTGGACTGTTTGGTCCCTGATGGGTCTCAGCAGCTCCCCCGCAACCCCTTCCTGCAGCCAGAACATCCCAACAAAAGGTCTTGGGAAATTGCCCTGTGGAGACTGCAGTGTGACATCTGGAAGATGCACCTATCTCTGGAGGAGAGTAGATCTGCCATAATTATTCAGGTCTGATAATTAACTGGGATGTAATTAGATATAATCACCCTGACAACAGTGTGCACCTTTTTCAACAGACAAGGAGGAGGCCTTGTTGTCCACCTGTGTCTGATCAAAAGGGATAATAGAGGAGCAAGCCATTAGCGTGCACGTGGTAAGGGAGCTGGGCCAGTGCTCCCATTGAAGGCCTGATAAGTGATACAGCCAGGCATGGGAGAAAATAATTAATTCATGATATTTTTTTTAACTGGCTTTGCCATCATGATCTCAGTTGTCAGTAGCCAACCTGTTTGAATAATGCCACATTAAAGAACAAAAAAAAAAAAAAGAAAAAAATCCCCCTCCCCAAAAAAAAGCCAGGGTAGCTAAAAGACAAGAGAAACATTTTCTGCACTATCAGCAGGGTTCAGTGAAATTATTATGTCCATTTGTTGCGGCAAACAACAAGGGAACAGCTGAAATGCTCTATATCCATCTGCACATGGCACCTACCCAAAACCTGCTTAACAAAAAGGCGCCAAAGCCCATGACAAGGGCCCTGTCCTCTGCTCATCCTGAACAGCCAGGGCTGTGCATGGAAATCCCCTATTCATGGAAGGAAGGCTTAAAACTGTGAGCTGGGAGTGTCTGGTGCCTGCCTGATCCTTGCTTTGAGGATGGTGGAAGAACCAAGGGAGCTGCACACAGGGAAGAGCAGCAGCAGGGCCTTGGAGCTGTGCTGGAGATGCCTGCACACCCTGAGCAGCTTTAGGTGAATTACCAAAAGCAGCTGTTTTCTGAAGCATCACTATCAGCAGCTTTCTGCCCTCACCCACCGTTCCAGCCGCGCCACCCCCATCAACACACAGCTTTCTCCCTCCCCACAGAATGGTATCCTATCAGGCCCTGCTGGAGAGCAAAATGGGCACCTGCAGATATGTGCATGGGGATGCCCTGACACACAAAAATGTTGTTTTACAGAGTTCCTCTCAGGAGATGCTGCTGTCAGCCTGCTTGCTGAGGCTCATTCCACCCATCCACAGGGACCTGGAAAGAAAACGTTTCCCAGAAGAAGACACCTTTGGTGTACTGGACCACACACACAAAAATTGTATCAGAATGGAACCTTTCTTTTGCAGGAGGAGAGGGACCAGATCCAACAACCAAATGTCTCTGAAGTAAGATGAATTTCATGCTTGGTTCCCAGATCTAAAGGCTGAGGTGAACTCTGTAAACCTAACATTTCTGAATCACATCTGTGCATAGCAGAGGTTTTTCCCTTAGCACCTGCAAATGATCTTCCAGGATAACAAAATATCAATAATTTGTACCTGAACTGCAAGGCAAGGCTTTATAAAGAACAAGACCTCCTCAAGGTCTCTTAAAGCAGAATTTTTTCCTATGCTTTATATGAAAAATAATTAGAAATTGATACATTGCTGTTAACTGGCTTTGTGACGGGTTCATTGCTATGAGCACATACAAAAAGCCATGCTGGGGTCAGAGCCAGACCACTGATAACATCAGTTTCTGGAGCCAAAGAAGTCTAGCCAGAAGTTAGTCTCTGTTTAAACCACCCAGCACCATAAGCTTTTTTTCTCCTTCAAGGGTTGAACATGTGGCTCTTAGGTTCAGTGATGTTATCTGCCCATGCTTGATTCACTCTTACAGGGCAAGTTCTGGACAACCACCAGCTTTTCCCATTTGTGTAGAGTGGCATAGAGACAAACTGTCTACAGTCATCTGCCTTTAAACCAACTAGCTCAATGTACTTGGTATTCCCCCATTCCCCCTTGACATACATTTTATTTCTTTTTCTCATTTATTTATTTTTTCTTTATTTTTTCTGTTACCTCTGTATTCTGCTGCATTTTCCTCCAAGGCAAATATGGGCAAGTTTTCCTAAAGTCAAAGACAGATGTGTATCTTTGTTGTTGATATCTTGAAAACATTTGATGAGACTATAAGCTAGTTTCTGTTACTTATAACTGAAGTTCCTTCACCCCTTTGTTTTCCCAGATTCACCTGCTTCTTTCCATGTTTCCACTTCGCCTTTTCTGTCTAACTGTGGACCCTCACAAGTACCACTGTGAAAATACTGCAGACCATTGGGGAGACTCCTCATCATATTAAGCCGAAATGTCTCTGTGGGCACAATCAAAGTCTAAAATCTTGTGTTTCCTAGATAATTCCTAGCATTTGCTACATTTTGGCAAACAGTGCTGCATTCACAGAAAGCAGGCACTGGAGCATCATGAATACCATTGATGTCTAGATGCTTTAAAATACCATCAAGAAGTTTTCTGGAAGTTTCCTGAGTTGCTGGGTTGTTGTTTTTTTTTTTATATCAGTACTTAAGAGTTTGGTTTAAGCTTTTCTGATACTGCTGGGGAGGAAGCTTTGTGTGGTTGGAATAAGGCATCTGAGCTGGAGGGGAAAGCTGAGCTGTGCAGGTTGGGCACACTACACCCTGCCCTGCTGTGACCCCCTGCTCCTTGCTCCTGCTTCCCACTCCCCTGCATCTGCCCGTGCCCTTCCTGGCTCTTTGGAGCAGGGATTGTCTCCGTCCTGACTCACACTGCCACAGCTCCAAATGGAACAGCACCAAAGGGACCTGTAGGAGCTGTTTTAACACAACAGTTTATTTCCTGTCGGTAGCACTGAGTTGATCAGCCAAGCCTCACTTGGTAGATTTGAGCTCACCAGAGAGTCTCCAGGTATGGTGCTTCACCCAGGATCAGACGCCCATAGCATTCATATTTGTAAGACATCCTTGCCCCCTCCAAGAAAATCACTCAGCTATCGCTGCTTTGTGGCACTTTGGTCAGAATGCTGGAGGGGAGAGTAATTTCCACCACTACCTCAGACATGATACAGATGCCTGATGAAGCAGGGAAGAAAGCAGGGCTAACGACAGCCAGCCCAATTAGCGCAGCACCCTGGGCAGGGCATTTCATCTGGGCCCACCGCACCGCCTGCCGGGACGGGTGCAGATGTGCGAGCCATGAGTGACAGGCAGAGGAGCTGGGACCTGACTACATTCAAAATCCTTCCCTGAGATTTCCCTGCTTCCTTTTTCTCTTTCTCCCCTTTCACCACGTGAAACGCGCAGTGGGCTGTATATGCAAACACTGACAGATGGTGACACTCGGCTCCAGCTCAGGCAGATTAGAAAGGGAACTCAGTGTTCAAGGGACCAATTACCACTCTGTCCCCTCGGGGAAGAGCATATCAGATGTTTACTGGGGGTTAATAATAAATGAATTGAAAAAAAAATTGCTCTTCGAACACCATATTCTGTGTATTCATGTCAGCAGGTTGTAATTAGCTAATTAAATGCTTGGACTGACAGAACGGCCCCAGTGGGGGTTGCAACATTGCAGACCGCTCCTGAAATATGAGCAGGAAACATATTGGAATATGTAGGCAGGAGAACAGTTAACACCTCACATTTAATGGGAAACTTCTTCCTGCAAAGGTTACTGGGAGAGCTGGGAGGAGGACTTGGACAGTCCTGTGTCTGCCGAGTTTGCTGCCAAACAAGCTGGGGACAGTATGCGAGTGAGTGGGGGCACGCTAGATAAGGAAACAAGCAATCATGGGCTCGTGGCAAGCCAGACATAGAGGAAAAAGGATGAAGTGTTTGAAATCAGTATACAATTCAGTATTAATTTCAACTAGATGATAACTCCCAGCTCCTCCTTAAAAGGGTAGAAAGCTCCATGGTGGGGCGAGAGCTACCAGGAGGCACAATCTACTATAAATATAGGTGTCCGACCATGTGTGATTAGTTTGAGTCATCAAAACCAAAGCTACACTTAAGGAACATGAAAGGCCCACCTTTAACCTCCCGAAGCAGAGGAAATGAGAAGGCACATTCAACCTCTTGGCTGCCGTTCGGGTATTAGCTCATGCCTTACACCCCTGCCCTCACTGCTGGCCTTCAGAGATGAGAGCTTTTTGTACCACTGGCATGTCACCACTGCTTGTTTGCTTTCCTGGCTCCTTAGTAGCAGTGGGGTTGGGTTCATGAACAGCAAGGCACCTGGCACACTATACAAATAGAGGAGCAAAATCCATGCCAAATTACAGCACAAATAATGCTCCTGTCTGGAACGTATCAAAGGAGGCGTTTGTGGCACTGGCAGTGAAAATGATAGTGTCCCAGGATTTTTCAAGCCCCAGGTTTCTTTGGTCTTGCTTTCTAGATACGGTGCTTTGGAAGTAAAATAATGCTTGCAAGGAATCAGCCTGGAATTATTCAAGCCAGCCACCATAAGAATCCACACTCACTCTCAGCAGCTACATTTTGGTTGTGCAAAATGACACATAGCATCGTGTGCCTGAACCTGCAGCCTGCCAGCATGTGGCGACAGGAGAGTGTTCGTCTGCCCTGGAGTCCTACCAGGGCTAGACTGACTTGAGGCTACAGGAGTTTATTACAGATGAAAGGCTGTGTAGGTGAAAGGGGTGAGAAACATGCTAAAGATGCCTCCAAAATGTAAACCATGAGATACTACAGAACCTGAAAAATCAAGGGCAAACATGCCACTTTGCACCCTTCGTTCATTACTGCATCAGAAGTTGGGGGTACATGAGGCATCTCATTTGAAAAGGTTTTTTGAGACATGCATTAGACCATGTATCAAGACAGAAGAAGAGCAGATCAGGGCTGCATGCTTGGTGGTGCTGGTGTGCACAGGACACAGGGAGGACCACACTGCTACACCCTCTGTGTGCAAGGGGTTGCCTGCTGTAGATAGGTGTCATCTGCCTCCCAAAATCAGGAACAGAAGGTCTAACCAAACTTTTCTTTGTTGCAGCTGTGATGCTTTCCTCATGCCCCTGCTAGTGCTCTGTGCTCTGTACTGTAAACATGCCCACCCAAAGAGCCTGAGAGAGGATGCCTGTGGTGCATTGCTGCCAGACTGGGATGTATGTTTGCACTATGGAAGCTGGTTGATCTTCCCTCTCCTCTCTCCCCTAATGCTTATTATGATTGCAGAGTAAAATCACTGCTGTGCCATGCATGCCAACCTGAAATGTCCCTGCCCCATGTTCTCCCACTCTTCCAGGGTGTCATCCAACCTTGGGGGTCAGTCTGAGGGGGCAGCTGCAGGAATAACCAGTGTTCTTTGTCTCCTGCCCCTTCTGGTGAGGCAATAAGGCAGGTTATTTTGCCCGTGATTAATTTTTAAAGACTTTACTTTGATGAGCCAGCCTCACAAAACTGCAGTTGTTTAGACTCTTCTAAGGGTTTTTTAGTGCTTGTTTGTCAGGCAAATTACTGAAATAACCTTTTTAATAGTATTTTTGCCATCTGGGATAAATTCATCCCTCCTTTCTAAGCCAGTAAGCTCATGGGTGACAGAACAGGTGCAATTTAATCAGGTGGAGGCAAAATCTTGGTAATTCGAAGGCTGTGTATGGGGTGTCTCTTCCACATCCGTTGTCCATGGGCAGCCTTTGCAGCATATGGATGCTTGGAGGCAGTGGGGTCTGCATAAGATACTCCTTCATGAAGGTGCCTGTCCTGTTGCCTTGTCCTGATGGCTCCTGAGGTGAGTTTGTAGAAGTCTTCCCATGCTGCTACCCAAAACCTGGGGAAAAACACATGTATAAAGCCACCTCTGTGCCTGCCCTGCCCTGGGTGAACTCTGCACCTCTCCAGCTGTGCAGGCTTGACAGGATGCCCTGGTCCCCAGTGAAGCCAACAGACCTGAAACTTGCGACATCAGGGCAGACCCAGCTGATGACTGCTTTGCAAAGGGCTCATGAGAGTGCCCTTACCAGAAAAACAGACTTGTCTTTTGGTTTTCAGTTCCCAAGTAGCCACAGTCAGAATAATAATCCTTTGCACTTCCCACTGTGGGAGTTTAGGCTGAATTTTTTAAAAACCCCCAGGATCTAGACCATAAGGGCAAAAAATTAACAGGGAGTAGACAACACCAGCAGGCTGGCTCCCAAGCACAGGGAGCAGCAATCCTGCTGTGTGCCTCCTCCCTGTCACCCGTTGCCATGCGCATCCCTGCTGAGGTACCTTGTGATTATGTTTTTTGGTTTTTTAGATCCTCCCTTCCTCAAGTTCCCTAGGCTCCTTCTCTGAATAAGTAGCATCATTTTTACATACCTATGTAAGGGTTCAGGACCATAATTTGTGATTTGCAAAGAGGACTCTCAGACTATTCCACAAACACCTACACTCCACTTATTTCTATACCCATTCCAGTGGAGCAAGTGATGCTTACAATTCATCATGCTTCTAAGAGCTTTCCCAGATCCTGACCATATAGCTTGACTCTGCAGAAATTATTTCTATGGGTATATGTTGGCACTGTTACAGGCAGCAAGATATTTTCTGCTCAGATATGCATCAGTGAATATGGTCTTTATCACACCCACTGAGCTGTCTGTGGGCGTGGAAGGAAAGCAGGCAGCACCCTCCAAGGGGAAGAAAGGCCTGGTCAATCTGCCAGTTCCTTCTTACCAAGCTGTGATTAGCTGGTGCAATCCTGCCCAACCATAATATTTCACAACTGAGTCATCCAACAACATCAGCTACACTTGTAATTGCCATCTCAAATAACCACATATATTTATTATTTACCAGCACATGTTTTATTGGTGCTCATTACAAGCCATTAATGAGGTGTCTGTTTTAATGGTAGTTGTGGAGCTAATAAGCAGGAGGTGGAGGAAGCCTGCCCTTTGCCAATACATGTGATTTCTTTGCTGGCTTGTGGGCTACCATATATCCCATTCACAAATGACAGAAGCGGGGTTGTGGGGTCTGCCTCAAACACACCTGCTGTGGTCTAGTTTTTGCAGGGTGTGTGGAAACAGGAGTGGGGAAACAGGAGGCTGCGTGTGGCCGAGGAGGAGGTAAAGAGGTGAAAGGTGTGACTCACGGAGACAACCAAGAGCAGTGAGAGGAATGATGCTCACCGAGCAGGTCCCCCAGCCTGTGCAGGCACACTGTGTCCCCCCAGGAATGCCTGTGGCACGCTGCCCCTTCTCTGGCAGCCGTGGAGTTGTGTGGGGTGCAGGCAGCTGCTGGCAGCATGGCCGCCCCACACAGGCGGCGCTCAGCTGTTTCACATTTTGCAGTGTTTTAGGAGAAACACGTGTCACCCCACGGGCCCTGTCCCACAGGCACCACAACCACATGGGGTGTGGGACACAGCAGCCTGGTGAGGGGCTGCTGCTGAGGAGCCCCTCTCCCCATGTCACCCTGCCCGGACTGCCCACGTATCGGGGGTGCCTTGAGGGCCTCACTCATTGGCATGATGCTTTTCCAGCTCAAACTGCAGTCTTAAGGCAAATTAAGATAAATTCTCGGCCTTTAAACTTGCAGGTGAGGTCAGAGGTGCAAGTTGCAGGGGCTGAGCCCATGCTGTGTGTTCAGCCCCGCACACACCCTTGCGCCTGTGCCAGCAGTACAGCTCCTCTTCCTGCCCATGCACCCCACCCATGGGGTGGGGTCCTCTGGGGTCCCTCTGAGTCCCATCCCTCCTCCCCAAAGGGGGAGAGAGGGCATCCCAGTGATGCCTCCTCCATGGCCCTCCTGCCCAGGTTTGCCTCCCCAGGGCAGGAGGAGGGGGCAGCGCTGGCAAGGGGCGGTGTGCAGGATGAGACCACGCATGGGGCAGGCTCAGGGTGGTGGCAGCCGCTCTGCCGGGCTCGCTCAAAGAGCCAGAGCAACAGATGCAAGGCAGGCACTAAGAGTAGAGGCTCCCATTATTTTGGCCTTGGGCACTTTCGGAGCTTGGCGGTCTTGAGAGTCACCCAGCGTTTGGCCAGATCCCCAGTGGCTTTGCACATTCCTTTTCTTTCCATGAATGAATGGTCTAATCTGGCTGGAGGGCATTGCAAGACCCAATAGCCAGTTTGCTGCACCTGCTCATCAGGGATTGAAACACCTGCCGTGGCTGGGGCTTAGCATTTAAGTGCTGCTATTTGAAGACAAATCTCGTCTTTTGTCTCTGCTTGAGCCTTCTCACAGCTTCCCCCTCCCCTTAATAGAAAACAAAGAAAAAAAGAAAAACTTTAAAAAAAAATTTTAAAAAAGGCTGTGATGGGTGTGTTTTTGGACAAGGCCTATTTTTCCCTCAATTTCCTAGAGAAGCCACCCCTGCTTTCCACATTAGGTGCATTGCTGGGAAATGTTATTCACACAGGCAAAGAGCACTTTTGTTTTGCTCACAGCTGTTTAGAAGGCCCATGCTGATGTTAAAATGTGGGAGCCTTGGGTGGTTTGACTCTGAAACACTACTGTATCGTCCTGGTACTGGCAATTAATGCTATGCAATAAACTGATGTTTTTAGTGAGAACAGATGTTCTTCCACACAGCCTACTACCTACATTAAACTTTTTTTTTTTTAGTTCCTTTCTTGTGACAACAAACAAATAATGTTAAATCAATAGCTAATGTGAGATTAACTTAATGGGGAATTAGAAGGCAGTTGTATGGTTTCTGCCAGCAAATTAGGTAGTAAGGGAGTAGATTTTATCCAAGCAATGGGATTTCTCTCTTCTTTGTAGTGAATTTACATATTTGGGTGACTGAGACACTTGGATTGTCTATGGAAGCCTTGGTCTTGCAAGATTTGTTAATGAAGAGGCAAAGAAGATATAAAATACACTGGATGGATTGGACAGAAACCAGCTGATACATCTCCAAAGTTAATAGAAAGCAGAAAATATCTTTCTAGTGGCTCTCAACTGATGTCTTCTTGAACCAAGTTCACTAACACTTGCATCAGTGATCTGCAAGAAAAATGAAAGCCATGTTTTATACAAAGATTGTTGGAGAGCAAAGTTTTCAAGGGGGAGCAGGCTTCAGGGCAGAGAGCTGGACAGAGCTATGGTCTTGAGTGAAAAACAATCTCCAGTGCAGCAGCAAGGGCTCCTGCCCTGTCCAAGCACCTTCCCTGGGAAAGGAAATCTGGCAATGCATCAGCCTTAGTCTGCCAGAGGACAACAAAACCTAGAGCAAGGAATTGAAATTAGGCAGATGCAAGCTAAAGGGTAGATTTGCAACAGAGGACAATGAACCACTGAAATTACTTACTGAGGGTTGTGATGGATTCTCTATTACTTGAGACTTTCAAAGCACATACTTTTCTCTTTTCTCATCTCTTCTCCCACCTGCCACAAAAAAAAAAAAAAAAAAAAAGACATAATTTACTTGGTTCAGAGGACTTTTAGGTACTGTGTTACAGAGAATAACAGGCAGGATGATCACAGTAGTGTTGGCTTTATAATCTGTGAACATGTTTGATCATGAAACTATTTTAAGAGAAGACAAACTCCTGAAAATCTTGAGCTTATTTCATTTTGATTTATCATTACATAATTATTGGATACCTAAGAAATATGGAGGGAATGCTAATTCACTTCTTTTAGAGGTATTTCTTGGGCAATCATAACATCATGTTAAATAAATGAAGAGAAAGTTTAGGCCCAATACAAGAAGAGGCTCATTAATACACTGATGGTCATCCTGAAAAATTCTCTACATTGTGGGCAAAACAAGAAAATAGATGGTTAATTTTTTGGGAATAGATCCTTGTAAAAGAGGAGCAGAATATGTTGTGTTCATCTGCACAATAAGCTGAACTTGCCTTAGGGCACATATCAATTGCTAGAAAGTTTAAAAGACGTTTTTCCCATAGGTACCTCAGGAAGAGTGTTGTGTGCTCCACTAATTCCTTGAGAGGCAGGAGAAGCCCACTTTAGTGCACTGAGAGCTTAGCCTAAGTCTGCTTTTTGAAAGACACCAAGAGTTTTGTTAAGAATTTCAATCAGCTGAGTCCTCATACAGTTTTATATAGTGGTGCCCTTGATTTCTTTGTGATCCTGGTATTTTTGCAGCTAAAGGATGAGGGACTGCCCATGGGGAGCAAGGTTTGGTTTGGCACTTTCTGTTGTTGTCTTTGCCTGGAGCATCTAGTGGGAGGCCGCTGCTGGAGGTACTATGTCAGCTGTGCTGTGATCTGGCACAGGTTTGACTGCTATGAATTCCCTTGGCTGTTGCCTTTCAGAAGCTCTACCAGAAAAAAAATACATAAAACAAAGTACAGATCAGAGACAACTCTACTTACATGTTCTTAGCAGTACAGAGAGAATATCTTAATTATCTTTTGCTTGTGAGATTAATCATACAGGACTGTTGTCCTTTCCAATTGCCTGTGAATTTAAAATAGTGCTGTCTCTTAGAAAATATTTCAAAGGGAAAGAAATTTTGCATTACTCTACCTAGATGTGCCTGTATCTTTATCCTCTACATGGCATCATTCCTTCTTTTCCAGCAACATGGCAGTAGAATGTTTTGTGTTCTAGACACACAGCTCACAAAACAGCCCACAGTGCCAGAAGGACACAAGCATGAATTTCCAGTGTGGCACGGGTGTGAATTCAAGTTACAATGTATTTTTCACAGTGTGAGTCTCAGGCTAATTTAATTATCAATTAACAGCTAAAAGCCAGCAAGAGAAAGTGTCAGTGGCCTTGAAGCAGATGATGCTATTGTTGTAACACATCACAGAGAGTTACTGGTTGCAGTGAGGTGGGTGGAAGTAAAGCCACTGCAGGTGTGTTTCCCAGTGAGGCCAGAATCAGACAGGTGGAGATAAGTAGATGACAGAGGGCTCCCCTGTCCTGGGGAGTGCAAAGGGTTCTGTGCTGGGGAGGGCAGTGCTGCAGCTGCAAGAAAGATGTGCATGCTTTTGTCTGTGACATTATCTTCATGCAATCAGCAGAACAAGGTTCTTGGCTCCAATAATAAGGAAAGAAGTCTGTGTGCTTGAGGGCTATACGGCACAGTGAAGATTTAGGGAGGGCAGAGGCTGTAGGACCAGAGTTTGCAAGCTTGACAAGGAATGGAAGTGAGTTATTTGCAGGGATCTTGGGGGGAAAAAAAAAAAAAAAAAAGTGAATCTTAAAAGTAGAGTTAGTTTGGGTCTTGAAGATGATTTGGGGGTTTGCAGCATGACCTGTCTTGACGAGAATAGCTCTGAGCCTGCCAAATTAAGTGTTGTTTCTCCCCTGAAATGGAAAAGTGCGTAAGATAAAAGAAACTGTAGGAAAGAAGGTGTCCTTTGAAAATGGGAGGAGAGGGAACAGAAAGAAACTTTCAAATACTATGCTCTCCCTTCTCCATAGCCAGTGAAGGTGAGCCTGTTTAGCTCTTTAGTTCTTAGTGTTTCCCCACCAGTTAGGGGTGAGAACTAAATAAAATGAGTTGAGTGTGCTGTAATGCACACTTGGTCTGTTTCTCTGGGTGCTCCAGGAGAGAGACCCATATAAACACTACCCAGTATAAAGCTTCTCTATGTAATCCATTGAAGCAATCCCTTTCCCATCCATTCTTCCTTGCTAGAAGTCTCACTGGTATACCCTGGTGGGTATTTTTTCTATCTTAAGAAGCAATTTGTAATTAGTTTTCCTCTACCATGCTCCTTCTCTGCCAAAACAAACTTGTCAATAAAAGCCTGATGTTTAGATCCAGAAAAGATGTACATTTAATTAAATGCAAAGTTGTTTTGTGAGAATGGAACATGTGAAGAAGCCACTAAAGAGCATCACACAGAGTGCAGAGCTGGAAGCAAATGTTTGAAGAAAAGGAACAGTGTGGATATTATGATTTCAAGCCACAAACATTGTAGCAGTGAAGCAAGTTATAAAGCAAGCAATTTCTGGATAGTTAAAAAAAAAATGCTGCTAGTTGTATCAAATTAAGCCCTGAGAAAAATCTTCATAAAACTTGAGAGCGCTGAGCTTGATGTGTGTGTACAGTGATGCAAATCCGGTGTGTGAGGTCCTGTGGGACTCCATGTGTGATGTGTGTTACGAGAAGGCTCGATTTCCAAGTCTTCGTTAGCTTTGCTAAACAAACATGCATTCTTATTAAACATTTCTCCCGAGATGACAACTATTGACAATACATCTTCCCAAAGCATACAACAGTTATCGAGCAAACAGCTGACACTTTGCAAAGTTTCCATTATTCTCTGGTTGCTGAAGAAGCTGGAGGGTAGAGCAGGACACTTGGCATTGGGACCACTTCAGCAGTTAATGTTTTGCACAAAACTTGTTATGTATAGAAACTGCACTCAAATATCTAAAGTGTTGATTCTGGGGAAATATCAGTTCAGGGCCTGCTGTTAAAATCTGGGGTGATTCTGGGAAAGCCAAGCACATAAAATTCAGTATCATAAAAGCTAATGTTAGGAGTCAGGTTCATTTAAGCTTGTTGGGCGTTTCATGCACTTTTTACCTCATGGTTCTAAAGGCAGACAATGCAGACTGGGGGGAAAACCAAGATTGCTCATTTCTGTACCATCTTCAAATGTGCAAACAAGAGGTTCCATTTGGATCTCTATGTGGAGGAGGATCCTGTTGTGAAATTTGCTCTGACACAGTGTTTCATTAACCTGAAATCAGCACAGCATGCGCACAACAGTGAGGACAACAAAGCTGGTTTTCTTACTTTGAGAGAATCATATAAAACATCTCAAAATTAAAGAAGCTTGAAATCCTTCCCAAAAATGTGAGAAAACATTAAACAGTCAACAATAAAAACAAGTTGTTATTTGCAAAAACTCCCCCAAAACCAAACTCCAAACCAACAGCTGCTATATTCAGGTGGAACACTTTAGCAAAACCACGGTCAACAATGTTGCTGTGTGAGAATACATGTCCCTAATATTTGGGCAGACTTGTTTTCCAAGGAAAGCAGAATGAAAAGAGAAGCACAGGAACAATTTCTCTTCGGCTATATCAGCTTAAAATGCTATTTATGGTCAGAGAAACATGCTGAATAATTTCTTAACTTACAACTTTTTATATTCAATTGTCTGAGCTGATATAAAGCTACGGGAAGTCTTCCTTTTTGCTTCTTTTCTGGCTGCAAGTCAGAGCTGAAGACAAACAGCCTTCAAATTGCCTCTTGCTATACACAATTACCGTAAGATAGACAAATAACAGACAAATGCATGAAAGTAGTTTAATTTAATATCCGATGGTATACACTATCTATCGAAGATGGCTGTCTCAACATCATTTTCCATGACAACAAAAACCTGAAAATGTTGATTCATTGCTATTTTTCATCAGTACTGCTGAAATGTTGGCTGGAAGGACCTCCAAAACCCCTGGAAGTGGTCCACTTCAGGTCCCCCGAGGCTGTGGGTTTGCCTGACCCTGTGCTTAAATATTAGTGAGGGGGATTTTGGTCTCACAAACTACCCTGCTCTAACGATGTATCCAATGGCTGTACCAAACAAGTCTATTATACCTTTTTAGTTATTATGTTTTTCTCTCTGCATTGCTTTTATCTCCTTTGTTGCCTCATAATGCAGTTAATCTTGTCACAGTGCCAGAGGTGATGAGGAATGGCTGATCTTGCTCATTAAAACAACAATCCCTTTATATATAGGGATGTTCTCCTTGCAGCACTTTTTATTCTCCCTCCTCCCTGGGAAGGCAAACCTATTTCTGTCAATCTCTCCTTGAAGCCTTTTGTGGTGCCTCAGCTTTGTAATTTTGGCCTCCCTTCTAGTATCAGAGCCCATAGCCAGGCTCACTGTCACAGCTGAGACCTCAGAAGCATTTGAAGTAAATATTTTCAACAGCCATTATAGGACAAAAGTGTTGTCTGCTCAAGGTTGTGCTTTTTCACTTTTTGAAAAAAAAGAACTTGTCAAAGGTGACATGGTGCTGCTTGCTCAGTTTGAGGCGTGCTGTGATTATCAGGTGTTTTCAGCAATGCTACTGCTTACCCAGACTGCACATTTGAATAATTTTCTTTCCTGTTTCCAACAGACAGCATGAGAAGACTGTCATGGAAGTAGCTGACTCATAGTTCACATGAGCCAAAACGAACTGGCTCTCACCTCCTCTTGGTCTGCATTTTGCATCCTGGTTTACAATGACACCAGCAGCAATGACCCGGTGTGGCAGCACTGATGTTACTGGGAAATCAGGGCTGCCGTGCTGGGGGGGCTGTGTGGGCTGCCTGGCCTGTGGTGGTGGTGGTTTCCAGCTCTTGCTGACACTCAGTACAGCAGGAGCCATAAGAGGCAGAAAGCCTGAGGTGCCCTGTAGCAGGATGCTGGCCCCCCTGCTCCCCCCTGCCCCTAGATCCTGTCCAGTAGCCTAAAGGCTGTGTGTGCAGTGGGTGCTCAGTAGTACTGGCCCTGTAATGCTTGCTCTTTCCTCGCTGTGTTGCTGTGCGCTGCTTGCCTCCGTTCCGAGCTGGTGCTGAAGACATCACTACTCTATTTCCACACTGGTAGCTGCATCAAGGCCTGCAGGGAAGCCACATATCTGTCTCATTCTGCACCACAGACATGACACAATGTGTTAAAAGGCAGATATAACCACAAGAGAATTTTTTTCCTGTGGTCCAGGGATTAAACCACAGCTGCCAGTGGTTTTGCTGCAAGTACAGCAATTGCCAGGCAGGAGGTTACACCACAATATTGGGCTTGCACCCCAGCCACATCACTCAAGTTTTCTAGGAACATATTGCCAAGATTCCTTTAGTGTGGCTCTCCCCCCAGTTCTGGACACCTTTGTGCCATGTCTCCCATTCCTGCAGGAGTTTCAGAGCCAGCCCTGTCCCAGCCAGTCAGTCCTCAGCAATGGCTGAGTGTTTCAGGGCTGTGAGAAAGCTCTGGTTGCAGCTTCAGCCTGGGCAGGAGCTCCAGAGGCACCTTGTCAGGTGCACCATCAGACACAGCTGGCTGCTGCTGAGGACCAACCACTTCCCTATACACAGAGGCATGGAGTTATAGGCTGGCTGGGGTTGGAAGGGACCCCAAAGACCACCTAAATCCAAATCCCTTGCCATGGGCAGGGACAGCTTCCAGAAGACCAATTTGCTCAAGACTTCATCCAGCCTGGTTTTCAACGCTTACAGGGATGGGGTAACCACAACTTCTCTGGGAAACTTATTCCAGTGCCACACCTCCCTCACAGTAAAGAATTTCTTCCTAATGTCTAGTCTAGATTCCTTGTCTTTCAGTTTAAAGCCACTCCCTCTTGTCCTATCACTTCATGCCCCTGAAAAAACTCTCTCTCCTGCTTTCTTGTGGACTCCCTTCAGGTACTGGAAGGCTGCTGTAAGGTCCCCTGGGAGGCTTCACTTCTTTAGGTTGAAAAATCCCAGCTCTCAGCCTGTCTTCATAAGAGATGTGCTCCAGCCCTCTGATGATCTTTGTGGACCTCCTCTGGACTCGCTCCAGAAGTCCCATGTCCTTCCTGTGTTGGGGAACCCAGAACTGGACATAGTTCTCAAGGTAAATACTGTGTCCATACTCAGAAGAATGGAGTAGAGGGGGAGAATCACCTCTCTCAGCCTGCTGGTCACACCTCTTTTGATGCAGCCCATGACAGGGTTGGCTCTCTAGGTGCATTCTGCAGTTTCTCTTGACTCTTGCCCTCATCCAATCCCCAGGACCAAATATCCGCTTGTGGCCAGAGGAAATTAGGTTTGCTCTTGCAGCATGTGTTTTAGCTTAGTTTTGCACAGGAAAAATCCAGTTTGGGATCTCTGGAACTGCTCTCTGGTCCAAGTTGAAGCACAGTAAGCGCGGTCTAAGACAAAATTCAGAATTGCACAGCAGAATGGAAACACAAATGTGAACACCTTAGATTGGCTATTTTATGTTTTTGCTTTGCCCAGGAGAAGCTGAGGCTCAGACAGAAGCTGGGAAACCTGTCTCATCACAGTTACCTTGGAAAGGTTATTAGGTGTTAGGAGTGTGCTACAACACTGCCTGTTAGAAAATGCTCTTTAAGAAACACTAACAGTAGCCAAAGAAACACAAAGTGGTGTGGAGTAGAGAGGTTTTGGAGAAGACCAGTAGAAAAACAAGCATCCTATCTGTGGGAGAAGGGAGGTATAGAAATGCCAATCTCATTTTCAGTGAGAAACTAACTACAGGTAAAATCACATGTCCTACAAAATTTGTGATTTTTCACAACTGCTGGCATTTGCCTGGAAAATGAATCCTCAAATACATAATGTTTCTCGGAGTGTCAACATCAATCACCAGTTTTGGGTTCAACCAAGCACCAGTTTTGGATTCACCACTTCCTTCAGGAGACTTGTCAGAAGCTTATACTCTCTTAAGGAGTTATTTATTTCCAGAAATAATGCAAATATTTTATGTACTTGTCTTCAGGGGTCAACTTTAATGTGGACCCTGAAAACCTGTCAGTAATTAAAAGCTTCTAGCTCAGTTCCTTTGGAAGTGTCAATGACAAGTCTAAGATGTGGTGTTTATCCTCTTGCAGATTGACTTGCACTCAGGCAGCTAACAAACACTGCTTTCAGATGGCAAAGTGTTTGCAGCTATAACAAAATTATTTTAAAAGAGACAGCATTTCACTGTCTGTCAAGATAAAACAGGTGAGATTTTTTATGCCATTCATTACCAAAGGTGCTACTTCTGATCTTACTGCAATAGAAACAGAGAAAACTAATTTTGCTTTCTGCACAACCATACATTAAATGATATTTCTCATTTCAAAGACTGTTTACCAGCAATTTATCCATCACTGCCTTCTCCATTCCCTTTCCATTCCTGTCTAAACCAACACAAGACATATTGCTCAGCTCAAAGGGAGCCAGAGCACCACTACCAGCCCAGATCCGCCATAAGCAGGACTGGCAGCAAAGGCCTGATGGCATCCAGGGCAGGATGCAGAGAGCAGAGCCAGCCTTTTTGTTCACCCATTGCTGAGGTGGTACATAAGCCCCTCTCTGGTATTTGTGACCCTGAGCCAAGCCTGCAGCCCTGAGCAGCTAGGAGATGCTGACTCTTGTCAGCTTAGGGTCTTCGACACTCAAAGCTGTTTTTGTAACCAATCTGCCATCTATTAGCATAAACCGGGAAATAAAAAAGAAGGGAACTGCTCCTGCTGTTCTCTCAGAAAAGCACAGTAGATGAATGTGCCAGGTAGCATGAAGGGGTGTTTCTGTACTCATAAAATTATCCTGGAAGCTCATCCTCAGGTCTCCACAGTGCCCAGCTGTTAGATACACATCCTCTGTGTACCACGTGTGCACCCCACAAAAATCCCTGCCTGAGGTTCTGGGGACTGCTGGCCCTCGTCCTTTCTGAATGTCACTGATTCCACCACCCGAGAAACCACCAAGTCTAAGCACAAAGCAGGGTGGCACTGTGCCATGGGCTGGACCAACAGAGGACAAAAAGGCTGTCTCTGCCCCCAGAAAACTAAAATTCCAGCCGGGAGCAGCACAAAGGGACAGACACAGAAGGGCCAAGGGTGGGCCATGTCCCCCTCTCTGTCTCCCCCCTCCTCTGCCCCCACCAAAAACTTGCTGAATAGTGTTCCAGTGAGAGGTTAGGAACCAGGGAGGGAATAGTTCCTCAGGGTCTCCAGCACCTCTCTACATGGCAACTTTTATAAATAAATGTTTTAATGCTAAAAAACAAACAAGCCAAAAACATGTCTCATTTTCGGTGTTTCACGATTGAAATCTTAAACATCATGAGCATGTGATTTGCCACACTCAGGTTTTAGCTTGAGTGGATTTTTCCTGTTATATGAAGTAAAATGTCTGGAATCTGTGGCATTGAGCTAATTTAAAAATATATTCAAAAATTTGTTTCAAATCCTTTTGTGCTATTTAAACTTATTAAATATAGATAGCAGTGTTTTAAACAGAAAATTAAGTAAAACATCAGTTGGAGATTTAGTCTGATTTCTGTGCATGTTTAAAAGAAATGCTCTGCATGTTTAAAGGAAAAACACACTTGGGCACTGTGACATTCAGTTTTTAAGAAACCCAGTTTAATTATATTTTCCCTAATTAAGGATTTCATTATAGGGGATCACATGATTTAATTATATCAATACCCCAAAGACCTGATTGTGAACATAAAATGTGGATTAAAAGGATGCCTCATCACTTAATTACCTGCTAGATTGGAACAGATCCATGTTGTAGGTCAAAAGGGACATAAAATGCAGGCTTCTGCCTCCCTCTTTGTTGTGTGTGAAGGGCTCTGTGTATGGGGAGAGAAGGAGGGGGGAGCACTTATATCTGTACTGGGAGTGATAATTATCTGTGAGCAGTTTTCCAAGCATATATTGAGATGGATAGATAGATAGATAGATAGATAGATAGATAGATAGATAGATAGATAGACAGATTTAAAATTATTATCTTTTAAATTTTCAGCAAGTCTGTAATGGAGGTGAGCTGTATATTTCAGCTAATGCAAGCCTGTGTATTTCTTCTCAAAATATAAGGCCTTTTCTTTCTGAAGTAAATGTCAAGGAGTTAGAAATCTTAGGCTGGGTTTTGGACCACCCCAAAGTGAGCAGATGGATACCTGGTGCTGTAGCAGGGATTGGGGCTGTCTCTCCCTGCGTCCAGTCAGCATGAGACCCCTGGAGTTGTTGCACTTCTGGAGGTTCCCCACCAATTAATGGGGATGGAGGGGATGAAATCTTTTGTGAGATCAGGATAAAGCTGAGGGACAAATGTTAATCTACCCAAACCTTGCTTACCACACACCTCTCTCTTCCTCACCCCCTAACCAGTTCCCAGCCACTGCTCCCAGGAAGAGCCTTTGGCAGGGAGCCCTGAGCACGTGGAGGTGGAAAACCTGCATCAGCCACTGTGGTATAGCTTTTCTCCCGTCATTCAAAATGCCTTCTCACTTCCCACAGCCCCTACAGGCTCCTACCTAGCAAAGCTAGGAATCTGGCCCTTGTACCCAATGCTTCCAGAGTACAAAGCAAATTCTGTCAGCAAGAAAAGGTCCCATGGGGGTCAAGTGCAATTTTAGCAGGGCCCACAGCAGCATTGCACACTGTGGACTGAGCTTGTTGCAAACCCCCTACAACATAGCTCCCCACAGCTTTCTAAGGGGGTTGAAGCATTGCAGGATATCCACATAAGGTTAAGGTTTTCTCCTCCAACATGCCACAAAAGGGAGATTTCCCTGCAATCCTGCCCCAGCAGGTATCCTGCTTTTTCCCAGTACCCTCAGGGCCATCAGACTCTGGTAGGTACAAATGGGGCAGCAGATCCATGGTTACATTGCTGCTTCAAACGCTGCAGTGTCCCAAAAGCCAGCTTTACCTGTATCCAATCCCCACTCTGATGGGGAGAATGAAAGAAATACTTCAAGGCCTCCTGGAGGGCTGGTCTGGAAGCAGAGGGCAGAGTGCTCCTTTTCCTAGGAAAGTCATCCTCGGGCACATGGGAGTGGGTGATCGCTTAAGCAAGGGGACAGCCTTCAAAGTGTCCCTTTGCTCTCTGGGGGCAGCCTGGTGGCTGAAGCACATTCTCAGATAATGTCCTGCAAATGCTGCTGCAGTGGTGGTGTTACTGCCTGGTACAAGGTAAGAAACCAAGTCCTGTGCCCAGTTTGGGTAGCAAGGCTAGGTAAGAACAAGGTCTCTTGAAACTAACAGCTGATGCTGATACATCCCAAGTGCTTTCTATGGCTTTTCCAAGGGCAAAAAGGAGGATACAGAACTGGATGGTCCAGCTGCTCAGAGCTATTCCAAACCATGCAACTCTGACACCTCATCACAGGAATGACAGAGATCTACACCCCACAGCAAGGCCAGCAGCTTGGATACTGCCAGCCCCATAGTTAGTGCCAGCCTGTCCTGCCACTGCTGGGCACGGCCACCCTGCTCTGCCTGCCCCTGGGCAGAGCCTGGAGGAGGCTTTGTACACACACTGTGGCAATGTGCCTGGGCCCTGAGAAGCAAGGGAGCACATCCAACTGTTAAATTATCATCTGCAAGTGGTACGGTACTATGGGATGAAGACCCATTTCTTTTACTTTGATTTGATCTCATTTTCCTAGGCAGGGAAATGCCCCAGTGGCAATATCACTGCAGATGGCATCACAAAGCCCCGGCTGGCACCAACTGAGTTGGCACAGTCAGATTATCATGTTCGAGTTTGTGTCTGCCTTTTCTTTTTTCCCTGCTTTGCTGTGCTAATAGCATTTCTATTACCATATAGGCTTCAGTCAGCTCCTTCAAAAGGACAGAGACCAACATAAAAAGTAAATTTCATTATCACTGCTAAAAAGGATGGGTCACAGAAAAAGCTAAGTGATGCTAGTCTATCTTTGTAATTCTTTCTTTTTTTCTTCCTCCCTGTCTCTCTCTCTCTCTCTCTCTCATCTGGGTTTAAAGGGAGACTGGAATTGAAGTTGCAGGGTCTCCAGGGCAGTATTGCGGAGCACTGCTGCTTAATGGGGCAGCTGGTGGAGAAAGCTAAGCACACGTTTCCTTTGCAGTTTTCATCTTCATACTTCACAGGGCCTAGGGACTGATTGATGGAATTCTTTTTTTTTTTTTTTAAACATAGCTTTCTTGAGGCCTAGAGGCTGCCACACTGAACATATGTCCACATATTCCCTTGGGCAGTATTTAAATGTGTGCATCCATGTGACTGTATTTGTTTAGTGTGTGCTCCCACTGATCTAATGGGACCTTTCCCATGACCCATTGCTTCCCTAAGTTTGCCACTTACTGCTGTCAGGCGAGAGAGGCTTTAACTTGGATGGCTGTAGCTGTAAATGAATGGGACTTTTTTTCCCTTTCAGTCCTTTCGACTGAACCCTCTTGCTGATGGATCATCTAATGCAGTTTAGTTGAGAACCCTTCCTCGTGCTGTTAAAAAAAAAGCCAAACCTAAACAGACCCCATCTGTTGCCATCCTATGTCTATTTATGTGAATGCAAAATTTGTCGGGCTGCTTTCTGCTTGTTAATAAGCCATCCTCTGAGAACAAAATCCATTCTTGGAAAACTCCCAGTAAGATGTGCATTGCTTGCTACACTAGATACTTCTAATGCTAAAATTTCTTGGGAACAAGAAAAGCAGTGGTTGCACCCACTTTCTGTTGAGGAAAATGTATGTACAGTTCTGCCTGGTGTTTGGTGTCCCCCAGGTACACAGCTCAGTGAGACACAAATTGGAATAAAACTATCTTTAAGACATTTCCAGCATAACAACCTGCTTGAGTAACACCCAACACTGCTCAGAGGAAGAGGCTAGAAGCACATTATTTACATTTCCCATTGGTGCAGCTTTGTGCAAAAGCCTGATTATATCCTACCTTTGGTCTGTCTCTTTTTCAGTAAAAAGCCTGCAAACCCCACAGAATGACATGAGTATAGGAGGTGTTCAAATGGGTTCAGGTACTGTGGCTGACTAAAACAGTTAAAAACTATATAAATATTTCACAAGCAACATTTGCACATATTTAAGGCAATGCTAGGAGATACTGTAATGTATGCAAAATATATAGAGAGCATAAATCAGAAACAGGTTAATCATATTGTCTGCTAGAGTTCTTGCTCAAGAGTGGAGCTTTCCTGCCCAGCACCACGCCTGCCCTAAAGAGCTTCAGGGAAAGATTGGAGGGCTGAGAGCTGCAAGGGACTGCCCTCACCTCCCTGCCAAGCTGCACATGGAATACCCCTCCTCCAGTCGTCTGGCAAATGCCCACACTGTCACACCGCACCAAACGCTGCTCGAGGTGAGCTGAGGGCAAACCCTCCATCTCTGTGCCATGGGCATGGGCATGGGCTGGGCTGCCATTTCCAGCACTCTCCACAGAAGTCATACCAGGAACCAAGCACGGTGTGTGGGAATTCACGCTGGACTTTCAAATGTCACTTGTGAATCAGCTGTCTCTTTTAGCTTGACATAGCCTGGGGAAAAGAATCAGCTGAAGAATAGTAGTAAATATACAAAATGCAGAGTGTTTGTTAAACACTGTATTTTCTATTAAATAAAGAATAGTTTTACCAGCAATATCAATGGGAAGTGTATAATGGACTGAGAAACAACATCTGAGAACTTAAGCCGAAACTGACTTTCCTTAGAAAAATTATTTACTAAACAAAAGTGCAGCCTTCGCTATCTCAGGGGCTGACAAATGACTACATGTATAGTAACATGCATACATGTATAGTAAGTGCTACTGTAAGAGATGCTGTCATGTGAACTGGTGTTCAGTTATTAATCACCTGGGGTTTTTTCACCTTTAAAAGAAAGTGTAAGGTTTTGGATTAGCTTATTTACCCCTTCCAAGAAAATATTTATTTTCAAGTTGATTTTTAGCCTTGTTTTCCTTAAGTAAGCTTGCTTTCCTGAGCAGTGCTTCTGCTGGAAAATACTTTGGAAATGTGTGACTAGTTTAGCATCCTGGTTTTGCTAAAATTTTATGGTTTGTTTTGGTATTTTTAATATTTTTTTTCTAGGACACTGATCCCAGGAGTTTAGAAGGCACTGTTGTATGCACAAGGTACATGTCACCACCTTTCCACATTGCTGTCTTCAAGGAGTCAAGGCTGGTTGGAAATGCCAGTGGTGTGTGTACTTTGGAAGTTTTACTCAGAATATCTTAAAAGCGCATTCCCAAATAGAGCTATATGTCTTCATGAGGCAGGAAGAAAAGTTTGAACATTTATAGCTGGATTTTCCAGGCTATAACTCAGCCAAAGAAACAAAGCAGGGCCTCCTGCTGGTTGTAAAAAAAGATGAGTTGGTAGCATGAAAAAGGAAACAGGCTTAAACCCTTCAGTATGTTCTGCAGTGATTTTTTCAGTCAAAATTACACCATAAAATAAGGAAATTAATTACTAATTTCATCAGCACTTTAGCCCTTGTTGTTAAATTTGGATGGCTGCTTAAAAAGTTGGCTACCTAAACTTTGATGTCTAAAAGTTGATTAGTTACATAAAAACCTGTCTCCTGTAAGCCCATGCTGATTGTGTTAATGACAATAATGAAGTTTAAATTCTTGCTTGCACTTTATATGAACCACTCCATTATCTGGCACCAGGTTATTCAATTTAGATTTTTAATGTGGAAGCAACATGAAATTCTTTCCCAATTCACCAGAGCATCACCTGTGCATCAAGATAATTTTATAAAAATCATGGTGAGTGACATGATCTTGGGTCACTCCATTGGCAGCCCTTGAATCTATCTGGGCTTCATACTGTAGTTTCTATTGCAGAATAGCTTTCATAATCACCCTTGAAACAGAAAACAGTTCTGGTTTAGAAATTCATATATCATCTGACTTTTTGCCAAAGTAATTCACTTTTCATAAGGCAATGAAAAATATTGCAATTAAGGTTCTAAATTTTTACAAAGGGCCTTCTCAATTGCTTGGATCATGAAGGAGAAAACACCTTTTCAGCAGCTAGAGAAGTGGCTACCTTTTTAATTTTAAATAATATTAACTTCCTCATCTTTGCACCAAATTATTTCTGGTGCTTTTTTATTTGTAAAACAAATAGCACCTTTCAAATGAAGCAACACCATGTATACTGGATGTGGAGAGGTGCTGGGGATGCTGTGGGAGCTGATTCTGAGATGAAGAACTGACCCACTTGTGAGTACCTACACCCTACACCTTGAGCCCCTCGCTGCTACTCACTAGGGACCCTTGGTTTTACAGCCCCCATGTTAGCCTTGCCTTTCAAGCTTATTTTTTTCACTGTCAAATGGCAATCATCAGTTTTCACTCACCTTTTCTGATCCATTAAAAATGTGGTTCTCTCCCAAATTCTTTGACTGTACCTACATGCATTTTACTAATTTTTAACTCTTTTGTTAACATGAAATCTATTCTGTGGAATTGAACACATCTGGGATGTGGGACCACAAGGATCCATCATTGCTGCTGGAGTCTACATCAGTTTCTGATGGGGTTTTCCTGTAATTCTGCCATATTTATTTTGTGTGATGATATCTGTGCAAAGTCAGCAAGATCACAAGTAACCCCTTCTTAGGCATTTTATTTTGATGCCAAGTGAAATTTACCTTTCCTCAAGTCCATCTCTTTTGGGACCTTTACAGAAATTGGGTGTCCTCTGCTGGTAGCTGCTATGACCCTACTGTTCACTGCCCAAAGCCATCTCTTTCCTCTCTGCTGAACTCGCCAGTCATTTTGTTAGCCTTGATTTTACATCCCAGCTCTATCGCTGGTGCCCCTATCAAAACTGGGGTTGGGTGGATTCAGAAACACTACCTGGTCACTGTGGAGCAGGATAAGACCCAACTGCTAAACTCCAATCCCAGTTTCATCAGAAAGTGGCTTGCTAAGAGTTCTGAAGTGCTCAGAACAGTGAAGTAAGCCATAGCAGAGAACTACAATTTAGTTCAGATGCAACTGGTGGGATCTTCTTTAGGCTTTCTGTGAGGAAATGGTCATTTCTGACACAGAAAAAGCCCGCTTTCCCCTCGGTAGTGGATAACTTTGCTCTGTTTTTGCGAAGTGAATTACAAAGTACAATGGGAGTGCTGATCATAATAAGGCAAGAAAAGCAACTCCTCCGTGCTGAAGGTCTCATCTGGAGTGCTGTATCCAGGCTGGGGCACCACACTTCAAGAGGGATGTGGACCAACTGGAATCAATCCAAGAACAGTGATGAGAGAGATTAAAAACATAGCATATGAAAGAGGGCTGGAAGAACCGAGGTTGTTTAGAATAAAAGCCGGACTAAGAGGAGATGCAATAACATAAATGCTGTTATGTAAGTAATTGCTGCAAAGAGGGAGGAAATAAACTCTTCTCTCTTCTCTCCACTGTGGAACTGGAAAATAAAAAGGGGCTGTAGTGGAGAACTGTAGATAGATATCAACATGATTTTCTGGTGGAGCATTGGGCTGAATTTGTGTGAGACTGAGCAGTGGGGAAAGGAGGAAACCCATGGCTCGGGTTGTCCCTCACCAGTGTTGTCCACACCTGTAAATGTAACATGTTTGACTGAGAGCAGAGAAGGAGCCTGAGGCTGGAAGGAATGATGACAATCAGGCCAGCTGCGGAGAGAAACAAAATGTTTGTTTGGACAATTTGCATCTGTTGCTTTTTTTAACCGGATAAGAGAGTACACTATGTAATATACACACACCAGCCTCACTTACCAACAGAGACTTAAAATATTTATATCACGGACAAACAATGCCCAGGAACTCCCCTACAAATGCAGTGATTTAATAAACACAGTACTGCAATGTAGCATTTATCTTTATTATATATAATCAGCTGTTGCTTTTACTTGGGTAGAAATAATGTCAAACTGAGCCAAGGTAAGATGGGAAGGTTGGAAGGTTCCCATTTCCCCAGTCCCAGACATACACACCTTTTTGGGTTTTGTAACTACAAATGGGCTTTAAGACTGTGTGAGGCACAGCAAAGAGCTTCCTACTGTGGCCCCACAAAGGACTGTGCATCTCACAGACCTCTTGAGGTCTCACATAGCAATTAGCTGCTCTCCTCGGCCTCCATCAATCTCATGGAATAAATATCTTCCATAACACCATCAAATAAATGTGTGTGTATGTATGTAAGTATCTAGGCAAAAGATGTGCACTGCTTCCCAAGCAAAGGTCAGCAAGATATCTATTTGAAAACACAGGTTACATTCTATATAAAAGATTTTTATACTGAGCAACAGGTACCAGATCCTCAGACAAACCCAACCCAATGCTCAGGGTCTACTGCCATGCTCAGTACAACATTAAAAAAAGTGAAGGTGATACACTGTGACTTTATTGACATGTTCTTAATAACATGATAAACCTAATCCCATGCTAATATGATTTAAATCACTGATGTAATGATTGACCTAGTGAACTATCATCGGTGCTTTTTCTCCCTGAGCAAAATGCTATTAGTACATGTACACAAGAGAAAACCCAAATATAAGAGTTGGAGAGATAACCATTTTTCAAGGGTATTTACCTTTGCATTCTCCTTAATGGAGGTATTTTTCCATATGCTCATGAATGTGATCCAGTCTGAAACTTTATCTTTTTTCTGTAGCAATATTTCTGTGTTCTTTCACCTTCATGTAAAATAGGGAATTGCCCCAAAGAGCATTTAATCAAGAAACCACAGTTTTAAATGAAGCTTTGCTTCTGAAGAAAGAACTTCACAAATTGCTCGAAGGTCAGAGTAGGAGTTGGCCCATGCTTTGCAGACTTGTGAAAACATGATGCCAGCAGGCTCTGAGAGCAGTATGAGCAGTGGTTGTGCAGTTTGAAGATGCAAATAGATGTAAACACACAAACATTACACATATGGAAAACTTTCTCCTTGGGCAACGTGATGGCAGAGCTGGGGTCCTTAGCAGATGATGTTCCCTGTGACTTTATCCCAGCTCACAGTCACCACAGTGAGGCCTCATCACCAGATCCCTGTCACCTCCATACCCAAATGAGTCCCATATTAATAAACCCAAATCGGACTGCCCTGCATGATCTTTAGTTCTTCACATGACAGCACTGGGTTTTCCACTTCCCTTCTCAGTGAACATTCACCTAGACAGCAACTATTTCCATGTCAAAGCAAGGACACAGTTGCCAAAATGGATATCACCAGGGACGCCATCTGCTAAATAAGACTGAATGCTTCACAAGCATAGGCACCAGTATAATCTCATCACAAATTATCTTAATTGAAAGCAGAATAACCTCCTCCTGAAAAGCCAATTACTTGCTCTTACCTGATCTGTTGGGAAAGTACCTGGCTGTGGTGTTTCCCAGTGTTGGGACAATGAGATCTCTGGACTGAAGAAAGGGATATTTTGGGCAGTACATGGGTTATCTGAATTTACAAACCACTCAGGAATAAGTGAGCTTCCTGAGGAGAGCCCTAACAAACATTGCCAAGGTTCCTAAACAAAGGTCTCAAGTGCTCTTTCCAGTAGTCTCTGGTGAGTTCCCATAGCAGTCTGTATGTATGTCACCTGGGTCTGGAAGACATATGACCATGCGGTGTGAAATATGTCCTAATATTCTCCACTTTGGAGAAGTGTTGGAGTGACTTTTCCAGGATTTGCTGACAGGGTGGGGCTAATGGTCTTTTCAGAGCATAGCACAGGAGTGGTCCCTCAGATGTCAGGCAGCAGGGACCATAGACCTAGGCTTCCTTCCAGAGTAAATAAGGACATGAAGGGTTAGGGATGAGAGAACGCTGCATGTGGCACCCTGAGGGTATGGAGAGCAAGCTGCACCCTCTGCAGACACAGGTCTCCACTGTTCAGGACACATCCACAATGCTCCTCAGTGAAGCCTCTGACAGTGATGTCAAAATGTTGTCAGGGAGCTTAAGGAAAATGGTGTGTCAAAACTACAGTGCCAAGCCTTCTGCAAAGCCCAGGTGCTGTTCAGCAATGGAGAAGCTACAAGATAGCCATTTAAGGATTTCTTTTCTTCTTTCCCAATGTCCTGAATACCTGAAAAATTTCTCCTGATTCCTGGCTTTTCTTGGAGGAGCCTTGGAACATGCCCTATAGCAATAGGGAAGCCAAAAAGGGGTGTCTCTCTCTACAGAGCTGGACACCTGTTCCGCAGCAAAGCAAGGGCCACTGAACCAGAGGAAATTCATCCTGGCTTACTGGAGAGATGGCTAGGGATCATTCCCATAACCATTATCCTTGGTCACAGGCAGGACAGAGGGAGTCAGTATGGCAACCACGGGGAAAGTTCTTGCTGGAACTGTTCCTCAGATACCATGTGGTGAGAGGAGGCACAGCCACTGCTTAACAGAGCAGTAACTCCATAGAAGGGGCATCTTGGAGGCCAAGACACTGTGCAGGTGCCCTCGGGTGCTGGGTGGTTCCCGAAGACTAATGAATTGGTCATCTTCTAATGTTCTGCCTTGTGCCTACAGGCATTAAAGTGATAGTGCTGCTGTGGGGTTGTAGCTCCTTAAACCCCTGTTGTGATCATAGGTGTCAATGGAGGTGTTAGAATGGAGAGGAGAGTACTGTCAAGGAACTGCATGATAGAGGACAGGGATGTGGAGGCAGTCAGGAGTGCAGCAGGAGCAGAGACAGCTGTCCAAAAGCTTAGAGCCCCCAAGGCACATTCACACAGTGGCAGGGCACAGGCGGGCAATTTCACTCCCCCTGAAAAACCTTCATCTGCTGTTTGGTGTTTTTACTAGAAGTCCATTGTCATGTCTCAGCAAACTGTGGGCTGTGCCTCATCAAGGCAAAAATATGTTTCTTCCTCCTTTCTTATTTTGATGTATTTCACTTCCATATAATGTCCAGAGGGATAATTTAGCATGTTCAAACGCCTTATTGAGGAAGGACTGCATTGTTCTTCCAGCCTTTGCGTCGCATCGGAATGTGCCTCTTCCTGAGCGCCCCTGCGCATGGCCAGCCGATGATAAAGCCAAGGCTGCTTTTCTCTCATTGTTTCTCCTTGCCTTCGCCTTTCTCTTCCCAGCTTCATTTGTCCGAATACTAATTTGTGTTTATAACAAGAAGTGGTTCCCGCACCTCCCCTTTGTTGCTTAATTGAAGGGAAACTGAGCAACAGGTGGATCTCAGGAAATATCATTAGTCTCTTTCAATTGTTTTTGGCACTTCTTTGAAAGAAAAGTTCAGCTCAATGCAACTGGCTGTTCGCTGTTTCCAGGCTAATTACTGCAGGACCCAAATGAGGAACATAATTGAACAAGTCTAATTTAAAGGAGGTGAGCTGCTCATCCAGCTTGGTATTATTTACAGGCTTAAAGTTGCACAAGTTAAGGACTTTGATGAAGCTGTGTCTTATAACCAAACCTCTAAATGAAAATAAATCCCTTGAGTATTGCATAGCACAGAAGTACCATTGTTGCACAGAAACACAGCCAGCCAGAACCCAGTGTGTTCATGTTTATGTAAGGGCTTCCTTTTAACCTGTTCTTTTGTTCATAGAGAATAGAAACAGTGTATAAGGACAAAAGTATTGTTGTGTGTTTGATTTTGAGAGGTGCTTGTCAGTGGAGCCTGTAACTGGAAAAGAAAAGCTAACCAGGGAGACTTCTTCCTCAGCTCCTTGGCTCACAAATCTGAAAAGTCACAGACAAGAGGGAAGGATGCTAAAGAAAACAAGCAGCATGATCCTTCAGCGTGTGGTTTTAGCCCAGCAATTCCCAGTAGGACAAAAGAGGCAAGATCTCACAGTGTGCTCCTTCTATCCCTTTGTAGACAGAGCTCCGATTTCTGCTATTTTTAAACCAGAACCCTGGGGGAATATTTCACCATTGAAAATCAGCCAAATGCATTAACGAAGTGCTCCACCTGTTACAAGAATGCAGGCAAAGAGCTGGATGATGGCAGCTCTCATTTGATGGTCAGCAATCAGGATATTCCTTACATGTGATTTTTGACCAGCTGAAAATCTTGCCATCTGCTTTGTATTTCGAGGCTTGAACAACCAGGCAAGCCAGAGGAAAAGAAGAGAGATGATAACATCTTCTTTAATTTCAAGGGTAGTTAAAGAAGATGGTAGGTACACAGAGCCTAAGACTGCAAAAAGTAATTGAATGTATCTGGCTTAGTGATACTGAGCTCCCACCATTGTCTGAAATGTAGCTGTTTCTTGTTTCTTTCCACTGAAACTGGGAAGCTCAGCATAGAAATCTTCTGACATGCAATGTGTCATGGGCTGTTTGGAGCAGGAGTAATCAGCGGGTGTTGACAGCAGTAGGGCAAGAAGTGGTACAGCAAACATACACACACACACACACACACACACACACACACACACACACACACACAACTTCAAAAGCTGGGAAAGCCCAGGATAGTGAAATCATGATGAAACAAGCATTTCTCCCCTTGACATGGGAACAGAGATGCAAGTAGAAAAGCCCTGGGTTTTCAGCAATGCCTTTATGGATTTATAACTGTAAATACCCCCTTTTATAAAGGATGTATTTAGGAAGCAAAACGGTTCCCTTTTCATGAATGATCTATTTTACAGGGCTCAAAAATATGTCAAGGTTTGCTGCAGTAAATCCTCCTCATGCTGTAACTGAGTAATGTAAGCAACTTGGGTTGCCTTTTAAACAATTCCCAGTGTGTGGCATGGCCAGTGCAGTTTGAAATGCCTCTGTCTATCTAAACAGAAACAGATGTTTGAACAGCAGAGCTGTGCAGAAGTAATTCTTCAAGCAGTAGATTAAAACATCTGTCAGGACCATTGGATGGGACCAGAACAAGCAGCAGCAGTGTCAGCTGGGACTGCCAGTCACTTCTACCTTCTCCTGGAGGTGGAAGGCAAAGGATGGGGGAGTTCTGTCTGGTCTTTGCATGTAACACTCTCTTATTTTGCCATGTTTCTTCAGCAATTCAGAAGATTACAGGCCCGGCTGTGCAGAAAATCTCTCAACCTCTCTCAGCATTGCCTACTGTAACAGAGGTCTTCTAGGTTTTCACTTTTCCCGTTAATGTCTTTTTCTGCCACTGCTGGCAGTCAGTATGAAAGCTGTGAAGTGTTGGTGACGTGCCAGGTTACAGCATTTTACAGTTATTTCCATCTGTCCTTCATGTTTCAGCATTTGACCAGTTTAGTGGCTTTGCAAGCAAATTCTTCAGGCCTCATTGGGTCAAATAGATGACAGCCGACTAATCTCCTGCAACTTGCCCGCAGGAGCTGTGACACAGGCAGCGTATTCATTTCCAGCTGAGCAAGAGGCCAAACCAAACCCTTGGATTAGCACCTCTTTTGCACTCACCCCCATCCCAAAATCATAGCCAAGAAAGTGATACAGAGTCAAGAAACTGTTCCAAAGTTTTTGGTGAATCAAGTCAAAGCCCTGAATCCTAACAGCCCCTGAAGAATACAATTTTTACAGTTTGGATCTGAAATCTTAGTCTTGAATCCACCCTCTGTTTCCAGCCCAGATTTTTTTCTTAATTTTTGCTTTAGCATCCAGAGGAATAAGCTGGGATAGCCCTACCCTCTGGTTTGCTCATTTTGGGGTGGGGCTGCTATGGCTGCACTCCCAGCACTCTCCCTCTGCTGTGCATGCCCAAATCAAGGTCCGGGCCAGGTCTGCCACCCCGGCTCCTCGGGTGTTCCCTGGGAAGACCCCCACCACTATGAGGTGCCAGTGCTGGGACAGGCGGCATGGGGTGCCCTGTGAAACTGGAGGAGCTCTCCCTTCCCCGCATGCAAGTTGCTCTCCCGTCTCATTTGTCCCAGCAGCCATTTATTGTGGGCTGTAGCGGCAGCAGATTACCTCACGACAGCCTGGCAGATGTGCTCTTGCTGAATAAATAAACTCATTTATATGGTCGTAATGACTGTTGCTTCTGTGCTCTCATCATGAAAACTCCAGCCTATCTACAGCAGTTTATAAACAAAGCTGCTTTGCCTTTATGGAAAAGCAATTTGTGGCTGAGGAGCCTCAGCAGTGACTCGTGCCAAAGAGAGCTGAGGCCATTTCTCAGGGAACAGGTGTCCGCATCATTAAAGCCACCACCCCCCCTGGCATTAATTGCCATCCCTGTTGGCACACTGAGAAAAGAAATTGGGGTTTGTCTGGGCCATGAAGATCAGCTTCCCGACTCCCTCCTTCAAGGTAGCTACTCTGCCTGCGGCATTGCCCTGGCAGGGAGAAAGCTCAAGAGCTGTGCGGTGGATGGACTCACTCTCTGGTGGTGGGGGCAGGGAGCACTGGGAAACTGGCACAGACTGGTGAAACAAAAGCATTCATGGGGAGAGAGAAGGAAACTGTTTATTAGATGGAGCAAGTTCATTAACTTCCCCCTTCCCCTCTCTATTTATTTTAACTGTCTCCTTGCTTCATCTCTTCTCCTGTGTTTCTTCCCTTGCTTCCTTCTCTGCTACATTTTTATTTCAGAAAGGAAAAGAAGCTTCAAGCTATAGTTTCTTAGGCTACTTGCAGCCTTAGAGCAATAAACTGCAACTAAAAAAACACACCATGCCCCAAAACACAGCAAAGCACAGGCATGCACCCTGCAGAAGTAGGGGGCTGCTGAGCAAAGTTCTCAGGTGGGATTGCCCCTCATCCATCTGAATCACTGGAGCTGACCCCATCTGTCCCACTTGTGTCCCCACCTGGGTACTTTCCTCCACCTCTGTGGCCCAGGTAACCATGTGATCCATGAGCACAGAGATAAGAGGGACACTGGGATGAATGGCACATCTTCCCTGCAGACAGCCGTGGTTTGCACCGCACACGGGGTGCCCCGGGGAGGAGAGTCACACCGCAGAACCGCCGTGTGGTTGCAGTGACTTCACCCTGCTAATTTTGGCGAGGCAGGAACATGCTGGCAGCATTTAAGGGTTTAGGTTATAGCCACATTACAAAGTAAACAGGCTGTGAGTGATCTTTTAGTCTATAACCAAAGACAGGGTGGCTGTTTTAGCTAAATGCACTGGTAGCCTTGAGTTAGGGGATTTTGGGGCATGGATGGGAGCTGGGTTAAACTAAGCCAGGATTCACCCTGAAATATGGATCTCCAAGAGGATGCATTGTTCTCTCAGCAAGATTATTTTCAAATCCCCATTAAGCCACAAAAACAAATGTTTTCACAAGCAGTCAGAACATCACTGCTCCAACAAACTCAGCCATGAGCGTAAGGCCTGGGGAACGTGACTGTGAAGACAAGGGAGCAGCAAGAAACATTTCCAGGGCTGAAGCTAAGACAGCTCTCTTCAGCAGCTGCTGGCCATCAGTCTGCCTTACACTGCCCATGTCCCCACGGTCCCTGTGGGTCATTAGCAGGGTGCTGCTGTTTGTCAGCCCAGCTCCGTGCAGTGGCTGCTCAGAGGAGGAGACCTATCCAGCTCTGCTCGCACACACCCGAGCGGGGATGGGGCTCGCCACCTCCTCCCTGCCCTCACCTGCAGCCATGACTGGCACCTGCCATGCCCTGTGGTGGGCATTTGTGCAGCTGCCTAAAGCATCAGGGATAATTGCCTCCCTCTCTCCACGGATTATCTTTAGTGCCAGGCAGCAGTGACAGGGCAAACACTGCCACAGACTTGCAGCAAGCCCAACAACACCAATATGAACCCAGCCAGGGCAAGGTTGCCCCAAGCCTCCTTTGACATTGATGAGGGGGACAGAGAAAAAGACTTAGGGACTGGAGCAGTTTTTAGGGACAAACCCAGCAAGCGGTATTTTGCCTTCCATTAACTCTGCTGGTTTTACTCTCTGCAGAGTTAATTACAAATCAGTTTAATTGTTCTCTCGCTTGATAACTTTCTAATCTCTCAGAGCCTTGCTGCACAGCAGGCTGCAAGGTTATATTTTATCACTTCTCTTTCCATTAACCCCACTGTGTTAGTCTGTGGTCTGCTTCCTCCTTCTCTCCCCAGAATGTTAACAATTAAATTGATTAAAACCAACTTCAGCAATGGCTCTGTTGAGAACGTTCCCTCTGCTCCCAGCCAGTCACAATGGCTGTCACACTGTTGGGTCACAAGCGGTGACTTCTCTGCCCCCCATGCATTCCCTCCCCATTACACCACCAAGCAAGGCAGAAAAATTGTGCAGTGATGCATGACTGTGCAGAGAAGTGAGGGAGAGGAACGAAAATATCACTCTGAGGAATGTGTATTCAAAAAATTAAAAAAAAAATTAAAAAAAGGAAACAAACCCTGGCAACCTGCAAGTCAATTATAAAAACACCCCGAGTCTGCCAGGAATTCAGTCTTGGATGCCTTCTTACAGTCAGCACTGACCAGCATTTTCTCTTCACCTCTCCCTTTCTGATCAGACCACTCAGTGTAGTATTAACAGCAGCTGCCCCTTTTGCTGCTGTTAATCTCTGAATGCTGGATATAACACAGGGGTGGGAGGGAAAGTGGTTTGATCATTCTCTTATCTTTCCTGGGTTGCAAAATGAAACAGCATGCAGGTCACACATTCAGGATAGAGAGGATCTGGGAGCCCTGCAAATGCTCCCAGGTATAGTTTGTGCTACCTCTGATTACCTCAGACAACAAATGCTACTGGTTTGATGTAAGAAAGATTAATGTTTCTTTACAAAACTAAATAATGCTGAGTTTTCCCACAGTGCCCTCAAACCAAGCACCAAATTACTACTTGTTGTTCTGGAGGTTCCCGTAGCTCATTGACTGTGCTCCATACTGAAATTTGAATGTAGTTTGGTACTCTGAACTTAGTTTTCAAGCCTACTAAAAATCCTTCCCTCAAAACTTTATCCATGACAATGGATTAAGTTCCATCCATTTCTTCTTTGGAAGACCTAGTTGGTTCCTGGGTCTCTGTCATGGGGACAGAGAACTCAGGTACAATAAAAGTACAGTGTTTCAGAAATTTTCTGGTGCAACTGTTTGAACAGAATTTTTTCTGTCTTATGCTTTTGTCTCTGATATGATGTGTTCTATATTCTCTAGATATGTTTTGTTTTCTTTGTTTTACTGAGTATATCCATCTTTACTGAGATTGGTTCTGTTTCTGTAGTCAGGGACATCCTAGAATTGGGAATCTTATCACAAAAATACTCCAAAGAACTCATGGTTTATATGTGCAACCCAACACTTGTCTGATGTCAAGCTCAGGAGAAATCTTGCCATTGCAGCAAGCTTTGGATTACTGTCTCAAGAGAGGACAAGGAGAGTTTGTTTTAAGCCCATCAAAGCATTTTCAGGAAAGAGTAACATCCAGAAACCCCTTAACCAGATCATCTTGTAGGGGACCCAATCACCACCAACCTTCCTCTGACCAACCAGCCTAAACCAGGCTGGCTGGACAACTCCAGAATGGGGAATGTTGTCTGTCACCTGACCAGAACTGTTCTGTCAGATGAGATCAATGGCTCCATTTATTAGCATCAGATAACATTAGTTAATACCAGACATGCACTTGTTTGTCTTTCACCCTCAATAATTGTATGATCACAGAAGAAGACTGCTGTGTGCTGCAGACATGGGATAAGAAGGCAGACCCTGCATGTGGAAGGTAAGTACAAAGCAGAGAACCGTAAAACCCTTGTCCATGAGGTCTTTGGTATGGCCATAAAATCACTTAATGCTACACAGGCATCAGGAAACGCATGTACAACAGAAGCTGTGTGTCCAATGCAAAAATGAGAAAACTTTTTACCCTGGAGAGCTCTCTAAAATTTCTCACTAAATGATCATAAGAAGCCCTTCAGACTGCCTTGTCAGTGAGTCTGAAAGCATTTTGCTGGTTGGCAATTGCTTATGTATGTAGGCTGCAGTAGCTTGCCAATGCCTTTTTCTTTAAAAGCTAGTATGTTATTTTAATCCATGCTTTTCAGTCAAGTCAGTAATTTAAATGGGCACTTGACCCTAGAATATGCCAGATCAGAACTGTCACATGCTTTCGGGAAATCTGGAAACAGATCCCAGCCTCATAAGTCATCACAATAATTGTAAGGGATAAAAACCAGACCACCAGTGACTTAATCATTCCTGAAATTTGTAACTATGTTTGGATCTGAACTCTCACTGAGATTTTCAGCAGCGTTAGATGACTTGTTTTCCAAAGACGCATTTCTCAGCATTTCTGTAAATCAGAACTTGAAATCAGACACTAATTTAACACATAGACACAATTCACCCCAAACCACCCATACTTTTTGAAAATATAAATTTCTACTTCATTATCAAAGCATCAAAGAAGCATTTGCCAATCTCCTCATTAACAGAACATTTCACAATAGCAAAAATTTCTTTCTTATATGTTAATTGTGTTTTTAGAGTGATACTTGCATTTTTTTAGTACTTCAAAGCTTTAGAGAAAATGCTTATGTGGTTAGTAAATCATGAGGGCATTCAAAATATGTGGAAGTCATTGAATTAACAGGAAAATATTTTCTTTTGTCAAAAAATAGGTTCATTATTAGATTAATTATTAGATTGGTTATCTATCAGCTTGCACTTAACTTCCATATCACACCAAGTAGTGTATACATTATGTCCTAGACCACATCTGTGTTTTCATACCTGGGGGACAATCTCCCAGCCTCAGTGCAGCACCAAGCCCACACGGTGACTCTTTTCTTGTTGAGATTTGGGCACTAGCTGTCCTCCTCTGACAGGTATTTTTCCCACTGCATCCCTTGCACAGCTGAAGATGGCCAAGACACCAGGGCATACTGTGCTGCATATTGAGCAGTAGGTCTGAATTGGACAATATTGATTAGTTCATTGTAAATTATTCATATGCCTAGTCAGTCTGGTGGATTTATATTTCATGGGCTTGTTCACAAAGTAGTTTGGTGGATTTTTTTTTGATATACTGAATTTTTGATTGGTCTTTGGCAGCAGCTTCAGTGGCCATGAAAATGAAAACATCAACATGAAGTTCTTGTCACTGTTCCAGACCAGACCATGTTGTATGCCAATATCAGCAAAGTAATCCTGGGAGCAGTGTGAGCCATATTCTATCTCTCTGAACTCAGCACCACTTCACCTTGTAAACCACAACTTTTTAGAAAAAAATGAACCATGAAATGTCCATAGGGACATTTAGAGTATCTGTTAGCATTCATGCACAATTAAAGTGAAGTAATACATTTATCTGCTAAGAGCTGTGTCTTTATTTCATGTTTAAAGCGGTAGTTTCCATCCTAGCTTAGGGACCGGTCTTCATATCTCTACTCTGACTGTAAAGGATTGTGTTACTCTTAAAATAATCTTGTTGCTATTTAAAGAATGGTGGTGTGCAAAAAATCAAAATCCAGAGGAACTTCTACAGTGAAGGACATGGAACTGAGGTGAAGAATGCTTGGAAAGGGAAGATGAGGAAGCAGACAATTGCAGGTACCTGGGAAGCTGACCATCAACAACACGTTTCTCATGCCTTTTGAATTAAGAGATGATTGCAGTTGCTCTGCATCCCAGAGGAGTACATTAATCATGTGCATGTGGCAGCACACAGCTGAAACTGCTGTCTGACATCCTGAACTTTCAGCTGTTAAAATTTTCTGCATAGCCTATATGCCATCCTGTGATTAAGTAACAGAGATTTCAGCATGGCGTTAGCCCCATGGCTGCCACCTTCAGCCTTGGCAGGAATACTTTAAGGGAAAGAATCTGAAAAAAATGTCCCTGAAAACGTACCTTCATGGAATTGTTTTCTGAGAAAATATATTTTGGGCTCACTGGCCAATGCAAATGTCAAGGAGTAAATATTTCTCATGGTGAATATCGAGACAGGAGTATTTTTGTACTTTAACTATTTTGCATTTATTTTTTTCTGTCCACCTCTATTAAAAGATAATGGTATAAGTCCAGAATAAATCCATGAGTGTCTACTGAGCTACACTGATTTAAAACTTAAGTAGCAGAAATGCCATGGTACTGAGCAGCACAGCCCTGAAGCGATGAGATCTCACAGCCCCCTCAGCTACCAGAGACAAAATTTTCAGTCACACCAGCAGTGACTTTTTGTTTCCATGAAATGAAAAGTCTCTGTTGGTGTAAACAAGGCATTTCCATGCCTCCCATGTCTATGGAAGGCAGACTAAGGCACAGCTCCCACTTTCACTACCCATCTCATGGCAAGACCTGAGGGAAACACTTGAGTTAATGTAAAGCTGTTCTTCAAATCCCTCCTTGTCTGTTTGCAGGGTGTTTAATTCTGCTCCCACAGCTTTGCTGTGCCATGTCCTGGTGTGTCCATCCAGAGGCATCTCTCTTTAAGTGGCTGCCAAAATGATCCTCGTCTACATTTTTTAGCTCATAGAAAATTTGGAGGGCAGCAGCTTTACATTTGCAACATAGGAGGACAAGCCCGATTAGTACCTCTTTATTTTCCTCGATTGTCACTGTGGAGGGAGAGGACCAGACAGAAATATGTTGCCTTCCCTTGTTATTTGTCATGTTAAGTTTTACTTGTCTCTGAGGATTATGAACTGAGGGTTACCTCCTCTCTTTGTGCTTCATATGTGCCTGCTTTTACACCGGTCAGGTTGTGAGTTCATTCCTTTGTAAGTACTCTGTGACGCACAAAAGCCAAAAGGGGAAAGAAAAAAATCCCCACCCACTCTGAGACAGTCTATTGAACTTTGTTTTCCAATTACCTAACAAATTGCTGACTAAGGACAGGATAGGGCGGTGGAAATATAAGACCTAAAGGCATTGTACATTCCTCATCTGTAATGACCAGAAAAAGTGGGTGTTTGTTGGTGGTTTTAGCCAATTTGCAATTTATCTTGGTTTTAGCCCAAGCAGGCTTGAAACCAAGACAAACATTCTTTGATGTAATCTAATTGTGACTAAGACCGTTTGCATAAAGGTTTCACAGCTAGGATAGGAAGAGGAAAAAGACCTTGAAAGCATTCCAGTGGAAAAGTCATGTGCACCAGGCTTTCAGCTGCACCAATGGCGCCCAACAGCCCATTGTTTTAGTTGTGGCTTAAATTAATACCTGACAGCAAATGAATTAAGGCCCTGCTGAAGTCATGTATTCGTTTATTCTTGTTTTGTTTCCAATCATGTTTGCACAATGATAGCTTCAGGTGAAGAACTAATAGGGAAAATGCTCTTCCCCTGTTCATATTCCCACTCTCCTCCAAAACTATATTTAATAATCTAACTTAAATTCTCTCCAAATACATTAGCCTGACCAGGCTAGCCTCACAAATTAATGAAACTTCACATTGTTGGTAAGGCTAGAAAGAGTCTGGAGAGGACTGCCATAGCTCCTGAAGTTCTGCAATGCAGTAGAATCAGTGTCTGGTTTTATTCGTTACACAAGTCTGTGGGTGTCACTCTTCTGAGGTTATCCCAAAAGCAGGATCAATGATCCCAGCTGGATTTATCAGCAAGGTGTGCATTTTAAAGATAGTGGAGGTTCTTCTTCACCAGCTGCTCTTGTCCAGTGGAAAGACCAGGCTTTAAGCTCAGTGGGGAAAAGCAAACCTAAGAGATATTCCACTCTGGAGAATACTGTAGACACAACAAAGCAATTACCCAAGCATAAGCAAGAAATATACAGGAGATGGAACCAGAGTCAGACCACTTGGAATGGTAGTCAGGGTAAGTAAAAATGTCCTTTCTCACAGCATGTTAATACCAACAATCTTTGCCTATTACCAACAATTCTTGGCTGTTACTAGCAACAGTCTTGGATTGGGTGCACAGCAATCTGACAATCACTGTTTGAGACGTGCATAAATACACATTATTTTCTGGGCTTCTGCAGAGGAAAAGCTGGGATGGTTTTGCCTGTTCAGCCTCGAGAAGGGACAACTGAGAGGGGACCTCATCAAGGTGTATAAATAGCTAAAAGGTGTGTGTGGAGAGCATTCAGCCAGGCTCTTCTCAAGCCATAGGACAAGAGGCAACAGACAGAAACTTATACACAGGAAATTACATCTGGATATAAGGAAGAACTTCTTCACTGTGCAGATGACCAAACGCAGGAAGAGATTGTCCTGAGAGGTTATGGAGTCTCCCTCACTGGAGATGTTAAAGAAGATCTGGACACAATCCTGTGTCCTAGTATGCTCTAGGATGACCCTGCCTGAGCAGGGAGGTGGGACCAGATGATCTCCTGTGATCCCTGACCCCTACTGTGACTCAGTGAAAGGTGTGGTATGCATCAACGTGATTCATAGCCTACTTCTATAGGTGTCCATGCATGTGGCAGGAAGGTCAGATTCAGTTTTGATTCTTCTTTCCCATAAAACCTGTCATCTCTTAATTACAGCAGCATAATTAAAAAAAAAAAAAAAAAGCAAAGGATTTTATTTTTTTGTGTCACAGGTTTGAGGACATAGTATTTTAATAGATTACTATTCTGCTTGATGCTGTAAGTCATCCATTATGGTTTATTTCCCAGTCTCTAAACGCAGACACCTCCAAATTTTCACTGGGGACTGTGGCTAGTATGGTTCAATAAGCAATTTCTCAATTAGGTGTTGTAATTCAGCTTTCAAATTGGCCTGAAAATTTGCCAATCCAGGCATAAAATATGCTCTTCTGAGCTTTATGTTTAGTGATAATGAAAAAATCCAGTGGTATTTTACACTCCTGTCAAAATACCCTTTCCTCCAAGTCTGCTTGAGTCACAATTTGCAAGACAGCAGCTGTAATTTCCCTAGGAAAGCAACTATATGTACCTATTACTGCAAAATGCTTGAAAAAATTAAGACCAAAATATTAAAACATTAAACTTAAAAGTTTAAAACACATTCACATTATTTAGAGGTGGACAGCTGTGTAATGAACAGGTACTACTCTCTCTAAAGGACAGAAACATGTCTTAACTAAGCTGCTAAATTTTACATTTCAATCTGCAGCAAGAGATTTGTGTCTTGATGGTGCCTTCTTTTTTCTTTTTTCTTTTTTTTTCTTTTTTTATTATTTCTTCCATATCCTAGGTAACAACCTGCTTTTGAATTTCATTCAGAATTTCATTCTCTTTGCCTTCTTTATGGAGACCCACAGATAGATGAATTATTTCCCTGGCAGTGGCTTGTTAACCAGATGGTAACGCAAGGAGGGTGTGTAACAGGATATTGAGATCTCCTCATTCTCAGTTCTTAAGTCATTGTGAGATAAGCCCATAACAGGCTCAGTGATTAGTTCAGGAGAATTTCTCTGGGGACTAGGAGATCGATCATATATACACCATGTCCTCTTGGTCAATCAAAGTGACGTCTGAGAGACAGTATCTTAACAGCACTGAACATTACAACCCCAAAGAAATGCAACACTAATTAAATGCAAGGGATTTTCTATGTGTTACTGTTCTCGTAACATTCTCAGCAAATTCTAAAAAGCTGCTAGTTTTTGGAATAATGCCTTTATAGATTAATGCTGCTGATTAATAAGAGCTGTTATTTATGGTGAAAATCACACAACTGCTGGGTCTAAAGGCTTCTTTGGGGCTGAAAGCTTTCTGTACAGAAAGTTGTTGTTGGGAAACAAGGGACTGGTGTGTTACTGTAAAGGATAGGTTGTAAAAGGGATGCTTAAAAGGGGCCCAATATGGTTTGGATCGCAGCCAAAGTCTTGCATAACAGGATGCCTCATAAAAGAAAGGCTTAAAGGGGTATGGTTAAAAGACAGACGTTTCTTTTGAGCAGAGATGTGCCAACGGGAGGATCACTGACAAATCTTTGTTCACTACTATGTGTGCATATAATTAAAAAACATTGGTGTTTGCAGCCGTTCCCAGATGATGTTGACCGGTTTAGAGATTCACTATTATAAAAAATTAAAAATAGACAAGGGCACAACAAATGCAGCTCAGCCAGGGGTATCTTTTGTGGGTAAACAGGTCAGATTTTAATGCTCCTCAAGGACCAGAAGCAGGAATGCCCCCCAAACCTTTTGACCAGGTGTGCAGCATTCACACCTAGACAAGACTGCAAATCTGGGTCAGCTGTCTCGCAAAGGCACGTGGCAGCATGATCCCCAACCTGGGTCTCAGACAGGAGGTCAGGGGCAGACATTCACATCTAACAGGCAAGCCAGGAAGCTGCTGGGTTGGTAACAGGGGCTTCATTGAAAACTAGAGAAAATTATCTTTGTATTGACAAGAGAGGGAAACTTTTAACTCCAACTTAATTGTCTAGCAAGTATTTGCATTTTCCTGCAGGTATAGAGTCCCCTAGTAGTGCCATAGAGCAAGCTCTGTCAAGACACTATATATGGCTCCTTTCTGTTTCTAGAGGAAATACTTGATGTCCTGTTCTCCAGAAACCACCCAACATACCAATGACACTAGTCCTAGCACCAGGACGCAGGAGATGAAGGAAGGCTGCATCAGAGGAAAAGTTAACACAATCTCTTTACAATTTCTTCCCACAACCATTATAATACTTTGTCTTGAGTCTACTGCTGGTTTTAGTGGAATATATTAAGGCTCAGGGAAAGGGGATTTAGGATGAGATTATTTCAGAGGTCTTTTCCAACCCAAGGCAGCATAAAACTGTGATTCTGTGTACAGAGCAAATGGTTGGTCTTCAGCACCAGCCAGCTGTGTCTGATGGTGCACTGGATGAAGTGCTTCTGGGGTTCCTGACCTGTCTGAAACTGCCTTCAGCCCCAGTCTGGGATGTCTAGCAACTAGTATTTTCCATGCCAGAGGAGCCTGCTGAGCAAAGCAGGCAATGGCATTGACATTTTCCATTACATTTCTGGCTTAATACAGGTGGTGGGACAAATGACTGACTAATGTGCCTTGCAGGTGGGCTATTTCTTTCTTTCACTGGCCAGGTCAGAGCACAAGGGAAGCTCCATTGAAGGACCTGGGGAAGAGCAACATCTGCAGCAGATATACCTGTGGTCAGCTCCTGTGCTATGCCTCCCACTGCTATGAATCATAGAATCAGAATCACAGAATGATTCTGTTTAGGAGGGACATTAAAGATCACCTGCCCAGAGCCCCATCCAGCCTGGCCTCCAACACTTCCAGGGATGGGTCATCCACAAATTCTTAGGGCAATCCTCTGTTTCCTGAAAACTACTGAGAATGGTTTGACATCTTCCTGAGAGAAGCAAGTTATAACCTCATCAACACTGTGTTTACTTTTGCTGCCTGACAAGAATTCAGTTGTGAACCCAAAAAGAAATTGTCATCCACATTCTAGGTTCATATTCAGCAGGGTTCTTCTGTGTGCTAGTGTGACATGGAGACAGCAAAAGATTTTCTTCAGGACAATTCCTCTCTCGATTTTAGTGTTGTAAAGATAAGGTTTATATTTAAAGAGGTCCTTCCAGCATCCTGCTCCACATTTACATTGTCAAGAATGAGACAATGAGGTGGCCATGCTGGATATGTCATCAGGGTCCAGTGTGTTGTCATTAAATAAAAGATATAATTGCAGTTTTACAGTATTTTACAGTTTTTCCTCAATGTGTGCCACTGGGTGCATCAAAGGAGATGAAAAGGCAGGGCTCCAGCTCTAGACTGAGAAGAGGTTTGCTGAGGTGTTGCGAAGACGCAGGTGGGTTATTGACCTCTCATGCTCTTGTTTTGGTTCTGAAAGCAGCAAAGGTTCCTCTGTGCTGCAGGAAGCAGTGGCAACCCTTTGTGAATCAATGCTTAATAAGTAACAAAACGTCATTGCCATATGCTGAGAATAGCATGAACCCAGTCTTTAAAGAGGTCTCCTATGAAATACCAGCCTTTTTATTTAATTATAGAAATGCTTATATCTAAGCAATTATACCACAGAATGCAAAACATACTTTTTCTACACAATATCCTTCCAAAATAGTGTTCTTCTATGCTTTAGATTCTGGGGTGCTGTTTTTAACTGGAGAGCAAATACAGTGTTAAAGTGCTTGATGAAAATACAGTGTGTGATACATGAAGGGCTTTGTGGGCACTGCAGTAGGAAGGAGAAGGCACAAGAGCTGAGTAGTCAGACCTGATAGAAAGACTGGAAGACAAACAGCCACCGAAAAATATTTTCAGACCTAGCAATGAGTCCTTTCCAGTTCTGAACACCAATCTAAATGAGGCCTGCATCCACACGTTGCAACTCCCCACCTTATGTAAAGTAATTGCAGAATTGCAGGGGCCTGAAATTAATCTTACTGATGTGTCATTTCATTGCATGCAATAGGTTCAAATTCCAGATTAAAACAAAGCAAAACAAAACGAAAAAACAATCCAACAAAACAAAAAGTAATAGTGGAACTTGTAAAGTGTAGGAAGAGGAGAAGGAGATCCACTCTGGAGTTTATGTCAGTGGAATTAGAGACCAAAAGTTTATCACTCAATATATCTGCCAATGTTTTGATGTAGGCACGCTATTGTATACCACCGGTTTCAATCCACCAGAGAGATTAACAGTAAAATAAAACTTGCCCCAACACAAAATGTAACTAAAATTCTGGCATCGCCATATGCTGCTTCTTTGCTTTTTCATGTATATATTTGTGTATAGTTTGGAAAGTAACCATAGCATATTCTAGCAGGAGTCAGACAGGTCAATCTCTGTGAATTCAAGATAAAGCTGCATGCCTTGAAAAAAAAGCCAGGTCTGGAGACCAGGCTTGAGATAAACAGCCATCTGAAAGATAATAGATTTGCCTGACATTGTTGTATCCAGTAAATCATAACAAAACTTCAGAATACTGGAGAAAGGCCAGGAATCGGTGACTTACATTATTGTTTTATTATCACATTTTGGAAAGGTAAAACTAATAGCACTGTTTACTTTAACTAATATTAACTAATTTTTAACTCATGGCTGTCCAAAAGCATCCTGCTTAAGACCACAATCAACTCACTTTCCAGATGTGCTAAGAAAACAACCTTCCAGCTATGTCAAAGGAGAAGGGAACTGGAAAGAAGAGAAACAGCATTTAGGAGGGCAACATGCACCTGCTTGGGCTGCATTTCAATCTCACTCTTCTTTGTCCTTTTCCTGTAATGGGATGATTCCGTTAGAAGCTTTTTTGCCATGTTAAAAATAAATATAAATGGTGCTGCAAGGAAAATAAAAAAGACAACTGTTTTCATTGCTGTATTTCAGACCATTTTCAATGATATAAGGCTGTGTTTCCCAGAGTTTTTTCCCAAGAAGTGCCTGGTGAACACACTCAGAATCAGCGGTGATTAAGGTGAAGCGGTGAGTGCACATTCAGGAGTGAAGTACAAGCTGTAGCACACGGTACTTTCAGAGGCAGAGCCTACCTGTGGCTTCTGGTTTGTTTGCTTGGTCTCTCTGAAGAAATTGAGCAGCCTGGAGAGCAGGCAGCTGACAGCATTTGATACATACACAGATGACATGGGAAACAGAGCCTTGAACAAAGCAGGTGCCCATGTAGAAGGCCTCTGGCTGGTTTCTTGCTGACAAACCACTCTCAATTTAGCTACCTTTGAGCAGTAATCCCATAAAAAGGGGACCAAGGCAACTTACTAGGGTGTGTTCTGCCACAGCCAGATGCATTGAAGGATTCAGATTGTTCACCTAACACTGCCTTGGATGCTAGTGAGGTGGCACCCCCTTAGTGGGAACTCTGCATCTCTGGCCAAGCTGCCCCGCACTTAAACACACCTTCCCCACAGCAAACATCAGAGAAGAAAATTCTTCTCTTGAATTCTTTGCATAATGGGAATAGGAACAGTGACTAATCCTTGAGTGCTGATATTAGTGTGTATCTAAACCCCTAACTAGCAAACTGTAAATAGCTCTAGTAGGTTTGTGTCTAAACTTCTAATGAGCAGACTGTAAATATTTACCTAGAGTTCCTTGTTTTTCAGGGGTAGACAAAACTCTGTTCAAACCATGTAGTCTTTAACCACACTTTTTGTTCTGATATCTTGTTTTAAAACAGTTTCATCAAGGAGGTACTGCAAGGGTTTGAAGAAAGCTGCTGTGTTAGTTCACAGGGTCAAATTCAGAGGTGAGCTGTGAGTTAACTCACTGAAACTCAGACCTCACAGAGCTGTTAACAGCTGCTCTCCCCATGCAGAGTGAGGTTCCCTCTACAGAACCTCTGTAAAGAAGCAGGACTGAACCCTGCACACCATCCTCACTGCTGGGATAAGGACCAGCTCTGACAGAGACACGATTAGAACAGGGTTCTGAGAAAAACAAGCTTTTTCTGCCCATTTCATCAGCAAACTCATACCAAACCATGCCTTTTAGAAAATTCCCATTTGATTCCCATTTTGCTGTAATTCTCCCTCTCATTTTGAGCCCTCTGTGTTTCTACTTTTCACATGAAGAAAGAGCACCAAAATGCCAGGGAAAAAGGCTATTCTCACAAAATTTCAAACCTAAGAGCAGTGTTTTGGAAATCTTACTGGGTAATATTCTTGTGAAACTCCTGGCTGGCAAAATTAGAGAAGCTCAGAATTTATGCTAATTTAATGAAATAAATGTATCTTTGTCAGCTTCATCCTTTAGAAGAAAAAAGAAGGCAGTGTGTGTTAGATTTTAAGGGTCTTTTCAATCCTAAATTATTCTATTATTTTAAGTGGTTCTCCTCATAAAAATTTAGAATTATGTTACTTGGCTTTGCAATGGGCAATGACTCTAATCTCAGTTTCTCATTTCTTTAGAAACTCGATCCTTTTTGAGGCAACCTCTTTCCCTGCAGCACTTCACTAAAGGTAGACTTGACCTCTAAGAGCAGCAGATATATCTGACCACAGCTGTGGTGAACTTACCTGCCTATCTGCAACCTGTTGACAGCCCCAGACTTCACACTCAAAGTACTTGCCTTGCTCGCAACAATTACATCAACCAAGTGCAGACATGAATGCTGTCCATCTTAGGAAATCACAGGACCCAGAGCCTGAACACAGCACTTCAGAGTCACTTCTGTACTCCCCTTGAACACCCCTGTAAGAAACATCAGGACAGGCTTTTCAGCAGATCTGGATCTGGAGTGGAGCTGGAGTTAATGAGTACAACCACTGACTCAAAGGGAGCTAAAATGATTTACAAAGCACTCACAACAGGCTTTACTGCAGTTTTCCTGAAACAGTGTTGGATTAGTGGTGACTCAGACACACACACTGTTATTTGCATTGCTAATGGCAATCAAAACTGATTTGGTCATCTATCTGTCTGTATAAAAATAGAGCCCTGTGTAGCCCAGCAGTACCCCATGAAGAGGTTCTCACTGAAGTGAACAATTTTCTAGCTCCTAAATGAGAAATCAAGCCTTTGGTAGGTGGTGTATTGAAATCCTGTTTAAAGACTTTGGATAAATAGGGAAGCTGGGCTAGACAGGCACTTAGTTAATCTTTCAGAGATTTCATGTGGTGTGGCTTAGCAGATTTTCACTCTTCACCCCAAATGTTCCTCTTGTGATTTTGTCAGGAGTCAAACATGCATCCCTTTTAAGAGACCCAGCCTTTTGAATTTCCAAGTGAGGTGTTACTTGCAATAGGTAGTTATCTACAGGATGATTGTGTGTCATCTCTACGGATCTATTTCCATGAGATGAAAGTGAGATTTCCTCCCACTTTGACTTGGCAGTGAAGAGGGCAAGTGGCTCTCAGGACAGTGTGTCTCAGGCTTGTCCTGTTTCTAGAGGTGTGCTGGTGTCAGGAGTGGCCCATGATGGGAGGTCAGACAGTGTCCTGGCCCTTCCTTTGCATCCCAAACTCCTCAGGCCTCTCTGGCTACCATTTGGATTCCATGCCGAGAAATAAGCTGACTCTTAGGTATCCACACCTAGGGATTTTTAAGGCAAAATGCAGAAGATTTTTCTAAAATTCTGTCCTTATTTCCTGCTCCTCACAGTGCATACATGTGTGCACACCTATGCACTTGGGTGTGCTCATGTGCACAGGCACCTGCACAAAAATCCTGCTTCTTTATAGACTATGGTTAGTGAAATTCACATGCTGAAATTATTGATATCATCTGACCTGATGAAGCAATGTATCCCTCAGCACATATCTGCCCCTGTACAAGTAAGAATGGCTATTTTTATGTTATTTGTAGATTACAGTAAAACTGGAAAAAGAGGACATTCTAAACAAATATTCAATGTTTGGCATCCAGGCATTTCAGATGTCATCTTATGGATGGAGACTGAAGTGTGTAACCTCATGCAAATCAAAATTTTATGAATGAAACTTCCAGACTTATTGCAAGGAATCCTTCATTGATGAGATCTCACTGTTTATTACTGAAAGGTTCATATCAGTAATGGTATGGCAAAAGTGAAACTGTGACACAGCATTGGCCCAAAAGGATCCTCTAAACATTTCACTGAAAATGTAATTTTTTGGTAAACAACACACACAAAAAAATAGACACTACTGAGGCTCCCTCTTGTCTTTTTAAAATGTGAATTCTCTTCCATGTGCTTGGCTCACCACAGGATAAGCTCTTCCACCTTCATTCTCCAAATCTGTACTTCATGCAGATGATTTAAAGTTTTCCTGTGAAGCATTTAGGCTGATTCAGACTAATCTCCACTACTGTGAAGGAAAATTAAGAAATGAACACAAAAATTTATTCAATTTAGAAAATAAGCTACTTTAATCTGCTGATACACTAACTTTTTGCTGGTAAGAAATAACAGGCACATAAGTATAGTAAGGAGAGCAACTCTGTAGCTTCTGTTTTCCTTTTTCTATGCTTTGTTATGTGGGATAAGTGGTTGGGATGTATGACATTGATGAGATGGGATAAAGGCTGCTTAGGTGGTCTCAGCTATGGTCATTCAGAAGTGAGACACAGGTGTAGTCTAATGTCTCCCCCAAGGCCAGCACTCCTCACTGGGCCACACTTTGGATCACACGCTGCTACAAAATCTCTGACTGCTCCAGCAGAAGACCCCTGCACATTGGAAAAGTGGCGCATCAGAGTCGAGATCTTCCCTGGGAGAAGAGTTTTAGTTCAAGGGATTTGCTTTCAAATAAAGGAGTTACTGAAAGGAACAGTCTCTAGTGAGGTTTAAAACATGCTCCTGTTTAACAGCAGGGCAGAACTTGGTGACGTTAATCAAAACTGGAAAGGCAACTGAAGACAGCTTGGCCTCATTTACTACTTCCATGCAAATATTGTCATTAAATGAACTAGAAGACTAAAAAAAAGCAACAGAGGAGGGAAAATGTCCCTTTTCAGGTGAAGCTTAGAAAAAGATGAAAAGTCAGCCTGACCATGCAAAATATACGAGGTATGGCCCACTGCTAAGTTTCACTACCAGCTGCAAGGTTGTATGAGGAGACACGGGGGGACAGGCTGAGCAGGAAGGCAAGGATGTCTCTGCAGCCTCCAGCAACAGAACATAAAACAACCTCATGGTCAGAGGTCTATTTTCACAGCCTCTACTAATCCACACCTTAGAGATTTACAGATGCAGAAACACTATTTTTGTGCTCAAGTTCCAGGTGTGAATATATTCCTACAAGAAGGAGCCTTTCAGAAATATCTGACAGAGTTAGGGTAAATTTGGCCAGTCTGTGGTCCTAAACTGACAGATCATGCTCTAACCCTCGCTGCCTCCTCAGCTCCAGATGGGAGCCAAAAGGTCTGCACGAGCTCTGCACCTTTTCATTTCCATAGATTGTGAGGGTCCATTGAGTGGGGTACATTCATTTACTCCACTGCACACGCTGTTTTTTCTTGTTGATGTCTTTGTGTCACAGTTTTTGGTGTAAAAGTGATTGCTGAGGGCAGAGCACTCCCATTCTGGCATTCCTATTGGTGCCTGGGCAATGCTGGATTTGAGAATCAATTACTCATCGAATCTATCCTGGTTTACAGTTATATTCAGTGTCTAATTGTGTATGCTTTGGTCATCCTCCCTCTCAATTAATGTGTTCCTGGTAATTGAGGACCCTGAGAAGATGTCTTTGAGCCTATTATATGGATGCAGGTGGGAACGAAGGCACTTGTGCAGAAGTAAAGGCAGAGGGAGTTAAGGGAGTTTGTAGCATAGCTAATTTTTACCATTTGTTTAATCTGTTACTAGGGGTCGTTTGTCAAACTGGCTGCTGTTCCTGCCCCTCCTTCCCTTGTTCACAGTAATGAACAGCCTGGGAAAAATTGTCCCCTTTCCAAAGGATCAGCAAAGAGGAAGGGTTGATGATAATGGTCCTGAGAAGTGAGGCAGTTGTGCATGGATCACTTCCCAGGACACAAAGGCTGTCTTCACACTCTGCACCCAGGAAATGAGGTTAATCAACTCCTGCTCACAAGGACAGTGAAAAGATCTTCCTCATGATGGTGAGACCAGGATCTTTGCTGCTTGTTTCCTGGAGCAAGTGTCTGGGCAATACTGAGCAATATGTTGGGTGACTGTTTCCACAGGATCTCATCTGAAATTGGTGGGAGAGTTGCTCCTCCAAGGAATGAAGACTTGGGCCTTGTATTGCATCACACAAAACTGTGTTGTTTCTCAGCCAAGGGACAGAGAAAGAGGCAAACAAAGTGGCAACATCAAATACAAATTGCAGAGTACATTCTCAAGGTGGAATCTTCAAGTGATGGGTAGCATGGTTTGTGGGACCTCTTGGTGAGAAAATTAATAAACTGTCCAGCTACAAGATTGGTGGTTCAGTCAATGGTAGTGTAGGAGATATTTGAGACTTAGCAGTCTGTCTAGCAGTTTTGGAAAAATCTAGAAAATAGCTTTGTATATTTAGTTTGTTCTTCACATTTTAGATCTAATTATTTTATCAGTACAAGCAGGTGGGTCCATCATTTTGGAAAGGATGGAGGGACATTGCCTGCAGCTGAATAAGGGATGTGTCACATTAAATATCAATAGTCAAACTCTACTTTTTAATAGGTGTTTGATTTTTGCCTGGTACATTTTCACTTGAAGCAATAGAAGTTGTTGATGTCTTCTTTACATGTAACAAAAGACTATATGTTGATTAAAGAGCCATGACAGTGACAGAGTAAAAGTCAAGTCAGGAAATAGAACAAACCCTTCAGCAATATTATGGAATATGTTAAAGGGAAGAATTCTTCAAAGAAGGATGGTTAAGTCAGCCTGCTAGTCAAAGGATCAGTGATCCTACAAACACTTGTAAGGCTTGCAGACAGGTGTTCAGTTTAATAATCAACATTAGTTTAACTAAAGATTAGTTATTTAGGTGTTGGAATGATCATCTCTTTCCCAGAGTGTCTGGCTTTGTAAGGATAAAGTGTGCTTGGGAGATCTCACCTTATTTCTTACATGAAAAGTGGGGTTTTTTTCTTTAAATATCTTCTAAATATAGAAACAGGAAAGTATTAACTGATAAAAACAAACGGCTGCCTTCCGATGTGAATCTTGGACATTACTCCAGTCCTCCAGCATCTGAAGAAGGACCTGAATGAGGGTTCACTCTGTACCATTAACCAAATCCTCAGCTTCCTGTATTTCCAGGAAAGCAACCTGACTGAGTCATGCTATGCCACCTCTTTGCATTGCTTTCGACTACTGAACTTGCAGTCTTTGTTGATGGAAAATAGCCTGCAAGGAGACAGGAGAAAGAGATTATTCACCCAAATATCAACCTGACATGGAAGTGATCCCAGGCCTTTCTGCTTAGCCACAGCAACAAGCTGAATCGCCTTATTCCCTTTCAGGAACTAAACTACTTCCTAAAAATACTTCACTGTTGTGCTTGCATTTCTTCTTTTGGAACCGTCCTTCCTCATTGTTTGGATCATTGGCAACCTGCTTCTACTTTTGCTAATTTTATTCATGGCCACTTAGCATTTGTTTGTTCATGTGCCAAGTTACTTTTTAGCTTAAATAGCTTTTTTCACCTCCCTCAGGTTTACTGCTCCTTGATGTATTTGCACTCAGCAGTCACATCCCCTCTCAGCCATTGTTTCACCAAGTAAAAATAGCTGATTTCTTCAATTCTCTTGTAAAATTATCTTTTTTTTGTAAGAACACCAAGTTGCAGAGCAACAGTCATGCATAATTGCAACCAGAGCTAACGACAGAATCACCCTGTGCTAAAAAAAGTAGATATAATACAATTTGGCTCAAGGCCAAGGCCAGCATTTTGAAACACAGACGCTAAAGTCTTTATCTCTGGTGAGGCATGTAAGTAAATGGTCTCTTACACCAATGTGATGAGAACTATAGTTGTCCATTGATTTCAATGTCTAAATAAATTTCTGTTTAATTAATGTCATGGAATACTACGCATCGGCACCAGTGTTTCTGGAATTATTGGTGCTTTCTATTCTGTTTCATTATGTCCACACACTCTGTTCAGGAGCATCCACATCTCACTAGAGTTATGGGTCCTGACACCTATCTGGGGTAAACAAATATTATTTCTCTCTCCCTATATACTAATTGAAATCAAAGAAGCCTAAGAGCATCCCACAATGAAACAGGGAAGGGCAGAGGAGCATTAAGAAGAATAAAAAAAATGTAAATTAGTAACAAAATCTTACAGAGGCAGGTGCAAGTCTGCTCATTATTATTACACTCTCAGGCAATATGCCAGTGGCCGAGGTACAATCCTGGTAGGTAATCCTAAAAATATGGCCATTAGTACAGAGTCACGGCTTCTCCCATGAGCCAGTTTAAATAATACATATTTGATGTGATGACATGTCCAGTGGGACGGGCATCCAAAGAGAAAAGAGAGGCCCAGAGCATCCCACTGTCTGGGGAGACAATCAGATTTATTTCAGACATTAGCAAGACTTCCAGTGACTGGCTTGTGATGAAGGAGAAAATTTAACCCTGCCTTGCACAGTGGTTTATTGCAGCACTGGTGGAAAAAATGTCCCACTTTCATAGTTTTAGACATTAGTGACAAAACATCTTTCTGCTTGCTGCTTGAAGGGTCTAAACTACATTTTACCCTTAAAGCCTGCTTGGAGCTGAATAATTGTTCTAGTTCTGCTTTAACTTTTGCCTAAATGCCATGTATATGTGTGAATACAGCTCTGCCCTCCCCTGCTCTCACAGCTACAAACACAGCCCAGGCATCCAGCACCACATCCTCATTTAAACCCTGGCTCCAGTCACTTGTGCAAAGAGCTGGGGCAGATCAGTCACCTTTTAACCAGCTCTTAATGAGTCAGGTAATTGGCTAAGACTTGTCTGTGTCTGGTTGGGTCAGGTAACCAAGAGACCTTTTGAGAGTCTAAAGCTGTTTTATCTCCAGTACCAGGAGGGTGTTTTTGGAGTAAAAAAGGTGAAAAACTTTTCTGTAGGCTTCTCTAGATAAAGCACAACCTGTTACTAGATTCAACCTAAATAGAAATAGGGGAAAAATCTAATTCTTTCATATAGATTTATACCTATATCTATACCTGAACATTTAAATTTCCACCAGAGTAGACAGATAGAAGATGCTGAAGTGTTCAAAGAGATCTTCCCGACTGGATTTCATACTCTGGCATGCTTACTTGATCCAAAATCCAACAACTGACTAGAGCGTGTGTAACTTAAAACATATATGTGATCTCTTTGGTGCTCTTTGTTTGCTCTTTAATCAGCAAAGAAGTGCTTAAAGTTCACTTTAAATTCAGAGGTGAATGGCCCAGCATTTTTTGAATCATGAGCATGGGGCTCAGTTTCTGTGTAATATCATCAACTTGCCTATTGCTGCATGGTCAGCTTAAAAATTAAACCTCGGGCTACATTTCCCAATGAAGACGGGTTTAATTTTGCTAATATCAGATAACAGTATAAACTGTAAACTTGGGACAGACAGGTTCATTACATATTTCAGAAGTTTATTAACCCAGTTTGATCTAGGGTGAAAGTCTACAATAAACAAAACTCTATCCTTGTGGTAAAATCTTGCCCTGTTTGCTGTAAGAAATGAAAATTAATTTCAGGAGGAGAAATTACCTTTAAGTAAGAGTTTTTAGAAGGCTTTACGAAAGACTTTTAAATACTCATGCATTTATGAACTTTTATAAGTTTGATTTCCTATAATTTTATAGATGTGCTTTCTCTTCAAGGGTAGTTATATGTGAAGGAATTTAGGCCTTGCTTGACAGAAGTAAGTTTAAGTCACAATAAGGGGCCTTTGCATGAGACAGGAGGATGTCCAAAACCAGTCCAAAAGACACACAGTATGTTTGAGGGTGCTCTGTCAGATAGTTTTGTGTTTTCAGGCCAGAAATTTTGCCAACTTCAGTTGTTCTGGTGTCTTATATGAATTCTAAACTAAGAAACCTAACTATGACCCCAAATATTTCAGTCTAGTTCTTTCAGACAACATCTTTGCCTTTTACAGGGCAGTGGAAAGAGTTAAAGGAGGATAAATATTTGAGAAATTCATTACAAGAAAGAAAATAGGTGTCTGCAAGTGTCTCTGGCACTTCAGACCGACAGGGATTTTCAGGAAATTTGTTTAGAAATACGTCTGCTGCTAGTTTATCAGCCTAAACTCTTTCCCCATGTCCTACTTTTTGGAGACTCGGCAGCATTTGCTTGTGCGGAAGTGGAGACACAGCTGTACATGGTTTTCAATCAGATTTAAATGTTTCATGTGCCTCTCTGAAGTCTACTTTTAAAAGTATTTTGTCCCCATTTCTTTGCCCTCTGACCCACAGAGAGGCCTGGCTCATGAACCCTTGCTCCCTACAGTGCATTTCCCAGCAGAAGAAACAGAGTCACAGGTCCTACGGGCCCGGCATTGCTCTGTTCAAATAAAACAAAAATCCAGCCATGAGATACATAGGAAGCAGGTCAAGCTTTTAATCTTACCGGAGAGCAGGAGGCTGAGCAGAGCATCTATAAGTCATTAAATCTTCAATTTTCTTCCTTTCCTTGAGGCTTCCCCTCATTCCTCTTGGGACTGTCAAGGAAATCAGACTCACCTCAAATGCTTCATACACTCAGAGCAGGAAAACTGCAGCAGAAAAGACAGCAAAACCCTGGAATAAATCCTCCTCTCAGATAGGCAGGCAAGACTTACTGAGAGCTGTAACTCCTGCTGCGAACTGGCTTCTTGCCATGAAGAAGTGTGGCCCAGGGTGCCAACACCTCCTGCAACAATGCATTGCTATTCCCTGGCATGTCTGCCCATCATCTGTGCAGTTCTGGTAGCTCCCACAGACATTTCCTAGCAAACTTTAAGCCCCTTGAACACTGCAGGGCAGCCACACCAGGAGGCAGCTCCTCACCACTAAACTCCCCATACACTGATGCTTGTTTGCAGCCTGCACTAAAACCTCTCCCACCCGCTGCTTTAGCTTGTTGGGCATGACAAACAAGAAGGCAGTCACACATGAAGGGTAAGCCACCTGCAACGTGGTCTTTGAGACTGCTGCTCTGCCCTGCCTGGTCAGACCAAGCATCTTTTCACTCTCAGCAAGCCTCTGCTGCTGCTGCTCCTCAGCAGTATTCTGGGGTCCAGTTTACATGGGAGGAAAAGGAGCTGAGACACCAGAGAAGGGAGAAGTGGGAAGAGTGAAAGAAACCCAAATTATAAAGTAAACTGGACACCATGCTGCTGGCATTGCAGGGCTGGTGAAACAAAACACTACCTCCTTCTTCTGTATCAGCCCTAAACTGAGAGTGTGATGTAGCTGGTAGATCCTAATCAGAGAGGGTCCAGGCTGTCTCCTTACTTGATACTTGGTTAGACATATGCAAGTGCCTTACCGTGGGTATACGGGTTCAAAACCTATCACACACATATCACAGAATATTTGAGTTGGAAGGGACCCACAGTGATCATGGATGAAGCTGGATAAAGCTCTGCTGTTTCTTAAGAGTGTCACACAATCTGAAGTATTGCTCTGCTTTCTCAGTGTCTACTTGGGCCATCTTTGCTTTTTTTTTCTACCTGCCAGGCTGTGATATCTGAGATTCCTTGTAAATACAACTGCACTGCTGACAGAGTCCCTGATCTTCCAGACAGGGATCAGGCACCCTCTTACCTGCCTTTTTCCATCCCACAGGAGAAAAGCTGCAGTTTCCTCACACTGTGAAGCTGAGCTATGCCAACCAGTCCTTCTCAACTGAGTCCTAGATCAGAATACTTCCACCAGTTTTGATTGTTTTCCCCTGCAGTTAATGCTGGAGCAGCACACCGAGTGTCTGCCATTGAAACCAGACCTCCAGGATTTGGAGACTCTATGTAGTGAGGGGAGACTGCTCTGCTGTTGTACAACAAATATGCCTGAAAGAAAGACACAATTTTTGACATTAATCTCAATATTTCATCTCTAGACACCAGGGTTTCACCTCCTGAGCTCTTTACATTCTCTGTGATCACATCTTCTTTTTGCTTCTTCTTGACTTGTGCCATCTTTGCCTCTGCATTTTGAGTTTATTGTCAGCTTGGCTTGTGATCCTCTTTGATTTCGCCATCTTCTCTAAGATGACTTCAGTTACACCTCGAGCTGCAGACACAGCCCTGTGTTGTCCAACTTACTTCCCTATCAGGGTTTCTCCACCATTATTGTACTCAACATTTCTGGATGTTTGTTTGCCTCTCATCTGAGCCGTGCAGAGCCAGACAGGCACTGAGGGGTCTCCACCATAATGCTCCACTTGCCTCTCTCACTGATGTTAACTTCCCAGCCACTTCCTTTTGCATCTCCAGTGTCAGATGTTATTCCTCTCTCTCCTCCTTTTTCATCGCCCTGACTTGCTACTGGAAACTGTTGGGTATTTTCTTCCTTTCCAACTCTTTATTTGCTTTCCTTCCTGTGCTTACTGTGATGTCCCTTGCCCAGAAATCCGTTAACTCTTGCTTTGCTCTTCATCATTTTTTCCTATCAGCATTGGAAGTACTTCACACAGATTGGCTCTGCCAGCACCATCTTTTTCCCAGACACCACTCCTCACGTGAATCTCCCAGATTCTCACTGGCACCATGGGGTTAGGTCGAGTATCTTTGTCTTTCTCCTTGAAGCTCCACATAGCTTCCCTCCAGGAAACTTCCTGGTTTTTGCTTCATCTCATTCCTTGTCCTTTTTGAACACCTCAGGATTTCTCATGGCTGTCCTCAGGCACAGCACACTCTTCTACATTTGATATACTTAAAGAACCTTCAAGATTCGTGTATTCAAATTTCTTTCTGATCTTACAGCTTGGAAGCTTACCTTCAAAAAGAAGTCTGGTCCCTCTGCTTCAGGAGAGGCATCTTTAAGAAAGATGAACCTTTTAGAAAAATGCATAATATGGGATGACTTTCACTGTAAATGCCAAACATTCAAAACTACAGCATTTCTGCGTTGAAGGTCCACACTGTTTTGGTCTCAGACACTGGGTAAACATATGGCTCAATCTCCACTGCATCCCTGCTTTGTGCTGCTAATAATTCATAAAAGAAAGATAGCTGTGCCTCCCATCCCTTCACTCCAGATGCTAGCACAGTCATATCCATTGCTCTCCCAGGGTAAGGGGCCCCATTCTCCCACAGCTAACAATTGCTGTTTATTACTGGCAAACACCATTCAGCTAAACCAGGAGCCTGAGGAAAAGCAATTTTAGGTTCACTTCCTAGATAAGAAAGAAAATTCCTTCCTGTTACTGATTCCATAAAAGAGAAGGAGGTAACCTGCAGAGTCTGATAAAGTCAGTGCTCTATTTCAGCTCTGGCTGTGGGCTACGTTAGCACAGAAGACAGACAGCTCACAAAAGTTTAATGCAAGAGACACAGAAGAAAGAAAATTATTTGGTTCTCCCACTCCCCCGAGGGAACTGAAACTGCAGTGATATCCTTGACGATCCTCCTGCAGTGATTGTAATTTCTAACTCGCTGCTTAAGTCACCTGGGAGCAAAAGCATTTAAGATTTCAGATTCTCCTGGCCAGCTCCAAGATCTTTTTTGTCCCTCACCAGAGCTTCCACAGCCATAGGTGTTTGCTCAGGGAAGGAGATAAAGACCCTGTTTGGTCCCTCTGCAGACCCCACAAGGTGCTCCTCCAGGGACAGGCACACAAGCCAGGGTGGCTCCTGGCTCTTGGACTGCCCAGCTGCTCTGCTATGCACAGTTTGAAGGTTTGGGTGCAAGTGCTGTCTGACAGTGTAAATAAATACAATATTAACTCATTTGCATGCAAGGACATGGACATAAATGCTACCCTCTAAGAATCATCCTGGAACCCTATGGGTCTCACATCATAAATCTTTTTGGAAAGCATGTACTCGGCTTCCTTGCTGACACTGATGCTTGTATCATTGTTTGTTTTACTTTGCTTTGAGCTTAATAATTGGCAAATCCTGGAGAGGCAGCTGGGCCCACTTGCTGTGCGCCCAGGCAGTGAGGGGGATGCTGCTGAACAGAGATGCATTTCTGTCAGGGTGATGGCTTGCCTGAAAGGTGGTGACAAGTGGTACAAGTGGGAAATGTGTTTTCCAGATACCCAGACTTAACCACTTTCCCTCCTTTCTGTTTCAGGTTTTCTTTCCATCTGGCTCATAGGTAGAGCCACGTACATCAATGCACACATGAACACAGCAAGTGTGTTTGTTTGCCAGCCTTTGCACAGGCAAACCTTCAGACCATTTGTTTTAATTATTTTTTTCTTTGTTCACAAAGATGAAGGGAAAATGTTCCCATGTATGGATTTTGCAGGAAATGGGAAGTGGGTGACAGTGACCGGGGCTGTGACCTGGCAGACCTCTCCGTCTAATGTAACGCGATCTCATAGTGCTTGGGAGAAAAAAGGGAAGAGAAGTCTAGCCCTGGGACTGCAAATCACGGGCCGTGATGACAAGAGGGGGCCTAATAAAACTCAGCACCCTTCACTTTTAAATGAAATGAGTGGGGAGGGGGAGCGGGGAGAGGATAATTTATTGCCTAGAGATGTCCCGGGGTATTGCATTCCTAGAAATGCCTTTTACTGCCCTATAGCATTTCCGTGATGGTAAATGTGAATACAGTTTGAGCAGTTAAGATCTTTACTTGAATTAATGAGAACAGCTATAACAACAGGGTTTAAGCAGTGGAGGATGGAGACAATACCTTGCATTGTTCGTCATGTCGTATCATCCTCCAACATCCACCTTCCTGAAGGACAACAGTACTTCCAGAAAGCAAAGTCTGGGATGTCCAAGTGACTGGGATGGGGTAAATGACACAGGTACATGATGCTGAGGAAACATGCCATGGCTCTGCCTTTCCTCTGACCACTAATTTCTGACTTTGTGTTGAGGATGCCACAGGAACAAGTGAATTTAATGGACAAATTTCTGCCGCTGCTATTTGTTGTCAGGCAGGTCTTATTTTGCAATGATGTTGAGCAAAATAAATTTGTTTTCATACATTTTACTGGACAAGGATGGAGACTCACTAAACAAAGTCACTGGACAGGAATGGGTGCACAGCTTAACAACAGCTTGGCATGCCAGGACATGTTAGGACCCAGGGGTCTCCTGCATCCCTTTTTGGAGGAGTGGCTCTGCCACTTCTGTTCTCATTGTTTCATTTTGTTGGGTTTGGAGGGTTTTAAACAAAAACAAACCCACAGGAATAGACAAACTTTGGGAACTTCAGAAATTCTGCTGATTCAAGCACTTGGGGTACCAAGATACTGACATCTCTTTGTAACTGCAAAAACAGGTTGCAAGCAACAAAAACATGAGTCCCCACACACACAGGACTGCAAACTTCTTTCTAGCTGACCTGGAAATGCACATCTTTTTCAAAGGATTTTGATAGCTCTACTTCTGGACCCAGAATATTTTTAATTAAACTAAATAGAAGACAGAAAGGAAAATTAATTAAGAGGCTCTTTTGTTTGTTTGATCTTTGTAGATGGTTAAGCTCAATTTTTATTGAAACTTTAGGCAGAGGCTCCTGTTTGTTTAATCTATCTCTCTGATTATTATTATATTTCTGGTACAGTGGACACCAAAGAATAAATGAAAGGCAATGAAATAAACAGAGCCAAGTGTGGCTGTGCCCTAGAGCCATCCCATCTCAATATACAAGCATGTGTTTCATCTCTCCAAAGCAGAGATTTCAGGACTCAGCTGGCACCAATAAAGAGGCATCACACTGGGAGAGAGAGCTGTCACTCCCCTGGGCTGCTGTCTGCCCCCAGCCCCCTGCACAGGGATGAGGCAGGAGAGCTGCATCTCCATGGAGCACATCCCTCCTGGACACCTTCAGCATATACCCACTCACCTCATCCTGTTTTGCTAAAGCTACAGAGCTCTTTGCACATCTCAGGCACAAAAGCTGTGTGATTTCAGGGCTGTGCTTGGTACAGGAGGCAGAGCAGCTGTTGGAAGCACAGCTGGTTTCTGAATCACCTGTTACAATCTGCCCTCGGCAGGGCTGCCACCACTGCTACTCCCCCTCCCCCTTGGTCACAGCTCTCATTCTCCTCTTTGCTACCCTTAGCAATCCCCCAGGAGCCACCATGGTAGGAAATATCTATCTATTTATACATCTATCACATGGAAGTGGGAAAGTTGCTCATCCCCTCCTCCATCCTATTGTGACAAGGACTTGGTCAGGTTGCTTCTGCTTTCTATGCTTGGGAAAGCACAGGTGTCAACCCTACCATGCTAGTCCCTACCTCTGAGCTCTGCATGGTTCACAAAATCAGCTGTCAATGTTTGCCTGACCGCTTACAGCATCTTTAGGCTGTGTTGAGCCATAGACAAATCCCTGTGCTCAGTATGGCTTTCTGTGTATAATTTAGCCAGGTCAATGTGCTGTGGACTTTTCCTTCAAATCCAGACTGAGGGCTAGGGTTGAAGACTTACAATCTCTAAAATAGTTCATCTCAAATTGAGCCAAAGTTTCAAAATTGCATCTTCTTTAAGTATCTTCTTTCAACTCTAAACATAGTTATTCTTAATAAATCTTTTTTTTTTTTCCCCCACAAAATTCCTGAGCGGCAGCAACAGTGCGTTACATGCATTTTATAAATGAAAGACCACATGCCAGCTGGTCCCAGATAGCCTTGATCCAGTACTTCAGTTAAAATATTAACTTTTCCAGCCTCCATTTAACTGAGTGATATGAAAGAAAACCCTCCTATGCTTCTCCCCAGGTGAAAAGCATATTAATTTTATCCAAAATCCATCCCCACATCTGATATTGTCCTGATACTAGCAAAAAAGAATAGAAAGATAACTCTGTTTGCTGTCCTGTTTACAGGCAGGGGGTGTTCAGGGTTAGTGGAATCATACAGATATCAAAATACTCAGAGAGAATGAAGCAACAGGGATAAAGAATGAATTTTCAGAATGCCCAAAATTAAAAGACAATATGGAATTGACCCAGAAAACGCTTACTCATGGACTGAATGTGGTTAGGGTGGGTTCCAGTCTGGAAGTATTCCCATGAAAGATAGAGCTTTCTGCAGAGGATACAGCCCTTGTTGCATTAGATATGTTCAGAGAAAGTATATCTGTGCAGCAAGCACTGAGTGAATAAAGAGATTCATATTGTCAGAGGATGAGCACCCAGGCGTGGTGGACCAAACATTACTGAATTATTCAAATATGCTTAGATCTGTGAGACTGCACCAGAAATCACATCAGTCAACCTTATGATCTTACTTGAAGTCAGGACTTAAAAAACACCTGGAGAGCAGGCTCTCACACAAGCTTATTTGGCTTCCAGTATTGGCTGAAATCCAAAAGGGTAGTAGCCACTGTATTCTTGAACACTAAAAAGCAGAAGTCCCTGTCAGGTTGGGTTGATGCTGACCTGGGCTTGGTGCTGACCGGCTGTTTTTGCTGCCCAGCTGTTGGTGCTAGCCAGGGTTTTTGCTGTTGGTGACCAGCGCAGTATTTCTGAAAGAGAAGCTTCTATTGTAATCTATATTAGTGTGAAAATTCTTTGAAAACTAGCAGGATTCTTCCTGTAGGTGATACTATTACATTTTTAGTCTTGAATTTAATATTTAGTTTTGAAAGTGCACTTTGGTGTTATTATTACATTTTTTTAAGCACCTAATCTGATGCCTTGCATAGGTGAATGTATTCCCTTCTCCTCCTGGATATTTGTGCACTACTGTGGGAATACAAGAGCTGCTCAGAAATTCTGAGCACCTGCAAATCTGTTCAAGAGGTGATATCCAAGAGCTTCCAGGGTGGAGTTACACCTGGTTAAACGTTAACATGGGGCTTGGTTCCATCATTTCACAATGTATAACATGTGGCAAGTAAATGATAAACTGTTCTGGGTGCAGCCCAAGTACTTCTGTTTCACATTGTTACTCTCCAGAGGAAAAGCAAATAGCACTCATTTGGAAGCAGGTAGGCAGAAAAGATGCTGCATATTGAATTCTAACTCTCCTAAAAGATGCACAAAGATAACAATTGCACTGGGAAATGTATTGCCCCGTTTGGTATTTTCTATCTGTTTTTAAGGCAACAGTACAAGGCGCAGAACCAGAAACAGGAGAAAGCTACCCACCGCTTCAGGGCAGAGCCTATAAGGCACTGCTTCTTATTTCTTGACTCATACTGATCTTTCACCTTCTTCTCCTCCTCTTCTCTGTTTGCCCCTCAACCAATACAACACATTAAAAGGTTGATCACAGAGACTAGAGCTGCCCACAGCTTGGGCTAGCTGACCCAAAGTGGCAAGCTCCCAGCACAGCCACCCCTCTCTCCTGCAGCCAGGCACACCAGGTGCAGCTGGCACTGCACCTGGGGAGAACCCATGTGCCTTTGGGCAGTGGCCCATCAAACGTGCTCTGGTGTGATGCACTGTGGTAACTCTGACATTCTGCGCCCTTGCCGAGACTCAGACCTGGGGGAGGTGGAGAGAGCAAAGACAGCCTGTCTTCTGTTTGCTCTCATGAGATAATAATTGTGATGAGATTCAGGAAATGGTTAAATATTTGTGCAGCAAAAAGGCACTTTCCAGTTATGCTGACTGGGACAGATACTGTGACAGGCATTAATCTCCATGTTCCAGGCTGGGAGCTCATCATGGGCTGAGGTCACTGTCTGCCCCCCCTTTCCCCGAGTAGGATTGTGCAATCATCATCCGTGTTCATCATCCGAGGTGAGAGGGGAGGGCGTCACCTTCCTCTGAAGCATCCGGCACCAGTTGCAGTCGCTAGCAGGATGCTGCCTGAGGTGGAGGTGGCCGTGCTCCAGTATGGCAAGAGTTACTCGCCCTCCACCGAGTTATAACAGCTGATGCAGCCAGATGTCACCTCTGGCCAGGCTCACCCCTTCCCCAAGCACATACACCAGGCTTACCAACACCTATCACCTTCCCCAGCCCCTGAGGAGTCAAATCTTCGGGTAATTTCTTCCCAGTGTGGTGCCCTGCTTCTTACAGGCATTGGTGTGAATTAATTGCTATCACATTGCAAGAGTGTGTGACCCTCAATATTCAGACACTTCATGATGCAAGTACTTACAGACAGGCAGGAGGATGTGTCTGCAAAGCTGCATAAAATAATACACACTTCAGCGCTGCTGACAGGTGTTTGCCTTCTGACATAAATTTGAAATTACTTCATCCCTCTTTATTATGAAGATGTCTTACGCACTTCATTATCAGGGCTTTTCCTTTTTCTCCTATTTGTATGTGTGTGTGCACATTTCTCTCGTCCTGTCTCACTCCTGTTTCTCTCTCCACCTCACATCAGCGTACCCTGCAGACTTCCTCTCTCATTTTTATAAGCTGCCAGAAATGAAGTGACCTGGTTCCCCATCCAGCTCTGAAAGCTGCCTCAGCAATGTTTTTCCTCCCTTTCTGCAGCAGTCCTGGGCAAGTACACTGTCCTCAGCCTGCCAGTGCATTTGAAGCAGGGGGGTTATGGTCTCACCACAGCTCACCACAGCTCACAGAGCTGACATCTGCAGTCACTGACTTGTGACAACTTTATTACTAGGAACACTGTAGTCACTGACTTCAGGCAGAAGCCATGGCAAAAGGCGATGATATTATTGTTGTTATTGTTGTTATTAATATTATTATTATTGTAATCAGTGTGAGCTGCTGACAGAATATGCCTCTCCGGAAATAACTCATTAATTCTGAGAGTTGCCAATGGGAGGAGCAGCCCAGAGCCCTGATCCAGCAGCACTTACGCAGCAGGATGCCCGTGTTATCAGCGAGGAAATCCACAGCTTGACTCTGAGTGTGCAAGTGTCCTCACTAATTCCTGAAGGCAGCAAAAAGAGAAAGTCCTACTCATCCTCATTCACTGCTCCTAGGAGTGTTTCCTACAGTGAGATGTTCCGGTTTGTTTCTGCTATTCTAAATAGTGAGGAAGTCAATTTGCCCTCTCTAAGAATCAAACTGATACTCCAGCAGTCCATCATAAAATTATATTTTCTTTATTTTGTCTCTTTTTTTTCTCTAGATTTGTGTCTTTTATATCCCAATGTCTTGGGTGAAATATCTGTAGTAAACAATACTCCTGGATCCTTGTGGTTACACATGAAACCCAAGTCCAGATCTTAAGAGATTTTTGCCAGCAGACTATTACCATGGATGTTAGAAAACTAAAAGCTTATCATCCAGTCTGTTCCTTTGGCTGGAGTACTTATATATTTCCATACTAGTCTAGGTTTAACCATCTAGAGGTTAGTAAGAATATAATTTGGTAGAACTGTCCGATAAATTAGAAATGCAACAATAGTTCTTTCTGGATTTGTACTAAATTTTTCCACCGTTCAACTTCATTTCCATGACTTCCCATATTTTTTCAGATTTCCAGATTCATAGCATGGAGCTAGGCAAGGAGATATCCAACTTGAGAATGAAGTGATAAAATAGAGAAAGCTTGATCATTACCCTATTTTTATGAAGTTCCTTGTTAAGTGTCAGAAGAAAGGCAGTTCCAAACATGCTTGCTGGTTTATGAGATGCTTGCAGACTCACTTTCAGACACTACAAAGGGTAAAATAGCTCCAAAGTGCTACCAAACCCAGCAGGCTGTTGGGACTGCATCCCAGCTGGGAGTCATCAGCACTGTACCACCAGTGGACACAGAGAAACTTCATATGGCCTCAGGATTCTACTCTTCACTGAGGAAGCATATGAAGCTCAATAGAGATGGTAAACTATAAAGCAACCTCTCTTCCTTAGGTAAAGAGAAATGGCAATGAAAATTATCTGCCTGTGATGAGGAACAAGGTAATAAAGGGACTCTTTTCTGGAAGTACCTTAAATATTCCACTCTCAGGTGTAGGGATATGAGCAGACGTATGTATATGAAATAAAATCTGGAAGTTTTATGCAAAAGACATAGAAGACTCCAAGGATTCAAACCTGAATGTAGTCAGACGGGAAAGTTTTGGCTTAATAAGCTCTGCAGTCAATTTCTGGGAGGGGAATGCTGGAGTACCACAGTCTTCCCTGAACACCGGGGTGGCTTTGAGGGCTCACTTCTGTCTGTCCATGCACCCACAGAGATGCCCTCACATCTGGGCAGAATGTGGCAGAATGCCACTCCCAGACTCCACTGAGATAAAACCTCACCTTCCCTCTCCCAAGTGTGAGATTTGAACCAAAACTTGCAATAAAAATCAAAAAATCATAGATTTGTTAAGGCTGAAAAAGACTGCTAGGATTATTGAGTCCAGCTGATTAATAAACCTGACTGGTAAAAACACCTTGTGAACTATTACATTTTCAGGTTATTTTCACCCCAAAACTCAACATCTCTATATTCCATTCTACAGTGTAGCTAAACATTTGTATTGCTGCTTTTAAATTTGCTTGTCTCCCATCAACAGTGCAAATTTGTTCTTTTCTGCCCATAGTTTCAGCTTTCTGAATTCTTGTAATTCCCTGGTGTCATCAGGAATTTTTATATTGTCCAGTTAGGCATCATCTGTACATTTGTTAACATGTGATTGATTAATTAATTCCATGGGTCATTAATTCATGCTTTGAATAAAGATCAGAAGTGTACTCAAACTGAAGTCCCTCACTGATTTTTTTTGTGCATTCCAGATCTAACCTCAAAACTTGCCCTTACACATATCTCTTCAATTTCAGCATCTTGACAGATACTTCCCTGCAGCTGGCTATTCTGGGACTGTACCATTCATGGATGTTTTCCTCACTCCCAGCTGGCAATATGCAGTCACTCATTTCTGTGCAAAGCCTATCTGGACTGCTCTTTATGTGCAACCTTGCATCATGAGACAGTGGCATCAAAAGACTTAGTAAATCCAAATCTATTGCATATCCTGTATTTGTCCACTGTGCTACTTATTCTTTTGACTGTGTGTTTACAGAATGACTTTGAAAAAATGTAAGAGATTTCTCTTTCCCTGGCAGGAGCAAAGCACAGGACTGCCCACCTGCTGCTCTGCCTCTACCAGCTTTGAAGTTGAAAGCAGAAGGAGCAGGGAGACCATCAAGGCCAGGCACCAGGGGTGGAAGTGCCCCTCCTGGGCTGCAGGGCTGGTCACAGCACCAAGTAGCCTCCCCCATCCATGACCTCCCACCCCTCTTGCCAGCCCAGAACTCCTTGCCTTGTCCCACAAAATTCTGCCCCAGCTTATTTACACTCATTGAGGACAGAGGCTTTGTCCTGTGGTCTGTAATTTATTATTACAGGTTTATTGTTCATCCCAGCTCTGCACTACAATTTTGTCTGAGCCCTTGGCAGCCATACTCAATTCCCTAGAGGTCTTTCCACATTATATTGCAAGTATATAGGCCAGCATAATTTCCTTCCTTTTAACCAAGGTAGGTGCAATCTACTAACTTCAGTGTGTGCTGTAGTCCTCAGTAAATACCACCAAGCCATTATTTCCAGCAGTATTACACACCTAGCTAATCCACATTGATACTGACTTTTCAGTGTAAAGATATCTTGCACAGTAAATGTTCTAAATGTTGTTGTTGTCTTCAATGATTAAATCTACATACCATTCAACTCGGCTCTTCCTTTCAGATGTCTGATTTTCCACAGCTAGTATTCCCTTTTCTTGGCATTTATGTCCTACCACTGATCAAGCTTAGTGGGAATGGAATGTTCTAGCTGACCTGAAGAGCAAAGTCCTCACTTAAGGTTACAAGTTGTTTCTCATTATTAAAATTACTATAGCTGTCCTTTCTAAGTTTCTCAGTTCACTATGCCCTGTGGTTTCTCTGACTTGAACACGCAGGATATAGGATCCCTCAATCCAGATGGTACTAAAAAATGGATAAGAGGTATATTTTCATTCACATTAGACCCTTTAATTTACATAGACTATTTCAGAATAAGGAATAAGGAGACTGATGAGCAAGCAGAATTTTTGAGATTATAAAGAACACTATTTAGGGACTTGAATTTCTCCCAGCAGGATTCTTTCAGATTGGATGTAGGAACAGTGCCATGGCACTATGGAGAAACTACCTTTGCTGTGACACATCCTGGTTTCCTTTGGAAGACAAGGAGAAGGGCAGACACTGCAGAATGTGACTTGCTTTTACTCTCCTGCAGGCTGGGGCCAAAAGTCATAAACAAAAGAGGAAGTGGGATCCTGGGCCTGTTTGGCAGCAGGATTTTTTGGGAAATGAAGAGCACTAGATCAACTGACAAATCCTTGTAAGCTTGTATGAATCTGGTTAACTCTTAAGTTTTTAAAAGTCTTTTGGAAGTTTATTTCTTCCAATGCTTCTTAAGAAATTGAAGATGACTGGTCTATATCCTCTTCTTTCTCCTTTTTCCATTTTTTTGATATGCATCTTTTTGAGGTGCTCATAAATCAGAAATGGCTCTCAGTTTAGTACAAAAAATACTTCAAAGGTTTTAGGATAAAGCATAGCAACCTAAGATAAATAGAAAGCCAAAGTAATTTACCAAAGTATTATCTCATCCATCCCTTCTCCAGTTCTAGCTTGTAGTTGTGTTTACTGCATGGAAGTTGATTTTTACTTATTAGTGGATATAAAAGACACTTTAATGCACCAGCTTTCTTGACACTATTTGCCAGGACATTGTCCTTCTATGGAATAATTTACCTGGTCACCCTTTACAATTAATGTGCTCCTTATTAATCTTCATCCATTAAATCTAGAATAGGTTCCCTGTTCTGTTTATGACAACCTTCTGAATAAGAAATGGCCACCAATGACTTCCAAAAGCTTTTAAGCTGCCCCATACCCATTCCCAGGAAACTTTTAGCAAATTAATATCCCCCACAGCAGCAACGTCCAGTATTATGGATGATTTTGTCAGCTCCTAGTAAGTTCATCTACACAATTTTCCTTGCTTGGCAGCATTTGCCTCCTACTGTGACCATGTCTTTTCACCAAAGTTGGATCAAACATTTCACCATCAACTACTGGTAAGATCCTTCCCTCCCTGAGCTGAGCAGCTCCACAGACAGTGCTACAAATGAAGCCTGGTTTCATAGGACCATGGAGTGATGTAATGATTTTGGAGGTCTCTGTGCAACACCCAGGACTAAGCAGGACTTGAGGGCTACACCAAGTCCTCATGGCCTGTTCTAGCTGAGGTTTGAAGTCCTCTGTGGATGGAGAATGCGCAGGCAATGTGCTTACCTGTTCCCTCCATGAAAATGTCTATTTCTCATAGTTGTTTAAAACTGGTGAATAGGAATATATCAGCTGGAAACAAAGCTTTCCTGGGGCCTGGAAAAAAACGTATAAGGTCTTCCTCCCACTCCCTCACATGGCTTCTCTGAAGTCTCCTGGGAGCTGAGCTCATGTCATGGCTTTTCTCTCCATCAAATCCCTCATCGGCTTTTCAACTGGGTCTCCACTGGACTGTACCCAGTTGTCCTGCAATGCAAATAAAATTTATTGCCACAGTCACCTTTGTTCTCTTCCTCTGTCTGCAGAGTTTTGTTCCAGTACAGCAGCAGCTTCACAGATTTCCAAGGGACATGCACACATCTGTACACACACACACACATTCATAAACACCTATGTGCATAGAAATATCTGCAGAAAACAACTGTGGTTTTATTTTTTATTTTTATATGATTTACAGCTAAAATAACAATATATATGTCATTATTTATTAGCTATTTGTGTTCATTATGTCTGCTTTATTATGCCTCATTATTTTTCAGGATGTTGCTGGTGAGACATGTGGACAGACTCACTTGCAACAGCATGGTCCTGTCAGCAGGAGAGCTCATTTCAGTCAGAGCAGTGCAGTGTGGGGATGGTTTGATGCCTGAAGGCCCAGGCAGGCCAGTGACAAGCATAAGCCCAAGAGGAGCCAGGCAGGGGACACCCACTGGGGCACTGCCTGGCCCCTGCTGAGGCCAGCAGCAGCGTCATTTTTCTGCAACTCCTAGCTTGACCCTAAAAGTGAGGAGAGCAAAGCAACCACTTTGCCCTCACTTTTCTCACCTGTACAGGGAAAATACCTGGGTGGAGGGGTCTGCCCTCCTCACCAAACCCAAAATAACATGTAGACTGAGTATTTCTGAGGAAAGAAGAATTATTTTTCTGCTCAGCAGAGCAAAAGCAGGGCACAAACTAGCTCTCTGCAAGCAGAGACAGGCGCTGAATTCATTGGATAATCTACTGCAAATTATTTGCCCAGCTCTATTAATTAATGCTGTGAAGCATTTGGAGGGTTAAATGCCCTTGAGCCATCGTTCACCTAAGCTTTGCCCCTGAACTGAATGAAAAATCCTTAATAGCGGTGGTAGCAGCAGCAGCAGCACTGAATTTTCAAACCCTCCTGAGGCAAGAAAACATGATTTTCCCCTTCATTTTATGGTCTGTTGAATCTTCTGTTTTTCTTGTTATATAGTAGGAATAATGCTCATGGCCTTGGAGTATTCTTGTGGTTTTCCAAATGCCTCAGATTTAATTTGGCATCTTCCACACTCACAAAAATTTATTGCCTCATATACTCTTTCACTATGAATGCTGTCCCTTCCCCACTTCTGTGGAGGGGTCCTGGAGACAAACAATGATCCCGTGGAGCTGTTTCTCAGCTGGTGAGAAGCCCTGCCTGGTGCCTCAGCAGACAGTGATCGCACAAGAAGACAGCTCCTGATGGGGAGGAGAGGTCAGCCCAGACCTTTAGCATTGGCCTGAGCCCCAAACACTCATCTCAGAAAACAAATGAGAAAACATAATAAGATGCACACACAGGCCCTTTGTTACCAAGTCCAAACACCAACATGTAAGAATAAGCTTTGTGAGCAGGGCGGTCTCCACAGTGAAAGACGCCCAAGGGCAGGCAGCAGAGATGGGAATTTTCTGGATGGTGGTGCCTACTCTCTGTCTGGGGCTCAGCAGGATGGCCTGGGGTCAGGTCTTCAAGTCTGAACCTCTCTAAGGGCTGGTGTTTGGTTTACCAGTTCTCCAGAAAGAACGTGCTTGTATTGCAAAGGAATGAAATGCATCCAGGCCATTCCAGATGTGGGGGCTCCTGCCTGTGACCCTAATGGACTGATATTCAGGTCCAGATGTGAGGACTCCTGCCTGTTACACTAATGGATCAAGATTCAGGCTTCTGAGTTCAATTTTCCTCTTTAAAAATTAGATACAGTCAGAGAAGCACATGAACTGCAGCTTCAGGGTGCTCTGAAGCCAAAAGGGAAGACGGGGCAGAGATCTGACAATCCTTTTCTCCTTGGAGACTGCAAAAGGACTGCAGATCATCCTACTGCCAGTGCTATTTCTTGCACAGCAGTATGTGAAGGCTGTGGCTGTTTGGCTACCATACATCATACCAGTGCTTCTTACTTGGAGTCAAAATGCTGGAAACAAACAATGGGTGAAAAGAACATCTGTGGGACCAAGGAGGACCTGTCCAGGGCACTGCCATGGGGTGAAAGCAAATCTGCTGCTCTGAAAACCCAGGCCATGTTCACAGGAACACCTTGAAGGTCCACAGTCCTAATGGAGCCCATGACATTCCTTTGTGCACAAAGCCCATGTTTCAGAGCCCTTTTGGATGCTCCAAAATCCATAGGGCTCTCCATAGCATTGTCCAACTCTTCATGTAAGGCCATTGCCCCAGACTGCATTGACACACTTCAGAGATGATCTGGTCTGCAGCGTCTTCGAGGCAGTGAAATTATGGCCCTGAGCTAAATGGGAGATTGAGTCAAAGTCCATATCTGTAGGCAGACAGTGAAAAGCTGCCAGCAGCTTTCTGCCACAGGCCACAACAGGGTGTGTGATACAGGTCACTGACATAGCTATATCAGATCAGATACATACCTAAAACCCACCTTTTTGTATATATTTTTAGCTTTTTGTTTTTCTTATTAAACATCTGAAATTAAGGGAGATCCACAACCCAGCTGGTGCAAATCTCATTTGGGCAGATTGCAAAGAGGAATAAACCAGATGACTCTATTTCCAGATTGGGATCAGGTCAGATAACTATCACCTCCCTTCCTTTGCCTGACCTCCATTAACTCCCAGCTCCACCGTCAGCTCCTGCAGTGACAAGCAGTGTCCTTCACATGTTGCTGAGACATGTGAAACAGCAGGGGAAAGGCTTCCTGCCATGGCCTCAATTCCCATTTCCAGGTGCAGTACCCAGTGAGGATGTAGGAAGGCACACCACGCCTCGCCTTTCCTAAGCTCCCCGCCCAAGGTCGCTGCTGCCAAACCCTGCGCTCTCATCAAATGCATGGAGGGAAAACTGGCCTCTCCCTGACCTTCAGCCACATGGAAAGAAACTGGGGCAGTCTGGGGCTGTACCTAGAGGTGCAACTGTGCATCCAACAAGGGAGTAAAGCCCTGCATCTGTGCTGGCTGCTGTTGGCACCAGGCTGGGACCAAAGGGGGCTATCAGGTTTGCCAGGAGGGAACAGAGAAGTACCAAACTGTGTGTGTAGTGGCTGTGGATGCAATCACCCTGGATTCACTGGGAAACTGAGGCCACACAGAGGCTGTGGGAAGGATGAGGGATGCCTGGAGAGACCATCCATCTCAGTGAGTCAGGCTATCTACTGCTACTCATGTTCACAGCTGGGTGAAGAGCACAGGGTGCAGCTGGAAGGCAGCCACGTTAATCAAGAGTTCTGTCCTGGAGCTGCGTGGAAGTGAGAAAGGACAACAGTGACTGTGGACAGTGCTGAAGGCCAATAATCTCTCCCATTATGCACCCAAATGATGCAGCAGTCATTAATCTCAGTGAAATGAGGGAGAGGAGAGGAGAGGAGAGGAGAGGAGAGGAGAGGAGAGGAGAGGAGAGGAGAGGAGAGGAGAGGAGAGGAGAGGAGAGGAGAGGAGAGGAGAGGAGAGGAGAGGAGAGGAGAGGAGAGGAGAGGAGAGGAGAGGAGAGGAGAGGAGAGGAGAGGAGAGGAGAGGAGAGGAGAGGAGAGGAGAGGAGAGGAGAGGAGAGGAGAGGAGAGGAGAGGAGAGGAGAGGAGAGGAGAGGAGAGGAGAGGAGAGGAGAGGAGAGGAGAGGAGAGGAGAGGAGAGAAGAGGAGAATGGAAACAAAAAAAAAAGCGAGAAAGTAAGAAAGAAAAATGCATGTATATTTTTTGTTACAAAAAAAGCAGTTCTCACTGATGCATAGCACACATGTAAAATATGCAGTATCTTCTGGGCCAATAAATCTTCAGTATGCTATACCTGAGAACATGGATGGGAAAACAGGAATATTTTCCTCTCTGGAGAAATCTGGACTAAGTTTCTATGCTGGTGGAAAACTGCAGTGGAGTTCTCATTCTCTGTGCAGAGCCTATGCTTTTCAGAAGGTTCATTTGAATCCTTTCCTTCCTCAAGGACACCAAGTTCATCCTGGCACCAGGGGCTGCTCTGAGCCTGGGCCCAGGTCTGAGCCAGGAGGTGCAGGGATTCATGCACTGGGTGTGTCCACATTTCCTTGGTGTTGTGACTCAGGGCCTTTAGCAGAAGCAGCTGTTGCCAGATGGCTCCTGTTACCACCGTGTATCACTGCAGAGGGTGACTTCCCTCTGCCCTGCTCTCCCTCCAAACCTGCACAGCTTACACCCATTCTGGGCATGGACCTCTCCAGTGTGGACAGGCTGCCAGCTTGCCCTCACAGAGGGGTATCAATGAGGACATGCAAGAAACAGGATCTCAGAAGCTGATGTAACCACACTGTTTCATGGACCTTCATTTCTGTTGCACGAGAAGTGCCCCTCCCACTAACCACCTCTTATGGAGGTTCATCTTCCAGTCTCCTCTTTATTTTGCAGCCTTCTGTGCTTTCCCAACACTCCTGCCTTTTTCCTTTGCTCTACCAAGCCAGCATGGCCAGTGCTGACTGCGATGCAGAGGCGAAAGGTCTGCAGGGGCTTGGCTTGAGCTCTCTTGGTCTCAGCAGCAACAGTGCCAGAGCTGCAGCCCCACTCCAACCCAGAGATGTTCTGACCTGGCCACCAAGAGCCCTCACAGCCTGGCTAGCAACTCCAGCCCGACCAGGAGAGAAGGAGAGCCATGTGAATCTCTTCAAGTTACTCTCATTTGCACACAAGGCTGGTGAGTATGTGTGTGTTCATTCTAGGAGGGGGTCGATTAATTAGGTGATGATGGGAGCAAGAAAGCTCTCGGGGCTCTGGGTCTGCCCCCTACTAGATTTTACTGGCATTTTCTGAGCACTTCTTCTAGGCCAGTGGGCACATCTTGTATGCGAACAAATACAGTAACGCTTAGTCATTGTTTGGTGTGATGGGAGCCTGGGATTGTTGGGGTTTTTTGGTTTTGCTTTTGTTTTCTTACAAGTATTGTTTCTATTTGTCATTAAGGCTCACTTTCTAATCTATCTTTGCAGGAGTTTATTCTTTTTTGACATTTGCCAGTTGCATGTAGCCAGAGCTCTCTTCTCTGGCCTGAAAAGGCATCTAAGGCCAACTGGGGGGTTTTGTGTCTTCTTTTTTGTTTTTCTTTTTATTCTCTGAGAAGACAACCAGAAAACACAGGGGGTGGGGGGGATTGCTTGTAAGGAAAGACAAACATATAATTAACAAAAATAAATACATCATTATTTGATGTTTTACATGCATGTCACTGTTTCGACTGCTCATGAATTGTTTCATCCAGATTGTAAAATATTCATATTTATATGTTACTCTGAAAGAGATGTGATGCCCTGGAGAGGCTAATTCTTGGTTTGCAGATTGTTTACAAGCTGTCAATTGCAATTTGAATATATTTGCAATTCATAGCGTTGATAAATAACGTAAGTCACATGGTATGGTCTCTGCTTCTGAGCTGCAGTACATCCTTGTGTAAGTAACGCTAAGGTAGGCAAGCATTTGTCTCCCCATCTGCCTCTCAAATCACACAGTTAATGGAGCAAGCAAACATAATACCCCAGAGTACCTCTGGGATCTCATAATAGTGTTCTCTCCTGCCTGATTCCCTGGAAGGCTCTGATCCCATGGCATTGTGTGTGGCCACCTTTCGCTGAGTCTTGTCTCAGTTACAACTCACCCATGATCAGGACAAGTATTCAGGAACCCAACACTCCGTGGGACAGCCAGCCAGAAAGGGGTGCAAGGAAAACTATGCCACAGTGACTGCCAGCTTTGTGTGGAACTGGGTGACTGAGAACCTGGGAGTTCTGCTTCATTATTCCAGACATGTGGGGGTGACTCTCTTCTTTGAGGGATGAATAATCCAATTATCAACACAATGCTATTTTCAAGTTGCATTTAACAATAAAAATACAGTAAATACAGCATTCTGTCTCCTATCTTTTCCTCTATATTTGAAGTGAACTTTTTTAAGGGCTGCATTAATGAAGAGAAAAATTTTGAATATTCCTGGGTGGTGAGATTATTATTTCAAGAAGTATGACTGCTTTTCATTTGTTTCTCCTTGTTACAAATTTTATTTCTTGAAATTGATCCCTTTACTCACAAAGACTTGTAGTAGAAAGCCTTTTCACTTTATCTCTTGATGTAAAAAAAACCTGTCTATTCTCCTAAGATCTTGGTGCTAAATTGCATTGTGTGTGTCTTGCAAGGACATAAATATGTATAGCCACTCTGTCATAAATCAATAGTTTCAATTAGATGTATTGCTCTGCCTTTGCAATTGTTTGTGGTGATTTTCTGTCCTTACATTTGAAACCTTTTCCTAGTTCTGAATACAAATATCTTTTGTACCCTCATATGTACCTGTAATGTACCCTCATTATTTCTTATCCTCTTCACTGCCAAACACTCATTATTTCCTCTGTGGCAGCCTTTTGTATACTTGTGTCTTCTCAGCTTTTATATATTGGTGTCTTCTGAGTCTCACCTCATTTTGACTGATCTTTCCTGCTAGACAACATTTTACTCCTATATTCTCATTGGGGTTTTTCTGGACTGTTTTTAGATGGTTGACATCTTTCTTGAAGTCTGGTTTTCAAGACTCAGCACTGTATGAGTCAGGACTGTGTACTGCCTTTTACTGTAGGGATGTTTCCTTTCAGCTTGTACTTGCACAGAAAGTTCCTTTCAAATAACAATTAACTTGCCTTTGTCACTACCAAACTGTAACTATTTTCCTTCAGGTGATTTAGCCGATTTCTTATGTCTAGTTTTAGGGGGAACTGATTGTCTTTTAGGGTACCTGCATGGATCACACTGTTTTTTGTTGCTGTCATGAATCTTCTCTGGCTGGACTCTCTGGTCTCTATGTGGTTTTGGGCACCAATCAGGTTAAAACAAGCTGGGAGGGATCATGATCTTGGGGTACCCTGAGGACACCCACCCTGTGTCAAAAGAGTGGGATGGCACACAGCAAAGCAGCTGAACCTGAGGGTCTCTGAGTCTCGAGAAGGAGGGTGGGAGACTAAGGAAAGAGACTACCCAAATCCCAAAGCTGACAAACTGTCTAAAACAGGAGCTATTCCCACCATAGGGAAAATTGCTCTCTACGATTTGTGGTGCCAAAGCACTTATTTCAATAGCAAGTGTTCATTTCAAGAAAAGTAACCAGTTTGATACAATATCTCCACGTAGACCATGCCCAAGTCTTTCCCACTCATTTTATGATGCTCTTTGAACTGTGTCAACCCACTATTAGTGTTTGCCATGTGCACAGAGTCAATTGTTACCCTGAGGAATGGGATGCATGATGACATGCTAAGATAGTAATGCTTTAAATTAAGATTCCTGAATATGCCTCTGTTGTGTAGAGGTTTATTAAGAAGCTATTGTGAACTGAATTAATACCATTTGCTTATTGAAAACATAAGTCATGAGAATTAAGAACAAAGTAATAAATATGTTTCCCTAAGGGCCAGATCCCTCAGCTCTTACTCATTTAAGCAGTCCTTACTCATACGAGTAGACCCTTTGGGTTAATTGAGACTACATGTATGAGTTAATTTGTCTGTATGACTAAGATGTTGCATGGTTGGGTCCCACACAAGCATTAATCTGAATTGAATATGTTTTTAATGATAAATTGGAATTTAGATGGACTATAATGATTGTTTACATCCAAGCCTTGTCTTAATAAGACTGGTTTAGCTTGCCAAGTAAATAAATCCAGCCTTTTCTTAATAATCAAGTGACAGAGATCCAACAGTTATCAATTAAAAGCAGAATTCTGACACAGACAAAAAGCAAGTGTGAGGTTTCATTAGGTCCACTAGCAATGTATACATTTTTACAGATAGTTGAATGAAAAGCTGGTACATTTTGACCACCAAATTCAGCATCATGATCCCTGAGCCATTTCTGAGTGAGTTTGCTCCAGAACCAAAAGCAGGGTGAGAGTGAAGGAAGCTTAGCTGTGAGGGCAACAACCCAGTCCATCCTGCTGTTGCAACCCAAGATGGTCACGCTCTGTGGTACTGCAATCTAGCATGTAAAAATACCATATCCCTGCTACATCAGGGATCTCCTCCTGCTCACTACAACCTTTATATTGTAGGCAAGCTAAGAGTCACTCCTAAGCCAAAAGCTGAAATCTTCCTCTGGTACTGTGAACAGGAAGAGATTGCTCCACCGTGGTTGGTTTATCCCAAATCTGCTGACCAGCATTGCAGGATCCAATGGTGGTGCTGCAGGAGGGAAAGGAGGACTCCAACTTCTGAAAGACCATCTTGGACTAACCTGCTTCCATCTGTTCTGCTGATAAAAAGCCTCAGAGGGGAAACTGCAGTGTTCATAGAGAGAAAATGCTGCAAACAGAGGTGCTGCTCCCTTCCCTGTGGCTGTCTGTGAGATGCAGGCATCATCCACAGTGAGTGGCCAGGGCTTAGTGACACCTAAGCAGAGTAGTTCTGGCATCAACTCATCCTTAAAAGTCTCATGAAACTTCACTTTCTGTCTTTCTGGGACCAAACACAGCACCAGCTTCCTTTATACCTCCAGCTCATTTTTTACCTCAGCTGCATTTGAGTGTTATGTCAGTGGAGACCTTATTGGTAAGAAAAAAATAGTGAGACTTTCTTCTTCCAGGCTTTATCTCAGTCAGTTTGGAGGAGAGGGAGGAAAAAAAGCCCCAACCCTACTGGCTGTTGACAGAAACAGTTCAAATGGCTGTTGATACCAGGAACGTTTTTCTTTCCTTTTCTCCTCCCTGACTAAGTGCATTTTCCCAAAGTTCATCTTGAAATCCTTTAATGCTGCAGCCCTTGCTCCCTTTTTCAGTGCTAACAAATGCCTGAGGATGCAGAGAGAAAGGTCTCCTCCATACTAGAAGCACCACAAAGCATTTCCAGAGGCTGTCTCTCCTTCAAGACTTTCAGCCCAGGGTCAGGTTTCTTGGAAGATGTTGTACAAAGTCATGATAAGACCTCGTTTAAAGACCAAATAATCTAAAGCTAATTTACCTCAAACCTTTAGCAAATTAACCACTGGAAATCAATATCAACACATACTTTTACATTTGATTTTCTGCACCGGGAAAATAAATATAATTTATTGCTGTGCATTTTAATTTTCTGATGTCCTTTAAATCCCTCAAATCCATGTTACCCACCTAAGGGATACAAACTCAATAAAAAAAAAGCTAAATAATTCCTGCCTGATTTAAAAGTATCTGTGATAAAAAGGGAAGGTTGTGATTTGGAGGAGAGACTGCTTACTGTCAAACCTTTGTGGCATCTATTTACTAATCCTCAAAACTTATTTGCATTGCAAACGCTTTTTTTTTCCCCACTCCACATCAGAGGTTAACAAATTAATGCAGCAAATTAAATAGCAGTAACAAAAGCTTCCTACATGGCCTGGGAAGTTCTAGCATGTTCTAGGATTTGGAATTTATATCAAAGACTTTAATTTTTATTCTCTCTCTCTTTTGTTCTTTTGTTTCAATTGTCAGCTGTTACCCATGAAAATTTGGACCTATGGAGAGTTTGTCCTGCCTGGTCCCTCTGTACAGCTCCAGAGCCCTTTTAGTGGCCCCCAGAAGTGTCACCTCCTTCTGGGAGCAGACAAGGTAGAAGTTAATGACAGCAGTTAATGTATTGGATGATCAGGTCACGCTGCCTTTGCTGCCCCTTCAAGCCCCTTCAGAGCAAGTAAACAGACCGGGCTGTAGACTGGAAATGTGTCCTCCGGTACTTCCGCAACACAAACAGTGCGGGAATGGAAAAACAGTCTGTTTATCCTCAGAGTGTTAGCAGATGGCAGCTCCTCCCCGTTCCTGCTCTCTGCTGCGAGCCAAACTCCCTGCTGCATCCCCCGAGGCTGCTGCTGGAGATGGACGTTCTCCAAAGCCACCCGAGGGACGTGCACCAGGCACAGGCAAAGGTGGACGCCTCTCTCAGGGGCTCGTGCGCTGGCTGCAAGGGAAAGGGCACACAGGGGCTACCTGTAGATACACCCGCTCTAGGCAGGATATTGCACAGATGCACCCCGCTGCCACAGAACAGGCGACTCTGGACTTCCCTTAGATTTCATTTCTGTCCTGTCACAGGTGGCACCAGATGCCCTCCTGCATGCCCAGGACCCCAGGTAGCAGTCAGTCTCCCCTAAGAGTCAGCAGGCAGCTCCATTTCAGCTGTTTCTGGAAGAGAGAGACAAGAGAAGAGGTGGACATGACCTTCCCTACACCCCTCTGCTGCATCTCCAGAGCCCACAGGTTCGTGGCCTCTTCCCAACCCAGCTAAGCAAGACGCAAACTCCCCTGAGACTCCATTTGGGACATTTGCTGCCTCTCTTGTCAGGGACTACTGCCAGCCCCAGATCTCTCAGCTAGGCTGTGTGTGGGAACACTTCTTCACTCAGTGCCTTCAGTGACTTGTTACATTTCAAATTTTCCACCATATATAGGTAGGGCTTAGATACACAGTCAAGCCACTAAAATTTCTGATTTTATCTGTGGATTCTCAGTGTCTTGTGTTGTAAAGGTGGGGACTGAGGAGTGCACAAGTTAGGGGCCCCTGATAAGGTAAAGAGAAGATTGGTGCCCTGCTGAGAGCCTCGACACCTAAATACTCTCAGGGATCACTGACTGTCCTCTTCTTGTTCTCTGACAGAGACCTGAGCAGGAGTTCAGGGAGGGCATGGCTGGATGAGGACTGCAGGCTGCACTTGTAAAGAGCTGTGCTGTGCTCCAACCTCACAAGTGGGCTTCATGCCACCTCACTCCAGACATCCCATCTCCCTCCAAGAGCAGTCACTCCTTTTACTGTCAAAGGATGGAAACATGCTTTTGTACAGAGTTACTCATCGAACATACCTTAGATACTCCTCTAGGAAGGGGTGGGTTGCTGCAAATATCTTACAGAGTCCTAGATAGAAAGTAGGTGCCTGGTTGAAACTAATGCCAAGCCCACCTATGTGGTTTACCTAATCCTGACAAGCCATAACAGAATTTGGAGGCTGCATCTTACTCAAGAGGAAGGGATGGCTCCTCAAAATCATGTATGTTTCTTCAGGAGGCTTATTTGCTTTTCAGTGTCAAAGTCACAATTACTCAGACTACAGCAGTGTGTCACCCCTCAGCAATGCACTTCCTCTTAGACACTTGGGGGGCATCCTGCCCTGCTCTTGGCTCCCTACAGCACACCTGACTGTGCCACAACCAGTCTGTGGCTGTTCTCTGTCTCAACACCCTGTCAAAGGAGACCAGTGTAAAATCACTCACAGGCATATTTCAGATGTGTCATGCCGATACGCTTCATAAAACATATCAGCACATTTCAAAAGTTATTTCTAAAATTTAAGCCCATGAGTCAAAAAATACCGGGGAGTGGAAAGTGTCCCACATGCCAAACAAGAACCAGCACACATATGAAAGCTAGTGAAGGAAATGGGCAGCAGCCAGTGTCACAGCAGGAGCTGGTTTTCCCTTGTCCTCTCTTGTATTCCAATGCTTGTAAAATTCTAAACTCCACTGGGAAACACAGAGGAGAAAATGCATGTCAGTATACAATGGAAGGGGGTGTGTGGGGCGTGTGCATGATTTTCACAGAATTTAGGTTAATGCTGAACTTTTCATGGAGCTTTAACACCAGCCTGATTTGAACAATTTATGGGAGAGCTGAAACTCCCTTCGAGGTCTCTCAGATCATAAGATAACTCCTGGAGTGTTTCTGAGAATTTATAAAAAGCAAAACCTACCCTCCCTCCATCTGGTATACTCAATCTCTGACGCCAATCAACTTTCTAACTGCACAGGACAGAGTCTGGCTGTCCTGCTCACAGTTATGGTCTCTAACACCACTTACTAAGGGGAGGGTCACAAAGGACTTTTTCCAGTTCCCTGGACCCTGGAGGGATGGGTGTGAGGCCAAGGCAGGTCTCAGCTTGCTTCACATAAGCTCACAGCAGCGGACCTGTGGCACTTACTCAGCTTTACCACAGCAAGGCTCTGACTCAGAGGCTGCTGAACCCAGATGCCAGTGTCCTCCTTAACTGCAAACCTCTCACAAATGCCAGCTGCCCTGCCTCCAAGTCAGGAGTTTCAGTGTCAGCCTTCATCAGCTCTTCAGCTTGTCTGTCACAGTATGGTGCAGCTGAAGCATCGACCTCGTCACTGGTACTAACTGGGTCATTTATTCCACTACATCAGTTTGTTCAGCTGAGTATAAGAAACAGTGCACTAAAGGTAGAGGATGCTGTGTTTCTTTGCTAACCCTCCAAGGCCACGTCAAAACATCAGAGGAGACAGAGAGCAGAAGCAGCAGCAAACTCCTCAGCATGTCTCTTGGGGCAGCAGAGACATATATTTATATAAGGAACACAATTCAAATCAAAGGGTTTGCATAAGTTGGGTTGTGATTTTTGCAAATACGAGAATTACAGGAGCAAACTATAATTAGGCCAGCAGTAGAAGCTCTTTGTTTTTAGTTGTGTTGGTTTTTTTTTTTTATTTTTTCCTGAGAAAATATAGAGAAATCTCTTTCATGTAAGGCCATGGAGGATGAGCAACTTAGCAGAGTCAAGAATTTGTGGGTGACTAAAGCTCTGTGGACATTTAGCACTGGGAAGATGTGATACTAAGACAAACTCAGAGTGGAATACAAGCAGCCATAATAGATACAGAGGTGCTTCTTAAGTAAACATATAACCCTTGTCACTTTCCAATAGCTCATGTGAATGAACCCTACAAATGCATTTCACAGAATAGCACAGAATAGCTGTAAGTGGGAAGGGACTCAGGGAGACTGCCTAGTCCAACCCTCTGTTCAAATCAGCCTATCTAGAGCAGGTTATGACAACTGTATCCTGTCACATTTTTCATTTATGTCCAAGAATGCAGACTGCAAAGCCTCCCTGGGCAACCTGTGATATGGTTTGGCTATACTACCTATGAAAACTTTTTCTTACATTTAAATGACATTTTCATTATGTCAGTTTGTCCATTACCTCTTGTGCCATAACTGAACACCACTGAGAAATCTGGCTCCTTATCTACTCCTCCTCTCAGATATCTATGCACATGGATAGGATCACCCCTCTGAGCTTTTTCTTCTCCAGGCTGAACAGTCCCAGAGGTCCCAGGATCACTCTGTATTTACACCACTCATGATTGGCCTCCAGTAGTACTTCATGCCACTGATAACAGCCTGCTGAGACAAGCAATTCAGCCAGTTCTCAATCCACCTCACTCTCCATTTATCTAGCCCATATTTCATCAGTTTTTCTCTGAGGATTTTACAGCAGTGAGTGTTGAAAGCCTTACTGAGGCCAAGATAAACAGCTTTTATCACTTTTACCTCACCCACCAAGCCAGTCTTCTCATCATAGAAGGATATTAGATTGGCCAACTACAGTTCCCCTGTTCCAGATTCATGTTAACCACTCCTAATCACCTACTTGTCCTTTGTATTTGAAAATGATCTCCAGGAAGATTCACTTCACCAGCTTCTCAGGGATCAAGTAAGGTTGATCATCCATTAATTTCTGAGTACTGCTCCTTGTCCTTCTTTGAGGGACATTTCCCTTCTTCCCATCATTAGGAAGGTCTCCCAGCCACCAAGGAAGTTCAAAGACAACCAAGACTGGCCTCACTATGATGTTGGCCTTTTCCTTTTGTGGACAATGTATCTACATAAGTCCGTCCTATATTGCTTCATGTACCTCATCACATTCAATTCCACATGGTCATTGGCTGTTCTAACCTAACCCCTACATGCACAGCTTATCTGTATTCCTGTTGGAATTCCTGATCCTGCTTCTGCATCTCGTGCAGCTCCTTTTTGTGTCTCAGTTTTGTCAGGAGCTCCCTGGTCATCCATGCAGACCTCCTGTCATATTTGTGTGACTTTTTGCCACTGTTGTGGACCATTCCTGGGTCTGGAGGAGATCATGCTTAAAAATCAAACAGATCTGGACCTCTCTCCTCTCCAGTGCTGTCTACCATGGGCTTCCTCCAAGCAGACCCCTTAAAAGGCCAAAGTTTCTTCTTTAAAAGCCAAGGGTGATGATCCTGCTTTTGATTCTGGTCCCTCTTGTAGAATCCTGAACCCCACCATCCCGTGATAACTGCAGTCAAGCCTGTCCCAAACTTTCACATCCTTCATGATGGTTTGTCCTTGTTTGTAGGTACAAGGCCCATCTCCCCTTGTCAGCTCCTCAATCACGTGTCACACATTTATCATCACTGCACTCCAGAAAACTGCTGGTTTCTTTTTCATCCCAGCAGATTTTGGGTAAGCAATTGCCTATGAAACTGTGGGAAAAAAATAATTGTAGGAACATCAAGAAAAATTATAGATCCACAGATCAGTGAGCTAAGATGAAACATTTGCAAAATTTTAGGGAACATGATGAATTTGCACTGAACCTTGAGTAAATATGTATACAGATTCAAAGAGATCTTAAAATATAAGTTGAAATGGGAATCAAGATTGATTCTAAGGAAGAGGTAAAGTAGTGAGGCTGGTGATGATCTTCAGAGTTAAGTTTCATTTTTATTAATCGCATTTGGTTTATGATGATGAGAATGCTGAGATGACCAGTATCTGAAACCTCCAGCACTGCTGAAGAGTGAAATTTAAGTGTGGATGTATTCATTTGATTAAGGACTTTGGCTCCTAGAGAAGCTGAGGAATTAAAATAGCAGGTTACGTATTTCTTGAGTGTTAATCAGCTCTTAGCACCTTTAAGAAAAAAGAAAACACAGTAATTCTTATTTTACAGTTTAATTCCTCTTTCCTCATATTTAGGGGAAGAGAGGTAGGGAAGTTGAGTAACTTGCAAGAACAGGTATTAGCATGTAAGAGTTACTGGCACTTCATTCAAAGCTCATTGCAGATCGCACTCCTCTGACTACATTTCCAGAAATCCAATTAAACCTGGCATCAACACTGATAGTTTCTAAAGTCTCATTACAATGGAAGGAATGTGGTACAGTAAACACCTTTTTATAAGTGTTTGATACCTCGCCCCACAAAATTATCCTGCAGAAACAAAACTGAAATTAATTCCAGCTTGGATAAAAACACCAAAATCTAGGAATTCTCTGGATGTTGCAAACAGCAGATAACCAGAAACAGCAATGTTCTGAGCTGGGTGTGGGTCCAGTAGGGAGCCACCAGGACTGGCTGAGATAAACCATGCATTTCATCTGCAGGTTATAGCCAATTTGTGGTGGCACAAGCACCAGTGAAGGCACAGGAAAAAGCTCCAAAGGTAACCTGGAAGAATCTGAAATGTGTGTAATGCATAAGGAAAATGAACCCAGATAACACATTTAATATTTAGAGGAACAGGTATTGAAAAAAAAAAAAAAAAAAGACACAAAAAGCATAAATATCCACAGGACCCACCAAGCACTTACTACCAATATCAGATAGTAAAAGGATTGTGTTTTGGTAGCACAAGAGAATGATAAAAAAAATTTAGATTTTATGAAGTTTTGTATGCAGAAGACCCATGTTAGGCAGAAGGGAAAATGAGAATCCCCTCGTGCAGTGAGCACAATCCATCTTTGAGTCATAATTTTGAAAGAGAGAGGAATAAATCATGCTGCTAAAGGAAGGATTAAAGAATGATGTTATGAAAATGAGTGAAATAAAGTATCTGTGATGAAAATCTGTCAAAATGTCCTAATACTGGATCCTTTGATACTGCTAAAATTTTGCCATGGGCTTCCTGGAAACATTCAGAGAGACAGAAAAAAACATTCTTCTACAGGAAAGGCACTTGAGGAGGTATGGTTAAAAATACATTATGTATTTCTCTGCCATAGGCTGGATTTGAAGAGAAACTCCTCATAATGGATGGATGGATGGATGGATGGATGGATGGATGGATGGATGGATGGATGGATGGATGGATGCTGCAGAAAAGACAGGATTTTAATACTACCTAGACAGTGGCCAGGTATCATCTCCTAAGCAGGGAGGGAAGAGAGAAGTCCTGGGGGTCAGTGTTAGGTGCTCCTTTCCCAGGCACCCTTGGCACGAGCTCATTGGAATGGGACAGCTCATCCTCCATGTGCTGACTTCACTCAAAGAGGGCTGGTGGGACGGGGGAGAGCCATGGGAACATCCTCAGGAAGCAACATGAGACCCCAGTGGTGGTTGGGGTCCATGCCCAGGAGGGGAGGAGAGGCAGGGTCACATCAAAGCCTCCTTCACTGGGAGCACAGCAGGCACGAGAGATGAGATGCAGACCAGTGGAACCAACTGGTCAAACTGTTTGTGGATCAAACCTGAGAGATGGACAGCAAACTAATATTGAATGTACATGAGAAGTAGCCATAAACCTGCATTATAACAGTTATGAACCTGCAGTCTATCTCATTTTTCCCAGCCCACATTCCCAAACAGCTTTCTTCTTCCCAGTGTCTTTCTGAAATGAACAGTGCTCAGAGTGTTAGTTGTGCTGTTCGCATTTATCATGACCTGGTTTCCTTTTCCCAAACTTTCCTGCACAATAAATGTCAGCAAAAGCAGTAGTTTATACATCTGAGATAGGCACAATTTCCAGCCTGGTGACTTTCACACACAAATGATCAAACACAGAAGATCACTCACCCAAGGTGACTAGCAGAAATGTATTTTTATTCTAAAAGATTCTGATTGAAGGAAAGTCCAGTGAGTAAATTCCACACAATTCACACTAGCAGAAAAAAATGTGTTTATATCACTTCATTTCCTCACTGCCATGAGACATACTGTAATTATCAAAAAGAATGAGAAAGTAATGGCTTGCAGCAACAATGCAAACCTCAGAAAATAGGTGACATCTTTTTGAGAAGAGACTGGCAAACGTGTGGAGTTACTGAGGTAGGTAGTTTATTAGTAATAACGTGTTTGTGAAAGAAAGATAATTTTTATTCCAAGACACTGTTGGAAGCTCTGAAGGATCTATCCTGCCATGAACTTCTGTTAGTTATTTAGAAACACCTTGTGCTCTTCCTCGACCCACTCCAGACATGAAATCTTAAAGGGCTGGGATCAGACCAGCTCCTGAGCAGCAACAGGAAGAAATGTGCCCCAGAGAGACCAGAAAAGTGGCAGAAGGCAAGACTTGGGATTTCAGTGGCATACAAGATTTCACACTGGCATTTTGTCTATCTCTACTAGACGGCAGTCTCGCTTGATCCGTACACAACTCTCTGCACCAGAGGACTCATACTGGAGTCATTAATCAACTCTCAAGATTGCTCCAGCTGTTATTTGCTGATTCTGAAACTAAATACAGTGTTTGGCTTCCCCCTACAAACATCTGTTGAAAATACATAGCTCCTCCTTACTTTTGTATTCAGCCTGGCTGGGATTTCAAATTCTCTCCACCTTCTATCTCAGCCTTGCTTAAATTTTCGTGAAGTACAGACATATTTGTGCAAGGGCCTAATCTGGTGGCAAAGGAATTTTGCTGTTAAATTTACACTGAGAGCTTGTCCCAGAGAGCAGTGCGAAAAATGTGCTTGGACATTGATTTTGAAGGGTTTTGATTCTTGTGGGCACTTTATTTTGCTTTAAATTGTTGGAATCAGGGCGACAATGGGGTTTGCCCATTTCAGCTAGATGAGTAACAATAGAGTAGCCAAGGTGTTTCCTTTCCTTGCTTGCTCTGTATGAGGGCTGGGTAAGAGAAGCTGAATTCCAGGCTTGTAGAAGGCAGAGGAGGGCTGACACAGAGAATTCCACTTGACTGCAATTAGAAGGGACCAGCCTTTATTTCTTAGATTTGTTATACCAATAACAAGAAGGGTGAATCAATTAATCCAGCCTTAGCAGTGTCACATGAAACAATATAACCATTAATTAAACGTCATTTTTCAGTGCAGATTTTAGCCTGAAGTCATATTCTGGTAACAAAAAACTCACCACAAAGCAGGGAGCAAAAATGGGTTTTCTTTTGGGATGTCTTAAGACTGCACTAAATTACACATTTGAAATGAAAATTGTGAATATAGGTTTGTATGTGAGGCTTTGCCTGTTAAAACATGCTTTTAACCTGGTCCTCTGCTTTTTGCCTCTTCATGGTTTAAGAAAAGGTGTAAGAAAGGAAACATTTGGAAAGAGACATTGACTAATACATAACAACCATTTTATGTTTCCAGCAACACATTTTCTTGCTAAAGCTCAGTGAGTTGTGACTCCAGCCACTACACAGCCCTTGTGTAGTGTTCTTTTTTCCCAACACAGGCTTTAACCAAGCTTCCTTGAAGTGGTTTGGGGGAGCTCCGAGGAGGTGTTTGCCAAACTGCATTCCAAACTGTTACTGTAGGTGGTGGGAAGTCCAAAGGATTCCAAGAGGAACATTTCATACCTGTGAGACAGAGTTTGGAAAAGACACGGGCTCCCTGGTGGTAGGGGCAAATCTCATTTCTCATTTGTGTCCTCATCCAACGAAGATAGCAAACATGGGGAGAGGTCCCTCAAAATAGGTGGAAAACCCACTGTATTTGTGGTGAAACTTCTGCTGGTTCACTGAACAGCCTGGGTTGAGAAAGACAACAAACTAGGACATTAAACGTGACCTGTGAGTGTTTATAGACTGAGCTAATTCTTCTAAACAATTTTTTCCCTAATCCCCCTTTTTTTTGGAGGTGGAGTCTTATGTATCACATCCCAAGAAGCCAGATTAAGTTGCTTCTTTAAAATAAAGAATCCAAAATTTTGCAAAATTTTATGCAGAAATTATTTCATCTGTAATCTGAACACGTATTAAAGAGCTGTGGCTAGGATTGTTATTAAATTTAACATTTTGGTATTTGGCAGGGCAGACAGTGATCATGATCAAAGCCTGAGTTTACATATTCTTTCTGTATTTTCCGTGGGTAGTTATATATCTCTATAAAGACGACAATTCTGACATTGAAACAGAAAAACAAGATGCAGTCTCTAAGGAAGAGGATAACTAACAGATTTATTTTGCATGGATGAGAAAACTCAGTAACTTACTATGAAATCTGCTGGATCTTATGTAGATTTTGCCATTTACATGAGGTGGACTACTAAACAAAAGGGCTGTATAACAATTTCAGTGTGACTGATAATAAGAAACTCCATAAAACTTTTTTATGTTTCAAGAAAGATGTAAATAAATAAAAGCCCATGCAGAAGCTGCAAGAGCAATAGACCTATATTATTTCAGGTTTACATATCATTCATACAGATTCTTGATTGTGACAGCTAATTAAATGTTGCTTTCCAAGATTCACCTGCAGTTAAATGACACATTTTGGAAGAAACAGATTTTTGTGTCTCACCAAAGTTACATTAGTTCTTCTTTCACTGAGAAAACAATTATGGACTTGACTAAAAAAAGGTATTTTATCCCTCTGTTGCTACTGTTGTCTCATATAAATGTTACTTGATGTTTGTAACACACAACTGAAATCAAACATTTCATTAACTCCTTACTACCTAGCAGATCAAGCTACCTTAGAAATTTCTGAAAGTTTGAAACAAGAAGGCTGTACTTTGGTATAATTTTTACATCAGTATCCTCAGGTAAGAAGCTGATGCTGACTTCAAGGTACACACCAGGGCACACACACAAGTTAATAGAAACAAATTGGTGGAAATTTGTTCCCAAACAGAAGCATGAATATTTCCTAAAAGCTAACTCACCCACTCACTTGTAGCTGAAAGAATACAATAAAATGTGAGAAGATAACTTATCACTTGATCTTTATGGCCATTAGCCAGTACTTTGGGTTTCTTCCTTCACCAGAATAAAAAAAAATCACAACTATACTGACATTTCATTTCATCACTCTTAAATTTACGTAAATTCTGAGTACCTTGAGTATCAGGTGCTTATCCATGTAGTGAAAGAATCTTAAAATATAGTTGAACTATTAAAATATATTTTTCATCTGGGGATTCTCCATCTGGAAATGTTTTGCTCTGTAAGGATAATGTATAATGAAAATCAAAAAGAATGTCTGGATTATCTTTGGAGGTCTTCTACATTATAATAAGGTTATTTTTTAAAATAAATTATTTGATTAGAACAAAGAGGTTCTTATAATATCACACATTTATCCACAGGTAAGTTACAAGTAAGCATTGCTGACAGTGACTGTGGTCATTAAAGTAACTCCTTTCTGTAAACATGAAATGCCAAAACAGAAGAACAGGAAAGGGATTTTGCTTCGTAGGAACCAGTCTTCTTTGACCTTTCAAATTCTTGAGACAAAATTGTCTTACCTTCACTCAGATTTTTTTTGTTGAAAGACTGCCAACTCTTTGGACTACTTTAAATATTACTAGAGAGCTGAGAAATGAAGAATGCAGTGGGGCTTATCTGGACCTGAAGAAAGATCAGATATTGAGATGCTTATCAGAGTGTTTGTGCACACTTCAGAAAACAAATATTAGAAAATGATCCAATAATTTATCTTCAGATTATCATTATGTCAGCTTCTTTAAGCCTGTGGTATTTACTGTGTTTATTCTTACCTCAAATGCACTAATGAATATTTCCCTTGAGTAAACAAGGTTTAAATACATTAAAATAAAATGGGAAATATTGAGATTGCAGAGCTTTGGTTTTATATTGAAGTTAACTAAACTGGGGACAGTAAGTGCTTTATGAACTGATGTAAAACTCAAAAAATATATTTTACATTTTAATATTTAAAATTAATATTTAAATTTATTATAATCATCCCTTTAAATAGTAAACATGTGCTAACATATATAACATTTCAAGTTAAACAGCTGTAGAAACATACTTTTGAAAGACAATTGATGCCACAATGAGAGGAATAGCCTTTCTTAAAATGTCCTTGCAAATGTTGCCTTTGGGGTTTTTTGAGGGTGTCTCTTATGTATGAAAGATGGTGCTCACAATTGTTTCAGCTTCATAAGAAAGGCAGTTGTTGCTTCTTCCACTGGTCCATGTAAAATGGGAGTAAGTATTGTGTCCTACTAACAGTAACACAATCAGCAGCCTCCTACTTAGTGTCATGTAACACCACTTTCCAGCCCAGCATCGTAAGGTAGAGGAAATTTACAATGAAGCATTTAATATTCAGTTTTTCTAGAACACCTCCAGATATCCTATAATGTATCAGCAGGGATCCAGAGTTTAATTTTACAGTGTCTCAGATACCCATGTGTGATTGTTTATTTGGTTGGGGATTTCTGCAAGGAGATGAGGGATGCACATTATGCTTTCCTCTCTTGCCATTTCACAGGCAGTAACCAGCTGAGAATAAAAGGACTTCGTAAAACCATGGGGTCTCAAGACAGAAGGACACAGCCACAGTGGTGACAGCCTGAAGAGTTGTGCCATATCTTGGACCGGTGCTGGGTTGTGAGTACATGAAAAGACATTCAGGTAAGGGAGAGAAATTTCTCCTGGAATAATCTGCCATGGTCTAGCTGGGAGGTGAGGGAGTCAGTCCTGATTTGTGCCACCCCTCTGCTTCACAAATCCTTTGCTCTAAAAGGAAACCATTTCTTTGCTTTTAACAGTTTGTCACAGTTGCAAGCTGTGGCTCCATCAAAAGATGTAACAGCGACAAGCAAAAGGTGGTGAATATTTTATTCTTCTTGCAGTCTCAGCTGGAGGAACGTCCCCATCCATTGCAGCACTCTTGGACTCTTTTTATGCTCCAAAAGTGACTTACCCCAGAACAACCAACACATGGTCCATAACTACTTCTAGCACCTTGCTTCCTCCCAACAACATGTAGCTCAAGATCTCATTGCTGAAAAACCTGGGACTTCAATAATTTTCAAGGCGGTTGCCTCTAACGGGACTTTCTAACAGCAGGTCCTCAATAGCCAGCAGATGTTGCTACTGAGCAGCAGAAAGGCCAACACACCCCTTTCCTCCAAGGCTCAGAGTGAATTGGAGCTTGGTCTGTGTCTACAAGCCCAACCCCAAAGATTGACCTTGAGTCATTTGTGGTTAGAGTTGCATGATGGCAGCAGGGAATCCTGAAGCCATTGAGACATGGGGAAGCTGAATAAACAGCAAAGTAGACCTTGGAACAGAAAATTCTCTTCAATATTAGGAATTTTCTGATAGTTTGTGGCTTTAGAATTTGTAACACCACATTAGTGCTAGACTACTTCTTTCAGCTAACACTCACCAGCTTCATTCTGGTGTCCAATCAGTACATTTAAGTCCATCAGACATTCAAAGACAAATGCTCTTTTAGGCATTTTGCTAACCATTTTAGGCACTTTTTCAAGTAGTGTCCTACAGCAGTGCACATTCAGACTGAGAACTGAATGAAGAAATTACAGTTCCTCTGGAGATCATCTTTTCTTATAGAATATGTTTCAAAAAACACTCAAGGAAGTAAATTCAAAGGGACTTTCTTATCTTTTACTTTTCTGGACTCTTTATATTGTTCTTGTCAGCAGTAAGAATGATGGTTTGCATAACAGTCATCTTGTCTCCAGTTGAGATCACTGCTGTTCAGGGGTTGTGCAGGTAGCTGCACTCAGGGAATTTCCATCTGCTGTGGAAGGGGTCAATACCATAAGATGACATCTTCATAAAGGGAAGTGATTGTGCAAACTCAATGGCTTCAATGTGAACGTTGACCTATTTTGCAAATACAGCGTCAGCGGTGGGGAGGGGAGGAGAGGTGAAGTTTCCTAGGGAATTTTTTTGTTCATTTTCTACTGCTTATTTCTGCTAAAAAGCCATTGATCTGGCATCTTTTGAGAAGGAACAGGAAACTGACTCTGCAATGCAAAAAAATATTACTGGAAAACTGAAACTTCAAAATGCAGTGCTGTCTTTTTTGATCACATTAGTTCATTCAAAAACTCCCCTGAGTTATCCCAGGGGGAATGAAAACATTGCAGGGAAAAAAATGTCATTATCTAACTCGATTGCTACTTAAACTCTTGTCATCTCTCTGTATGGTATTTATGGTTCCTTATTAGTCCTATCACTGATGTATATTTTCAGAGGAGAAGATGCATCATTTAACAAGGAACTCTGAGTAACTTTACGCTAGGAATTCATCCATCTTCACGTCAATTCATGGACAGAAACCACGTCTGTAGTACTTGCTCTGTCCCCCAGCTAAAGCTTTAACTTGAGAAAACTGTGCTCCAGACATGCAATATAAATCTACTTGAAAACCTGACTCCTCCCCATAAATCACAGAATCATAATATTGTTAGGTTGGAAAAGACCTTTCAAAACTTTGAGTCCAACCACTGGCCAAGCACTGCCCAGTCCACCTCTAAACCAATCCCCTTGTCCAGATCACCAGTGAAGGTGTCAAACAGAACTGGCCCTACTACTGAGCCTAGAGGGACACCACCAATGCCCAGGCTCCATGAATTTAACTTCATTTAATTTAATTCCATTCACTACCACTTTCTGGGCCCAAGTCCCTGGCCAGGTTTTAACCCAGCAAACAGTGCACCTGTCCAAGCCATGAACAGCCAGTTTCTCCAGGATAATGCTGTGGGAAGTGGTGTCAAAGGTTTTACCAAAGCCTAGGTATACTTCCCCAGCCTTTCCCTCATCCACCAGGTAGATCACCTTGTCCCAGAAGGACACCACGTTGGTCAAACAGCACCCACCTTTCATAAACTCATGCTGGCTAGGCTTGATCCCCTGGCTGTCCTGAGCAGGCCACATGATAGCCCTCAAGAGATCTGCTCCATGCCCTTCCTGGGTACCAAGGTCAAGCTGGGTTATAGTTCCCCAGATCCTCCTTTTGGTCCTTCTTGTGGATGAGCATCACATTTGCTCATCTTGACTTCCAGTCAACTGGGATGTCCCTGCTGCATCAGGACTGCTGACAAAGGATGGAAAGTGTCTTGGTGGGAAACTTGGTCATCTTCCTCAGAAACCTTGGGGGGAATCCCTTCTGGCCCCATCGACACCTGTGTGCCTAAGTGGTGTAGCAAGTTGCTGATCGTTTTCCCTCAGAATATGGGGGCTTCATTTTGCAGCCCATCCATGTCTTCTGGCTCAGAGGGCAGAATACCTGGAGAACAACAGGTCTCAGTAATATACATGAGGCAAAGAAGACATTAAGTACCTCAGGCTTTTCCTCATCCTTTGTCACTATGTTTCCTTTCACATTCAAAAAAGGATGGAGAGCCCTTAAGCCCTCCTTTTGTTGCATATGTATTTCTAGAAACATTTTTAATTGTCTCATAAAACTCCCTTTTGGATCTCACAGGGAAATTCTTGACTGAGTTGGTTTTGAGTTGCATTTTTCCATCAGGAAATGTCATAGTCCGAAGTTTTCCTACAGAAATAACCCTTTGTTTACCCTCCTGAAACAACACGGGAGTGTAGGACTGACTGAACACAGGATGCAAGAAATATGGATGAGTAATGGGATGTATCTCATGTGGTATGTGCAGCAAGTTTTACAGAAGTGTCATTTCCAGCCAAAGGTAGAACAGAGATGTTGTTTTGTCCATTTTGTAAATAAATGGCCTTTATTATGTTGCTAAATATTGGAGCATATTTTACAGAGAGGCCAAACAAGAAAAATAAATAAATAGATTACATAATTTCTAAAAGGCTCATCTATCTCCTTCAATGTTTAGACATATATAGATTACTATCTCTCTAGCCAGCTTACTTTCTAAATAAGGGTATTGATATCCTGCTTGAATGAAGTAGGATAAAGTAAAACCCAACAGACACGTGTATTCAGCAAAATACTAAGACATTGCATGGTGAAATATTACAACACTTACAGCACCATTTCCAAAAATGTTAAGAGTATAACATTTATATTCAATATCTCATTATTTTTCCTAATTTAGTCAAGGCCTGAGACAAGGGCCTAGTGAAATCCTACAGAAAAAGAACAAGGATTGCTGATGCCACGTCTCCATGGCAGCACAGCTAATTTGGCAGGACAGCCCAGTGCACAGAAAGAAAAAGAGGTTATTTACAAAGATATCTTTGATAAAAAGGGCTTTGGGGACAGGAAAATGGTCTGGGGGGTGGGGAAGGGGGGGAAGTCGCAAAACGTTCCAAACCTTTAAAATAAATTCTTTAAATGAGTGAGACAAAACAAATTGAAGAAAAAATTTCTTGAGTCAGTAAGCACAGTGAGTTTCATCTTTGTTTGTTGTTGTACAATGCTATAAACCACACTGAATGCCCCAGAATAACATTAGTGGTTCTGTGTATTGTAACCACTTCAATCAAGGCCTTTTGTTTTGAATCACCTGCCCTGCCTGCATTGGAGCCCCTTTTATAGCCCAGTCGCAGCACAGAGATCTAATTTAGTTCCACATACAAAAAGAAGCAAGGAAGAAAATATACCCATCTCTTATGCTCCTTGCTTGAATCCACAAGAGAACAACTGGGACAACAAATGAACCGAAATGGCTAAGAGAATATTTTTAAATTTCCCCAGCTTATGGGGAAAGCAATTTGTAAATGACATTGTTACAGCATTCCGGAAGGATGCAGTTGCCCAGCTGGACACAAGTGAAGGTCACCTCGGCAGTGGGCATGCCTTCCACGCCAGTGAAGAGAAGAGGGGGGCAAGGAGAGTTCACCCTGAGTCCCAGAGAGCCATGGGCACAGGGCTGTTGCTAGCTCCCATGGAGGCAGGAAGGGCAGAAGCGCCTCAGAGGATTCGATGTGGTTGATATTCTCTAGCAGAGAGCTCGCTATGTTCTGAGACTCTGCCCTCGGCCTTGCCACAAGGCTTTTGCAGTCCCCTTCCACGTTTTGCCTATAAAAAGAGCTCAGTGCATAGGCCCATAGCAGTTTAATAAAGCAACAGAGGAGCTCTCCTGTTAAAAATAAACTGTCAGCAGTGAAGTGTTGGTTTCGTGTTACGAGACAACCTCAGACCAAAGAAGGCATCATGTCTACCACTGTGTTCATGATCACCTTTTTTCTAGTTTGCTGCAAAAGGATGACATTTATCCCAGCAATTTCCTGACCTGGGTGGGTCCCTCAGGCGGAGGCTGAGTACCTTGGGCTTTTGTGAAATGGTCCATTTGCCAGAGACATAGAGACTTCATGTGGGAGCAAAATGCCCCAGGCTGGCCATGCTCCCTGACAGTGTCATGAACCAGAGCCTGCAACATCTAACCAGGCAGGTGTCGTTCCAGCAGGAGGTCACATCCAGCATGTGATGGGGTCATGTCTCTAAGCACCATGGGTACAACTCATGCTCTTTTGTGTTCTCGATGCCACAGCAGTAAATTTGAGATTGCTCTAAAGGCAGCATTGTAGCTGATAGTCTGCAGATGCGCATATAAATGCAGGGTTGATGCTAGTGAAAACATCATACAAAGTGTGTGGGGGGGGGGGGTGTGAGAACTATATAGGTTCATGGTGTGAATTAGCAAAACACAACCATAAACTTCAGAATACACACTCATGAAAGATAAGCATGAGATCCCCTTTATGGGGCACCTTTGGAGCATCCTTGTCTTGACTGAACCTTTCTTCTGTAGAAATTAATTTCCATTAATAAAAAAAAAAGGAAAAAAAAATTTTCCAAGTCACTCATCTGGATCTCCTCATTAATTTCAAGTGTAATGTTACCACTTACTAAAGAAACAATCCCACTGGTTCTCCGTCTGCTTGCTACTTTCTACTATGAACGATTAATGTATTAGAAAATTAACTTGCAGATGAAAGAAAAGAGCAGCTTGTGTAAGTTGAATAATGACCTTATTTTAAGATTTTCCCTTGAGTAACCCCCACTGTTGCCTCTTACAAATGCAGGAAAATTATACGTGCACATCTTTAATGTCATTTTTGAATGCTGATGAAATGATTAGTGATTTGGAAAAGTCTGTGCAGATGAAACAACAGCAGCAGGAGTAGCAGTCAGTGATATTAGCTAGAGAGAGCAGTCTGGGAGCTGCTGTTTTGCAGTTCAAAGATAAAAATTAGCATGCTAGATTATAATTAATAAACTAGAAGCAAATTAAGATAATATGGTGTGGGGTTTGGAAACCAATGAGCTTAACAAATTTAGAAAACGCAGCTTTCTTCACAAGTTAGAAACAATTACTCATTGCCTGTTTTTACCTTATGCACTTATCCTGCAAGCACATGACAATGTGCAATACCTAGTTGCTGAGAGGTCCAAAGAGATCTTATCATTCCCAAGGGGGAGCCTTTTTGCTTTGGTAAATTAATTCCATGGGTCCTCTCTTACTCCCCTAGCACCTGGTGGTCCTATTCTTGCTCTTGGACCTTGCTGGACATTTTTTAGCACTGTCTGTAAAAGTCTTCTCCGCTGACACAGAAAGCTAGTTGAAGGCAACTCTTTCTCTGTTGGGATGCACGTGCCAGACATGGTCTGGGTCAACCAATACTGCCTGCTTCAACAACATATTTCATATATGTCCTTAGACAAGCCTTCTAATTTGCTTTGTTCCTCACCCTAGAATCCTCTTCTACTGCTATTTAGAAATTGTAAAAATACTGCAGAACCTATGTTATGTGCAATGTAATAAATGTTTTCTCTTAGTAGCAAACAGTCCTTTCCAATTTTTGTGTAGAATGCAGATTTCATGGATCAGAAGGCTTGAAAAATCACATAGCTGTAAATGGCACATCACATTGACCTTCCAGGAAACAGCCAAGGGTCTTCATTCAGTGGTCCTTGCACACACATGTAATAGGGGAAGGGAATAATCCTTTTCTGCTCCCCTTTATGTCTTGACCAAAGACAAGGAAGAGTGACAGCCCATGTATACAGGAAATATAGGATTATTCCCTCTGTGAAAAACCTCAAAATTACCACAGTCATTTTGCCATATTTTCCGGAGCTTGCCATGACATTTCAAAGGCAGCAAGAAAGATACATGGCTCTTTCCAAGGGCAACATTTCCCTGTGTGCCCTGCAAGATAGGAAACCTGCTGATGGCATTGTTGCTTTCTGGAACTAGAGGGCCTTGAACTTCTCAATTACTGTGACCTTCCCTCAGGATGGACAAACAACTTCATACCCAGCCTGGCCTGGCACCAAGAAAGGTCCTATAGGACTTTTCTTAAGGAGAACGATATTTGAATTTTCTCTTTTAGATAATTCCCCCTGAAATAACTGCAAATGAAAACTGGAGGCTAAAGACTTCAGTCTGCATCTGGTCCTTGTTCTGCTTCACTCTTAGACCTGCGTGGTGGTGGGGTCAGGAGGTATGCTCTTCAAGTTTGTTCAAGAGGCCATGCAAAAAACAGACACAATCTCAGCAATAAATAATACATACAGTACAACAATAAATAGTTTCAAACTGGAATTTTAAATTGTAGCTTCAGATGGTCTGCAAGTACAAGATGAGTTGTTATATCCAAGTTGAGGACCAAAGAGAGGATGTATGGATGAATGAAATCAGATGTCAATGAACACATTCCCTTGACATGCTATCCTACTCCATCTTACTCCATCTCCTGTTTTCCTAAAACGGTAAAACCAGCTACCAAATTAAACAGTTTGTTGATCCTATATCCTCCTTTTACTGGGGTATTTTTTTCATAATACTGACCACATCCAACTGACATTCTTAGTAGGATTTTTTTCTAAACACTAATGTAGCACAGAAAGGATATAAAAAGTTAATGAATGAGAGAGGAGGAATGATGTATGGGGCTCCAGGGGAAGACTCAGTAGATATAGGTTGAATTTCAAGCTTTGTCATGGGTTTCCCACAAAATGTTGGTCAAAAATCAATTCATTAAAATGGTAATTAAAACAAGGCCAGGGCAAGGACTCAAGTACTGGCTCTCAATTGTCTACATTGTTTAATTGTTAACACACTCTTTCACATGGCTTTGGCCCATGCTGACTTGATTTCCCCCAGACAATGTCAATGTTCAGCTCAGAGGACAGCATGAAGCAGGGACTGCCCCAGCAGGCAGCTTGGACAGAAGAGTTCCCCCTTCTCCAGTCACCATGGGGGAGTGCTTAGCCATGTGGACACAAAACACCATCACTGGCCTGAAGGGCTAAAGAATAGGCCCTCTCCTACTTCATTTTCTTGTGTAGATATAGTAGCTTCATCTTTCCTGCCTTGTTTGTCTGCCCTATTTAGACTGTAAATTCTTTGGAATAAAGCAACCTTTTAATATGTATTTGAATGATGCCTGACACAATGAGATGCCAGCCTCTGCTGGGGGTTGCCTTTGCTACTGAAAGGACTATTAAAGAAATAAAATTAAAAAAGAAAAAATAAGGAAGATTATTCAGCTCTCAAAACAGCTCTCAGTTATTCTTCTTTTAAATCCACCCATGTCAACAGCATTTCTTCATCCTACAGTGGGGCTTTACAGCTGTCAGAATTTGCAGTCTCAGGACTGCAGCACATGTTAACTCTGAACACACAGCAACAGGGGCTGAGAAGACAAGTAAACCATACCCAGTGATCTCTCACCACCACCAGAATCATTCCTGTGGCTCAGCCCCTCAACTGTCCTACATCATGTAGTTCTCACAGGGCTCTTGGTCGTGGCTTCATGCCACCAGCAGTCTGAAAGGACCCACATGCAGAGACAAGCCTAAAAGCCTTTGTTTGGGACCAGACTGTTCCTGTTGCTGACCTCAGGTCAGGACAGCAGCACGGTTAGTGTCCTGGTAGAAAGGCAGTATTAAAAACAGGCATTTGCTACTTGCCTTGAATTGTCTCACTGCTTCTTAGCCAAACCCACAAACCGTTCATCAGGACATCATCTTGGAGAGATAGAGAAATTAAAGATATAGAGAAAATGGCTCTGTCAATAGCAGATTGGAACTGGCCTCTCTCAATTCTGTTCTTAACCAGACCAATTTTCAGCCTCACTCTTACTGACAGTCTCCCCTCCAACTCTCCTGTCTCAAGCGCCCTTAGATTCCATCTTACTCCAGAGTAGCAGGTAAACTTGCTAGAGAGGCAAAGAGCAGAATATTCTTCTTCATTGCCCATTCCTCATAGCTTTGGCTCTTCCAAACATACATTTCTAGCTGTGGGCTAACTCTCTAGAGGTGTCTTTCATCCTTGGAAGAGACAAGATATTATAGATGTCATTCTACATTTATATATCTCTCCATCCTGCCTAGGAGAATGTGGGCCTCGTGCAGTCCCTCTGCAGTACCTGTGCTGGTGGTCAGTGGCACTGGGTGGGCACAGCCCTGAGGTAGAGTGGCAACAAGGAACCAGCTCAAGGGCAGACAAGGGCTAGAAGCCTTGCTGGGCAAAAGGAACTAGTGTCTGTGTGTCACATTCAGAGCAGCACTTACTGCCCAGAGTAGGCATAGCCAAGGTTTCCCATGGCACTTCAAAGCAGGGACACACAGGGGTCTTCTGCCTTCCCTGGGACCTTTGATGTACCCTCACATTGAACTCATTGTGCAGTGCAGGTAAGGTTTTCAAGAACCTGAAAGTTGTTTGTGTTTATAACCACACCTGACAACCCACCTGGATATTACTCATCAACAGCAGAGCTCCAGATCAGAGAGTTCTTTGGCACTGATTATTACATCGCTGTTTGGTTGTCATTAATGACATTAAAATGCCAAACTTGCCTCCTTTTTGCAAACTCTCTGTTGCACAAATCAATGCAAACAGCTCGTACTTTTTACCTCAAATGCTATCCTTCCACACTTGAACTCAGCTGAGTAAATCCCCAGTTGCCCCAGGAGAGTTTGAAAGCTTAAGAGTTGTGTATAACTCCTGATGTTCAGATTGCTTTGGTATGTTTTCCAAATAAAATAATTTTGTCAGAGAGTTAGTTCTGCCCAAAGTGTGCCAGCCACTCTTAAGTAATTGCCTTCTATTGGTTATAATACAACTGATGCTCTATAGATGGACTTGTTTAGGAGCTCTAGGATCAATCATGCAAAATGCTTATCCTTCTAAATTCCCATGAGAAGCCCCAAGCTCTGCAGTAGCAGATCCTAAGAACAATCTTAGCATGCTAAATTATGCTTTGACCAAGTCAAATATGTAACTCCAACATAGCAACAATACAGCAACAGCCAGTGCTCATGAAAGGACTACATTTTCTTGCTGAGCAATGTTATGTTGGAGCACACTGGGAGACCAGTGAATTGTGGCACTGAGCCATCCTCTGCCTTTAAAAATTTTGCAGAAGGGAAACTCCAGTTTGTTTCATCATGTCAAAACTCATTAAAAAAAAAAAAACAAAACAGGTCACCAATAATCATAAAAGGGATTAAAAAGAAAATTGCTGGCAGCTGGGGATGGTCGGCTAAGGGGAAATACCCACTGGATTTCCTCCTGCCTAGGTGTTCCAGCTCTTTCTTCCTATTCTGCTCTATGCTATAGCTTCTCTGGTCCACAGACCATACCTGCTTCTCATTACTTCAAAAGATTTGGTGTGTTAGACTCTCACTCCATTTTTTTAACTGTTGCTGTCAGTGTCTAAGCAATAGCATCATAGCAGACTAGAACAGTTCAGGCTGGAAGGGACCCTCCTGACACAAGCAGAGATGCCACCTACTAAATCAGGTTGCTCAGGGCCCCATCCAACCTGGTCTTGACCTCCTCCAGGCATAAGGTTTCCACAATGTCTTTGAGCAATTTCTCATTTACCTGCAGTTGTCCTTAGGCTCCTCTCTGTGCTTCCTCCCCGCCTGTGCCTCACTATTCCCTGAAGAAGTGTTATATCTTTTCCTTTATACCTGTTATTTGTAGACTGGTAAGCTCTCCCTGGGAAATAAAGTTGCAGGCAAAACAGTAAAGCTGTTTTCTCAGGGGCAGTGTTTGCTTTCTGGGAGCCAAGAATGGCCCAGGATGCCCTCAGGCCCAGCATCCTGGATGACCTGGCCATGGAGCTTATGAGACCACAATAGCCATAAAAGTGATAAGAACAAGGAAATTCTGGGGCTTTCAAGGTGTCATCAGAAGGTGGCTCAAGAAAGAGACAGCTCTTTGTCTGATGGGCTTAGATCATTTCACAAACCTGCCAGCAACACAGCCCATGCTACAGCTGTGAGGGCTCACACTCCTTTCTTCTCGCTCCCTCCAGTCCCTGCCTTCCCTGCCCTGTTGCAAGCACAGCCATTGCCCACAGCACATCTACAAACACAGAGCATGTGGATAGAAAGAAGCAACTATGCCCTTAAAAAAAAGAGTTGGCATTTGCATACATCCACAATACTCTATGTTCGTGCATGAAGCTGACAGCCAGACACTGTCAAAGTATAAAATCCACAGATTAACAGTAAATCCACAGATTAACACTGAATAAAATATTTTCTTTCCTTCCTTTCATTTTTCCACTAAGAAAAGTTGCCTGAGTTACATTTTTGTTATCAGCTGTTTGAAATAATTATTTCACACATGTTACCATAGCCAGCTTTTCTGAGGCACATTACGACACTTAAGGAACAAACAAACACAGGGCACATTTCATATCGTTTTTCCTATCTTCCCTAACTCCAAGCAGGCAACATTTTTCTAATAAATCTCTCTGTGAACTTCTGTGCTGGCTGGTAAATCAGCAGCCAGGATAAAATATCATATGGTTTGAAGTGCTTTGCCTTGCAGTTCTGGATATAGTTCAAGAGGATGAGATCATTTCACCATTTTCATCATCCCACACACGTTATACATACTGGGGATGACTTGAGCACATGTAGTCCCACTGACCTCATGCTGAGATCCTAAACTCTTCCCACTGTGGTACCAATGTGTTGAATGGCTCCAGCTACAACTAAATCCTGAACTACACTCCAGCATGCTGGTGCTATAACAACATCCTCAGTCTGGGGACATAGGCCAGGACATACTTGTTCTTTGTGCACTTGAGAGGTGCAGACTCCAGACAGAGAGAATATTTCTGCCCTGGCCTCTATAGCTATGGGTCTGAGGCATGAGGATGGTGTGCCATGATCAGGGATAGTCCCTTGCCATACACAGGGTCCACACTTTTGCCTCTGATACCATGTTTGCCTGATTCTTATTCCATATCAGTCTTGGATCATTTCCTGGGTTTGCAGAGAGCTTCTCTGGGTTGTTAGCTTATTAGGGGAAGTTCAATGGCTTTGGAGACTCAGGGCATCCTGCTTGTCTGATGTGTTTCCACAGCCCAGTGCGGACTTAGTGACTTGCTGAAGATCAAGCAATTCTTAGTTATTTTACATCCAGAAAAATAAGCAGCTCCTAACAGTGTACGATGAACTTGGCACTCCTAAATCTTGCCTAACTATGTGTTACTCTCATAGCTTCTACTCAGAGCACAGTTTACTGTTTAGGTTCCTCTCTACATTCTACATCAAACCTTTCCTCTGCCTGATCCTAACTTTGCCTAGCTTTAGTAATCTGGGATAAACATTTTGTGTGTTCTGTGTTATTTTGGAGAGAATATCTGCTTTTATATTTAAGACATTTTGGAACAACTGACTAGTTTCTGAGATGGAATTTAGAAAAAATTGTTTTGTCCATGTTAGGGGAAAAAAAAATCAAACAAACACAGTTTTGCATTTGAAAAGCTTAACTACCCCTGTGTGGGAGCAGAGACCTTGGATCTAGAGGCAGGGTATGGAGAGGTAAGTAGTTTGTCAGTTATTCCCATTAAAGTGCTACCCAAAGTTGGTTGCCTCTTAGAAAAACAGCAATTTAATTCTTAGCAGAGATTTCTTCAGTCTTATCATTTACATTTCCCAAAGATCTGCTGACTGCACCTGCTCAAGACAGGGGAGCTCATTTGGAGGCAGAACAAGACCTTTCCCAGTGCTGCAGCTTGAACATTTGAAATAAGAATGAAGGAGGAAAACTTCTCCCATCTGTGCTCCAAACATCACAACTACAGGGCCCAATCTGCCTAAAAAAGAAGTTTGTAGTCAAACAGAATAAAAATTAGTTCTGTGGGCATAAATTGGGCCAGGAACTGAAGGAAGGGGTGCAGACACTAGAATGGATAGAGGCTGGTAAGGAGATGGTGCAGACACTAGCTGAGATGAGGATTCATGGCTAGGTGAGAGACTAGTGCTGCAGGAGGAAAACAAGGCTTCATTCTCCATCAGCACAGTAAGGACTGAGACCTTGTCTTCTCAGATACACTAATTTTCCTCTTCCAAAATCCTCTTGGGTTTTTAAGAGCTTCTCCTTGACTGCCTGGGACACAGGCTGTATCACTGTTAAATGGTGAGAAATCCTTCCAGCTGCCCGTAGCCCATGCTGGAGCTCTCCCTCCAGGGCTCTGTGAAGTGCTGCCAGATCAGAAGCTGATGGGCGACAGCCAGAAGCCAGAGCTACCTGGAGTTTGTGATCCCTAGCATGTGTCAGCCTAGCTACAGTCTGGAAACAGCTCCCTATGCCAGCCAGGAGCCATCTGAAAATTGCTGCAACTGCAAGTCTTCCAAAGCAATCTCTGCTATAATTTTCATGTTTACGCAATAAATTGTAATATCCTACCTTTATTTCTCCTCTGTTCCTCATAGGTAATTTTCTTGCAGGCTTGCATAGGGATTTGACCTAATAGATACTCTAGACAATTAAAAATGTGTATTCATGAGTATTTAAATGCATCAAAATAACCTCTTTTCTCCATGACTTTAGTGTTTATTCAAGAAGTACAGACTTGAGAGATCTCAACTCACTTTTTAGGGACCAGGCTATTTTACAATCCCAGTAGGAGGGTACACAGGACTGTGGTTTCAGAGCAGCTGAAAGGACAAGAGCTTGAAGGACAAGATTTTCCGTAATTCTCTTGTACAGTAGCACATGACGGACATATGACAATAATAAAGCTATGCAGAAATGACTACAGATATGACAGCTGTTAACTTAGATAAACTTTCTTGATGTTTGATAATTTCAGATCAAAATATGTAACAAGATTTTCTGGATGAGTCAAGTGGAGGTAAAAGATGTTGGTCTTATCTCAAAGTCTTTTATGCATTCTGGTTAAAAACTGCTTCCCAGTAATACCTCTATAAAATCCACAACAGGGTGAACTTCAGAGCCTTCCTTCAAGGCACAAGGATGTTTAACTATGTGACAATCAAACTGAGTCTATTAAAAATGTCTTTTATTATTTCTGTTAAGTATGACACCTGTTCTCTTATATATAGGAAAATATTTGTCATAAACATTGAATTTTACAGCCATGTGAGACCTCAAATAAAACCAGCATGGATGCTCTGACACCAGGAAATGTCACTTCCCTGAAAGAGGTTGTGGTGGGAAGGGATCTCTGGAGATCATCTGATCCAATGTCCATGCTCATGCAGGACTCTGTCCTCTCATGTTCTAAATATCTCTGAGTCTGCAAATTCTACAACTTCTCTGGGAAACCTGTTCCAGGGTCAGTCACCCTCGTATGAAAACGAGTTCCCTCATTTTCAGACAGGACTTCCTGTTTGTGCTCATTGCCTCTGGTCCCGTCACTGGGCACACTGAGAAAAGTTTGGTTCAATCTTCTTTACTACCCCCTCAGATATTTATATATATTGACGAGATATCCCTGAGCCTTCTGTCCAAGCTGAACAGTCACAACTCTCTCAGCCTCTCCTCATCTATTAGATGCTCCACACCCATAACCACATTAGTGAGCCTTCACCAGTCTCCCTTGAGTATATTCATGTCTCTTTTGTACTGGACAGCTCAAATCTGAGCCCCACACTCTGGATACGGTATCACCAGTGCTTAGGAGAGAGAGAGACAATCACATCCCTTGACCTGCTGGTAATGTTCCTCCTCTTCCACTGTCATAAACGACAAAGATGGACAGTTGTTACTCTTGTTATAACTGATCACAGCGTAGCTAGCATGGCATCCTCCCCTGTAGGCTGGCAGGCTACAGTCTGGCCATTGGGACACCCCGTGAGCCAGAGGAGAATGCTTGTAATAGGTACATTGAGTAGCCTCCGTTTAAATGTACTCGTCAAATGCACCCCAGCATGGCATCGTGCAATGACACCTCCAGCACAAGCTGTGATCAGCTGAAGCAACTGAAAATACAAAAGGTTTTTGGCATAGAGTTCTTAGATTCACTCCTTGCTTTTAACAGGACAGATTTTTCTGTTTTGTTTTTTCAGCTTGCTGTGGTCTCTGCCAGCCTGTAGCTACGACAAGCAATATTTTTCCTCTCCTCTTTGAATGACCCAAGTGAGGGATGCTGTCAGCAAAAGCTGATGGACTGAAGCTGATGTGAGCCAAGAAGAAAGACTCTCCAATTACAGAAAAAAAAGCTTTTACATAATGAGGAAATTATACCCTTTACATGAATATCTGCATAAAGCATTTTTGTTTATTGCCCACATAAGCAGCATGGTAACATCCTCATATTATGGGTTGCTTTATCAGGTGACAGAGTGATGATGGTTGCAAAATTCATTATTAAAATTATTTAAAATTATTATAACATTAAATATTACTATAAATATATAAAAAGCATTACATTTCCCCTCCTCCCAGCCACTTCACATCTTCCTGTACTTCCCTTGTTTTGGGAGGCAGACCTGACTGAGAAAGCTTCTCCACTTTGCATTTCCCCACGGAGAAATATTTCTGACAGAGCAGGACTCATGCTTCTGTCTAACCTATTGGAAGTGATCCCTCAAGCAAAGGGATTTCCTTCTCTCTTCAGGCCAGCTCAGCCCTTGCTTTTGGGGTGCCTACAATAGAGCCTCTCAAAGTAAACTAGTTCTTGCCATTAATGTAAATGCCCTCCAATGGAGACTGATGCAATACATGCCCACACAATACCGTAGTGCAGACGGGGTTTTATTTTTCTTCCATAGGACTAGATCTAGTCTTTTGTCCTGGTCATATCTGTATTATTCATTTCCTGCAGTAAATAAAAGAGCAGGACTTGTTGTGTCTGTGATTCTGGAATCTAACCATTTAACTCTGCAAGGAGGAAGATTTTTGATAAGGAAGACCATAAGATCTCTGGCTTTGCCACGTTAAATAAAGGGGTTGCTGCCCCAAATCCATACCATGAGCGCATGAATACCTTCCTCATGCTGAACAGGTGAGCCATCAACGAAGGCTGGGTGGGAGTAGGCACCTTCTCTTTACATGGTTGTCTGAGCTGAAATTTTGCCCTACCACAGATGGAAATCACCTGAAATACTGCATTATGTGTGGAGGCTGCAAACCCTGTCACCAAACAAATTAAATGACTCACTATCTGGGTGTTACACAGCTGGCTTGTCAGAGGGCTGCTTTTGTTGCATGGGTCACATTGTAAGACACTGAGATCACAGGATCAGACTCTGAGGTCTATCACATGAAGTCTCCTAGACTAAACCATGAGGTTGTGTAAGTCCGGGGCACTCCACTGGGGGAAATTAAATCTCTCTGCGTTGAGCCATCTCATGATCTGAGAGGACAGCTCTGGAGCACTCGGCATGGAATAGTTCAGGAGTAGGGTGTATAACACAATAGTACACCTGGCTATAAAGCTGAAGTCATTTTGTTGCTCGATTGCTTCTTGACACATGCCTAGAAACAAAGCTGATGTCCCCTGAGCTGGGCCAGCCATGCTTTTCCCTGCTCCTGGAGGCAGGTAGTGCACAGCAGCAGCCCAGACAGCTGGAAGCAGCTCTCACAGGTGCCTTGTGACAGCCACATGTACCCAGCCACGTCCCAGGGAGGCAATGGGGGTGTGCTATGCACCAAACCCCACCCCACTTCCTGCACTGCTGCACACACCTGCACACACAAGGAGGGCAACAGAGCTTCTGTAAAACCTGCCCCAAAAATTCTGCATAGCTCAGGAATCCCCATCACCTTTAAATGCAGAGAGTGCCACTCAGATGTCAAGTATTCATTTTGATAGGGATGATTTTCATTAGGGAGGACAAGAAATCTCTTCTGGAAAAACCTTCTTCTTGTCACTGTGCCTGCAGCTCATTTGGGCAATGGCACTCTCCATGAAGGAGAGAAATGTGTCATTTCTCAGGGCGTGCCTCCAGGGCTGAGCAGGCCTACAGGCATGGAGCACATGCCGAATGCACCAACCTTCCCAGCCCTTCAGCCCCAAGGAATATTTCTCTGTGTACTGCTCCCTGGACTCACAGATCACCTCTGGTCCCTAAATTCTCCCTGCTTTCTTTACGGGGAGGACAAAAAGAAAAGACTCTAGGGATCAGCACACTTCAAAAATAAAAGAGCCCAAAACCAGGCTACTCAGATAATCATCATTGTGCAGATCTTTAAAATTATACCCAGGCATCACATACACCACGAGAATAGAGGAAGGATGATCTTTCCTGAATTTGGCTTTTTTTGTGAGTAGGGGATTTCTTCCACCCCGAGGAGACAGGGGAAAAGTGATTGCTGAAGCTACAGCCACACCACAGTGTAAAACAGGTCAGAGACTGTTCTCCAGTCCTGAGGCGTATCTTCATGACTGAATTGCTGAAATTTCTGGCCCTGCTTCCACTCCCCACTTCGTAAGACATCCACATCCAAACTGCTCCCTGGGAAGAGCCTGTTTGATATCATCCTGGGAGACTGAGAGCTTGCACAGATGGAAGGAAATGTGTGGGCAGACATGGAGTCAGAGCTCTGACGTGTGCCCTGCCCCTGCCTCCTGGAGAAGACATGGCTGTGGCTCTCTGCTCTCCCAGCCTTGGGACTAGCAGAGACATTTTGTGCCACATTCAGCCACTCTACTCTGCATTCTCCAATAGACTTGGATACTTGGTGCAGTCACCCCAAGCCCAAAAGACCAATGCAGTGGCTGTTTATCCACATGGAGATTACCCCAACATTTCTCCATGATCTACAGGGAAGTGGGGTAGAAGTTTCACTCAGGTGGGTGGACCACCGGTGATCCTGCAGCCCTCTTACAAAGTCTTTAGGCTCTGGTGTTTTTTTATGAAAGAAGGAATAAAAAATTAATTAAAAAGAAAAATTCTCATCTTTGCCATAACATCCAAAACTCCCCAGAAACATTTTCTGGGAATCTAAAGAAAAAATAAAGTGTAAAAGGCTATAAACATTTACATGGGAGTTTGGACTGTAAGGAGGCCAAAAGCTAGCCAGACTGGAGTAGTTGAGAAGCCCTGCAGCCCTCAGAGAAAAGAGCACAAAGCTCCCATTCCTTCTACTGTACCAGAGCTGCCTTCTGACACTGTTTTCGGGAACTTGCCAGCTCATTTTCTAACTTGTTTGTGAGACATCAACAGCCTCAAATTACAGCAGTCTGAACAGCCCAGTAAATATTTACACAAACCTGCTGGTGATGGTTTGAGCTGACATGCGTTACCTTTTGTGTTGGGGGGAGGCTATATTTACAGCCAACCAGCTAATGAACATGATCCCAGCCATGGTTTAATACAGATGGCTCTTTCAGCATTTGCGGCTTTCAAGTTACAGAGAGCACAAACTTCAATAGCCTTCGTTAGAAGGCTCTGTCTCAGCTCTCTCCGTTTTGTTTACAACCAGTCTCTCTTTGTGCAGTCAAGGGTTGACTAATGTTCAGCTGTTTGCAGCCAGCAATGTGGTTGTGTAGGACAGGGCTTGTTTCTTGTCTTTTTTTCTTTCTTTTCTCCCTTTTCTTTTTTTTTTTTTTTTTTTTTTTTTCCCTTTTGACACTGGTGGCTTTTATTTTAAACTCACAATGAATGCAATTTCTGCAACGTAGATTCATTTTTGCTTGAGTGGCATTTCTCCAGGCTGTCTCACAGGGCTGGAGCCTGGTGTGGAAGGAGGGAAGGAGTGTGGAAGGGGACATGAAGCTGTGCCCAGACACGGACTCTGGCTGTGGGACTCGGTGGAGGGCTAGAAGCCATCCCTTTCCAGGGTCACCCCTTAGAGACACATTTTACTGACTCCCAGATCTCACTGGAAGCTCTGGTTGGATTCCAGACTGCCCTAAGGAAGATGACTAAGAAACTTTTAGTTTATACTATCAGTATTTATTGTAACAGCACACTTTTTATATCTTCTTTTTCAGCCATAATCTAAACCATTGGCTGAAAATATCTCCATATTTTGCAGCTCTACATTGAAGAAATATTTTAGATAAACAAGATAGGAAAATAAGAGGGTGAGGAAACTAATGAAGGAAATTTAGACTGTTGTTCTGTTATATTTCACACTGGTTGGTTATGATAGAAGTACAGATAACTTTTTTCCTTACTGTCATCACACTTACGAAACCCCAGACTCTAAGAAACTCATTAATTCAAGACTACTTGTGTGTAGTGGATCAAAACTCCCCAATAGCAGACAGTCTGACAAATGCTCTGTGGCTGAGATGAACTAATTTTAGACCAGACTGCACAATGCCACAGTTTAAAACCTATACTACTCCAAAACTAAATGCAGGTGAGGAATTCTGAATGATGAAGCATAGCTGGTTTTAGAAAATTTTTTTGTATTGTGCAAGTATCTTATGGACTGGTAGAATGTCATGTATCAGACAAAATCCCACCATACCAGACGAACTCCAGTTTTCAAGTCACTGCAGTCATATCGAGATCTATCCTGATAGCAGGCCTGACAAAGCACAGAAAATCCATTTGGTCAAATATCTAAACTGAGAAAGAAGAAAGGTACCAGCATCCTGAAACTATCTGACCTTTGCAAGCCTGGCTTTGGAAGTTCCCTCACAAATCTGGTGAAAATACAATAAAAAGATAGCACAGAGAGATTTATGGCTGCATATAGCTGATCTGAAATCATTAATAGAAAAGAAGGGCATCTTTTCAGGAGAAGAAATGGCCAGTTCTCAAATGATGGGAGAGACCTCTTTACCTCCAAAACAAGAAGCTCTTCATTTAAAGCATCACCATTTCACTGCTATCATAACACCTGATATTCCCAGGCGGAGCAGGATCCCATGGTATTGGCAACTGCCCTTGAGTTTTCAAGTAAAGACAGGTGAAAAGGCAGGTGACAATGGCTGGGGTAGAAGCTTGATCTCAATCTGCCCTTTCTGACAAAGGTCAGGCCTGTTCTCTTAAGCTCCATGCTGGACTAGACTCCATTGGCTATACTCAACATTTTGCTCCATCAAATCTCCTGGAGTGGTTACACAGGATGAGTATTACACCTCGTGGAAGCAGCATCATTTAGTTAAATGCTTTCAGAGAATAAAAGCATTGGAAACAACAGAGTTGCTCAGTAGTACTTTGACAAAACATTTGTTACCAGAACACAGTCTGTTAAGAGCTGTTCACAGAATAACAGAGTTGCTGCCAAATATCCTAAAACAAAACTTTTAGTGGAAAATTTTGGTTTTAAATAAACATATTTCAAGTGAGATCTGGGGTTTCAAATTCTGGTAAAAAGGAAAAAGGCTGATTAAAATAAAATATTATCAAATGTTGTAAGAAAACTATTTGTCCCAAATAGACCTGGCTGGTTTTTCTTATCTTTTCTTGCTTATGAATGTTCAGCTTCATGTTTTAATTTACCTTGGTTAGGAAACACCAGGTCTTGAGATCTGTCTCAGAATAAGAAGCACGTCTTTGGGCCAGGCCTCCAGCAGCTACATGTGTCTATGTAAAGACTGCCTGCTTCACATTTCCCCTTGTTCTATGTGTGTTGTTTGTCTGCTTCAATTATAAATACTCCAGGATAGGCAACTTATTGCTATGTACATCTGTCAGGCACCTTCCACATTCTTCCTTGCCTCTGGATTTTCTACCACAACAATAATTATTCAACAATACTTCTCAACAATACTTCTCAATAATTCTCAACAATGAGAATGAAGTATCTCTGAAAGGAAAGCATGTGGTCCTAGGAGACCTATGCTCATGTCTGTTTGCCAAAAGGAATTGGTTCCTGAGTTTTTAGAGAAGTTGGTAATTGTGGCTGCTTATCCAAATTTGGGATGGATGCAGGGATATCCTGTGAGAAGGCTTCAAAATGTTTCTGAATGATTATATCCAATGAGACATTAGTCTAGATGGTGCTAGGGAGAGAAGAACAGGACTGTGGTGAGGAGGCAGGACTGCACTAGAAGATGCTCTTCCAGCGTTTTTCTCATTCCACTGTTATATTCCCTCTTTGGCTGGTGGTGTAGCTGATTGAGAACTTCCCACTTTGATCTTCTGAAGGAATATCTCATTTTCTGAAATCTCTAATTTGCTGACTTTCTCCCACCACTAGGGTTTGTACCAGAGTGTCTATGGGCACTCCATATGAGTTAGCATCCCTCCCTGAACTCTTCCTGACACATACTGCTTGTTGGCCTTGCAGGCAAGCTATGACATGCATGGGAATTATGCACCTGGGTGCTGATCCGGACTGTACCCAGACATGTCACTCAGATGTATTGATTTTAGAATTACTGAAGAAACTGCTTGTGATCTGGAAAGTCCCCTCTCAGTCTTTGGGAAGAGGCCTGTTTTATTAGGCAAGCAGTTCCTGGCATGAGAGCAAGTAAAAATTTCCTGGGCTCAGACTATTCTAATTCCTCATTTAATGACAATGCACTAGTTCTTCATGTGTCTCTGGAAGTGGTCAAGGGCCATAAAGGAGAAAGTGCATCTTCTCCAAGGACATGTACAAGGGCCAACCTCAACCAGTACACGTTTGCTGTGGAAGCCATAAGCCTCTTCTGCTCCCATTCAGTTGTTGCTTCAGAGGAACTGTGACCCAGACTTGCTGCACTTGGGCTATTCTGTTAGCCAGGTCTGGAAAAGGAAAAGGGGAAGAAATCAGTGCCTAAAACAGTCCTTAGAGTAGTACTGAACCAGGTGAAAGCAGAGTCTTTACCACACAAAAGAAAACAGAAAGGAAGGACCTGAAAACTGAGTATCACACTTTTTCTATGAACAGAAATAAAAGTTTATGCAGGGATATCATTGCTACTACTTACGGTTACAGTTGTTCAGCGTATTATAAAAACTTGTGGAGTAATCTAGGGTGGAAGAAATCTGCTCATAGTGTAAACCAAAAGATAACTCATATAAAAAAATGCATTGACACAAAGATAAAACTCATGCAAGGATAGAGCAGGCTGCTGGTACACGTTTCTCTATAAATACAGCAGTGTCACTTAAAATTCAGGGATATTTTTGACATTTGATTTTATTCTTTCACATAATCTCCTTCTACAGAATTTGGATGGAACTGCTCCAAATTTGTTATCAACTCTTTAATCCATCTTCATGACCATGTACAAAATAAGCCACTGAAGAGGGAATGTACTGAACCACAGTGATGACAATTCTCCTTGGCTGAGCTGAAATGGACAACATGCGTGTCCCAGATGGCTTCAAAAAGAATACATTCTGATTAAGGAGCAGTGGGAACATTTTCCAAGGACATTTGGGTGCCTTTTATAAATTTATAAGGCAGATGCTTCTCCTTAAAAGCATCTGCCTCACAGACCCTTTTTTCCCCTCTACTCAGATGTATAGGGATTAAACTTCTGTGAAACGGCGAGCCCATTGCAGTTTCACGTACATGCTAAGCCCAGTTTTTCCACCTTCACAGTGAATGATAACCTTGCTGAAGAGCTTAAAGAGGAGGGGGTTGGCTCCTCACCTCACCGAGGATCTGGGAATGGAAAGATACCAGGAAAAAGTGAGATCTGGTAGGAAAGACTCTCCTGTATTCATACACAGTACCTAGAGTCCCTCTATGAACAGAAGAGAGACTGTTTGAAATTCTCCACCACTGTTGCAGGACTGCTGTTTTTCATTTTATGAGATCCATTATCTTCTGTATTTGATCAGGCTGTGTTCTTGTCTGAGATTAAGTAACCAACCACCTAAGCAGCTAACTAGCTCCTGAAATGTGTGGGCCTTTAACACCACTGCAGCGTGTCTAGAGAAAGGTCTGCTGTGCAGCCACAAGTACCCTGTTGAGATCAATTCCAGCACACAGACCACAAGACTGGAGGGGTTCCCCAGAAACTTCTTGGTACACTGGCCTTGAGGGAACCTCTAAGCAATGATAGAAAGCCAAGGCAGACTTATGAAAACACTTAACTCATCCACAGCACAGTGCATTTATAGCTGCTGAAAGCACAAAAATGCTGTTGTCTGTTTTCCCTGGACACATCAACTTTTTATTGTCCAAGGATTTACACTGCAGTGTCATGCACTGCTTTGTGAGCCCTGCAGGATCAGGTTGCAGTGCAGGAGGTCAGAGGGAATAAGCTTGTAGCAATAACCATGGTATAAGCAACTCTGCAATGCACAATTTTACAGCCCAAAGCAGCATACACAACTCTTACTGGTGATGGAAAAGTGGTCTTTGTGTCCTCCTTTCAGTGCCAGAGCAGTTCTGTTGGGGCAGAACATGCTAAGCAGCTCTGCTGAGGCAACTTCTCACCCTTGGGGATCCTATCTACATCCACCCTCACTGGGGTGGCGAAGGGACTGGCAAGCAGTGTGAGAACATCACAGGAGTCAGCATCACAGCACACGTAACTTAACCCAAGGTGTTAGGAACCAAATCACCAAGAGTGCAGGGCCAAAGAGCAGATCAGTTTGGGGGACGGGTTAAAGATCTCCTGTTCTGCCCACCAAGGAACATTACTTTGCCATTTGTGTGCTTCAGCTGAGCAGAGACATCTCGCAGGACCCATCACTAGCAGCGCAGCGTGCAACAGCCTTTCATCTGAAGAATGTGGCTCTGCTTGCTGAGGCTACTGAGGACTCAGTAGCCTGGGAATCAAGACTCAGTGACGACAGCTTCCCGTGGACACAGGCACATTTCTGTGTATTTATGGACACTTAGTGTGGGTCTCGTCTGAGGAAGGACCCAGAACTGCTGTGGCAGGGACACTAACTGCTTGGCAGAGTGCACTGGAGAGAGAGAAATAGTGTCTCTCAGTGCCCAGCTTTACCCTGGCTGCAGCAATTTAACAAACATTCCTGTTTTGAACATCAGGCATACTCACAGAGACTCTTGTACTCTTAGATTTCAAACAGACTGGGAGCATCGACTGTCTCAAAAGAAGAAATTGCTGTAAATATAATAGTCTTTCTGCTCTAAAAGTCACACAGAAAACCATGCAAGCATCTGTATTTGATTTGCACATCAGTCTGACAGACTGATTAAAAAAACCCAAAACATAAAATGAATAACATTGCTTTGCCTGAAGAATATTCATGTGATCAAAGAATGGATGTTTAAGTCAAGTGCAGGGATCAAATGGTACCAAATTCCAGAGCATAAATGGCAGATTGGGATGATCCAGTTTTACTTCTTCAAGTCCTTTTCCAGCCCTACTACCCATCTAGCAAAAAGAGATGTGCTATTCCTCTCAGTGCTTTTTTACTAATAAGAGAACAAATTTAGACATTTGATCCTGACTCAGAGCTACTGGGTTCATTCCCACTTCTGCAGAGACCTCCCCTGTGAGTTTACACATTCCAGTTGGGCTCTGCAGCTGCTGGAGACGGTGCCCCACCACAGTGCCATGCCGTACTTTGGAAAGTCTTGTTAGGAAGCAGTGGGGCTGTTCATGCCTCAGGGAAGCTGGTGTAACACTCTCTGTGCCCTGTGGTCCTGTCTCCAGTTTCTCTGTGCCATAGACACAACACAGGTCAGAAGGGTGTTCCTCAGAACAAGGTACACAGGAGAAAAAGCTCATGGCTTCACTCTCAACAGTACTGTTTCTTCCATCTAAAAAAGAGATGTATTTATACTTCTGTGTCCCAAGGTGGCTCCAGGACTTTACCTGAGGTGGTTCTTGGCTCTGAATGAACAGTTTCTGAATGGTCCATTAAAAATGGACACACCTGTGGAAGCTCCCACTATTAATGTTCTCTAGCCAAGGCTGACAGTCGCTTGTAATAGCTGCCTACAGGACATGGCAAAACTTTTCCCAGATAAATGTTCCTTGCCTTTCCCAGCCTTTCAGCCTTGCCTTACCACTAACTCTTACACATGCATGAATTCCAGTTAGAGGTGAGAATTCACCTTTCAAGCTAAAAGGATGCATTACTACCTGTGAAAACTGCTGCCTTAAAGATAGCAGTGTGTGCTGTTGGTAGATCACCTTGCAGCTGTGTGTGGTGGTGTTTGGTAGATGCAGAAAGCCTGGGGGCACACTCAGCCTGCTGTGACAGCTGGAGGTTACTTTTGTCCTCCTGGACAAGGCAAATGTAATTTTTCTTTTGCTTTTTTATTTTTTAGTGTGGGGGAGGAGGTGGGGGTGCCTCCTGCAGTTTTTATTGATAGTTGAATTTTACACAGTTGAAGCAAGAAAGTCTGTTTATGTTGCAGTTCCATTTCTTACAGCCCTATTCCAGACTTATTCCCATTGCCTCACCATGTGCTGTTGTTTGGCATCCTCCAAGTTAAGACAACTGCTGAGGAACTGACCTCAACAAGTGATTGCAAGGAGGTCACTTCTTTTCTCTGCTACTTTCAGTCTCATCTCTGCATAAAATACAACCTCTGATGTTTCCTTCATCAAAAAACAAACTACTTAGGGCTGGAACAAACTCCTATTCTTTGCACATCATTGGGCAACACAAACCAAGGCCACCTGGGACAGCTGTCTGCAACACAACACAAATAATGGAGGTTTCACTACCAGGGCAAGAGGGCAGAGTTTTCCTCTGAGCATTCGGGATCTCTGGTCTGGTCTTGCAGGACCCAGCAAGCAGCTCAAAGCTGTGGACAATGTGATTAATCTAATTCCCTCTGAGGACAAGTCTGCTGCCATGGATGATGGGAGCAGGAGTTTGACCTTGATGAGTTCAGGGGATTCCCTTCCCTTCTTAGAGCTCCTTTGTCTAGGTGGCAGCAGCAAATTTTTATGAATTGGAAAAGTCCCAGGGCAGTCCAATTTCCAGCTCCTGCCTTCCCTGTGGCTCAGTGTATGGTGCAGAGAAGGAAGAGGTCACGGAGGGGAGGGTGCTGTGGGCTGCTGACACGCAAAGCACTGCAAATTTCCACCCGCCCAGGGCTCGCCAAAAGGAACTGCTTCAATCAGGAAGTTGGGCAATGCATGGAAACACACTTCCCCTCACTCCACACTTCTGAATAGAGTTTTCACAGCTCTTTATATTTAAACTCATTTGCTTTCTCCCTGCTCTGTCCAAGGCATCTCTTCCTCTCCTCAAGAGAAATAGCAATACAAATGGGAACTCCACAACCTTGAAGCCACCAGAACTGAGTGAATTCAGGAAAGTCAGTCATTTCTTTCCTGCAAGCTGCAGAGGGCAGAGAATTGAGCCCCCAGGCACTGCTCAGGGCCCTTCCCACAACAGAGGTGCTGCTCCCAACACATATAAGAGCTACTCACCAGGTACAGTCAAGCCCCTGGTCATTAATAATGAGAGTGAGCTGTTTCATGACAACTTCAAATATTTGTCCTCCATCTGACCTGGAACTAAAGCAGTGTCTTTCCCAAGTGTCTGAGGGAGTTGGTACAAGGAAGGGTTTGGTCAGAGCTGCAAAAACCCACATTCAAATTCCTGTGCTGCTGGCCATGGGGCAAAGTTTCTTTCTCTTAAATTATTCCTGACTCAGGTCAGGATTAATTTAAGAGAAATCAAGGATTTCTACCTGGACTTCCCACTACCACCATCAGCATCATAACCAACCACAAGCAAGCAAAATGAGAGGCTTCCTCTTCCTCTCTGTCACCACAACAGTCACAGCATCTCATAGCTAGAAAGATGGGCAAATTCTCATCTGAAAGTATTCTACAGATTAGGAAAGACAAGAGGTTGAAAACTGAAAGCTGAACCTGAGCCTTCTTGGTTAGTTGTGCCATAATGGATGTCTCTTAATAGAGGAGTTGAGGACAGCAGGCTTCCATTCCTGGGAGAAAACTTGGAATAAAAAAACAGCAGTAACAATTGATTATTTTCAAGAGCATCAGCTGGCAAGGCTTGAAAGTGAACATAGAACTTGTTTCCCTCTGAACTTCTTTGAATCTCTCCTACCCCTCTTTCTCTCTAGACCTCAGCCCCTGCCCTCCAGAACATCCTGAGCAAACAACTGAGATTTCCTGTGCAGTGAGTCATGGGATGGAGCACAATAGGGAATACGAAGGAATGGATCAGGAAATGTTTCATGTAAGATGGGGGAAGGAGGGAAGCAGGGCAAAAGTGAATGGAAGGTAGAAAGAAAAGCATCAAGTAATACAGAGAAACTGTGACTCAACTGGAGATTGAACAGAAGGGCCTGCAAAGAAATAATAACTGGAAGTAATGGAAATGCATTAGGAAGTGTTGGAGTGCTGCAATGGAATGACAGAGGACAGTGGGAGAGCAGTTATACAATGCTGTGAGATCTTTGTAGGCAGAGAGTGAAGTCACTCAGGGCAGATACAGGGTGAAGCAGGAGGATGCAGGTGAGCAATGGCCAGGGCAGCAGGGCAGCCAGAAGGCAGGCAGGCAGGCAGAGCTGCTCACTGGATGAAGGATCAGGCACCTTCCTTGGTAGGGAGTTAGCTGAGCACTCTCCTTAACAAGGATGCACATCTATTTTCTGAATGCTTTCAAAAGTAGTGATTCCAGTTCAGACTGTGATGGGTGTTCCCAAAGAAAGGTACCAGAATCCAGTGAACCAGAGTTGTGTCCAGCAAAGTCAAAGCACACCATGTGAAGTTAGCTCTCCTTTGCCATACATGTTACACAGTTATTTACACCTGTTCAATGGGGCAGCAAATATTACTAAAATCAAACGGCACTGTGGACTGGTAGCATTTTATGTACATCCCACTTAGCCATTTTGACCTGGCACTGATGACAGCCCCAAGGGTTGCACAACAAGGATTAGAAGAGCCCTGCTGGTTCCCAAAGCTGAGTCTCCCCAAGACAAGAGTCCTCCTGATATGCCTGCACATGAGATAGGGGCATTTTGTGTAGCCAGGAAAAGCAGTGACCCATTTAACACCACTTGGTGCTGGCCAAGGGAGCAGTGAGCTGGACAGTGTGCTGTTCTGGCCAGCACTGCTGTCTCACCCTCCCAGCCCACAGTTGCCACACTGTGTGTATCTGTGTGCTTTATCTGCCACGTGTCTGGGTGCCAACAGCCAGACCTTCAGCCACAGTAAATCATCTCTGCTTTGCTGAAAGCCACCAGCCTAAGGAGCTATTCCAGCTCACCCAGGATGAGGCCTCTGGAGCACTGAGAGGAAGGGCTGTCTTTGTTCCCTATCTGTGTCCTGATTAGTACACTCTGACCTGACCCCTGACTTGGTCTCGAAACGCAGATGAAGTACAAATAGTAGTGTTGCTGGATTGGTTATCAGCCACTCACTCAGGGATGCACAAAAGTCTTCTGGACTTTGCCCTCTTGCTTTAAACCAAATGTGTGTCAAGCAGGGATCACCCTGGGAAAACTCCAGTGCTGCTGCTACTGTGCTAATATACAGTGCTGCAACACAGCCACGGTCACTGCAGCCCCATCATCACAAAAAACCAATCCCGCACAATTTCAATCCCACCATGGGAATAAGTGACAGAATAAACCCAAGGAAAATAACATCTTGTAGAAATTAAAAGCAAAAACTATTAAAGTCCCGAACATCAAACTTTCCAAATCATCTCTTTCTCATTCATCTTTCTACTAAAACACAAATACAAAACTACAATTTGTAGAATTTTGGCAAATTGCTGTATTTGTGGACTTGGACTTTTAAACCCAGATTTTTTGCATTTTTTCTTTATCCATAGTTGGTACCAAGGTAAGTCCATTGACACACAGGGAGATGTGGTCAGGACGACTCAAGTAGTCACCACTTCCTTGTGGGTCACTCAAAGTGGTGGTCACTTTTGTATCCAGGCAGTGGCTCAGCAGGAATCAGAAAGTGTGTAAACCTAGAGCTGCAGCCAATGAGGCTGGCAGTAAGGGGCAAACAACCTCAACTCACCCACCTTTGCCTTTTTTCCAGCACTGGGACTGTCCTCTAACTGCTCTGGGAGCAATGGACTACTCCTCAGCAAGCCTCCACTCAGGCCCCACAGGGAGTTTGCAACCTTCTGTACAAAGACCTGTCTCAGAGAAAAAGGGTGGAAGAGTCCAAGCAGAACTGTGTTTAACTGATAAATCTGTCTCCGTATTGCTCCAAGGGAAGGTATTTGGAGCTAGGAGTTGTGGTTCAAGACCATTTCTAATTCCTTTAAAAATATGTGACACAATTCTATGAGTCGTTCATGCTAAATACCACGCTCAGAGCTCTCTTTTAATGGCTTTTCTTTCCTGCTCACAACTCCCTCTCATCTCTGCAGCGTTTCTCTGTGCAGTGCCAGAGCCATAAAGACCGTACTATAAAGGGGCCCCCCAGCCTCTATCTTGCATATCACGACATCATGATTCAAATGTTACAGCACTGCAACACAAATGTAACATCAATGTACATCCCATAACAGGCCCTAATCCATCCCAGATTTGGTTCAGTGCTCACTTGCTCAGATCTTCTTGGACCACACATCGTGTGCCACTGTTTGTGTTCAGCATAAACGAAGCATCAGTGTGGAAATCTCATCAGCACAACAACACTATGGTCAGATCAAGAGGAACTAGCAGGAAGCCACGTTGTATCTTTCCAGAAGACTTGCCAATGAGAGTGTTTTATGCTCATGGTGCCTTCCTCAGAGGTACTGGAGCTCTAGTTTGCAAAGGCACTAGCTGCACCCACCCAGGGCAACCCAAGAGCACAGCACAGCAGGAGTTGTATTCCCAGCCGCGGCCGAGGGATGCCTGGCCTTGCATGGAGTGGACAGGTTATGGGAGAGCTCTCAGGCTGGGCCTGAGCTGATCCTACTGCTGCTTCAGCCACCTTAGAGCCCAGAGCTGGAGTCATCCCTGGAGAGCAGCAGCAGGAGCCTGAGGGCCCAACACCGCCTTCCCGGGAATGTGGCAGGCACCCTCCGTTCATCTGGCACCTGAGGCCCTTTTCCAGTTTGCTGCTGAACCGTACTTTTGACAGGAGAGAGCTGTGAGCCATTCCCAGGTGAACTCTTTCTTGTTCTTTCCTCCTTTGCTGATCATAGGGGAACCAATAACAGTCAGCACATCCTCTTCTGCATTCTCAGGCATCGTTCATTTTATTGGGAGAAAAACTCTTTTTGTGCAAAATATTGCAAAGACAAGATGAACATCAGGTCTGTATTAATATTTACATCAATGAATATTACAGAGCAAGGAAATAAAATCAAAAAACAAAACAACAAGCCCTCCATCTTGATCACAGCTGCTGTGAAAGCCACTCAGCAGTGCTGGAAAGCTTCCTCCCATCCAAGTATTGATCGCTGGAAACATTCCCTGCTCATGACATTCATTCAAAGGGCAAATGCTTTGAAAATACAATAGAGTGAACAATTTTTCTTTCTTTCTTTCATTCTCCTTTTGGACTAAATGGATTTTGACAGATTATTTTAATTAAACAACACCAAGTCCACAGTATAGCTATATGTTGCAATATGTGGTTATATATTTGTCCTGCCCTGCATATTTAGTGCTCAGGCAATACTCAATATCACTAAAATTAATCCAGAGCAACCACATTATTCTCTGTGGCTTTGAGATGACCCTGTATGTGGTTTGCCCATCTAACAAGAGAAGCAAACCATGTGCTTGAGCAAAAACATGCTGAATCAGGGAGGCTAATGTTATTGTTAGCAATAAGAAATTGTGTTGTGGAAATACAGCCTGGAGACCCCCATTCCCTCCTGGTAGTTCCTAACCTATGCATTTGCATGACTTCTTGTCTCAAAACATTGTGTGATTCCAAAGGCTCTGGAAGCTTTTGGGAAAAACAGGGACTTGCTAATGCTGGTTTTGCAAACATCATGCAAAGTTGTTTGTTTTTTCCACAAAGCTGGATAAAACAAAGTTTACCTGATGTCAGATATTCTCAGAATATCTTCATTTATAACATTTCATTTGAAGTGTAGCTGCTCATGTGGTAAGTTGACTGCCTGTATTTAAACATGAGGTTCACTTGCAAACAACGCAGAGTGAGATCTCCAAAGTGAATGATCACACATTGTGGTGGACAGCATTTTGGGCATGGGATGCCAGAGTGGGAGAACTCCATCCTTATGGACAAAAATCCATGAAAGCCCTTAATGTATCCATCAGGTACCATTGCCTGGGACACTGCACTAGGAGAACTGCCTGCTGCAGTGGCAGTAAGAGCTGAAAAGGGTGTTCATGGCCCACCAGGAACATCTGGTGTGTCACTTAGCATCAGCATTTGGGCTTGCCGAATACTACTGCATGTATGCAATTGCCTGTGGAGAAGGAAGAAAGCCAAATGTTCCTGGCTAATTCCACCTGCTGGAATTAACTTTCACATTGTCATGTCTTTCACATTTGTTACCTCTTCTGCAGCTTTAGGTCCTCTTGTTTATGGCTTGGTTCCTAGAGAAATTTAAATTCCCATCCTCTTTGGAACAGAAATTTTGGGGTTTGGGGATTCATCAAGACATTGCATCTTGCTAATGAAGCTTATTCTGACCAATTTGACTATCCAGATGCAGAAATTTCTACTCCCTTTCACCCTCTCCCACACATGTAAATTTGGAGACAGGTTGGTCAGCACAAGTGAGGGCCAAAGCCACCAGCTCCAGGGAAAGAGTGATCTTTGGTGTGGTCCAATGCAATCAGAGCCCTTGACCAGGGCATGCCTCAGTCCAAGAGATGGCAGTTTTTGGTCAAGAAGCACTGAAGCTCTCTCCACTGCTGTTCTCCTAAGGGAAGTGCCTCTGCTTATTCTTTCAGATACAGCTTTTGATATACCTCAATGCAGACAAGTATGCATAGGAAATTGGATATATGACATCCTCTGAGAATTTTGAAGTCTCCTGTCAATTTTGTCTTCTACTGTCCTCTTTTTTCCCTCTGGCAGGAGGATTAATCTTTCTTCCTGCAACCCTGTGAGGACCAGCACTCATTTTCCAAAACTGTACCTCAGCCCCTGCTGGGCTTTAACAGCTATCTAAGTAATTGGGACACCAGTTTGCTAGCTCAAACATAATTATTTTGTGCTGTACAAAAATTAAAAGTTTCCATTTTCTGAGAAAATTAAAGAAAATAGACAAAGCTGTCTTTAAGCTATGGGCAATGTGGATAGCCTATTGAATGTTATGGAAACTCTTTAAAGGAAAGCATTTTTTCCAACTGAAAACTCAAATATCTCCTTTCAAAAAAAGATCACAGGGAATTTTCTTCTCTAAAAGCTAGATTCTCCTCTGAAAAACTGATGCAGATTAATTGAATTTGAGTTCAGAAATAGCTCCAGACCTCACCTCCCAGCACAACTGCCTCTGTGGCTATTTTCTTGCCGTCTGAAATCTTCTGCCACCTCCAGCTCTAGGTTATACAATCCCATCCTGAGAATGCATTCAAGGGGATTGCATTATGAGAATGGAGATAAGACATGTGTAGGTCGCTCCCCAGCTCTGTGATTTCCTGCCTGTATCCACACCCCAGCTCTCTTCCAGGACTCCCAAGCTGATTCTGCTGTTGTAGACTGGGGAGCTCCTGGTCTCCTCGGTGCCACCATTTTGGTTAACCATTTATCCATTGGGTGAGGCTACAGGAGCTAGACACAGGGAGCAGAAACGGAGCAGGTATGGAGCAGGTACAGGTTCTGCAATCCTGTGAATGCTGAAGGTCTGTCTTGCGTTTCTCAAGCCCTCATGCCAGAGAAAAGGGCCATCTGTGGATTTTGGCACATAATGAGTTCATGCCTCGATTGCTTTCTACATGGAGGTTTTTATCTAACCCAGAGCAATAAATAACTGTCAGATTAAGCATGGCCATGCAAATGTTACTGTACTCAAATTGTAAAAGCTCCTTTTTATGTGGGTGCCCTCTGAAACAAGACGACCTTTCCCAGCCCTCAGTTATGCTCAGCCCTTCTCTAATCACCCTGTTTCAGATGTGCAGCTTGCTGTGAAAGACAAATGACAGGAGCTATTAAACTCTGTCTTGTTCTGAGTGTGCCCAGCTGTAATATTGCAATTACAGACAGGACAGCAGTTTGCTGGGGACTGAGGGGCTGAGCAAGGATAGCTGGTCTCTGGTAGCACTGCACACCTGGCACCTGCAGATCAGCCCAGACACCTTCCAAATGGGTCTGCCAGAGGTGTGCAAGTGTACAAAGGGGCTCTCCAGTGCTTATGCCATGCCAGGGTGGAGGAGAGCTCTTCCAGGGTGGAAGAGCCAGGAGGCCCCCACAACTGGAACACATCTTCATTCATGGAGCTGAGTCACAGTGTAGCTGATGGGAAGAGATGGGGAAAATCCACAACCCCCCTTGCTCCCTGCATCTCTCTCATTGCCCTGGGAGGGTTTAGGCATGACCTGCATCCTGGAAAGCCAGGACAAGTCAGGCAGGCAGGAGACATAGAGGAGCATTTCAGCGACACCTGAATGTTTTGTGAGGTGGCCACTGCCCTGTGAGGGCAACTTGCACTGTGACTGCACCACTCTGAACACTCAGGGGCACCTAAAATAGCATCCAGGGGCGTGCCCAGGCTGGGCACCAAAACTACCAAAGGTATCAGGATTCCTAGTCTCCATTAGAACTCTTTCAGTCATCTCTGAAAAGGTTTGTCTTTCTGAAAAGGAGGCTTTCTGTATCAGCAAGGTGTTAGCAGGGATTCTTGAGCAAGAATAAATAATACTGCCAGGAATTGTAAATTAAAAGTGATAATTGGAAGAGCTATATTGGATCATATTTGCCACATTCGCACTTGCTCACCTGCTCTTCATTAGCACAGTACAACATCCTAGATTCAGTTAGTTAAAAAAAAAATAAAATAAAATGCCTTTTAATCCACACTCCCAGCCCCCTTCCTGCTACTTGGATGCTAATCAGGATGAAGCTGGAATAAGCCAAGGGCAGCCACTGTGGCAGGCAGATGCCTCACTCGTGGGCACACTGAACCACATGCTCTCCCTGAACCACATCCCACTGAGCACTGAGAGCACCCAAACCACACCTGAGCCCCTTCTGCTGCCTCTATCAGTGCTCAGCATCTGCAGGGGCTGCAGCCACTGTATGCAACACACAGGGTGCATTCATCTTGGGTTCACCACATATTTAATCTGAGGGAGTCCTTGGCCTCAGGCAGTCAGGAGTGTCAAGGTTGCTGCTGCCAGAGAGATGGATGCAGGTGAGCAATCTGCGTGATGGGGCTGAATAAATAAATTAATGGGAATCTGGTATCCATAAAAGAAAGGGAAATAAAATATAGGTTAGCTTTTACAAAGGTCACAGTTTTGCAAGAAGGCAGTCTCCAGAACGGATGCATGGAACTTAGCAAGCACTCAATAGGGATTGGAAAATAAATTAATTAAATAATTTCTTGCCCACTGTAAGCTGAATTGTTACAAATCTGGCTGTGGCAAATCTTTCCATGATACAGAGCTATTGCACTGTAGTTCACAGGGTTGCCATGGGCATTGACCACTAGCAGATTTCATTTGTAAACTACCTGAAGGCAGAATTTACCAACTACGTGTATTTATTGATACACCAAATGAGAATTGCCTTTTGCCTGGCTTTTCTAATTTTTAGAAAATAATTTGATATTTAAAAAAAAGAGCAATACATCTCATTTCTTTAGAAAGGGGATTGTTTATACACATAATGAAAGAGAAAATGCAAATGCTTAGAAAAACAGATGGGTAGATATCAGGGAAAGATAATAGCAGGGATTAAAGATGAAAACTATGAAAAATATTAATTAGATAATTTCCTCAACAAAAGACATCAAACTGTACCAATATGGGGACTGTATGGTGGTAATGATTTGCATTGTGATACGATCACAGTGTCCCAGTAAGGGATTAGGGCTTCGCTGTGTCAGTGCTGCAAAAGCCTATCTTTGTGAGGCAGCTTCAGATCTCCTAATGAAAGGAGCTACGCAGTGATAAATGGCATTATGTGCTTGCAAGGTTATTGTTACCTCAAGGTCACTGTTGTCACTTCCTTCTCCCTATCATCATGAAAGCCAGTGCTATTAAAACTCAATCACAGTAATAGGGAGGGAGCTTGCTAACACACAAAACACACGTTAGAGACCCTTTTCTGGGCTAAAGACAGGATTAAGATTTTAACTTTACAAGATGCTGTGTGTGAACACCATGGCAATGACACACCAACAGCTTCCCTTGAAAATTTGCCACTGGATGGGTGCATGTTTCACACCTGCAGCAGAGGATTTTGAAGACATTTTCCCCCAGAGATGCTGTGCTGGTCATGCTGGCATCCATCTGCTCTCACTCTCTAGCCAGCGGGTCATGGGGGCTTTTTGCTGTCCCCAGCTCCGTGAGCTTACTCAGGGGTAAGCACACCTTAAGGGAAGATGTCCTGGCAGTGTGAGTCCCTGGCACCTTATCAGGTGTCTTCCTATTAGAAGTCTCCTCATTTTGCTGCCAGCATGTTCCTCTGATTCTCCTTTTCAGCTGAGGAAATTTCCATCTCCTATTTTCATGGGTGATCCCATCCACATTTAACCATTTCCTGATACGTACGGGTCAGATCCTGTTACAGTTACACCAGGCTGGGTAGCGCTGGAGCAAACAGGGTACAGAGGGAATCCTGCAGCTCAGGGCTGGAGGACAACTGAGTTCTGTCTGGAAGGAAAACATTGAGAGCTTTTAAAAAAATCACAACTAATTAAAATTTAAAATTAGTTGACAATTTGACAGATACTGACACATGGATCTCAAAGCAGGAAGTTATTTTCAGTCATTTGTGTGTCTGAATGCAGGGACTGCTTCTCCATGTAATGTACTAACTAGAAAATCTGATTAATTGAATGATGGTAATTGAGTCTGGAAAATTAAGGCATTTATCAGTAAATCTCAAATACTTATTGTTGCACAAATACAAATACAAAGGCAATACAATGCTATGTATTACTGATCAACATTCTAGCCATACTTTTTTTCTGAGATGAATGACAAAATGCTTTTTGTTATAACCTGCTTATGCTATCACAATAAGCAGTTTGGAGCAGTGATACGTTTTGCTGTAATTAAGAATTGCATAATATTATGCATAAAATTGCATAATATAAAGATCAGAGGCTGTGAACCAAATTTTCATTCATGAAAATGTTAGCTGTTGACTGAAATCAGGTGAGAATTTGATTCACTAGAACCAGTTGGACAGAGGAAAACTTCTGGCCAGGATTTGCTCTGCAAGTGAGTATTAACAGCTTGCACACATTTCAAATCCTTGCCATGTGGTGGTACATTCTTGTGCAAAGGGAGCCTGTGCTGGGGACTCTTACATGTTTTAGGAAGTTGAGCTATCTCAGATGAACACAGGTCTGGACTCCTCCACTGCACGGCACCAATTACTTTTGTGACTCTGCAATTTTGAAGGGAGAAGAACTCTGGGTGCCTAGATGCTCTCAAGTGATCCAGAACAATTTTTCCAGAGCAAAGGATGTTTAACAAGTTTGGAATGAATCAAAGCACATGCAGGTAAGGGAATGAGAGCTGTTTTGCCAAGGTCAGCCCCAAGTCTAGTGACCCTCGGCTTCCCATCAGAAGTATCATGCATGAAATAAAACAGAATCTCAAATCCCATGTCATGTCTCATTCCCTTTGCTCTGCTTCCAGTGACAGTTGCTCAGAACCTGAACAGATTTTGTTGTATTTTTTCAGAAAAGAAAGCAAACAGTAATCTTCATTTTTCCCTATGTCAGAAAAAGCAAAAAGGTATTTTAATGACCACTAATAGCTTAAAATCTTTAGGTAGTCTTTGTGCCATTAAAAAAACAGATGCAGTGATAAGCAGAAGACATTACATAAAAAACATGTCACGTGCAACTCTCCTTCAGAGATGCACCCTATCAATACCCAAGCATTACAGATTTCACAAAGAGAAGGTTGCATGCACCATACTGAATACACTGCAAATGGGTATAGCAGGAAAGAAAAGGGAAGACACATGTGTAGCTGTGTTTGTGGCCAGACTTAGAATAATCTCTGCCCACAAGGCTTCATGACACCATTTCTTCTGCATACATGAGAGGGGAAAAGTGTCTTTAAAAAATGAAAATCAAATGTATTGGAGATCACTGTGTTTAGATGAACACCAGAACGTTGCTGCTTCATATTTAAAATTATTTATTTTAAATTCTTTAAATTATTTATATTAAAATTATGTTATTTGCAACATAATAGCAGAATTTATGAGTGATACATTCAGCTGTCAGTGTCCATAAACCTGAATTGATTAAAATAATATATAAAATTCACTATGGAGATGCAGTCTTACCCCTGAGGACTAATAACCATTTGAGTGGTGTGGATGGCTCAAGGTGCAGTCAAGGACCATTAACCCCACTTTGTCATTAATACCCAGAAAATGTTCTGTACCAGGGTCATTATCACTGTTATAAAGCCTAAATGAAAAACTACATAGGTGTATGGATTTTTTTGTTATAGCTGACGTGGACTTAATTGGTGTGTACAAAGCATGACTCAAGCATTAAGACTGCTCAAGAGTCTCCCAGGCTTGCCTGAACCATTTCTCAACATTTTCCTTTGCCTTGAACTAACTGCTCTCTTCAGCCTCATTTTTCTGTTTGTGCCATGCCCAAGTGGAAAGAGTGTTTCTTAATAGTATCTAACACCTAAAATAATTTCTTACAACTTGGAAGGCGAGATGCATTCTCAATACTCTTTTGCAAGAAAACTGTTGAGATTCCTTAGTTTATCCTTTTTCAGATGCCTAGGTCTCAATTTAGAAGCTCTTCTGTTTGCCTCACATCACAGAGAGGTGCATATTTTGCCAGCAGGAAGGATAGGGTAGTCACAGCCTGTTAGCAAAATATACACCTCTGTAACAGGGAAGGCTAAATTTAAGAAATAACGGATGTTTTTTTTACAAGGCAGGATATAAGCAAACAAACACAAAAATGGTTCAAAAACAACTACAAATATTAAAGAGGATGTAACAGATTCCACAGCATTCTTGGAAGATTATCCCAGGAGAAAATATGAAGTTTATATATACATAGAGTTGTGTGCATGTCTGTGTTAGTGGTTAAACATAATGTGGAGGACATTCATTGTATGTATAAGAATAATATTCTATGAAGGTTATCTTAGTGACTGCATAGCTGGAGCTTGCTTCAGATTTTCAACAAATCAGCATTCAAATATCTTTGTTGGAGAAGCAAAGAAATACTGACTGGTGCCAAAAAAAACCTCATCATTTATTGCTAAATTAAATTTGGGGTTCTTCAAGATATTACATAATTTATATATTAACCTCTAATTAATGTTTGTACATCAAAGGATTTTACTCATTTTTTAAAGATCAGGGTACTTCTCTAATCTTTACATGTAATATTTCATGTTTAATTTACCACAGGAGAGGAACTGAATCCTTTACTTGGGACTGTGTGCACACATCAGAGGGATGCCCCATGATGTTTGCAGTGGGAGAAAGGCAGGTATTTATCATAAATGCTTGCCCAGCTGTTTACACTTGCATTGTTGTGAGCAGCTGGAGAAGACTGCTGGTCTCCACAATCAAGTGCCTGACTTCCCTTGGTGCTTCACTGCTCAGAAAAAATATTATTAACAGTCCTTTGTCAAATTAGAAGGGAATGCCAAGGGAGAAAAGAGAGCTACTATTCAAGGGGCTGCTCTGGGATGCCACCAATTCCTTCAGAGAGTGAGATATGAGATATGGAATACACTTTAAAATTTTCAATAACCACAGACTTGGGAGGGTCTTCAATGTGTTGCAGGATTAAAATCTGAATGGAAAAAAAAAAAAAAAAAAGAAAAGAAAAGAAACAAGCAGAGTGGGCTCCATCGCCTGACTGTCAGTAAGGTCAAATCCAAGTACTACCCTGAGAGGAGAAGGGGAGTGTCAACCTGGCCAGCAGCAGTGCTGGGGAAAGGTGCTGGGGGCAGCCAGCCACCCACAAGCTAAACATAAGCTGAGAGGAGGGTGGTACTACAAGGATGGGTCTCGTGTCCATGACACAGTGTGTGATCACTGTCACCTGCCACCTGGCACAGTGCAGGGCACAGATGGAGGAACAACACTTTGCGGAAGATGGAGGCAAAGTGGAAGGAATCCAGAGGAACAGCAAGGTAGGAAGCTAATAATTTGGTAAACACAACCTACTGGGAATCAAAAGAATTGAGTCTGTTTTGTCCAAACCACCATCTTCTGGTATGCAGAAAGTTGTTTACATCAGACAGTGGTATGTTGTTCTCCTGCTCCACTGAGGCAGCACAAGAAGAAACTGGCTCAGTTTGCAGCCTAGGCTCAGATTTAGGAAAACTTTTCAATGACATGTCTATACAAGGCTACTTGGACTCTTAACCTTCTGCACTGGCATCTTTTCCAAACAATAAGAGATCACCACCTGTCAAGACCAACTTTCCTCTGGAATGTACCCAGACCAGGAAGGAGGACTCCAAAACTTCTCAGAGTCCTCTCAGTCCTGTTTCCCCTCAGCTCCCTGACTCCATGACAGCAAACCCAAATGCTGCTTTTCAAGAGTGACAGAGGCAGACTAGCAGCTGTATCAGAGTGGGTCTGCTAGATGCAAGTTATAAACAAAGACAGGGATGAGAATCAGCCACTATCATGTGCTGCCAAAAATGTTCTAGGATTTAAAAGACCTGCCCGACTCATAAAGGAAAGATACTGTCCTTCCATCTAAGCTTGACCTCAGTCTGTAGGGCTATGTGAAACACTATAGATTAAGTGGTTGCAAATCCATCCTTGTCAGCAGTAAAGGACATGCTACAAATCAGCCACATTTGCTCAGTTTCTCTCTGCTGACATTGAGGTAAAAACATGTGTCTGGTTTGTACCTCATAGTTGGAAGCAGAGAACAACAGTTTCTTGAAGATAAGTTTCAGTACAGATGTGTTTCAACATGAATTTGTAATTGCCAAAATTATTTTCTTCATGGTCCATAGTAGTAGACTTAGAAGTTTGGGTTTTTTCTAGGAAATTCCCATTTTGTGCCACTTTCCTTTTGCCTTAAATACTGTGTTTTATATGGTAGCTGAATTTCAGATTGGCTGATGATGGCGTAGTTGAAACTTATGCAATTAATATTGCAGTGAATAAATAGTAATTCATCTACAATAGTTGCCAGTTTTATTTACACAAGAGTCGCTTTCATGGAATTGTGACAAATATGCATGTTGTGTGGTCCAGCTTCATTCTCAGTATACCATATTCGAGAGCTTGAGCTAAGATACCTTGGTGTCTGCCAGCAAATTGCCACAACACTGTTTGGCATCCAAGAAGGCAGCCTTCTCAACAGGTTTTAGATGAGGGCTGCCTTTCAAAAAAAAAAAATCTGACCCTCCAAAAGCAAAGAGAAATGTTGGTATCCAGGGAACTTAGAATGTGGATATGCAATTAATTTAACATGTATCTTAAGCATATGTCATGGGAATAACTAATCCGTCATTTTTAATGGCCTATCTGTTTTCCCCCATGATTGGAATTCAGCTACTTTCTCTGTACCTAAGATCTTGTGGCATTAAAAAATCCTACACTGTGCCTCAAATGTGTGCAGTTTTTATTCTTACTTGCATTAACATATATTTCCTTGGGAAATAGAGTACTAAGATGAGGCACTTGTTACCCAGCACATGACAGGGACAGAAATCAAATGGCAAATGGCTTTGGGTAGTGTCTATGGTTATCTGTTGAAGGAAGAGAAAGCAGACCTGAAGATCCTGGCAGCATTACTGTTACCTGACCTTAGATATCCCCTTGTGCAGCAGCCTCATGGTCAGGTGAAACGCAGAGATATTTAGGTGACAAAAATGTTCCAGATTCGAGCCCTGCCTGAAAGCAACACACCAAAGCTCTACTGTAGTTGAGACATGACAATTCACAGAGGAAAAATAAACACCTTTGTCACCCTGCCAGCCTTTGAGCCAGGCAAGAACAGAGTTATGAGATCCCATCCTATTTCCTTAAGTGCTTCTGTCACCTGCTGCAGCTGGGAGCAACCACACAAGCCTGACAATGAGCCACAATGCTCGTGCCCTGCAGACCCTGTGGCAGGGTGAGGCAGGCAGCCTCACACCCACACCCCTGGCTGTGGGATCAGTCAGAGACCCAGAGGAGACATCAGGAGCATCCTGTCTGATTTTCAGGATGCAGTCTGGGCTGCATGAACAGAAAGAAAAAATATAAAATAAAACAGCTGGTGCCCCTAGCTGAAGGTAGTCTCTGAGCAGAGCTCCACAGCTCTCTGCCCTGGGAAAGCACCAGCATTGAACTCTCCCAAATGACTGTCCCCCTTCAATTCAAATACCAGGTTTTCATTCAGCAAAGTTCTCATACATTTGGACCTTGAGTTATTTGGTTGGGTTATTTGCCTGAAAGGAATAATCTTGCATCTTCTAACAGTTGTGATTTCTCTGCTTCATTGATTAAAACACCTCTTCTCCGCTATTTTCTCTCCAGCCACACACCCCACCCCCACTAATTAAATAGCTCCAACCCTCACAGCCGTGAGACTTCAATGGCTCAATAACATCCCGAGTCAATGTGTTGCAAAGCTGCTTTTTAATTCATTCTTCATGCAAATGATATACAATTAGACCTGGGTAATCTGCATTCCTTCTGCAAATGCTATTGTTAATAGGATTTAAGAAAAAAAAACCTTCAGCTTAACAAATCAATGGCACATACAGGCTATCAGATCAGTTACTCCTTAAACCTTTTGGATGGCCAGACATATGGGGCAAGCAAGCAATGATTATAACAAGGCCTTGCAAGGGTACTTTGTGGTGCTTGGGATGTCTGACTTCAGAAGCTTTCCACTCTATTTTTTCTCCCAGCACTCCTTGCCTACTCAGGTCAGGAAAGGGGAAGGACGATCCCAGAGGAAAAGGTCAGACCTTTTGGACATTCATTAGGAATTGCCAAGGACTGGGGTTTCCTCAAAGCTTTCTTTCTAAATAGAGCTGTATTTTTCAACAAGGGGCCAGCCCTCAGGACAGGTTTTTACCTGTTAACAAAGAGAAAAAAGGAAGACAGAGAGGGGGGAAAAAAGCATCTCCTGTTCAGGCATGCCAGGCTGTTGTGGAGGTCTGCTGCACTCTGTCTTGCAAGGAAAATTCTGGATATGCTGACAGACATTTCCAAGTTGCACTTCCAGTTCACGTATCTCAGTAAGTCTCTCAGAAGGGAAAATGTTTTTCTTCTAAATCTTGACCCAAGGTTAAAAACAGTGTCCAGGACCCCCAGGCATAGTCTCTGCCTTCCTCGACAGGTGGTGGAGGATGGCATGGTCTTTCCTCGAAGTTAAGTACATGGGGAAGAGCTGTGCCTGTTACCTGTGAGAAAAGATGACCCCAGTGGTCTCACAGCCTGCTAAGAAGCAGGGTTGGGCAAGGACTGCCAAAGTGGGAAGGGTCCTAGGACTGGAGTGAGTTCACTCTCACATAAATATTCTTGCCTTTCACTTCAATACTGGAGTGGCCATTGTTTGTACAATATGACACATTAATAAAGCTGATGAATTAAAATTCTCCATTCACAGGACATGAGCAGAGCAAGGTACACAGACCTCCTCCATGGTGAACCCCTCCCTTCATTCAGCTTCGGCCCCCCAGTCAATAAGGGCACCAACTGTGATGAGGGCCCCAGTCCATCTGGAACTATTCATTTGGGTCACCAGATGATATGGATTTTCAATCCCTGCCAAACTTGTCCTGATTTGCACAAGGGACCAGATGCAAAAAGCCTCTGTATCCCAAGACAAATCCTCTCTTGTCACATCCACACCAAATACACTCACAGGCATCTCACACTGGGATATCACAACCTTCTGCAGCCAGAAAATATTATCCTTCATTATGCATATACCTTCCAGTACAAACACAACAATGACTGATGTGCCTTGACAGCTCTCCTCTCTTTCCTTCTCCCCTGATGCGTTGCTGAGCAATGAGAAGCAGGCTCTTGGGGAAAAGTTCGCGTGAAAAGTGATAACATGAGAATATGTCAGCATTCCTGGAAAGCATTTGGGCAGCGTCAGTCAGCAGAACTGCCTGCAGGCTTAAAAAAGGCATGGAGCTCTTCTTAAACCTCACAGCCTGCTAACTGCATCTCAGTCGCACCGAGATTCTTCGGCCTCACAGGAACCAGCTTTTTCCAGCCAGGAGGTATGCAGGACAGCAGCAGTAATAGGGTGCCAATTTTCATTAATTGAATAGAAAAATGCTTGGCACATTTTTTTTTTTTAAGTTTTCTGCCAGCCTTCTGTGCAGAGGAAAACCTTGTCCCACTAACATCACAGGCAGGCCCCACATACTCACTCAGAGCCCACAGAGTTGTTTGTCTTAGTCCTCTCAGCCTGGAAATGTATAAACTAAATTAACAGGACAAAAGGACAGAGACAAGACATACAGTGGTGGGTTTAGTGGCAGATCCAGTAAGAGATGCATCATTTTAACCCCACCACATTACTTCTCAGTAGACTTCAAGGCTTCTTCTCTACACCCTGCCATCCCTTTGTCCAATCTCCCTCTTCCTTTCACTGTCCACATTTGCAATAAATGCATGGTGCATCCCCATGGAGTGGCTGCAGTGTCCTGGCAGCTGTTTTAAAGTGAGCAGTGGAGGATCCATGATGCCCTCAGGCATCACAACATCCACTAGTGCAACTCACCCGGGCCTTCTGCCACCGTGTTCGAAAGAAGAAATTGTAACAAGCAGGATCTGTGAGACCAAGTGTCCTGTTTGTACATGGCCCTGCACTCTCCTTCAGAGTCAGAAGAGTGCTAATGACAGCTGTACTGAAGCAGATCATTATAATAACTCATTCTCTCCTGACTGCAGAGGACCTGCTCTAATTACAAATACTAAGTGCTAACCCCAAGCAATTTCTCTAAAACCAGTTGAATAACCCCGATTCTCTCTGGTGAAAATGGCTGCAGGTTTTGGCCCCAAAGTCCTTTTTTTCTCTTCCTGTTGCAGCCACATGGCAGATCCTCCAGAACTTTGAACATTGAAACAAAATATAGATGTCTAAGACATATTAAAAGGGCCAAACTCTCTGAGCTGCACTAATGCAGAGCTCAGTGGGCTGCGTCTACGCAGGCAAGAGGTTCCCAGGTGATGTAGGTGCTTGTATTCCCTTGGGACACTTTAAGATAAACCAGCATTTTTCACTTCATGGCACCTCTCTCTCCACTGCTGCAGCTGAGGAGCTCTGTTTGCTTTATTCAAACTGCTTCTGCAGGGGTGCTCTTTTGTCTCTGTGTTTGAGCAGCAGCAAGAGGGGCTTCACCTCATCACACCACCATGGCCAGTGAGAACTGTGGTCTAGGTGGATATTAGAAAAAAGGAGGGAGGGGAGGAGGGGGGGGGGAGGGGGGAAGGGGAGGGAGGGAGGGAGGGAGGGAGGGAGGGAGGGAGGGAGGGAGGGAGGGAGGGAGGGAGGGAGGGAGGGAGGGAGGGAGGGAGGGAGGGAGGGAGGGAGGGAGGGAGGGAGGGAGGGAGGGAGGGAGGGAAGGAAGGAAGGAAGGAAGGAAGGAAGGAAGGAAGGAAGGAAGGAAGGAAGGAAGGAAGGAAGGAAGGAAGGAAGGAAGGAAGGAAGGAAGGAAGGAAGGAAGGAAGGAAGGAAGGAAGGAAGGAAGGAAGGAAGGAAGGAAGGAAGGAAGGAAGGAAGGAAGGAAGGAAGGAAGGAAGGAAGGAAGGAAGGAAGGAAGGAAGGAAGGAAGGAAGGAAGGAAGGAAGGAAGGAAGGAAGGAAGGAAGGAAGGAAGGAAGGAAGGAAGGAAGGAAGGAAGGAAGGAAGGAAGGAAGGAAGGAAGGAAGGAAGGAAGGAAGGAAGGAAGGAAGGAAGGAAGGAAGGAAGGAAGGAAGGAAGGAAGGAAGGAAGGAAGGAAGGAAGGAAGGAAGGAAGGAAGGAAGGAAGGAAGGAAGGAAGGAAGGAAGGAAGGAAGGAAGGAAGGAAGGAAGGAAGGAAGGAAGGAAGGAAGGAAGGAAGGAAGGAAGGAAGGAAGGAAGGAATCTCCAATGATCTCTCTCTCTCTAGATGTTCTATGCTTTGTTACAGGCTCTCCTAATGAGGCTTTGTTACCCTTAGAGTTTATTAATATTACATCTATGCACTTTCAACCCCTGATTGTTAGAGACGATGCTTCCCTCTCTCGATGGATAGTGTCAGATAAGCATTTCAATTATGATCATTCAAATGAGTTACATCACTGAAGCAGAAGAGAAAAATGAGTATACAATAATCAATGTGGTTTTCTGTTCATCAAAAACTGTTCAGACACTCCTTTGAAAAAAGAGGCCTCTATTTCACAAACAGTTCTAATTATCCCAGGTCCTTATACTAGACCTCAGTATCTCACAAAAATAAGTTTTCTTCTAGTTTTTTTTATTTACGCAGTAAATATGTTTGAGGTCTTTTTCCCTTTTTGCATCCTCCTGCACTACCTTCCCTGTCTTGTGCCCATTTTATTTCTTTTTTTTTTTTCCTTATGATCATGTTACTTCCAAAAATCTCCATTTTCTTGTAGTTAAGGCAACTGCTCTTGTAAATAAGCTCCAAGTGTGGGTGTTGCACTGAAAGTCTAACAATATATTTCAGCAACTCTAGACAGATCTACCTGTGTTTTCAGTAGAAAGAGACCTCTTTATTGTCATCATATAAGATTCTGAATAAATACCAAAAAAATCAGAAACTAACCTACCTTGTGAACATCATGCTCTTAACCTCTGGTTCTATACGGTATTTTTCAGAACAAAAAATTTAAAAACCCCAATAAAGCAAAAAATTTTGCCACCTTGGAAAAGCTGGCATTTGTTTTATATGTCCCAGTTCACTTACACTTCTTTTTGTATTATTCTTCTGAGGCTGGCCTGTCTGATGTAGCAAAGGTGACATTTGTGGCATCACAGGGTAGTTCAGTGATCCACTGTGATACCCCCGGTCCTGATGCAATTTCTGGGCAACCTTTTCAGTTCCAGGCTCTACTCTTTATTTATCCATGACCTGCAGCCCTCATGTTCACAAAACTTACTGATCTCCATGGGATTCTTTTCCCCTGCTGGAAGATCTGGCACCAGTTGTGACAAAATAGATTACAAGCTAAAGGATGTGAGGCCTAGAAATAGATCATTAGAGGAAACAAATCTTGGAGCCAAAAGTGGCCTGAAATCACTCTTGCATGGGAATGTCTCCCTCAGCCCATCTCCTGCAATGTGTCCTCCATGCATGTCATCAGCTCTGTCACCTTCCTGTAGGGAATTACTAATGGCTTGGGATCTCTTCTTCTCCCCCCTCTGCCCTTTCAAACCGGTCATGGCCATCCTCATAAATCTGCCAGGATGCTGACAGCCAGACTGCAGCTCACAGGGGCTCAGGGGACTTTGAGTGATATTCCTTCTGTTCCAGCTTTTTCCGAGATAGCCACTGATTTAGGATGATGTCTCCTTCTACATGTATGAACAAAATAATAATAATAATAATAGTAATAATAATAATAATAATAATAATAATAATAATAATAATAATAATAATAATAATAATAATAATAATAATAATAAAAAAAACACGGGAGGAAAAAAAAAGGAATAGGAAAGATAGTGGCACTGTGATCTTCCGTACTGAAGTGACTGCAAGTGCAGGATGTGTCCCTGGAGAAACAGGCTTTCCAGGCAATGAAAGGAGCAAACAAAGAGCAGCAAAAAAATGGGCCAAAAAAAAAAAAACTCGACTATTTGCCTGCGCATTTGATAGAGTGCCACACATGCTTTATCTCTACCCAATGTGTTGCTAGTGAAAAGCCATTTATTTATTTTAGAACACGTTGATAATGAATGCTCCTAGCAGATAACACAGTCTCAAACCAAAACAAGGTTTTCTGTTAACTCTAATCCCCTTGATTTTATTTCAGCTAAGACTATCTGTAGTATTATTTTACTTTCTTTACCAGTGAGCTGCTGCCAACCCTAATCACTCTGGCTCACACCAGACATTATTTCTATTATCTGGCTGATTCTAAACGACCCTGTCTTCAGGATTGAAAGGCATCTTGATGTTATCTGAGGGACCACCGAAAGCCTACACGTGTAAAGGCAGGCTGAGAAAAAGCTCTGTGTGCCACTAAAGGCTCACTCATCACATGAAAGCAGCCTGAAAATCAGTTTATAGATCTCTGGTTCTGAAGTGAGCATAGGCGATCATTGCTTTGTCACTCATAGTAAATGTTGTGATGGATGAACCTCCAAAGGCTGGGAGCTTTCATGTGGGTGAATTCTGACATGATGGTCCCTATCCAAGCATCTCCTGAGGATGCAGAACTGGAATAATAACCTTGTGGAAGTACACTCTTTAAGAGTACATGGGTGCTTTAGGGATTGTCCACAATTTAACAGCAGGAGTTGTAGCAAGAAGGTAAATTTAAATTTATTATTTCTAGGCATAAAAGGAGTTGGTAGCATTGAAAATAAATGGGAAGAATCATATTAAAAGTATTTATATGAGGTATTATAACTTCTTTAGAAAGGCTCAAATAGACAAAAAGAAAAAGGGAAAATAAGAATCCTGTATTCAACAAAATGTCATTTGGCATGTCAATAAGCCAACAGTCTTAAATTAGATAAAGCACAAGTGGAGCTCTTTGGTGACTCTTGATAGATCATCAGTTTGAACAGGTGACAAGAAAATCAGGTTTGTAAGTACCTATCTGTAGCATGTGAAGAAACAGGACCATCTGAATGCAACAGAACAAAGTTCTCTGGACAACAATTCTCAAACAGCCGTTGCATTTATAAGGGGAAATTTTCTGGCCCAAATAGTAACTAATTTAACACAGGGAAATTTGTTTCTGGAGCTCTTCTTGATAGACAGAGGAGAACTGGGAACTGAAAAGATTGTTTAGACAAAAGCAATAATGATTTAGTTGCCCTTGTTTTATGCAAACAACGTGAAGTACAAAAAAAAAAAAAAAGAATATTGATACTTGATACTTTAAAGAGAACATTTCTCAACATTGCTCAATATCTCAGTGGTTATGAGTCCATCTCACTGAAAGAAAGAATTGAAAGAGAAAATTGTTAAAAATAATCAGGAACGACAGAAACTGTAGTAAACATAGAAGGCTCTACTGCTTTAAAAACCCAAATATTTCAGAAGGGAAGTGAAAGCAGATAGGCTTGTATGTAAACTAGCAATATAAAAATCAAAGGCTAGAAATGACCAACAATTATTAAGTATGCAGACTAAGTCTATCACATTTGTGGGTATTGGGAAGAAACAAAGACAATATTTAAAACACTGAAAAGCTGGCACCCTCAAACCAGAGAAGAAATAACTCCATGAAATACTTGAACAGTGAGTTCTGTAACCAACTGAACATCTGCTCCCACTGCAGGACCCTGGAAAGGACATTAAGGGTGGCTTTTAGGTATCTAAGAGTATGGATGTGAAAGTGCTACATGTTTGTTACTGTTTCCACTTCTGATGTCCTCATTTCAGACAGACAGATAAACTGAAGGACTTCACAAAAATCCTGAGTAGTTAGGTATTTGCGAAACATGTTTTAATGTGGAGGATTAAGGAATTATTCAACCATTCAGCCATTTAAACTAGAACATTTAGGCAGAAGGGAGATGACAATGGATTTCACTGTTTTATTAGCAGTTACAAATACCTGGAATAGGAAAATCCAGAGTGACAATCATGACCCCTTCGACCTAATCTTGGATCCAGATCCAAGAATTTGTGGTGCAATTGCAAACAGTGCTAACTGAGGTGGATTTTCTTCATTGGCTGTTTTTTTAATCAAACCTGGCCATTTTTTCCAAGGTCTGAGAAGAGAGGTCAGTACTCTCAGCAAGGCACTGGACTGCATTTCTGAAGAAACAGATGGAACTTCACATATGGGAGTGAATCACAAACACCACATTTCTTCAGTTTTAATGTGATAGTCTGATAACTAACAGTTTTTTCCAAATGGACTGCAAGGTCTTTTAGGCAGGCCCATTTTTGTCTGCATGTAGAAAATACTTCAGGGAGGGCAACACTCCTGCATTTCACTGAGCTCTCTCAAGGCTACTGTAATGTAAGTAGAAGCAACACATCAAACAGTCCTTCCATTCAGACATTCATACTGCTGCAGAGGTGGGAAAAGCTGCTTCTGAAGTTCCACCAATCTCTGCACAGGCTGATCAGTGTGACTTCTGAAGAAGCCAGCTTCATACTTCAAAATGTCTTGCACAGCACAAAAGCAGACACGTGACAACTCCCATTGCTTCAAGAGGTCCCTAAGACCACATTGCTAAGTGCCAATGAGTGTAAACTCCCTTTTCCCCATGGATATATATACACACACTGAGCATTCTCCAAAGTCCTGGTAAGAGACAGAAATGCAGGTCGAATACATCATATTTTTCAGTGTGCTATCTGCTCTGTAATGGTTATGCTCAGCTTACACCACAGTAGCACAGACTGCCCTTACAGCAGGGGGAAGTTGGGCTGGGGATGGCTGACGGGGCCAGACAGCCCCACAGTTAAAGTTCAGCACGAGTATGGCATAGAAAGGATGGGGCTGAAGGCAGGCCAGCTGCAGCACAATCCCAAGCACAAGCTGTTTATTAGGGTGAGCGTAAAGCACTCCAGAAGGGCAAGACTCAGTGTTCTTCCTTTTGATCCTATTATCATATGACAACATGATTAAAGACAGGGTAAAGGCAAGGCCCTCATGGAAGAAGCACAGGGGTGTCAAACCACTAATGGAAACTGTCACGGAGGAGACGGAAAGTTTAAAGAAAACATGGCCCTCTCTCCCCCCAGGGCAGGGAGCGAGGGGGATCCCAGTGCCAGCAGAGGCTGCACACAAAAGCAGAGCAATAAAAACAAGAACATAGGACAGAACTTAGAAAAGTAAATGTGGTGTCAGCTCCTCCTTTGTCATCTCTGTGTCCTGGGAAACCAGATGACAGCAAAGATTGGCTGCACAGCCCTTCTGGACACAGCCCTTGCAAACAGGCCTTATTTCCCTGGGTCCTAAACTCATTTTAGTTTCCCTTTTAAGCCTTCAAGCCCACACCTCAACCTAAGCTCCTCAATCTCCCTGCATAGAAAGGAGGGAATCAGGAATATCTGATTCAAGTACAACACTGGGCACCAGCATCCAATCCATCCAATTGACAGTGAAGAGGTCAATCCAGACCCTAAGAAATATGTTTCTCCCCACACCAATGGGGTTTGGTGGCTCCAGTGGTTTGGAGCCACTCACTGTGTGGCAGGTGATACTCTCTGACACAGGAGTCCCAACGCAGTGCCTCTCAGCACCTGCCATGGTGTGTGGTGTGGGGTTTCAAGCTGCAGTCACTGTACACAAAGTGACATCAGGACAAGCAAGCCCTAATTCTCCCTTACTCTGTACATCAGTCCTCTGATGGAGGCACCCACCTCCCAGGCTCCCTCTCCCCTCCTATATGCCTGTGAACACCCCTGATCACTAACTAGCTGTGTCTCGTCCCCTCCAGTGGCAAGCATGGGGCTGTGCAACACCAAACTTCATCCCGGGGCAGGTGTGCTGAGCACAGGCGCAGGTCCCAGGCCCTTGCTGAGCATAGGGAAGATGAACAGAGGGTCATTGCTCAGCACATATGGGCTGCCAGCTCTGCAGCAGGATGGGAGGAGAGGCAGTGGCATGTCAGTGATGAGATAAGGCACCTAAAATCCGAAGACCAGTGATTTTAGAGTGTTGGGAGAAGTGTTAGAGAGGAAACATTACCTAGTAATGGACAGTGCCCATCCTTCTCTCTTGTGTAACTTCTCTGTAACACCTCTCTCCTTTTCCATCTCCCATTTCCTCTGCTTACTTTCTTTGGCTCCCCGACACATCATTTTCTTCCCTTCCTTTCCTTTCATGTGCAAATCTCTTCCCTCTATCTCCTTACCCTCTTCCTCCTTTCTGCCCTACCTCTAGTTTCATCCTTTGTCTAAAACACTATATAGGTTTTGTAACTTTCTGATGTTGCCAATTGGTAGCCCTAAAGCAGGGAAGACTTGGGTAAGTTAATTCTTCCTGGCTACATCTTCAGACAATGGAAGTATATAAAGTCCCTGGGAGTTACAGGGAAAAAACCACCACAACTTAGGGTAATCTGAGTCAGGTTTCTGCTTCCTAAGACCTCAAGGATGCCAGATCTCTGCAGCACATCTACCAGGACTATATCCAAGAACTCAGCTCTCACCTTACCTCTCCAGTCACAGTGAGTTGAACACATATGAGCTCAGAAGGGTTTTGGCACTCACAGGGCCTTCCTCTTGAGATCTGGATGTGCACCTCTGTGAAAAACACAGCATCACTATCTGGTGTTCCTTTCTGTGAATGGAACGACCAATGAGTGAAGTTTGTTATAACAAACTTGAACAATCAGTGGAATCATCAGCAGCAACATGGGATAAAAAAACAACACTGGAAAGCTGTCAAAAATGGAATAATTTTAACATAAGATATTAAAACAATATTTATTTTAACAAGTTTAATAGGATTCTTCCCCATTAACTCCCATGAGTTCTCGATCAGATGAACTCTCTGGAGATGCTTGGAACATGTGGATACTCATTTCTCACTTATTTCCCACTGGAGTCTTAAAAATTCAACTTTGTTGAATGTCAAGGCAGGACTTCCTCCATTTGGTGTTCAGAAATATTAATTTCATTTTTTCTTCTTCTGTCTGTTGAACTTTCCAAAAGGTACTTGGTTGCTGATGTCAGCATACATGGAAAATAGTTGCCACAAGAGCAAACACCACTGGGGTCTGTGGAGACAGACACTGGCAGGCTTGTGCATGTACAGCCAGAGAGGTAGGTGATCACTCAGGATGAAATAACTTTTCAGTGGAGTACTCCATGCACCAGGAACATCTTTCAGGATGGAACTGCTTCACAGGAACAAGATGACTACAGTGTCCCCTCAGGGAGGGAGGGAGGGAATGGATAGAGATATGGATGTAAGGATGGATGAGGAAGAACTGTTTCTGCAATTAAGCTGTATTTCAATTGTTCTTTCATTTATCTGCATCCTATTGTTAAAAATGAGCCCCCCAACTTCTTATCTCTTTGGATGGAACACCTGCTGCAGCTACAGAAAAAGCAGCCCGCACCCATTGTCTTTCATTTTCCAAGACTTTCAGGTGTGCAGCTCCAGTGAACCTTAATGAAGATTTTGTTCAGACTAACTTCAGATGCTACTGAAGGAAGAACAGATTTTCTATGTGGCAACCAACTTTGAGTAAAGCTGTCAGATCTGCCTGTCAGATTCATACAAGAGTTCCCTGAATCTATTTGCCAAATAGATATAAATAGTACTTAGGAGACATATCTCACTTTGAAAAGACTTCATAATAACAGAAGTATGTGCTAGGAAAACAGGTATTTCAGGAAAATCTGGTTCCCAAGTTCCAAGATTACCCAGATGTAATCAACAATATATCTCAGACTGAACATCCTGTAAGCAGTAAAGTTTGAAGTTGAAAATGTATAGATCTCATTTTTTTGGTGTTGCATCCTTTGACAAGATGCTGTAAATAGGAGATTTTCGTTTCTAATACACCATGTAGTTCTGGCATAGGAATCTGGCACCATGACAAAGCGTAACAAATGTTACTGCCTCATTAATACCTTTTCTGCAGTGGTACTTTTATGATTTTTTTCTACATTCTTCTTCAGTGGGAGCTTGGCATCTGGGACACCTCTAATGTGGTATAACACAACCACTGATAGCTAGTGAAAGCCTCCATCGGAGGCGTGACACTCTGGGTTGCTCCAGCATGTTCCTCAGCAACATGGGGAAGGCTGCGGCTGACTTGATGACAAAACGGCGGGAGCAGTGGCTGATTGCACAAAGCCCAGGGAGCAAATTCAGCTTCGCTTGGCAATCTGCTCGCGGCTCCTCACACACACAGCGCTATGCACTCGGAGGGAAGAATCAGTGCGGGGCATTAGGATAACCCTTCACATGCTACTTGCAGGATTAGAGGAGAGATGTGATGACAGCTAGAGCCGGCACGGTTATTTTTAGCAAGCTATATAGTCAATATGTTTCACTTCTAGCCTCACTCACAAATTGTTTGTGAGGATTTTTTGGCTTTTATGATTGTGCCCATTACCAAAGTCATTCAGTCACTGCTCCGAGTGCATTCTGGTCAATACGTGACTGGAAACTCTACTCTGAGCATGCACAGGCTGTTTGTTTCTCACCACTGCTGCGGAGGCTGGTTACCACAGCTACATTACATTGTTCCCAGACTAGAAGACTTTGACAACTGGCCAGTGGGATGCACATGGGTCAAAGATAGGAGATAAGAATAAGCAGTGAGGGTAAAAGGAATTAGCCATTCAGACCCTGAAAAAACTCAGCAATTGTCTTAGAGCCTGATTTGAAATTAACCTTCTGTCTTCACATTCGTGCTCAGAGCTTCTGCTTGTACTGTCCCAACTGCAGTGTTCCACCTCATCTTGTGTGTCCCCACCGACTGCCTCCATGTGTCCTCACCAAGAATTCTGTGGCACAGCTTGGCAAGGGAGCCCCAAGATACGCACTGGTTCCTCTCCCCTCTGAGGATGGGTGAAAACTCCAAACCCAGCAAAAAGACCATTTGCTGCTTCAATTGAGCAGGGACTCGCTGCTGCCCTAAACCATTGCTCCTCATGCCTACAGTAAGCAGGCTTTTCCTAACCTACATCTCTCTAAATGCACAGCAGATCAATATCCCTCCTCTATTAATCTTACAATTCTGAGGGCTCCTATTACAATTTCCCTTCAGATTTGCCTTTTCCAAACTTCTTCCATTTCCTCCAGCCTCTTCTCATAGGTTGCCCTTATCATTCCTGCTTCTTTCCTAAGGACTTCTTCTACTTTGGGTCTTTTTTTTTTCAAAGCAGAGTTTTATCATCTTTCTGACTTTCTTCTTCACAAACCAGTTCTGTCCTCCCATGACCCAGATCACAACAGCCACAGCACAAGGTGTTGGTGGAAAGCGAGGAGAGGCTACAACCTGCTACAATAAATCTGCCCTGAGTGGACTGTATGTATAAAATTGCATTTATTTTATGCATTTTTTTCCCTGAGCAGCTTCTCATTTATTCCTGTGTGTGATAAATATAACCCAAAATTATTTTTAATACATAGATATAAAACACTGAAAATCAATTAGCAGAACTACACACCTGAAGTCTGACTTTTAAAGGGACTCCTTTTCCTTTTTCATAAGCATGCTTGCATGTTTTTGGATCCCTGATTATTGTGGACAACTGGCATTGAATTCTGATGTATAAACAACTTCAGTACAAAACACCAATTTTTTATGCTGTGTTTGCCCCTGCAAAAAAAAAGATTTTTTGATACAAAAATCTTAAAATAACAATTATAGCAAAATTCTACCTACAAAAAAAAAAAAGACAGAAATGGTCTCTTGCTCATTCATTTTGTTTTCATTCTTCCCTCTGCCCTCCTCTTGAACTTTACATGACTTTTTTTTCCCCTCCACTTTTGTCAGCGATGGGAAATTTCTAATCCAACATACAGGATTCGTCCCTATTTGAAAATGAAAAGGAAACACATTTGCACCGAGATACACTGAGGGGCATTTGTTAAAGCCAAGGCAGAGTGGCAAAGTTCATCTCCCAGCAGCAAGACTTGTGGCGAGAGGTAACTGCATTTGTCCCTTTTCTCCCAATGGCTCATTACAGCTGAGCAGGTCAGACCTGTCAAACATTGCCACATTCGATGGTGCTAGGAAGAAAAAAAAAGAAAGAAAGAAAAAATACCCTGTACTTGGATGCAAGGGCTGTGCATCCCTTGTGCTTTGTCTGGCGCAACCCTTTCACAGAAGCACAGACATTGTGAAACGGGGTCAGGAAGGTAGCAAGCCAGCTGCCTGACATCCTTTCGATCGACTCCCGTGACCGAAGAAAGAGCAGTGGCTTCAAGAACCTTGCAAATACAAGATGAGCACCTCTCCTGGGAAAATCCAAGCACAAGCCTGATTTGGGTCTTGCTGCAGGCTGGGGTTTAGGGTGTCTGTTTGTTTCAGTGTCACCTTGTGGTTTCAGTGGGCCCGCTGCCGTTTTCACGCAGGATGAAGGAGAGTAACCCAAGCCCTCTCCCCTCCTTCAGAGCCAGCAAGCCTCAGCTGATATTCATGAGCCCAGTGCCACTGATCTGGCGGCACAGCACGGAGCGGCACATGGCCTCCCCCCAGCTGGCTGTCTGGGCCAAACTTCGCCCGGAGCCCAGCAGCTTTCAGCCCAGGGTAACTCCACCAGAGTTGGGAGCTTTATGCTGGTCTAACAAAGAAAGGAGACAGGCTAGCCAGGCCTTAATGAGCTGATGCTGATCATGTAACTGTCTTATTGAATTTGCATTTCATTAGGAGACTTCATTTGAACCACAGCTGTGAATATTTGAGGGCCTGATTGTGTCTATGGATACTAATTTGTTCAAAGAAGACAAGGAGGATACTGAGCTGCAACCCTGACCCTTTTCATATTGATCAGACAAGATAGATCCTCCTTAAAACTAATGTCAGAGCTGTACCAAAAACATGCCCAGGTCCATACACCCTGGTTGATATTGAGCTGACTAAATGCCTCTTTCAGAAACTTACCCCTAGGAAATGGACAGGAAAACTGGACGCGAGCACCCACTTGAGCCTTTGCCAGATAAAATTTCATTTTTGTGTACTGTAGCTTAGTGAAGGTGTTGAAACCCATGGGATGGGAATACACCATCAAGGGAAAACATCCCACCACCAGAAGGAAATGCCATCATTCAAATACTGACCTGGTATTTGAGGCTTCATGATTATCCCTGTAGCCATGTAAATCAGATTACCATACCATAATGTTCTGTTGGAATCCCACATTACTTAATGATGGAAAGACTGCAGACAGCAGGAGTGAAACAGTTAAAAAGCCAAGACTTGTGATAAGCAGATGGCAATTATTGCTGCTTACTGGTAAAACCTGTTTGTATTAAAAATATCTTAATGTTTCCATTGGAACCTGCCAATTAAGAGATTAAACTGTGTTTCATTCACATACAAGTGGCTGTGAGCTCACACACACACCTGGCACTCCCAGCTCCAAATTCCACCTAGAGGCTGGCTGAAAACATACCTGCTGGTCATCTTTTTCATGTCTGTTTATTGAGAGGGGTTTGGGTTACTTTATGAACTGTCAGGAGTAAGATATTTTCACCTTATTATCAGGAGAAACAGGAAGCTGCTGGTAAACACAGCCATTTTTCAGAGAATTATCTAACTGAGGAGTAGACCTATATTGATGCCCAGCCAGGCCTGAAAGGTGGATGGTACGTTGCCAAGATTTTATTCTCAAGATAGCCTAAGCGAGATGATTTGTCTGGGAATTGCCCTAAGTAAACATGCTAATAGGATGGAAAAAGTTAGCCCCTCTGCCTTCTTAGCCAACCAGCCGTTTCCCCTCTGCTGAGGGGAGTGACTGCTGGCACTGAAGGGTTTCCTGCATGTAACTGGTCAGTCTCTTGCTGCAGTCCCAGGAGCCTTTTTCTGTTAACAGGGAAGCCAAATTTCCTTCACGGATGCTGCCTTACTCCAAGCATTGCCTCTGTCACTCAGGGGCTGTAAGTGGATCTGGACAACTCCCTGGAGGACTCCAATGTTTATAAACTAATAAAGGATCTGATGTTGCCAGTCTGAAAGCCAGACGTGTCTGCTGCTGATACAGGAGAGTTTTCTGTTCCTTCTCACTTTTCATACCTTGACACCCAGAAGGATTCAGGAAACAGCCTGGTACTCACACTCCTTACAAGCCATTTGTGACCATTTCATAGGGCAGAGTATGGGCATGGCGACACACATCACAAGCTGTGATTGCGAGCAGGACTTGTATACAGAAATTATGCCCCCTGCATTATCATCAATCACAGGGTTACTATTCAAGTCAGTGCTGCTACCTGGCAAAGGAAAAGCACCGGCTTCAACTAGCTCAGATGACCAAGCGTCACAATTCTACACATATCTAGACATCCTCAGTCTGAAAGCTCTTGCTTTCAGATGTTCTGAAATGTACTTTCCAAGGATATTTCCAGTCCTACCTGGCACTACCAAAATCAGTGATGGTGCAAGGACAGCATTTGATTTAGCTTCTCAGTGCTTCCATCTCTGCTTCCTTAGCTCTAATCAGAAATAGCAGAGGCCCATTTAAACAAGCAAAAAAAAAAAAAAATCCCCAAAACAAATAAACAAACAATCAAAAACCCAACAAAACAAAACACCAACCAAAATAAAAACCCCACCTGTTCCAGCAGTGCAAAAAGTTCATTTCAGCCTGATCAGAAACTTGGCAGAAGCTTGGGAATAGCTTTTGCTCTGTTTGAAGCAATCCCAAAATCCACTACTGAGTGTTGCTTTCTGGTGTCTGCACATTCTCTGAGATGAGGGGACAGGGAGGGGGAGAAGAGGTGTTTCTGTGTGTTTTCCACCCACCCTGTGCTTCTCACAGGGGAAATTTCAACTTTCTCAGTTTGCTGTTTGCAGGAAGGGGCCGGGAGTCTCCCAGGAGACCCTGGCACAGCTCCCCCGAGACTCCCCGGGACAGGCAGGCCTGCTCAGAGGCAATGCCGGTGCCGTTCTCCACTGGGATCTGCAGGGGAGGCTAAAGTAGCACGACTGGCCGCAGAGGTGCACTGGCCTAGAAAGTTCCCAGATCCCCCATCACAGCCCAACCAACCAAATAAATAAATAAACGGTGGCACACACCCGCTCCCTGCCCTTCCTCCCCCAGGTCAGAAAGATGTCAGCTCTGCTCAGGCCTGCTGCCACCAGAGGCTTGCAGAGCAGTCTGCTCTTCTGTCCCCCCCTCTGCCAGCGCCACCTCCGGGGGCCCCGCTGACACTGCCTTTGTGCCTTTCTCTTTGCAGTCTGTACCCATCCCTGCCAAGGCCCGCTCCTGGGGCCTGCCCTGCGCCTCATCCTCGGCATGTTTTGGAGGAGCATCTGGATTTCTGGAGGAGCTGAGGGGCTGGCTCAGCTTTCAGAGGAGCGGCGAGTTGGGATTGCCAGACCTGAGGCCACTGTGGCCCCACAGGGCACCTGGCTTGCCCTGCACCTCTCCCACCGCTCCACCCCGTGAAAGGCCCTGGACTCGCCAGGGCTTCCCTGCAGCCCCTCAGACCAGAGAGCCTGCAGTTCCCCAGGGGATTTCTAACCTCCGTCTGCCGTGTTTACAGTCACTTATTCGCCTCCCCGCAAACATGCCTTTCTTCAGCATGGCAGGAGGGTTTTGTCGGGTGATTCTGTTTTTATTTTCCTCCCCTCCTGCCCCTTCGGAGGCAATAAGGTGCACAAACAAGCTGCCCATAGGTGGCTGAGAGCAGAACTCGAGCCGCCCTTAAATAATAAAATAAAATTAAGAAAAGAAGAAGGGGAAAGAAAACCCACCCCGTGCTACCAGGGGCCCCGTTGGTTAAAGGCTACGGCGCAGTCACTCTGAAGTGAGGCTTTAATGAAGTAGCCTGTGAGAGAATGGAGGGGATGGTCCCCGCTGCACAGATGGCTCTTTGTCACCGCTGACACCTGCCATCTGCTTGTTTGTCTAAATGATGTCGGAGGGGCATCGCGAGCCTCCAATCTGCCGCGCCGCCTCCACCAGCTCGGGCTGACCCCCTGACCCGCGTGTCAGACGGGTCCGGAGAGTTTGTTCTTTCCGCTCCGTGGGCCCGGCCCGGCCTCTTCCCCGCCCGCAGCCCCGCAGCTGCCCCCGGCCGCGCGCTGCCGCTCGCCCCCCACGCCCGCCAGCCCCTAAATCTCCTCTTCCTCATGCATATGAAAGGGGGAGGACATGGAGAGATTAACCTCCCAGGGCATGAAAGGGGTACAAAAGTTTACACCGCCGGGCAGCCATTTAGACCTTTGGGGAGGTGAGGGGGGGAGGATGGGAGGGAAATCCACTCGCACTCCTCGGCTTTTTACCGGCATCTCCGCTCGATGCTCAGACTCTTTCTGAGGTAATTAAGAGGCCAAATTACACCAGATGTAACACCACTGATATCAGGAGAGGCAATTAAGATATTTAGAGAATACCGCGTCTTTCTATTTCTCTGCCATGAAGGCAGACTTGTGCCTTAACATCAGCTATAACATTTAGAGGTCTCCAAAGACGTCTGGTTTAAAGGCAGAAGAAGGAGGTAGGACCCACCTGCCTGACAGCAGTCACCATCAGACTTATGAAATCACACTTGGAAAAAGGACATATTACTGCAAATGCATTCAGATAGCATTTTTTTCTCAGCTTCTCACTGTAGAAAAAGGTATCTTCTTAATACACAAAGAAAGGGTTTCTCAGTGTATGAAGAGTGACTGACGGCTGGCAAGAGGGTCATAGCTTTGAAATAAAGTTGTTGGAACAATAAGTGTGTCCCAAGGACTTAACATTTAATTTAAAAACAACATTAAAGTCTAAAGCAGCCTTAAAAAATTCTTAACTGGTTGGAAACCCACTTCCCTTTTCTTTTTTTTTTTTTTTTTTTTTTGTCTAAGCCTACAGAAACTCTATGCTTTGGATATGACTTCAGGTCATTTGTGTCACCTCAAAATAGTCAGGGTGAGTGCCTAAAAGGAACCTCTTTCCCAGTACAACCAACAAGCCCATCTCTAGGATGCCTCAAAAGAAACTGAAGCTTGCTGTTCACAGCACCACATAAATCGTGCTTGATGTTATCAGTGATGTCAGTGTACATGGAAGGTGTATAATGGATATTAATTATGACTGTTATCACTTATGACTTGTGTAGTGCAGCCAGGTATGCCTGAATACTTGCAAACACAGCGGCTTTTACACGTGGCAACTCATGAAATGGAAAATGGTCACTCTGCACAGCTCTAATGAGGGCAAGGGTGATTTAAGCTAGCAGAAAGAATCATAATTACTGTAGGTTCAAAGTGATCTTGAAGGAGAGGAAGTTAAAACGGGGTTGGGATTGATCTACTTTCATGCTTTACTCAGCCCATTGTTTTTAATGCCTCATTTTGAGCTATAAACAAATGGCTTCAGGTGATTTGCACAGTTTTGTGCAGATAATTCCTGATTTTTTTCGGGGCGATGGTGCCAAGTGTGCACTGTGCAAAAATAAATAGCAGGGGAAACTGCGACAACAGCCCCCACCCTCTTTAGTCTGTCCAAAAAATGTTAAAATTAAATCCTAGATTCAAAGGCATGTCAGAGCACAGATGAAAGGGCTCCAGGGTTTGCAGAGGACCACATGCTTACAAGGAATCTGGTGCTCATACCCAGCCCCAGCAAGGCAGCTTGGATGCTGAAGGCCTTTCCTCCTGAGGGAGGGCTGGCTCCGGACTCCTGTCCTGGATCACAGGCAGAGGGGACCACCAGCCTTCTCTCTCCTACAGGTCTGTGCCAGCAGGGCTGCCTTGGCCTCCAGCCCACACGGTCTGTTCTCCACTGCAGCCCTTTGGCCACCAGCACCTGGGCTAAGACCAGGCACAGCAGGAGTAAAAGAAAGGCAAAACCCAGGGACTCTTGGAGAGACACAAGAAGGCCTACAGGCTATGTCCTCAGCCTGGGAAGACTCTTTTTTCTCCCTCTCCTTTATGACAGTGCAGTTTCTGAGCCCACAACAAAGGACCACTACTATTAATATTGCTGACAGAAAGAGAGGAAATCAGAGGCAGCCATATCCCCACACATCCATCCAGGAAACATTTCACTGCCTCAGATTCCTCTTTTTTCAATAATATTGGATGATAATTTGGGGTGATATAGAAGAAAAACTGTGTGGCTTTTGTCCCCCAAAAGCACACAGTCTTTTCCAAAATCTCACAGAAAGATAAAGGGTGAAATCTTTACTGATTTCTGTGTGCTGTGCTTATTAGTTCAGCATGGAAAGGCTTTTACCCCTCCTGTATCATTATGAAAGGGATTTTTTTTTTTTAACCTGAGGTGTTTTTGGTTAATTGGTGTGTGTCAAAATGTCTCATTGTGGAAGCCATTCTTGACCCAGGTGTTGTCTAATATCTGCCCAGCTGCCTCATGATGGGTACTTTTCTTCCTTCAGACATCCTGCTAACTCCCTGACCACCAGCCAACACCATGCTCAGCAGAAGAGCCAACACATCATGTTTGTCTTGGCAAAATGAGCCAGTCTGCATTAAAAAGAACCAACAAAAGTCCCTTCCTTTATTTATTTTTGTTTGAAAGATAAATCCGAATGTTTTGATGCCTTCTGCCAGCCCACCAACTCCAGAAAGCACCTAGACATCCCCACAACAGGGTAGTACTATGCTTCAGGAACATTTCCTTTAGAAGCTATGACAATGATAAGCTTTCTGTACCAAACAATTTCTACCCAACATGATTCTATTTTGATAAGGTGAATGACAGTCAATTCCCATTAACTCCCCCTAACAGAAGCTAAATTTCTTCTGAAATTGTTTTTATTCTCTTTCCCAACTGAGGCTGGCCCAGCTGGATGTGGATTTGTATATACAAAGTTTCTTTTTTCTAGAATGGAAATGGAATTTTGTCACTGTATCCTTTCCCTCTGGAGCTCAGCCTTTTAGTATCAACCCCAAATAACACTTCTTGACCATGGTCAGCTCAGTCAGTCCTGCGAGCAAACTCATCAACTCTCTACGGGAAAACAAAATGCTGGCACAAGCCTGTTTCTCTCAAGACTGCCATGGGTGGATAGGTATTGCAGCACTTGATCAGTCTGTGTTTCAGCATGCAAGAAATCAAAACACAAATATTTTAATAAGGTGAGGAGACTATTCTGCATACATTTTTAAATTGATGCAAATACCAAATCAATTAACCAAGCTTGCACACTGCCGTGGACATCACCCCGAAATCTATCCCTGCAGGCAGCCATACTACTGCACCCTTTTGCTCATGTGAAGCAACACTGTCTCTGGCAAAACAGAGAGCTCCCCTCTGGCAAATTTCTTCATGTGACAGAGGCCAGAGACTTTAAGTGTTTTCTGAAAGCAGCTATGGCAAACAGTCAATTCAGCTAAACAGTCTTGGCCGCAGTACATCTGTGCTTAGTTTTGGCTTAGCAGAGCAGAATAACACATGTACTTCTCTCTCTGTCCCGTTCCTAACCTAAGATGGTGAGAAAAACATCTGAATTACAGAAGTACCTTCTGTACAGAAGTGTCCTGTGACAGTGCAAAATCTGCATGACTGGGTATTCCAGCCAAAATGAACTCACAGACCCACATGATTTCCTCATGAGATGACTTTGTGGGAAGGGTTTTTTTTGGCTTAGTTCTTGTTGCTGTTGTTTTGTTGGCTCTTCAGATCAATACATTTAATGATCTCACATCAGATGTTTTTATAATGAAAAACATGGGAATAAACAGAAGTGAGGAAATTTCATGCAGGTCTCTGTCATATTTATAATCAGGCTTTCCTCCTCTGACCCTTCTTGTCCTGCTTCTGGAAGAGACACCAGCACCCCTTGAAACAGCAGCACCACACAGCCAGTGTCACTGCCACCACTGCTGACAGCAGTAATGGGGACATTTCTTCAGGTGCCTCAATGCCTTAAGAGCTCGGACTGTGCTTTCCAGTGGGATTTAAAGGTCATCAGCATCACATCAGCATACATAGTTTGCTCCATAGCGCACCATGATCAAAAACTGCAAGCCTGTATTAGCCTGGGCTTTAACCAGGTTAGGCAGCCCAAGTCCCTAAGCCAGGCTCTGCAGCTCCTTAGCACAGTCACACAAAATGTCACAGAGATGTGCCCAGCAGACCCTGTACACCTCTGCCAGGTGGTGACTCTTGCCAAGAAGAGCACAACAGCAATCCCCAAGGCAGCATGGCCAGTCAGGGCTTCAAGGCACACTACAGGCTACAGGGCACTCTGCCCCAGCTGCTCAGCCTTGTCACACAGGTCCCAGCACCCACAGAACCATCCCTGATGTTTGCAGCACTGCAAAGCTGTGATCAAGGCTACAAACTCTCAGAGAGTTCACAAAATGCTTGCAGCATCTTTCAATACTTCAGTTACCTCCTTTGACATCAGTTACACCAAATTTGCCATCCCTGACTGTACAGACCGTAGTAGAGAAGCACCGATTAGCTTGCACTGCGTTCTTCACTTAAATAATTATTGCACCTCTCCATCACATCCTTTCCTGTTTCATAATCTTCTGTTAATAACATTTAGCCTCTCAGCAAAAAGACTAATTTTTCACAAAAACATTTTAGTTTTAGAAAGCCTCTATATTTTGATGGAAGCTCCTCATTCAATAGATTATTTACGTCTTGGTTTCAAATTAATATTTTCCAGCATTTGTTTTTACTCTTGGTTTAATGGACTGTTTTTTCCTGCACTTATATTGAATGGTTTGTCCTTGCCACTCCAGACAGCTTTTTAGAATTAAATATTTCTGGCCTAAAATGGTTTCCTTTACAAGAATGAAAAGGGTTCAGAAAGAAATTTAAGCAGAAAATACAATTTTATCACCAAGAGAAAAGAAGTCACCTTCCAAGTTGCAAAGGCACAGGCAATTCTAGCCAGCATTTACTGGACCAGCAGTGGCTGAGACGATCATGTTTGACCCCAGAATTTACATCTGAACCCTGGATTTGGAAGAAAAGTTTGCTTCAATTCCCTGCACTGACATAGACTTTCAGCATGGCTGTGGGTGAAGTCCTCAAAGCATTTAAGGCTTTATAAAACAAAGACCCAAAAAGTACTGTGTATCCAAATTTCCAAATGCCAGCAGTCCAGTGAAAGTATTTGAAGTTAAAGGAATAATCAGCCCAAGCAAATTGCAAGTTGCCTAAACATGCAGCAATGCTTGGTAACCCCAGCTGGTTGCCATGATATGCTTCATGCACACACCAACATGGTGGGAGAGGGCTGGGTCATCTTCAGCCCAGAGCCACCTAATGCAACCAGCCAGCTCTGGAATATCCAAAAGCAGCTGCTCCCTGACTGTCAACCTGCTCAAGCTCCTCAGAATCTGCAAATTTACATTCCAGCAAACGTTAGCAAATAATCAGGATTTACTGTTCATTTGTTCATCTAAGAGGGTGGAGCTGGATGTTTTTTTCTTTTTCCTGTCTTTAGTCATCTGGTTTTTGAGCAATTTTTACTGTCATATTTCTATTTCTGAGCTAATCTTAGAGCCAGTGACATAATTTCACTGAATTATTAATATTTCAAGCACATTTGCACAGAGCTCAGTGACAGGCTAAATCACATTCTGTATTGTTCTAACTTTCTTAAAATACCGCTTTGTAGTTTAAAAAGAAAACTATTTCAAGAAATTTGTTCCTGGACTATGCTTGCATCACCAAAAGCCAGTGCTCCTCCCCAGTTTCCCAGTGCGAAATGTGACCATGCATATATGAAATCAGAGGCCATGCATCACTGCTCCCCAAGTGGTGCAGGCACTGTACACCCACAGCGCTCCTCCAGCTCCCTGTGGCCTTGGCTCACACTGGAGTAAGCCAGTCCTGGAGAGAGGGTGACATGCCTGCTGTCCTTCCCACACAGTCCTCCACCAGCAGGGCTGGGCCCCGTGGGCTCCACTCTTCAGTAGCACTCGAGGCTGGGTCTGCAACTGCAGGTCCTCCTGCTTCTGCAGTGGGCACATCCAACAGACCTTCAGCTGGTGCCCATCTTGAAGGATGCCTGCCAACGCTGGTGCCCACTACGCAGCTCCTACCTTCCCATGGCCCATGAGCAGAGCAGCCAGCATCACTCTCCCACGCGAGGCCGGTGTCCCTCTCCCGGGCCGTTAATTGGCTGGGATGAGCGTCATGCGGCTGGGCGCACACATGTGTCCCATAACCTAAACCATCTGCGAGCGTTTTAATTAACCCATCCCCAGCTCCTCTGCACTGCCATTGAAAAGATCCCGCCCTGGCCCCAGCTGAGCCTCCCCCATGCAGCCCTGCAGCTCCCCTCCCCACCCAGGAATTCGCAACCACAACTGTACAGCGTGGGCCCCCCGGCCCTCCGCGGCCGCGCAGGAGCAGCCCTCAGCAGTCAGCGAGGAGAAGATGAAAAGGGCTCCCTCCATATGTGGCTGCCGATGTGGACCTACAGGGTAGGCTCCATGCACAATAGATAACAGGAGGCTCCTTCTCACAGCTGTTGGGCTGTAGGGTCTTCCACGTCACATCATACGTGCAGGCGTCAGACACCGCTTACATAAAAAATGACTGGAGAAAAAACATCCCCTCCTGTGAAGCCACATGGATGCACATGAACACAGAATTCAGCTAACTGCTGCTGAAAATTGCTGGAAAAATGTAGCCATGTCAGGCCCCATGTTCTCATTACTTTCCAGGGATGGGACTTTTCTCTCTGACTGTTCTTATACAGAAGTGAAGTGAAATTTTCAGTGGAAGTACTCAGATTCAATGAAGTTGCTCTGGAGGCTGAAGAGAGATCCAAAGTCACCAAGATCTAACCAAGATCAGGCTCTAGATGAAGTGATTTAGGCACTGTAAATGCAACAAGGCTCACAATCAATATTGTCAGAAAAACAGCAAATTTGCACTGGCATGCTGGGTTTGCAGCTGGTCTAAATGAGAGCAGCTCATTAAGGAAGAATTTGATGTTGCCCATCCAGAGGCAGCAGACCCTCACTGGTGGGTCTGTTCCTCTGGAAGTCACCATGATCGTGGTATGTATAAATTTAACAAAGGAGGTAGTGCAAAGTAACCCCAGAAAGCAAAACTTCACAAGTTTACTTGGAGGTACTCATTTTCACCAACTACTGCAAACTAACTTTAATCATATGAAACTCATGCCATCATCAGCACTGTGCTTTCTTCAGTTGTCTGGGGGGTAATTCTGGGCAACTTTTCTACTGTACCTTCCACTGAGCTCTCTCAAAATAGCTTTATGTATGAGATCAGTAGTTTCACCATTTTATAGGCAGATAAATTGCACAGAGCAGTGAAAACACCCTTGCTTAGGATGGAATATTGACAGAGCTGTACTGTTGTGTACAGTTCACCACAGTCCCAGCCTAGGACTTGGAAAAAAATTGGCTTAGACCTATTTGTTCACAAGTAGGGTTTCATATGATGAAAATAGCACAATCCCTCTCACTGGCATCAGAGATCACTGATACACACAAAGCAAGAAGGGAGATTTTCTCATAATTGAAGCTGGGATATCAGTTTGTCTGGATTTCATTTGAAGTCCAGCCCTCCAACTATGGTCCTGCAGTATCCATACAACTGTGGTGCATCAGGGCTTCAGATACTTAATGAGTGCCAAACATGGGTCTATACTGCAAAGTTCAGTGAACTCCTGTGCTATTTCATCTCTCCCTGCCTGCAGTGAAGCAGGATCAGACCCTACCCCATCTGCATCCCCCAAACTATAAACAGGAGCAGCATTGGGGCTGAGAAAGTGCTCTTGCTCTTTCAACAGTAGAAGTAAATCACAGTTCCATTCACTCATTCACTGAAAGCCTCTTATGACAGAAATACCTATCTTTCCCACAGTATGGAGAGCAAACAGCTCACTGGTGTGCAAGTGAGGAAGATTGTCCCCAACAAAAAAGTGGCTTTGATCCCTAAATAGAACCTTAGACTGCTGAAAGCAGGCTAGGTAGGACAGTTCATCCCTCAGTGTGTTCAGCCTCCTCTGAATCATTCTACAGTTCATCTTGTAGTCCAGTTGGTCCTTTGAATCTAGAGGTTTCTCATAAGACATGTTTCAACATCTGTCCCCAAATCAGTGACAACAGCACACTGGTCTCATGCTGAATAAGGTATAAACATTGCCCTCAAGGAATGAAGTCCTTAGGTTCCTGTCTGATAAACACAGGATACATTTTTAAGATCAACATTCCCAGTTATCCAGCATCTGAGTTTTTTGAACATCTCATTTCTCTCCAGTGAGATTTCCAGAGTGACTCAAAAGCTTTGAGTGGAGTTGGAGGGTTTTGGAAAACAAAATAAATTTTGTGCTGCCACCTCGCTCACTTTGGCTTTCTGGGCTGTGAATGCAGAAACTGTGCTGTGCTGCCAAAAATACTTCTGATTCATAACCTCTGACAAAAGCACGAGTAGAGCAGCATCATGAATTGCATAGATCAGTGGCCACTGGGGAGGGTTCATTGGCCTGCTAATCTGAACTGTCTGATCCTAAACTTCCACTTCCCATTGCATCCAAATGCATTGCTGACTCCAGCATAGATCCAGGGATGTTCTTCTTGTCTTATAGTTTTGTACTGACTGAGCTAACCCACAAGATAATTACTAAGGCAAAGAATTTAGCAGGATCCTAACACAGATTAAACATTTCTATGATTCATCAAAATATTCCCAGTGCAACTGGCTGGGATAAAAATATATAAGGATTGTGTTAAAATTATGAGACCAAGATTCAACCCAGAAATCTCCATGAAAAGAATCCCTGGAAAATGCTGCTTGAGGATGCCAGAGCTGCACTCAGTGAAGTGCCTGTTTTATTGGAAATCCACCTGAAATCCCATTGACTAGCACATCCTTGCAGTCAGGCCCATACAGAAGCAGCTGGCTCTTGGGGCAAGATTAGGAAAACCCAAATAACCCACTGCAATATAAGCACAGCTTCAACTGATTGTGCAACAAGCCTGCACCAGCTGAAGATGCAGTGCTTTAAGTGGTAAGATTGTTGCTGGTGTTGTTTTGTTGCTGCTGCTCAGTAGTAAAGTGTCAAAAACGGAAGAGGAAGAAAAGAAGGACAGGGCAGACAAAATTTGTGAGAAACAAAGGAAGAAAAAAGAAAAAAAAATAAGGAGGAGGTAGACATTGTGCCCTTTTACCCAGTGAGATTTGAATACTCGATCAGATGTGGGCAACATCAATGTGGATTGCTCCATCATGTTAAAGGCTACAAATCCACCTCTTTTTCCTGCTGGGAGAGTGCACATATTTCCAGGCTGAAACAGGTTCAAGGGAAAAGGTGTTCTCAGTCCCCTGCTGAGTCTTCTTTCTTGCTCCAAATACCTGTTCAGGGTTAGGTTGTAAGTATTCATCTCTGGGTACATATCATCACTTCTGAACTGGAAGTCTTTCTTGTTTGTCCCATTGCTGGGGAGCATTTCAGTGTTCTGCACTGCAGAGTGGGACTGCCCCATGCAGAAAAGTCAGCTCCAGATATTCACTATCAGATGGAGTGGTTTTGGGAGACAAACAAAAAGTATGATTATTTACCCAGTTCTATTCTTTGGTGTCATCAGCATGCAGGAAGGGGCAGGGATACTGAGAAATCTCCATAAACATCTCAGCTGCAGGAGCATGCCTGCTATCATATCCTTTGCTGAGTAATTGCATATTTTCTCCCACAGCCACATGAACCATGCTGTTGAGGAGAGTGTTGAATACAGGATCCCACCTCATCCTAGCTTGTCAAGTGCATCATGCTCATGATGAGGCACAGGAAGAATAACCTGTGTTGGGACTACAGTCTGTAGTACTGAAGAAAGCATGTGGGAGTCATGTTCACATCCTCACCTTTAAAGGAACAGGTAGGATTGGTTGAGCCCTGAAGACCATTTTTTTTGCTCAGGACATGTCCTTGTATACCAAATAAGTAATTTTGCACAGAGAAGAATGGCACCTACAAAATCTGAACTGAACATTCAGTAAAAAAGACCTTTAAGTAAGATGGACAGGTTTTCCCACAGCTAAGTGCTCTTCAGTTTTTTCAAGGAAAAATCATACTTCTTAACATGGTAAAAGGATGTAGACTCATCCTGCTGATGCTTGGGTGTATTATGGTTGCAGTGGTCACACAGCAGAGAGCAGCAGCATTTGCCACAGTGTCTATCCATTTGTTTTAGTTCAGTTTGCCAAAGAGGTAGTGCTGCAGTATCACTCTCATGTGTGTGTCTCTTCACCTGTCTATCTGCACTCCGCTGTGCTTCTCCTGCACCAGTAACTTTTGAATCTGTTAACTGATTTTAAAAAAAATTGACAGAAAATAGAAGGCCTCCAAGGTGTTAAATTCCAACACATTTTATGAAAATTGGCAGCTGGCTAGAGAAAAACCCAATTAGTGGCCCTGTGGAGGTGAAAGCTGCAATGTGAATGTGACCCTTCTTAGACAGTGAAGATCCCCCTGGGAAAGAGATATTATAAATGTCCACAGAGGGAAAAACAGATCAGCACTTACATCTTATTAGATACCAGAAAATCCAATGCAAGCCTCAAGTTGTGTTCCAGGAAAATGGCTTCTTCAGCTCTGCTGCTCAAAGAACAACATGTCCATGACCTCCAGCTGGGGCATTCATAGCCTGCAGGCAGAGATAGAACTGAGGAGGACGGAAAAATCAGTAAGGTGTTGGGCTAAGGGAAAGGGAAAAGCCTTCTTCCAACAGCTGTTGAATGCCTCCCATGATCATCCCTTCCAGCCCTTTCACTGATTGCTCTCAACCCTTCTTTTCCATCAGTCATCCCATGAATCCTTTCATACCTTTCATTTCCCCATCTTTTTGATTTTCCTTAAACAAGGCTCCAAATAATCCCCAAACAGCCAAAGGTCTTCACTGTTGTACTTTAGATCTCTGCCCTCTCACCTTCTCAGAAATGTCCTTTGCTGTAGCCACAAACTAAATGCATAATTTTCAGGACAGTTTGCCCTCATTTTTGAAGCAGCAGAGTTAGTTTTTCCTGCACTGCTGAGAAACCTTGAGCTAGCTCTAGAATCATGGCACAATGAAACAGACAAGGACATTACGAATTGGGCCTGTCCTCAGGGACAAATTCATCTTTCTTATAACCTCCCTAAGGTCACAGTAGAGAAAACATAGCCCTAATTAATCCAGCCTGCTTTCATTACAAGAGATAACACAGCCTAGAGAAAAGCATCTGACTTAAAGAAGCAAGAGGGTCATGATCTTACATGACTTTGTAACTGACTTGGTCACTGCTGTTGAGCACATTCTTGAGCTGCATTTATAAAGTCAAATTGTAGGACTTCAAGAGTCCGGATTCTCAGCTCAGATGGGCAACCATGTGCAGGCTACACTTTTGCAGCTAAAGCTATATGAATCCACAGTGGCTTCACTGGTTTGCTGCTGAGGAGTGGAAAGAACTTACATTGAAAGGCACTGAGGGAACTGCAGGCTCACAGTAACACAGATGTCCTCCAAAGGTCTCCTTGGCTGTCCTTCAGCCCCTATCCCGTGTTCTTCCTGGGGAAAACTGCTTCCTTGTTATAATCATGCAGATCTCCAGCCCTTCTCTCTATGCTCCTGTCCCAGCTTTTCCCCTCCCTTCCCATTCCTCTCACAAAATGTTACCAGAAACATTAAAAACTACTGGAAAACATATTTTAACTTTTAAATATAGAGAGGAATATAATCAAGGTCTGTAAGGACAAGAACAACAAGAGAAGGCAAGAGAGGATCCCCACAGGAAATTACTTGGATTCTCCCTCTCCTGATCTCTACATAACTATTTAACTGAGTGGCATTTGCAATAAAGATTTATCTTATAGTAAAGTTCTGATAAGTGGCTGGACAGATCTGTAGGTAATTGATCTCAGATATGTTTATATCTACTTAATTAAGTCTGCATCTAGTTAATTAAGGACTGAAATATTTGAAAACTGCAAATTGTGCAAAGAATTCATGTCTGGCTAACAAAGCAACTCTGATGTGCCACCAGTGAGTGCTCCATTCAGAAAATTTTGGGAATTTCACATACTGATGTGTATGTATGTAACCCAGGAGAACCCAGTGGCTCACCATAGTTATCAAAGGATAAAACCACAAGGATTTCAAAAAACCTTTCTGAAAGGGTTCTAGCAAACTCTAGGACACAGTTGCAGTAAGTGACGCTCCTGAATTGAACAAAGAGCCTTGTGTAATTCAATTGAAAAGGCTCCAAGAAAATGCTGCTGTCACCACACAACTCTCATGTACCTACCAGCTGTCTCCATTTGGAAAAGACAACCTTCATTTTCTAAGAGCAAAATATTTACAATTGTTCCAGTCTGTCCCTCCAGGATTCTTCCCCTGCTTGCATATGGATTTTCCTGAAGCTGCAACACAGGGCTCTGATGATCTCTCCAACTGTCTCCATCACAAGATGTCAGATGTCGGCATTCACAACAGCGCAGGCTTCTAGACATAGACTTAACACCAGTGCTTCAGCTGATTTGCTTTAAAGTCAAACACATGTGGTTACATATGAAAGATTTGGTAGAGGTGTCTGATACAAATAAGCATCCTTTTAGTTCCACAGAGTTAACCTGGAAATCTCATAAGGACAGGTTCCACAGCCCTTCTATGTATTTGCTCAGGCTATTAAAAGAGAGTCTTTAATCAATTTTTCACTAATATGATCCCAGTTATTTCACTAGAGTTGTTCTTGAGTAATGATTCAAGGGCATGCCAAGGAGGAGTGGATTAGACTCCCTTAGTTTCCTCTTGGCAAAAAGCAGTAACAAAGGAAACCAACTACCCACATTTTCAGAGCTTTAAATACTTCTTTGTGACATTCAGTTCTGAAAGCAAGCAAAGGTTTGGGAACAAGCTTTTTTCTTCTTAGCCATTTCTAATTCCCCTTCTTACTGCCATCCCTTGGGTTTTTGAGCAATTACCTCACATTTTCTGTCAGTCCCTCATCATTTTTCTACCCCGCCTGACCAGTTTGCTCCTGTTTTGGCCCTGGGCTGTTTGACGTATGCCATGCTCCAGAGAGATTGTCCTGGTTTAGTCATCGTTTCTCCATGTACCAAGCTTTGGCACCCATCCAGGAAGCCGTAATGTCAGCATATGGATTGGTGGATTGGCTGGCTAATCACAGGCCAAAAGTGCCGTATGTTGTTACTGAGGAGTTCTAAGGGCCAAATGCCCAAACATATCCAGGCTCCAGGGACAGATCACATGGCAGATGCTGGTACCTAAGACAAGACTGGGGCACACTTAAGGCCCCAACCTCCAAAGCCATCCTCTTAATCCGACATCCAGCTCCAAAAACACTCCTTTGTTTGACATGACATTTCCTTGTGCACATTCCTCACAGCAGAGTTGTCTGTCCACACATGCCAAGGCTATCCCGTTCAGATTGCCCCTGAAGTTCTGACTAAGCCTCACTGGGATGATGATTCCCATCTTGCTTGGGTATCTCAGCTAGGGTAGAGACGGAAAGGCTCTCAGGACAAGTTATTGTCTCAAATTGCATTAAATTAATCACAAAATATTAATCTCAAGTAGGTCACAGCTATATTTATTCAGAAAGTGGTGCCAAGAAGTTCCCATAATTAAATAAAAATCCACTGACTTCCATCCGATTGTACTAGTGACTTTAAACCCTCCAATAGATAGAATTTACCTAAACAAGAGACCTAATTGCCTGGCTGTAGCATGAAAAGCAACTGTGTGGGGCTGAAATATCCTTTGCATTTTATAAGAAGATTGTGGGATAATTTAGGTGTTCCATAGTACAGGAATAGGCAGACACCCTTAGCTAAAGGTTTTTTCCTATCCACACTCTGAGCCAACCACAGACAGTGTATCTCAGATAAGAAGGCACTTATGCCAAGCTAACATGGTTTTTGACTTTCAGCAGGAGCTTATTATGAGCCCTCTGATATGCACAGAGCAAACTTGAACCTTTCTGGTCTTTTCAAGTCTAATGATCTCGGTATGTGAATAGAATGGATGGCATACACTAACCTTTATTCTTTTGCTGGACAATTTGCAATGAATAAAAAACAGAAACAAGGATTGGTTGCTAAAACATTAGCAAGAACAGAAAACAAACATGAATACTTTTCTCTGGATATTGCCAATGAAAAAAGCTGATCTTTCTCATTTGCAATGAGGGTGGCATTTAATCTCAAACTGGAGTTGTACATTCTGGCATTTACTCTACAATACTGGGGAAGATGAAGGGCAGAGAGAAGGGTGACTGTTGATGTTGAATGATCACATATTGACAACATGGCATTGTTGTGCTTGGGGAGGGGCAGAATTATGGGACCCACCACTGGCACTGCTAGGCCTGGGCTGCTTTCTGGCATCCCAAAAACTACCAGCAGTGTGGTGGAACTATCATTTGACTGCGTACAAGGTTCTCACAAGTAGCTAATAGTTCAGCACCATCTCCTCAGGTGATGTAAATGCATCCATGCTCCTCTGAGAGGCAATAAAAGTACAGACTGGCAGGTAATTATGAGAATCCCTTTTGCTCTGACACCCTGTCACTTTATACCCCAGGGCTGACTGAGGGAAACATCTTACCAGCTGCAGAACTGGAAGCAATGTACGACCTACATATTTGTACTTCACTATGGACCTAAACAAGGGCTGGCCTCATTTCTTACTTTATTGTAAACTAGAAAAAATATATCTCCATCAGGCTGCAGGTTGTCCTAGTGGTCTCCCAGCCATGCACCACTGCCAAGGTTCCCCATTATCACATTGTGCACCTTGGGAAACCCATGTCTGCTGGCCTTGGCAGCGTAGATGGGCAGGAAAACCTCCAGTTAAACCTTCCTCCAGCACTGCATGCTGAGCTGGAGTCATGGACTCTCTACCCGCTTTCCTCCCCTACAAAAAATATGTGATAAGATGTGGCTGCATTCAAGCTACGGCTGAAAGTGGTGCTGAGAGGATATAAAAGGTGTCCTTTATACCCTCTCAAGATAATATTCCTCAAAATAAAGCCCCCCCATCACTAAACTTCTTGCTTTGCTACCTTCCAAGGAAAACCAGACAATTCTACCCCAATTGCTTACCATAATTTTCAAGTTAAATGATTAAAATAGCTTTTGTTTGCTCTTTTATGGAAAGATTAAGTTCAGATTTTATTTTGAAAATCACAAACTCTCTCCAAAGCTGTTAGTCTTTGGCTGTAATTTGTGGCAAAGCACATGATATTCTCTGTGATAACAGACTGCAACACTAGTGGGACTGAACTGAGATTTATTGCTTTCACAGCCGTGTATATAAGCACCTATAGGTCATGGAATTCCCTATACATGCATATGCTGAAAGATATGTATATACAGCAGCGAGGGACAGGAATTAACAACCTTTCAGAGAGCAGAGAGTGATTTCTATGTATCTCTATGATCTTCAGAAAGGAAGCCCTGGGCGGAGATTTAATCACATGTCATTGTCTGTTATGCATTCATAAAAAGATGAATAATTATGGCAATTCAAGGAAACCTATCATCAACTGAGAGAAAAAGACTATTTTTCTGAAGCATACAAATTCAGTCTTTTATGACAAAATGACTACTTAAGACTTAAAACTCTAATCATTACCATTTGCTTCCTAAAATATCCACCTCCCTTTATGTGCACATTGAACTGAAAACACAAATCTCTCGAAATGTCGCTGGTCTCTGAAGGGGTGAATGTATATTTTTCCTTTTCCAATTCTGCAGCCAGGTAGAGGGGGCAGCATTTCTTCTCTCTTGATGTCAAGCAAGTCATACTGGGCATAGCACAACCCTGCAGGATTTGATCCGTTCCTGCCTAGGGTGCTGGCACAGGGGCAACCGTGAGGTGTTCCCGCATCCCTTCCTGCAGGGCCATACAAACAAGCCCCCACCACACCCTGTCGTCAGGAAGGTGGTGCTAATGGGAGATGGTTTTGAAGGTTTAATATAGCTTCTGCAACACCTTTCAGAAGAGGAAAGGGGTGCCCAGCTTACTACAGCTGAAAAAACAAAGAAAGGAGGGAGAAAAAAGTAAGCTATTTCCTCTAAGTTCCTAATTTTTATTGCACTTTCCAGACACAAGCAAAAGATGCCCTGTCAGAGGGTGTGGGGGGGGAAAGTCAGTCAGCTCTGTGCTGCTGGGACCTGGTTTGCTAGGGGAACTCAAAGCTCTGGGCTCAGGACCATTTCTACAGTCCTTACTCATGAAAATCACTTTGACAGGGCATAACTAAGCTTGGCCAGGCATCCAGGTAGCTTCAGAAGGGAGCCGGCAGGCTGGCAGCCCTGCTTCTGAACTCTGCAGCCTGAGGACAGTGCCGCCCTGTATGTTCCAAATTTCTCCTGCCTCTTCTTCCATCCTCAGCATCAGGGAGCATGGGGTATCTGCGCATCTCTTTTGCCACTGGAGTGACTGAATCCCTTCGAGACACGACAGCCAAGGAAGTGGATATGGGTGTGAGTGCCTATGGCTCTGTGTGGGGCTGTCTGAGTATCAACACTTTGCTTTTAATCCCTCTCCTGTGGTGCAGAGGAGAGCAGTGTCAGTGTATATCCAGATTGCATCCAGCAGCAAGGAAAGGCCAATACCTGTTCCACTGGGGAATCTGCCACCGGGCATGCCTCTTCTGCCTGATCAAATTCTCAAGCAGCAGGTTAAATGGGTTTACTGATCAGCTGCACTGCACTGCACTGCAGAGCACAATCCAGAGCACAGAGCAGGGATTGGGGCTCCCCCTCCCCTGTGTCTGATGAAGCCCTGCAGAAGCTCTCAGCTGCGCTGGGGAGTGACAGCAAACTGCTGTGCCACACAGCCCATTACACACAATGTACAGTGAACACCTTCTTCCTCTGTGGCATCAAACACAAAAGAACCTCAATTATTATCTGGTTTTGGGGAAAAAAAACACATTGAAATCATTGTACTGGCAAGGGAAGCTGCATCAGGCAGAACTAAAGCTTTAGTAGCCTTTTTGCTAAGCTATGGACCCCCTCACTCAGTGCACAGCAGGCAACCAACACTACGGTAAACCTTGGCATGGAGAAGCAGCAATGTCAAAGCCAGCTGCCTCCCCTCGTTCATGTGAAGCTCTGCTTTGTTTTGCAGGGAGGTTGCCATTCCCCCTGTGCTCCTGCCTTGGCCGAGCAAGCCCAGTTGAGCCTCCCCAGCTGAACTTCTGGTCCAACATTTCCTTCAGGAGTTTGTGCTGTCAGATTGGAAGGGTGGGCTCAGGAGGATATGGGTGGGACGCAGTGGCAGCAAGGAAACCCTTGTTCACAGCTCATTCGGGGAGGAAACGGGCACCGATCCCAAGGAAATTGTTTTGTGTTCCTGAGCAGCGGCGGGGGGGGGAAGGTGGCGGTACAGGCCGGACTTTCCCGCTGCAGCCAAAGGCCAGCGCTGCTCCAGCGCGGACACGGGCACGGGGCTCCAGCCTTTCGTGCCCTGGACAATGTGCCCCGCAGGGACACGGGGACAGCAGCCCACTCGGGCTCCGTGGTGGCAAGTGTTACTGCTCGCCCCACCCGAGCGTCAGCACAAGGGGAAACCACAGGGGTCCCAGCCAGGCCTTCCCTGCTCTCAGCGTCTCCCAGAGGCACTGGCACACGCACCAAAGCAGGAGGGAAAAAAGGGGACCTGCCCTTTGTACAAAGCGCCCAGCTGGACATGCTGGCTCCCATCTCTTCTTCCCCCGCCACTCTGTCCTTGCCCCTCCGTGGAGGTGACTTGGCCACACTCTGGGAACTGACGCAGAGATGTCACAGACACTCCATGCAAGCCTGAAGGCACAGCCACCTCTCAGAGCTCCTCCTGGAAATAAGCACATATTGTCACTTGCGGTCTGGACCGGGCTGCAGAGGGGCCCCGTGACTCGCTCCAGGGGGCATTAAACATAACCTGCAAGCCCACAGTGTGGAGCGGGGAACAGGGCGGGAGCTCTCAAGGAAATATTTTGCTGAAAACAAAACTTTCAAAGCCTTTCAACAGCAGAGCACCGAAAATAGACTTCAGACTCCAAGGGAGGGGGAATTGGAAAAGGTTAGAAGCGGGGGAGAGAGAGAAAGAGGGAAAGATCAAACGATCGACGACAACCCTGGGGAAAAAGGGGGCGCAGAGGTTGCCAAAGATTTTTTAAGTCCATTTCCTGCAGGAGCTGGAGACGAGGAGGGTCAGTTTATTGCAGTTTGGCCTGAGCAGAGAGCTCTGCAAGAAGCTCTTCAGGCTCACTCCAAACACAGCCATTCATTACCCACTGCTGCATCCTTCAAAACAGGAAGCGTTGCCAGAGCATTAATTTATCTCTTAATCGCCGTCCTTTTGTTGCCGTGAAAAATGTTTAGTCATAGATTTAATTCCTCTCACTCCACCCCCCTACATCCCGACCACCTCTGATCACAAACACCATGAAGAGACAGGGCTTGACGGCTTTTCTGATGGTTTTACTACAATTTAACTTTCAGAAGATCAGCTAACTTGCTCACAGATTCTATTGAAGAATCCTGCATAGCAACAAGAGAGCTGCCTCTGGCTCAAAGTGGGAGTGTAGTTCTTTGGGATTTCGCCTTGTCATTATTATTTCTCGCTCTTGTTATTGTCTCCAGTCCATCCTCCCCAGCCCCAATTTACTTTAAACAGATGTCTTATTTGTTCATAGCATGCCGAGGATTTGCCCTGGCAAAGAGATCTTTTTTTGTATTTTGTTTTGCCTTTTTTTCCCTTAAATCTGTTTTAAATTTTGAGACGAGCCCATGAAACAATAGCAGATGTGTTGTAGCTACAATTAATTGGATAATTAACCTAATTCGTGTATTGCATTTTAGGTTTGTGTTTCTTAGGCAAGCGAGTATTTGTGCTAGAAGCTGGGGTGGGCATGAGCAGTGGGGAGGAAGAGAAGTGCTTGTTGGGGAGGTACATCGGGGGGTCCCAGCCATGGGTCCCCCAGCCAAGGGCATGAGCAGTGGGGAGAAGGCAGTGCAGGGAAGGGGCCATGCATTTCAGCAGGGGCCAAGTGACTAAAGCTGCAGCCAGTGGTGAACGCAGGAGCCTGGGCTGCAGCAGTTTCCTGGGGTTATGTCCCATCAGACACACACACAGAGGACTGTGGGGTGTATGGATAAAGTCTGGGAGGCAGGGATTCAGGTCTCCTAAGCCTCCAAGACACCTCCTGAAGGAAAGCAGAGGGATGCATGGACGACCAATCCATGCCACCAGGGCCATTGGGATATACCTGGGACGAAACCACTCCCCACCAGCACCAGGCCAGCTCAGCATCAGGCTGCCCCATACTCAGAGCTTGTGGCCCACCAAACATCCCCACATCTCATCTGAAGCCATTTGTCAGTGAATGTCTGCCCTGTGGTGAACAGCCTCAAAACCTCGGTGACCTCTCAGCTGTGCACTGTCTGCAGAGCCCAGGACACCAGCGCTGCCACCCAGGCAGGCCGGCCATCCGTAGACGTGATTATTGCTCCTTGGTATGGAGCCCCGCCAGGCGACACAGTTCCGGCTGGGCTGCACGCCCGCCCAGTGGGAGGGTCAGGATCTGGCCCTGAGTGTTAACAGCCCTCCATGTCTCCTACTTAAAACTTTTTCAAAGTCCTCCCGTGGCTATTTCATGTTAGCCCTGGTTGCTGTCATCCTTCATGTGTAAATGCTCCCAGTGTCTTCGGCGGCAGCTGTGTCCACAAGGCACCAGGGTGTATTCTGCAGCCCCAAAAACACTCTTTGTGACTTAGCCTGCATCCACCCTCTGGAGGACTCAAAACATTTCACAAACACTAAGCTCTCAAGGCAGGTACAATGCCCACTGCCATTCAGAGCAGACTTTCTGGCTGCAGCCCTGGTGAATTTTCTCTTGGCTTTTGTGTGGGGCTCGAGAGGAGGGGCTGAGGAGTGGTGTCAAAGCAACACCAGGCCCAGTTCTGGCCTAGCTCGGAGCAGCTGAATGACACAAGGAAGAACAAGGCTGGTGACTGCAAGGCAGATTTGGACTGGATCCTGAAGCAAGCTCCAGGCAGGCAGACAGCATCCACCCAGAGCTCTCTGACTCCCAAGGATGCCCATGCTGTGCTCAGAGCAAGACCAAGACTTTGGCTCTCATTAACAAGAGCCTGAGTGCGACTTGAGGTTACTGACTACACTGCAAGCATTTTTTAAGCAGCATTGTCCTTAGGAAACATCACAGCACTGGTAGAAGCATCTGTCTTTTATGCACTATGGCTTATAGCGATCAGAAGAACAACTGCAACAACAAAAATCTATTTTTTATATTAAAATAGATTTTTTTTCTATAAAATTTGCAGTAAAAATGCATCCCAACAAGTTGTTCACAAAAACAGAACAAAAAACCCCTCGAAGTGCTCAGATGAGAACAAATGATACTGCTAATTGCAGTGTACAATGCCAGATATTGGCATTTAACTCTAACTATGCTAAATGCAAATGTCAGCTGGAATGACACAGTTCGGCTTCATCACCCAAGGCATAATTTCCAAGCCAGGCTTAGACGGATCCAAATTTCCTACATTTTTTTCTTTTCTTCTCCTGTGGCAGCAGATGAGTGCAGAGAATGGAACTATTTAGCCTTCAAAAAGGCTGGGAATGGGAACCCACAGAGGTCCTGGTTCATGCTTGACTAACAAATTACGGTAAAAACACAACATCACTAGCAGGGCTATTGGAGAGAATTATACCCAGAAGAAGTCCTCAGAAGAGGCTAAAAAGAAAATCCTGTTTAAACTAAAAGGGAAAATGTTATTCAGTACAGCATTTTTCTACTCCTTTCCTTCTGGGTTGGTTTTTTTCCTACCATATTCAGTTTCTGTTCTTCTTTTATTTTGGAGGCTGCAAAGTTGCCAATTATTCTTTTACTACTTTGTTGGGGTTTTTTTACCACTACAATGTCAGCAATATTTGGCACTTTTCTGGGATGCAGAGCACCTGGATCAATGGAATTAATGAATATTAGCTGAATTCAGACAGGGAAGAAAGAGGCATTTAGCCTTTGTGGTGGAGGACAGAGCTCAAACTTGTCATGCACCTCAGAAAAATAGCTATAGCAGTGAACCAAGTAGCCTGTAAGGCTCAAGAGCCAGAAGCAATTAAGAGGGACCCCAATGCTTTAAAGTTTTGTTATTGCACACGATGATTTCTAAGGCAGCTGCAACAGCCAGGGTGGGAGAGAGAGAAGCTGAGCCATGATTTATGGATACTTTGGGCTTATATTACTGGCGTCATTAATCACAACTGCTGATAAATTAATCCACCTTCTAATTTGTGTGCAAGATGCTCAGCTGAAAATAGAGGAAATACCAGTGATTCACATAAGGTGCTCTTGTAGCTCACCACAAAAGGCTGTGTTTGAACCTTAAGCAACCTGGTAGTTTCTTCCTGACAAACACCAGCCAATGGTGAGCACAATACAGAAAGTGGCTGCTGTCATAAAGGGGGTCCCAGGACATGAAATCAAGGAAAAGGATGGAGCCAACCACAGTTTCGCACTATGGTGGCTAATCAAAGCCTCTGACCTAGGCTGAATCATGCACTCCAAACAACCATGTTTGAACTTTTTCCAAACCAGCTTCCTCCAAATCTCTGAAGCACATTCCTTACATTTTAGTGAAGGCCACAAGTTTTCATTTCTCAAGTATTCAGAGACAGAATTAAATGACCACATATGGGAAGGATAAAAAACGTAGTTGCTTAGCTATGGTGAATTTCTAATAATGAATATATACAAAATGAGAAGTTCGCTCATTCACAGATCCTTAATGATAACTGTATATAGATGACAACTCCAAGAGAGGAGCTTGAGATGGTTCTGAGAAAACTTTTCAAACTACATTTTATTCATAAAGTTACTTTTGTATTATTTTAAAATATTTTTGGGGCTCTTCCTGACCTCTAGAAAACCACACTTGGAACAGATAAATTGTCAAGCTTCATAAACTTCATAAGGAGGAAATAAAAAGTGATTAGGGTATGTTGATTTAAAACAAAAACAAACTTTCCAATGCATCCTTACATGATTATTTTTCAGTTAATTTTGTAGCCTATGCAGAACACCTGAAACTGTGGTTTAAAAATTTCTTGAGCTATAACACTGAGAAAGAAGTTGTCCTTTCACAGAAAGGTTTCAGTGATTTCAGACCTTAAGTCTATGGTTAATTCAGGACTGATTTCCATCCATCCTAAAATTCAGAATGAAAAAGTGCTATGTGTAGAAAGACAGACGGAAGCACCTATTCTGACACGTTGATTTGCAGAAATAATGGTGCAGAAATAATTTTTGAAAATGATCAGACTTTTTGATTGCTAGAAGCAGTCCCATTAGGAATGCATTAGCAGGCAGAGTGCAGCTGTGGTGGTCAAAGGTTCATCATAAATGAAATTTATCTTATCAATATCACTTTCATGTATATGATGTCTAATGTTCGTATGCCCTGGGTATATGTGTGGTTCCCTGGGTATGTGTGTGAGGTGTAGAGAAGCAAGTCCAGCTGTGTTTTGGTTTACTCCTATACAGCTATTAAAATTGCTAGTTCTGTAATTGGAATAGTGTAATATGGCTAGTTCACATAACTAGCAGAAGCAGAAGTAGATGTGGCATTTACTTTGAAATGTTAACTCCATTGTGTGAGTGCCATAACTTCTATGGTATAATTTTGTATTTCAAACCCATAGGTTGCAAGCTATTATATATAGAGACAGATGGATGGATAAATCAATCAATTGATCAAATGATCAATCTTTCTTTCTTTTTTATTGTCCAGGAAGTCAGAATGCTTTTTCTCAAGTATTTTCCACTCACTAATGCCCTCCCTCTTGAGTACATGTCAGTGAATTGAGTCCGGCATTTCCTCAGTTAAGATATCTAAAGTGAAAGCAGAGACAACCCTGCTCCCACTCCCTAATTTTGACTCTGCCAGCCCAACCTTTTCCCATACACTCTTCCCTGTCTAGTGCAGTGGCACCAGAATTTACAGCATGGTGAAGAGGAGATGAAGCACCTTGCTGGTCAGCTATCCTATGCTCAGGCCTGCAAACAACCAGGTGCCATTGTATTCATGTGCTTGCTTGGGAGGGAAAGCACTTTACCTTTTCGTGAGAGTAAGGTTGATCAGACTTTGCCATATCCCCTTCTCTGGTTGCAATGCACTGAGAGTAACACAGCAATGTAAGGAGGCAAGTCCCTTCCATGAGGATGGGATTTACCCAGGGACCCCTCTCTAATGTGAAATCTTCATCTGTCATCATTGTCAGTTAAATATTTATTCCTGTTTTCCATCAGCAAGTGAAAGCAGCATGAGGTTTCCTTTGAGCTCTGGGACAAAAGAGTCATGGAAATTGTCAACACAGGGCAAGAGCAGTTTTAAGAACAGGCCAGGTCTCAGCAATCTAAAATGCCAGTTTTCTTTTCCCCTCCTCCTCTTCCCTTGCAAACTCTCTGCCATCCCATTTTATCAACCACATGCAGCCCTGGGCTGTGCTGGCCTTGCAGGGCTCTGCAGGGACAATTACTACATGCCTGGAAACCCCTTTCCAGGTTCCCAGGACCTCAGCAGTTCTCTTAAAGGAGCTGCTTTTCATGACTTGAAAGTAAATAGACATAATTTCTAATCCCTTGAGCTGCAAAGTTATGGAGAGTTTAAAGCCTGCTGCTCCAACAGCAAGTTTAGCAGTCCAATAGAAAAGAAGGGTGTCCCCAGTTATCTGACCTTTCAGGAAATTGAAGCATCTCTTCTGCTGACTCTTTCATTACCCCCAGAGAGCCACTGATGAGATCCGGACGTGGACTGGAGGAGCAAAGAAGAGCTGTGATTTATTATTCCAAGGAGAATAGAGACAGGTGGCAGAGCTGCTGCACCTTGGAGATGTGTGCCTGCCTATGCTCTGCTGGGGTCCAACACAGTGCAGCAGATCCATCGTCACCAGTTTGAGATATCCAAGGACCTGGCCCCCTCCATGGAAGCTGTCACTCAAAGGGAGCAGGGAAGAAGGGAATAAATACCAAGAATGAATCTTTGAGGGCCGTGTGCTTTGTTCAGGCTGCAGAGGACAATCTTTGGGATCTGCAAGGTACATTACTTCTCCATCTGCACCAGCCCTGGAGGCACTTTTAACAGGCTGCCGACTTCTGCCTCTTCTAAGGCTCTTCCCCCACGATAGATTGCCTTGCTGACTAATACCACCTGGCATAGCTGAGCTGTTCCAGCCAGAGGTGAGGGTATTCCTGCCTGTACTCCAGCTAACCTCTGCCAGCTTTATGGCCTTCATTGCCCATTCCATCTCCTTCTTCTGCCAGGAAGACAGACCATTTTCATCCACACAACAGAACTGAAGATAGTCAGAAGACTGAAGCCAGGATGACTCTTGCCTCACATTTTTCCTAGGCTTGGATATTCAGGGTGAACTACAAATCTTGCCTTCAGAAACCCTTTCTGTTGATTTAAAAGGGCTGCTCCTGCCAGTAGATGTTTTATTTAGGAACAGTCTGGTACACGATAATTAATGTTAAGAGGCCATGTTTCCCTGCTGAGCAGTAGCATATGTCAGGAGCAGTTTCCTGTGCTGGGAAGGCATCGGGATCAAGGCGCTGCCCTCCAGGAGTAGGGAGGCTCAGCTCCTGGCCTCACAAACTCCTCAGCCAGGCTGGCAAGGGATTTGCCATGGGGCAGCCTAATTGAATTAAACAAACACTGGCACCAGGGTGAGAGAGGCACAGAAGAGAACCCCCAGTCACTGAGGGACACTAGTAGGTACATTTATTAAACCAACACCAATAAAGCCTCCGACCCTCTGAATCTCTCAGCCTGAATAAAGCCGGCTGCACCAAGCAAGCTTACTTCTTTGTTACTGTCTCACTTCCCCATGAACTTCTCTCTTCTTTGTCCTTAGCTGATGTTTGCTTTGCCACAGGATTCATGTTCCTCTCTGGCTCCATCTCTCTGGCTAAGGAGATGGAGATAGAATCAGCAAAGCTGAGTTTTAACCCTGCATCCTTTCACACACATTCCCCATCAAGCACATTTGAGGGACTTGATGTCACTCTCTCAGGTCACATTTTAAATTTGCAGGACACACAAATCTAGTCTGAACCCATGAGGTAGTCTCCTTGTAGACCTTCTATAGAGAAAACTCTTCTCCAAAAAAAAAGATTCACCTATCCAAAATCAACCTTCTGGTCATGTGCACACACACCCATGCAGGAGTGCACCACATTGAGCCACCCTCCAATTACACCCATCCTCTTCACTGACACACCTTGGGTGTGCACATGGCCACTCCAATCCCCTTCCCAAGTATTTTTGGAAGGAAAAAGGTTAATTCATTCAGAGAATATCAGCTAGTCACTCTAAAGAGTTGTGGGCTTTAGTTTTTGGGTACTGTGGGATCTTTAAACACATACAGTGCCATTTTTAGTGGAATCAGCATTAGACAAATTCAGAGGAGGGATTTCAGCACAAGCAGAGTCAAATCAGTGTTAAAAGATTATGAAAAGCTCCAACCAATAAACACAGCATGAGAGGGTTGTGATAGTCAGAAGAAAGTATAGCCATTGCACCTGTATTATTCTGCTATATAAACATTTTCCAAGGCCTGGTACCAAGTATATTAAGAATGATGCCAAGTTCCCAGGGCCCTTTTTTCTCCCAAAGCCTCCTCCCCCCTCAGCTGGTTCTTTTGGCGATGCTTTCAGCCCAGCTCTTCACAGGCGCCAGGAGGAACGATGAGCTAAAAACACCCCCAAACACCCAGAGTCTGCCCTTCAGGGAGGGATAGGGAGCAGGCAGGGGAGGTTGGTGTTGTTTCAGCTTTACCATGCAACCAGGAGCACTACTCCTGCATTGCACTCGCCCAGAGGCATTGCCCCCTCCCAGGAGATTAGCTCAGACCCTGCACTGATGATATTCAGATCTCTGTCTCTTTTTCTTTTAGATATAAAAGCATGTAGGAACCTACAGGGAGTCAGAAGTTCACAGACTGTCTGGTACTTGCTTGAATTGATGTGAACCTCTGCTGTGGAAATTTTTCTGGGACATGCTTTCTCATGAGCACACCACACTTTCAGTCTGGGTGAAAATACCACAAGAATAACCTTTCTCATGGTATTTCAGTATTTATTTTCTGGTTCCTGTCCAACCCTAAATCAGGAAGTGCAGAAGCGTGAGAAAATTTTATAAAAAGAAAAAAAGAAGTTAAATAATAGTTTTTAAGTCTAGAAAAAGTTTCTGTTGTGCTTGAGCCCAAGGCAAAAGTTTGCTCTTGTTTTATTCCGGCAGGTTCATCCATTTTTAGCTGCTGCTGCAAGAGCTGTCACATCACTGTGAGGCTTTCAGCAGAGAAGCCAGGGGAAGCCCGGAGCCTTGCCCTTGACTCTGATGTGCTACAGACTCCTTAGCCAAGTCACTTGGGCACTGTGTCTATTCCTAGACTTTCTATGAAGATCACTAATACTTAGCTTGCTTTGAGAAGTGCTTCAAGATTCTTGGGTGAAACCTCCTATGCAAGTTTAAAATTCTTTCCAAAAATTAGTATCTCTATGTTTTTTACCCTTTACGAGTGTGACTGAGCCTGTATGTACCCCTTTAAGTCTTTAAACAGTGGGATCCTTTCATAGTGACTTAGGATATGATGTAATGTCTATGCATTGTTAACGGGACCAAAGTGTAATAAACATTCATTTTAATGAACAAAGCAAAGAGATGTAACTCAGAAGACCCACGGGGAGATGTGTTGTATAGAGTTGCCATGTTTGCATACATGCTTTTCTGACTGCAGTCAGCTTTAACAAGGGTAAAATACTATTGATGTTAAATCACATGTGGGTTTTTGTTGTTGTGGAGTTTTTGTTGGTTTGGGTTTTTGTGTTGTTCTGTTTTGTTGTTTTGTTTTTTTTTAAACGAGCCTCAGAATTGCAGGGGTGTTCCTGAAGACACAATGGCTACATCTGTACTAATAAGCTAAATGCATCCAAGGCTGTGCCATGGCCTCAAGGCCAACTGGCATGGAAAAGCCCACCTCCATGCTATTGAACTCTCCTTGTCTCCAGAACAGCAGGGCCACATCCAACCCACCTCCTGGGAGCTGGCGCTGGCTGGCACTGGCTGCAGCACCGTGCCAGGAATTGTTTGGGAGAGCATTAGCTGGCACCAGGCTCAGCCATGCCAGAGACCATTCGAACAATTAACAGCGCCGACATGCAAGTGCCAGGGCCTGGCACCATTCCCTGTCACTGCTCGATTTATTAATATCAAGTAGCCATGTGGCCTGCAGAGCCTTTATTGCTGGTGACAGTACCAGGAAAGGAGAAAGTTGGGGTTACTTTTGCAAGGCTGGCAGATAAAAAAAAAAAAAAAAACAACAGGCTGCTTGGGTTCTTTTCTTGTAAACTCCACATGCTTTATATGGAAATTATTAAGAGACGATCAAAGTGGGAGCCTGCAATGCTGCCTTGGCAAAGCTGCATTTCAGCCTTGCAGTGTTTTGAAAAAGACTTCATGCTCAAGAGTGCTCAGTACTAAAGAATACCTGGCCAAACTCATTTTTCTTATTTTTATTTGAATAAAGTGATGTAACCAGGACAACGTATTGTTTTTACAACTCCACTGTGTCCCATGAAGTCCCTGGAGCCCCATGGCACCTTATTTAGTTGCAACTAAATAACTAGGACATCTGATGTTACCACGTGTAAATCCTTTACAAATAAAATGTTTTGCCTAAACTCCAGTGCTTCACTGTTGTTTGGATGATGTTCAATTAAAATTAAAGAGAGCTCTAGAAATCTATGTTCTTTCTTTCATGTTTTCCTTGAAAAAGTTTGCAAGTAGTACATAGAAATCAGAGGGAAGCTATTGTATTCCTATCTAAGTACTCAGTGTTTTTTCTTTTCCAGAAATTTCCTAGCATTAGAGAGAAATTATCAGTACCACATGTGTACAGCAGAAGCATCTGTCTTTGATGTATGATCTTCATACCTAGTGAAAGCATTAGGTTATCAAATGCTAAACAGTTCTTTAATACCTTCTAAATAGCTGAATATGAGAAACCTGCCCATCTAACCCAGCACTTCATTAGCATACAGGAATTTCAGCCTTTTCTGGCTGGGAAATGAATCCTCAATCACTCAAAAGAGAAACTGCTTAACTTTCTCTTGTTGACATAGCAGTGGATTGACAGGGTAAACAGGCTTCTGAATTCTCCCATAAAAAATTGTTTCAAGAAGTGATGGTCCAGGAACAGACAGCCATGACAGCAGTTTCGTCTACTTATTTCAGTGTATCACCCAGCATAGAGTCCAGGGCCCCACCAAAATAAATGTTTTTCTAATCTACAATAGGCAGTTGCCCTGAGGAGCTCGTGGTGGAGCAGGTGCTGATGCTGGTTTGGGAGACCCAAGTTCTGCTACTGTTATTGCTCACTAATTCATTTGTCTTCCTCCCTGCCTCTGGGCTCAGTTCAGCAAGCAGCATGTGCTTAACCTCTCTGTTTTCAAGAACAATTTAGGCACCAAACCAGGGCTGTAATGCTTTCCTGAGTAGGCATGTTGGTTGGTCAAGCCAGAGGCTGTTCCATACCTGATTTCTGCCCGCAAGAGCTTCTCAGCTGCCTGAACACACACCTAGGCTTGAACATTTAGCCTTCATTTGGAAGAGCCTTCATTTGGAAGAGGAGCTAGACTTCCAAAAACTGCAGACCATGAGCTCTTTTGTTTGGATTATTTTCCCTTTCAGTCTTACCTCTTTCTGTTTTTCTCACCTGGTCCAGCCAGAACAGGGAGCCTCATAAGCAAAGCTCACTTCAGCCTCACAACCAGGTTTACCCCACTTGAGAAATCCTGGCAGTACTGAAAACCATCTGGCCTGAGTTTGGTGTCGTTTCTAAATGTTAGTCTGAAACCCAATCTACATGAGCTTTAATATTATGGTATTCATGGCCTCCTTTCCCCTCTTCACCAGCTCAGGCTACAGGACTTTTATATCAGCAAGCTGATGTCAGTATGATGTCAGCAGAACAAAAGAGCATTTCTGGGACTTAGACCTGACCAGCATGGTCTCCTCTGCCTGGTCCCTGGACCAGGGCAGCCTCTGCAGAGACTTGCTAGATTGCCATAGACTCTGCACAGCCAGATGGTCAGGTTTGCCAAAAACTGCATTAATTCTTGATGATAGCTGCTGCTCTACGAGGAAACAAAAGGCTGCTCTGCAGACACTCAGCCTCCTTGCAGCAGCTCCTTGGTGGTGTTTAGCTTTAAATGTGTTTTGCCCCAGCACCTTAGCAAGGTTTTTTGGTCAATAGGAAGCTTAGAAGCCAGAGGAATTCATAAGGCCAGTCCTTGATTCATCCTGTAACCTAAAAATACAGACTGATTCCTGCAGTGGTTATTTTAGTACCAGACAGAAAACTGCTTCCTTGAGATGAAAAGGCTCAAAGACCGGCACCCTCCTCATAAACAGGATCTTGAGGTATAGGGAGAAGAGTAAGACAATTTAGACCGCACAAGGCTCGCACAAATGCAGACACAAAAATACACAAACATGCCAGCAAGGCAAGATAAGCAACACTGCTCTTCACAGAAATTCCTCCCTGTCATTCCTTTTGAGGCAAGATAAGCAAATAATAATAGTAATAATTTACCAAAAAAAAAAAAAAAAAAAAAAAAGCAATTAAGCTCTCCCTTTTGTTTCTTCTAGGCTCTTCCTGCACTTGAGAGTTACCAGTCTAAACATGCTCTCCCAGCCGTTCTACACCTGAAGGAATATGAGTTCATAAAAAAAGTGTACAGATCATGCAGTACTTTAATACAGCACCCAGTGTTCTCCTTGTCTCTCACCCTGGAGGTTGGCCCCAGTTTATATAAGAAGAGAGCAGGGGAAGAAAACTAGAGAGAAGGTGTGTTTTCACAACACATTTTCTGTCAGCCCAAAGACACTCCAAGTGTGAGTTTGAATTGTAAAGAGTTGACACTTTTCAGCCAACCCTGTTGCTGGAGCTTCAGCAAGAAGGGACACATTTTTGGGGAGTTCATGTTCATGTCTTTGGGGAGTTTCATGTACAACCCTTTGCCATTGCTCTTGCTGATGTCTTGAATCAATCAGTGCTACAATCTCTTAAATGCAGAGTGTCCAGAAATATCTGTGAGTACTCCATGACAGGAAATTTAATTCTCCTTTGCAAACAAATAGCCAGATTCCAAAAAGGAATTTCTGAAGTAAACTGCTCTCAAAGGTTTGACTCCCTACTTATTTGCACCACTGGGATTTTAAGGGCAACTTCTGTGCATAAAGATTAGCCATGTGTGTCTGAAACCTGATGAATCACCATTCAAAAGAAGTTTTCAAGAGTCCAGCTACTATTTTGAGGTCTGACAGTAATATAGCTGTAATGCAGGTTTCTTCAATGTAGAAGAGGGTAGTGAGAGTTTCCAGCTGAAGTCACTTTCTCATCACTTTCAATATCTTTTTGCTTGTGCTTCACTGAAAATGAGATGCAAATAAATAGTTGAACTAGGAGGTTTTGAACCTGAAACAATTTTCATAGATAAGTGAGAGACAGTAAGGTGAATAGCCAAACAGGAAGAACAGGGGTATGAGCTCCACTGTAACACCACTGGAGTCCCTGGAGGTGCTCCAAAGAGGAACTGTAGTGGAATTCTCTTTGACAAGGATGCTGTTTCAGGTGGGGATAGCTATGGTTTTGGTGTTGGGTGGAATGATGCTCTTCATGGAGCATGGACCCACCCCTGTACCTCTGGAGTGCAGGAAGAACACTGCAGATTGGACAAGCACACACCACTCAGGGACTCTCATACCTTTCAGCCTCCACTGTTGCATCAGAAATCTCACAGGCCAGTTTTCATGCGTTTACTCAGCTACATTAACCTTTCCTTCCGAGAAACACTGTCATGACAACAAGAGAAACTACTTTTCTTCATACCTTAGAAAGGGTTCATCATAAGTTTGTTTTGCACTTATGTTTGGGTTGGGCAGATGCAAGGGTGTTGTTTCTGATTTCTATCCCAGCTGGTTTATTCCTGCTTTTGCTTTTGTGTGCCTGTTATCTTCAGGAAAGCATTCCCTGCAGGAATAAGGTGGCACCTCCCCAGACTGCCTCCAAGCTACCACTGACATTCATGCTGCAACCCATCCTCTGTCAGAAGGTGAGCAATCAATTACACATAGTCCACAGCTCCTCAGAGCAGATTTTCTAAGAGCTGGTGAAGAATAGGAAAAACACTAATAACTATGTCAGGCTACCCCATGCTTCTTACAAGAAAGAAAGCAGATAAAGAGCTTAGTGCCTCAGCTGATAGCTTCTCTCACATGGGCTCACACAGCAGCCAACAGCCACTTTCCATGTGTCCCCACAGCTGGGAGACAGCTCCAGAGAGGGGGCAGGAGAGCCAGGGAGACTGGCTTGGTTGTTTTCAAGAATGGATGGCAAAACTAAGCTTTTAAAGCCTTTGCTGATGTTAGGGACAGGCACAAACACTCTCATGCAGACATCACACTGAAGTCAGAAGCTGCTTCTTACCACTCTGCTTCCCCCTCCCCGCCACACCTCTGGCAAGGAGACCAGTGTCCCTCTTCCTAAAATTCAATGGTGGCAAGGGGCAAGGGGGCCACCCGGCCCTGTCAGTGGTAGCAGGGCAGTGAGCAAGCCTACATATGAGCACCACATTCATGCACACCATTCAGGATACACATACAACAGGGGCTGAATTTTTCTGGTACAGACTCCCTCTGCTTTGGCTCTTCTCAGCTTGTGAGTACTTTTCCTTTACAATCTGCACAGCGCTCAATCTGCATAATTTTCATCACATGCACACAGCATTTTCTGAGCATGCTGCTTCTCAGAACACTTTGAACAGGCTCAATAAAAACACATTTATGCCAATGTTGTCTTCTTTTGTCAGAGCAGAAATAGCCCAGCTCCATCCCACAGACCTCCTACTGCTCTGCGTGTGTTAGAGCCAGTTCAAGTGCCTCTGCTCTGCCCTGCCAACAAGCAGGCTCTGCCCTCGCACCCTCTTGCTTTCCTTAGCACCCCCCTCCATCTTAGGAAATAATTAGCAAAGAAGAATTAATAAAGCAGCATGGAGTGCACTCCTGAGGCTTCCAACAGCTGTTGGCAGCCGCTCTCGCACTCCTGGTGCTGCCCCACTTCCCTAGAGAACCACGTAAGCCTTCCCTTTCAGGTGCTCCCAGCCTCTGCACACCTGGGCTGAGGTCAGAAGAGAAAGGCACCAGCCTCTTGCAACACGTGGAAATTCCGGGAGCTGGGGACTGTGCGTTTCCCTCGGGGCAGAAAAAGCAAGCCTTTGCAGAGTCACAGTGCCCCTCTGCCTAACACCCTGACACAATGAATAGGTAGGCTGGAGGTACAAGATATTAATAGGCCCTGCAAACTGCTGCTAAAGCAGCACACACATCTGTGGTGTTGCTTGCCTCAGCCAAAAGTGTCCCAAATTATGAGCACAACAGCAGAAAAGGATATCACAGCCTGATGTGCACTTGTGAGTGATTCTGCAATTTGAGAGATAATGGAGCAACAAGTGCAGACTGCAGAGCTCCCTGGCACCAGGACAGGCACCAAGGGGATATCCCTTCACTTCCTACTTCTCAGGAGAGATGGCCGAAGGGGAAGACATGGCCCCTTTGCTATCTCCTCTCAGGCCTCAGCTGCTCTATCAAGAGCCACTACAGAGGTGTCAGTAAATAGCAATCATGAAAATTCCTCCATAATTGTCCAAACAAGTGTCAAGTACCCCAACACAAAAGTACGGCCAGGGAGCAAAGCAATACATTATTCTTGCACAAGGCCAGACATAAACAAGCACTCCTAATGGGGCTGGGGCAAGGGCTTTGCCATCCATTAGCTACCTGCTGTGCATAAATGTCTTTGGCTGCATGGATGTACTGACATGGGCATGCTCATGTGCTCTTCTTCTAAATAATGAGAACAGACAAAAATATGGACTGTTATAGAAGCCACAAGAGATACCTGTAGGTGCAGACCTGCAAGAAAGAGGATTTCTGGTTCTGGGCAGCTTAGAAGAAGTGGGAATAGCTGTTCAATGTAATTTTGTCTAATATCTGATCTCACCTATGGATGTCTGCACCAGGGAGATCAGGATTTTCTGACATTCCAGGAACCTCTGTGCCACCTTGTGTAGTCTGGAACATTCCTTTCACTTTGCCATATACATAACATGACATATGTTCACTGGTTTTCACTGATGTCATATGATTGCATTATCCTTATCTGATTAGCAAGCTCAGGCATGCTTGGCTCATGTTGTATCTCAATTAATTTTACTGACAAACATTGATGTACTAAATCCTGAAACAATGCCTACATAACTCCCCAGGGCATTGTTTTGATTCCACCCTGGAACAAGGTCACTCTCCTCTTGACGGATGGTTTTTCATTCTTTATCTTTTCCTAACAGTTGTTTCTTAAACAAGATTTTCACTGGCAATAAACAGAATAATCTTCGCAAACTGTTTCAAAATTTAATGTCTCCTGCCAGCTGTTGTTCAGAAGTTTAAAGTACATATTTTAATTTCAGTGCTTGTTGAATCCAATAGCCAAATATGGATTTGATGTCTAAAGGCTTCCTCTAACAACCTAAGTACGCTGCAGAACAAGGATGCAGAGGTCGTGAGCACATGGTCTCCAAAGTAAGCCTGATTGCATTTGCAGAGTGCCAAATGTACTGACCTGAAATTTTCTGACTGCTGTCAATGCCCAGGCTGCACCTCTCCAGAGCACTGCATTGCTCCACCCTACACACCAGATGGCCACACCAGGTACTGCCAGCTACCTCTCACCAGGCACAGCTGGGAGAATCTCTTGAGGAAGATGTGCTTTCACTATTGAAGGTAAGAACCCTACTTGTTCATACCTCCCACCTGCACGGGAGGACCATGGATCCTTTCCAGGATGCTTTTTTTACTCCCTGCCTTATCAGCTCTGCTGGAAAAGAGTTCTGAACTATTCCAGGATCCTGGCATGCTGCCTCACCCATCCTGCCTGCTGCTCACAGCACCACCCAGCCCATCCCACCACTATATCATCCTCCAGTGACTATTACAAGCCACTTAATCTGGAGACCATGATTCTCCAGGCACTTACACCTTTTGAAGCTTTTCATCCAGGGCACCTGAGAACTTGCCCCGCATGCTGGATGGGTGGTGGGGGACTGTGGGCCTCTGCCAAGGGGTTCAGTTCCAGACTTACCTTCCAGAAAATGACCTGCAAGTGAAATGTAGGAAAAGTAGTATCCAGATCATCATCTGGTATAAATCAACAAAGCCCCACTAAAGACATTAAAGCTCTACTGGTATACACCATCTGGGAATTTGGCCACAGGGGAGGACTTAATGTTTTTAGCCTTTATCACAGATATACATGGGATGGAAGGCTAGTGCCCTATCTGCTCTCAGCTAGTGTTTCCAACCCCTACAGAGATCAATAGGAGCTCCCTGCTCACATCAAGAGCAGAATGATGCCCTAAAATTAGCATGTGTTTGAATCAGTGCATTGTATCTTGTTTGCAGATTAGTAGCACTGAGCAGATATTGAGGGCATCGGAAAGCTAGCCAGTTTAAACAAAATAAGAATTGACCTAAATTTCTGCTAAACTGAAACTGAACTCTTTGGAAGGGAAAGAGGAAAAAAAAGGTGTCCAGAAATACTCATATTTTGGCTCATTTGATTATTTCATGCATCTAACTTCAGCAGACAAGAGGTAGTAAAATTCAGCACACCTGGACTGAACCAGGAGGTGTCGGGCTCCTGTCCTCAGAATAGAAGGTTTCAATTCTAATTTATAGACCAAACAGATAATGACAAATGGGCTTTGGATGGTTTATCTAAGTCCTCTAAAGCTGTGTCCATCAACTAGCTATAAGCTTGGGTAACAACTTGGTTAGTCATGAGTGTCTTGCAAAGACAAATCATATTTGCTGTGTAGTGTTACAGGTATTTCTGCATCCTGTCTCACAACCATATTCTAAATAGCAAAACTGGGGGAAATCTGGAGTGAAATGAAAGTAACATATTTATTCTTTATATTTATGGTGGCAATAAATTTTCCTAAGGTGCTGCCTTTTCTGTTTAATGCAGTGAGTACCAAATATGGGCTGGGTAATGGATGTTTTATGAATACAGCCTTGCCTCAAGCAATTGATTTCTTAATTAAAAAGATTAAAGATTGAAGCAGACAAAAATAAGAAAGAAAAAAAAAAACCACCATGAACAGGTTATGATTATATATCAGTTTCAGCAAGCTAGCGGGTAAATTACAATTATAACAGAAGATTTAATATAATTAAATCTTCAATAAACAGCCTCTTCTTTTAAGAACACTTGTGTAATATTTTACAATTTCTGTACTTTACTGAAAAATAAAGGTCCCACACTCTGCTTTGTAGTTTATATTACTTTAAACCAGACAAGACTTTTTTTTTTTTCTTTTTCTTTGTCATTGTATATTTCTTTTTCTGTGGATAACATTTTTCCTGCTGGAAGAATGTAGAGGGTGTATGCAGAGAACTCTTTCCCCTAGGTCCTAGTGCACTTCCTCTATCTAAGCCATGAGCCAAAGAGTACCTGAATTAATTGCTATTTCACAATGCAGAAGTGTAAGCACTCTTCTTTTCTTTCTGCTGTTTTTTCATCCAGCTGTGCCTTTTTCTTGTTTATCATAGAGATACATCTTTTTTTTTTCATCTAATATAGCCCATGGGTGAATGATTAGAGATCCAGTGAAAAGCAAAATTACTGAGATGGACTGGTTACTGATGTGAGGTGTATTTGCTAGTGTATTTATCCACTGATTCCACTGTTATGAATAATACACATATTCATCACGCCACTGCTTCGAGGGACAATGTTCTCATCCAGGCCCTCTGTGCATTTTAAGTAGCTGGGGCTTCCCCTGAGATCTGCGACTAAAGGACTAAATTTATCTTTGGTGTAAACGCTACAGAGATCAGTGAAACCACTGAGACCTAGGATGAATCTGACCCAGGGAGAGAGACTCTCAAGAGCTCCATTTAATCTCTGTCACAGCATGATTTTCCCCAGGAATCACCATAGCCATCCATCTCTCTAACACCCATAATAAATAATTTACTCACAGATATAAGGAAGCACTTTGCCTCAATCTACTAATGATTTTAGCTCTGAAAGGGGCTCTGCCATGCTTAAACCCTCTTTACATTGCCTGAGAGATTCAAAGTGCCATTATGGTAAAATGAGATAACAAGAAATGAATAGGAGACAGTACAGTACAGTAATTATCAGCATCTCCACTGCAATTTTCAGGTGGATCTTCAGCTATTTAAATATCCAAGTGAGATTCATCTAAAGTCTGTCTAGTCAACAGAGACCAACGCTTCTGGGGAGGGGTCTTTTTGTATTACAGATGGAGCCTGCGTGATGCGTAAAGGGTTTGACAGCTAAAGCCAAGTGGGATTAATCCCATTCCTAAATATCTGTTTGAACTCAGTCCTTTCTCGCCAAGCTTGGTGTCCCTCTGACACTTGCCTTGCGTAGCTCTTGAGCCACAGTGAAGGGGCAACAGTAGGACCTTGGGATTTGGCTTCATCCATCTGCAAACCCCACAGCTGGAAGCAGGATACAGTTGCAAATGTGGAGATAGTCCTCATCTCCAGAGGCCAGCTTCCAGTCTTGCTTACATCCCGGCCCGAGACCTGCTAAGTGTGGCAAGTGCAGCAGCAATCCTCAGAGTTGATGTCTTTGTAGCAGAGAAATGTACTTGCTGCAATCCTTTTCTCACTTGCACAAGGTCTGTCCTCTATTTGTCTGACTCCCATGTTACGTACATTTGAGGACTCTCCTCTCTAGGTCAAAATTACATGGATGCTGGCTTTTCCTATCAAATGCTGTTCCAGTCTAGAAGCTTCCAATATAAGTCTTTCATGGCAGCTTTAATATCTCTGGTTAATTTCCTCCTTGATCTGCCCTTTTTTATTGCCCTAAGTAATTCATTTCCATCCCTGGCACTGCACCTTTTAAGAATTGATTTAAAATTAATACATGAATAAAACAGTATAAATAATGTATGGTTGCTGTATTTAATATTAATAGCCATTAAGTGAAGAAAAAAATTGCATACCTGCAGATGATTTGCAAAATCATTTTGTGGGGCCATAGTATTACATTCCAAAGAGAGACATTGAGGCTGCCCAACACCTCCTATCAAAAGAGATTTTTTATTTCAGCTGCCTACAGATTTGTCAGACTTCTCTCCTCTAGAGATTCTTTTGAAAACAGACTTTTGCCTCCAAGTGAGTTATTCACTGCTATGTACATTGTGGAAAACATCTCCCAAATAGCTCAGACATTTCTGTGAATGAAACAAGGCAGAAAAGTGTGTTGTCTGCTGGCATAAGACAATCTAAGTGTGCAGAGTTAGTAGCACTGTGCTGTGGAGCAAGAACCAGGCAGAGACCTAGCCAGTCTGTCTTGCAATTTCCCTGTGAAAATTCATCTCCTGCCCCAAATCTGGCCTTGTGGAAGTGTTTGAAGCTCCCAAGCACTGACTTGCTGGAACACCTCCATACACATTTGCTTGCCGAGCAGTCTGTCCTCCTTTCTGTGCATCACAACAAGCCTGAGCTCCCACAGCAGAGGTTCTCCTCTTGATCTGAGCTCAGTAGGTGAAAGGATCACACCAAGGAGAACCAGGATGGGGCATGAGGACAGGAGACATGGCAGAAAATAAGACTGCAGGCTGGTAGGCAAGGACCAGAAAGGTAAACTAGCAATTAGAGCAGAGTCCCAATGTGGTGAAGAGACCAGGATTTAGTAAAACTGGGAATTAAGGAGCGTAAGATAGAGAAGAAAACATTGGGAGGGGCAGTGCCATTCAGAGAAATGCTGAATTTCCTACCACTGGGCATTTCAATGTGTCTTTGCACCTGTGTCCCATAGCTAGTGCACACTACAGTGTACCCAGAACTTCTACAGGGCCATGACCTTCCCCACTGCCCTGCCAGGAGACCAAGCAAGCAGAGACCTGGAGGTTTTGTCCTGGCTTTCAAACATACCTCTCTCTTGCATATGCTGTTTTATTCTGGAAGACGAACAGGGAGGCCCTGGTGTTTAGGAACAGCTCTCCTCCAGAAAAACTGCCCTTCCTCATCCTGACCATACACAGGGATCACACACCACTGGCCATCACACAGGTCGGATGAGCTAGGCTGGCTGTCAGGGATGGATACTAAGGGGAGAGAAAAGGCTGAGATCAAGGAGACCAACATCCACAGGGTATGTTTGGTTTCCAGTAAGCAAGGGGTTAATGCTAGTTGGAGCCCTCACACAGGTGTAAGGAGTCAGGGCCAGAACTGATGGCTGTCAAGGAGGGAACACAGGAAACTTTCACTCTTTAGAAAGGAAGGTGGAGGGGAGAAAGGATTGTTTACACTCTTGATGAACACAGGGTTTTGTCCATCAGTGCAGGGATTTCACCCTTAACAAGTCAGTCAAAGGCTCCGAGTTTTTTCGCACACTTTTCCATGGTGCAGATGCAGCTCTGAAAGCTTTTCCTGTAGTGGCTTTTCCTTACCTGCTTGTGCAGTTGTCATCCCACCATGACCTCATGACTCCCTTGTCAGCTTCAGTGGGGAGAGAAGGAGCTTTATGTTGTTCTCACATTACAGAGACCCTGATCAAGTTTCAGCTGCAATGGCTTAGATGCTAGAAGCAAAAAAAGGATGTCCCAAAGACAATTTATATGCCTCTGTCGAGGTTTTGTGAATATGTTATTAATTTTTCTGTTTGTGTGTGATTATTTGTGAGGCTAAGACAGGAAGGTGCAAGTAGCGAGATGAAGCCAGTAGAGCTCAGAGGAGCTTCTTCCATGAATGAGTGCCTGCAGTGCCTCATCCATGGGTGATTAGTCCTCCTGCACTTTGTCTTGTCTGGAACCCTTCTGTGCTTTGGTCACAGCTGTTTCCATAGTCTCCCTAAGAAGAGAGGTTGCTTATTTATTCGTGGGTAACCTTCTCAGAAATAGGCAATGAGGATTTCCAAATCATCCCAGTGGTGACAGTAAATTCCCAAACTCGTTGGATGTGTTTTGTATACTGTTCCATTGTTATAGCAGCCTGGCTTTAGAGGTAAACAACTTCTGTCATTGAACAGCATTTACTTCATCAAGACATACTTTAGCTACAGGGCTGTCCTATGCCACAACTCTACTCCATCATATTCAGCTAAAGAAGGGGGACTCAGCACCTTCAGATGAAGAAGTAACACTAGCACCAAGAAATTAATGGCCAGAGACTACAAGATATACCTGATTTATTGAAAATATTAAAATGTTTAAAATATTTATTTAATATTAAATAGAAATTTTGCTCAGAGATAATTTCATAGGGCAGAGCAAGGTGAGTAGACCCTTCTCAGCCCATGCCTACACTGTATCTGATATCCAAGTGCAAACCCCTGACATCCAGGTGGGAGCAGGCTTGTCTGGAGCAGCCCAATGGGGATGAAATGATTGTGCCCTGCAGAACAGCAGTTCAAATTTGGCAGAGGTCTGCAGTGATTTTTGCTACCAGAGGGAACCACAGACTGTTTCTGCACACAGTGACCGGCACCAGTCCCGCTGCACACCTGCCTGCCTGGGGCATGAGGAAGGGAGCTGACCCGCAAGGGCTGCGTGCCGAGAGGCCACTGTGGGGCCATGGCTTGTCCTGTGTGCCTAGAGAGTGGCAAACTGTGCCGGCACACAGAGGGGCTGAGAGCCTTCGCCCACCCCTCCCACAGCACAGCCCTCCCTGTGCAGCCGAGGCCGCAGGGCTGGGGCCTTATATGGAGCAGGGAGCAAACATGGAGAGTGTGACTGTTTAAATGCCTGAAGCCTGAATCGCCACCGCTTTCTTGGAAGTTACGTGCTGCGCTTCCCGGGTGAGCGGCACGCTGACAAACAGTGCGCTTGTCAGTTCTGAGAAACAGAAGAGAATGAAATCGTAAGTTGCCGAGTTGCTCAACCTTTGCTGTGGTTTGGCAAGGAAAAAGATGTGTAGGAATTTTTTATAACTTCCTGCAAAGTGATGGATATGTCAGCTTAGGAGCGAGGTATATTGGGAACACCTTAACATGTGAAGGAAAGGGGGAGCACAGGAGCCAGGTTTTAGCCAGAGGTGAGAAATGTTGCACATCCAAAAGATCAAGACAATTTGCAGGGATGGGGACTGCACGGTCTCAACTTCCTGACAGCCTCTAAAAGTCACCTCCTGCTCCTCTTCTGCTCCCCCAGTTTGCCTGACCTCATCTGCCCCTCAATGAAGCATCTCTGGTGCTAATGACCACCCAGTCTCCTTCAAACCTCAGAAGCTTAGTGGAAGCTGCAAGAGTTAGATCTTCCCCAGCTCCAGAGAAATGTAAGAAGTCCATGAGGAAGGACCACCATGCAGAGCCACAGCATCCAGTGGAGATGGAGTAGGTGTGCGGCTGAGAGCAGTCATGTCTGCTGGCATTGAGGGAAGCATGGAAGTACAATGCACCCTCTAGTCCTTCCAAACAAGGGAACATGAAGTGCAGAGGAAACAATTGACCACATTATCAGTGACAGCCAAAGTCAGAAAAATGATTGCTGAAGTGAACTCCATGCTGGAATGGTACCAAAGGAATTGTAAGTTCCAAAGTTGTCTTCATCTGCACTTCCTATGTCATGGTTTGCCTGAGATGTCTCTCAGAGTCATCTCTACATTCACCAAATTATCTGGATCAGTTGAAGATCTGTCATACCATAGCTGGAAACTATATTCTACTCCAAAATATGAGACTTTGAGAGTCATGCCCTACTCCAAGTGTGAATGTCAAAGCACACACACAGCTGTGGAGACCTTCCTGGGCAGCCAGGCTACTGCCTCAGGGAGGTTTTCTTCCTCTTGTTATCACAGGAGAAAAGAGGCTCCTTCCATAGCCTTCTGTGCTCCTTTCCCCAAGCAGCTGTCAGAGCCTCATGTTTTAGCCAGCTATTTTACAATAAGAAACACCTTTCCAAGCCTACCCTCATTTCATGGGTGCAGTGCCAGCTGTCAAAGCAAAACAAGTAGTTCTTTTCCCGTGCCCTGTGGGCTGTGCATGCTGAGTCTGGTCCTCCAGCCTTTCCTAGCTCCAAAAGACACAAGCCTTGGCACGGAGGCCCAGAAGCTGTCCTGTTCTAGGGCTGTGGGAGCCTCTGCCTCAACGTGCATAGCAAACAAGTGTGTCCTGTTGAGTCCCTTCCCCAGCAGCCTTGAGGCTATGGTCTTGACTTTGACATGACCTAGTCATGCCTCTTGCCTGACTCCTGCATTGTTTCAAAGGCAGAATCTGAGGACTTGCTGTCACTTTAAACCATTCGTCATCCTCTACGCTCAGTCATTCTGCCACGGGGCTCGGGGGCAGCCTGAGCGTGATGCAGCAGTTCAGCTGCCGCAGGGCAGCAGATGCAATCTCTCTCCGGCACGTTCAGGTCTTGTTTGCGGTCAAACCTCTGCTCGTGCTGCATGCAGATGGTGGCATGCGCCCACAGGAATCTGCCTAACAAATACACTCCTTTGCCAGCTGAGAAGGAAAGGGATTTGGGGGTGGAAAGGTGCTGAGCGGCAGCCATCATGCTTCTTACTTCCTGTCCAGCAAGCTGTCCAGCTCTACAGCCACTCTCACAGCTGAGGGCAGAGCCAGGCAGAAAACAAATCCCGCTTCTCTGAACAGGGCTGTCGGTACCCAGCAGAGATGCTGAGATTCACCTGGAGCCCAGGTGGCTGCAGACAGCAGGACTGCAAATGCCCGGATACAACCTTTCCGGTGACTGCCTCCATGCTGGGGCTGGGCTGGCAGCGCTGCCATGGCCAGCTCTCCGTCCTCACCATGAAGCGGCCTCACACCCAGTGACCCATCCCTTCCTCCCAGAAGGCTGCTGTGGCTGTTTCTGAACTGCTGCCCGAGCAGCATGAGGCAGAACCATGGCAGAGAAGGAGGCACAAGGGCCCGATGTTATTGACTCCAGCCAGCGAGCGGGCAGTGTAATCTGTCTGCTTTTGTTCCGTTCGCTTGGTGGTGTGCTCTCATTAGCCCCCCACCAACAGTCAACCTGTCAGCAGGTCTGCGCTCCAACTGCCTGACCTCTGACTTCCACTCATTCTTCCACAAATTAATTTCCCAAATTGACAAATTAAAGTGCACAGTATGCCCAAGGTCACTAAATCACACTGGGTTCTGGTAAATGTCAACTAGCGTCGAGGGGAGAAAAGGGAAAAAAAAAAGGAAAAAATAGGGGGAGGGAAAGCATAGAGGGTAAAAAGGGATAAAGGAAAAAAAAATACCATATTTGTTTGAAATAAATGGACTAAATCTCTGAACTGTAGTTTCCCATTTGCAGAGGATGATGCTGTGTGAGAGCAATTAAAATGGAGGCTGACAGCTCACCCGGCACACAAGAAGGGCTGAAACATGACTGGCCAGATCTCTGTGCTCCATCAGGTCACCCTGATGGCTTCCCAAAATGGCCTTGGCTGGCCCACAGAAATGGTGAAACTGTGAAGCCCGGGCTGGGTCTCATCTCACTTGCAGTGCCACCACACTGACACGTTTCAGTTGGGTTTTTCCTGACTCCTGTCAGTCAAATGGGAACGCTAACCAGAGTCTGGGCACAGATTTTAGGAAAGCCAGTGCACACAGATGCCCAGGGAGGGGGCAGAAGGGCAGACTGACATTGGGAAGCGCCGGGGAGTAAAGAGCATTTACCATTGCACCAACCCCCACTGAGCCTTGGGTGCCAGCCAGCAAGACGTGGCCACAAGGAACCTGTAGGGACATCAGCCCCATGATGCCACTGTCACCACAATCTTCCCCAAAGACCAAACTAATGCCTTTCTGCCACACTCTGCCCATGAGTGACCATAAACCCTAAAATCCTCAGTGTATCCATGGTCAGTTTGTATTTGTTCATTTGCCAGTGTTGTCTCTGAGCTCATGCTTTCCTCCCCACTGCATTTACCCACTGCTTATTTAGAGAAAGCCCGTGTCACCTCACAGCTGCCGCTCACTGGGTGATGGAGACTTGAGCTGATAAGATCCTCTGATGCTCCTAATAGCCTGTCTCTGCACCTGCGCTGCCAGGGCTTCATCTTTCTTTACCACAGCAGACAGCACTGCTCCAGGGGAGATCTCCAGTGGCATTAATACTTCCCTGCCTCTTGGGAAGGCTGTAACTCATATACCCTACAATCACATTTGTCTTTTTCATGGTGGCATGAGATCTCTGCTTCTTAGTTAGCCCATCAACTAATACACCCAAGTCTTTCTCTTCTACGCTTGTTTTGAGCTGATAAGCTTTCAGCTTATAGTGGAAATTCATGTTATTAGTCCCTAAGTGCATGACCCTGCACTCTGTAATATTGAATTTCATCCCTTTTCTATTAGTCCAGCCCTCAAGGTCAGTCAGTGCTTCCTGTATCATACCCTGATCTTGCATAATAACTATGGTCCCAAACTTGCTCTCATCTACAAATTTCATCCACACACTCCTACATTCCATCACGAGGCCATACTGAAAATGTTAAGCGGAATCAGATCCAAGATTATTCCTTGAGCAACTGTACAAGCAGTCTCCTCCTCCAGCTTGATCATTCCCACACCAACATCACTTGTATTCATCCCCTTCTTAGACAGACCTCCACACACTGTTCTTGTGCCTAACCCCATCATCCCCCATTGAATTAATAATTTCCCATGTGGTGTCATATCAAATGCTTTGCTGATAGTCAGATCAACTGTGTTTCCTTTACAAGAAAAATCAATTAGCTTTCTCTGATAAGATATCAGATTCTTCTGGCACAATTCACCTTTGACAAAACCAGGCAGCAGACAAACAATCTTGCTTTTTATTTGTGTCTTTTTTTCTACAGACTCCAAAGATGTTTGCCTTGGACAGAGTGCTGATGAAAGCACGCTGGCTGTGCAGACACAAGCAGTGACCATTGTTCCGTTAGTGGTGTTTTCATCTAGGAGGACGCAAGAAGGAAAGCACTGCTGTTGCAGCGATCCTTCCTTTGCCCTGCTTTCTGCAGCCCTTCTCCTTCTACAGCATGGACGTAGCAGCATTTGGCATAACCCCTGTCCAAATCAAGGTATTGTACATAGTACAATTGTACATTGAAGAATTTGCCTACACGACCAAAAATTGGTGTTCATTAAAAATACTAAAGAGCAGACTAAGACTAGACACTCCTGTTCCATTCTCCCTACACATGGCACCTCGTGGTCCTGCTGAAATCTTTGGGACTGTTCATAGAGTAAACTATTACTCTATAAACTGGGTTCAGTGGCTGCCATCTGGAGAAATTTTATGGCTTGCCTGAGTTGTTTCTATGATCACTACAGACAGAGGTCAGCAAATATGAGCACTCAGCCTACATTTGTTATCCTCATTGTTTTTGTTGCTTATCAGAGAACTCTCCCAAGGAGTTATGCTTTCAATAGGCTCCACTGTAGTGTTCTCAGTGCAATCCTATCATTCAGGAAAGCATTGAGGAGAGAACTGAGGTTTTACTCTTGCTGCATGAAGACAAAACCACCAGTCTGCGATTCCTTGAAACAATTTTGTGATTCTGTAGGGCTAAATTCTGCATGGTCTGCTGTACTGGGCAAGAGGTACAGGACAAGGCTTAGGGAACTGACTCCATAGGCAGGATATGAAATGTTGTAACCCTGGGGAGCTCAGGTTATTCCATGGTTGCATTGTGGCTCTGTGAAAGGGATCCCTGCACCATTCACTCTGTAAGCAAAAGACAAGGAGAATTGACAGATCTCATCTGTTCCCATTTTCTCCTTCTCAGGCATCAGTCCTGACAGCACAAGGAAAATGTTAGGTCTTCTCCCTCCAAGGTGAAGCAATGCTTCTTGAAGGAAAGCATGGCATACATTCTCTTAAGTCTTAGAGGACAGCACTATGGTTTTGAACAGAAATCTCTCTGGGTTCCCCCTGCTCACCAAGTCTCTGCTCTAACTTGCAGGTGGGTGGGCATTTTCTGCTTCTCTCTGTCACGGGCAGCTGGAGCTACATAGGGAGGGACAAAGACTCTGCCTGTCAATGCTCAACATTTGCTGCAGTGAAAAACTCATCAGTCAAACAGTCCTGTATATTTTTATGTGCTTGGATAAAATATGGAATCTTCCTGTTATATGTCTGAGGGGAATGCTTAGGCACCTTGATTCCCTTGCACCGGCATGTAATCTGGGTTAAAGATCAGCGGAATAAACTCCTAGTCCTAACTCATCTGAGCATGGTTGGGCAGGTATGAATCTGTGCATTTCACATGGAAACTCCTTTCTTCTTCCCTGCTCCCACAAGGGAAAACAGAGTAAAAGCAAATCAGCATCTGAAGAATTTTGTTGGTCTTGGGAAGGGAATTTTTATAATGGTTTATCTGCTTCCCTATAACAATGACATTGCACCTCTCCAGCCAGCAGTTCAGCTCATAAAATATGCTCATCTGAGTAAAAAATTAGTGTCACACAGAAGTTTATGCATTACTTTTAAGACCTCTAATTGATTCTGCTGCTCTGATATCCCCTTGCATGGGATTCCAGAGCCTAGAAACAGGCAAATGCTCTGGCACCAGCTGTCTTAAGCCTAAATCTAGTCTCCACCAAAAGTCTGGCATTAGATGACTTCTCATTTTACATGTTTGCATTTTTAAAACAACATTCCACAGTTTTGAGGCTACTGGAGGCTGGCTGAAGAATAAATCTGGTGACCTACAACCTGAGTCTTACCCCAGGAGATGAAGAGCAATGACCACAATAGAAAAGAGAGCTGGAACTGTTTCTTTGCATCAGCTCTGGAGAGCACGCACCTCCCAGCACATGGATATAAACTAGTGTGACCATGTCATTTATTCTTCTGGGTCCAGGGACCTACCCAATATAAGAAATGGAGGGTGTTTTGTTTCCATATTGGTTGAAACACATGAAAATTCTACCCTCTCCTTTTAATACTGCACTCAGTGCTGCTGCAGTTATCTTGCTGCTGCTCATGACAATGTCCTCCTGCATGCTGCCTTTCCACAAACCACACTGCGCAAACGGGAAAGGCAGACACAAGTGGACAAGACTTTTACAGCAGCTACTTAGCCAACACAGCTGGAAGTCCCATGGCACTAACCAGAATCACCTCTCCCATCTTGTAACATGTAGTGATTTTAATTTAAGAGAGATCAAGCCTGACTCCTTAGTCCTCGCATCCGTTTTCACAAAACACGGGAAGTGAAAACCACAAACCACAGAGAATGTAACAAAATTCAACCAGGCTACCAGTTTAAACCTCTAGCCTGGAGCTGGCAGACACACTCTAGATTTACCCTGGTGAATGTGAAATCAGCATTTCAACCTGTTTCTTTCACAGCTAGCTGTGATTAGAGTCTGCACCTGGGATTTGCTGCTTTCAGTGTTGTAAAATAAAGCACAAAAAAAGCAAACACATTAGTGAAACACAGGCACAGAAAAGAAAGGCAAGAGCACTTACTATAATCAAAACTTTGCACTTCATGTCACCAAGTGGACTTGTCAGTCTCACATGCATAGCCAAGGAAATCAACCCTAGACCCCAGAAATTACGCTATGTATCATATAACCTGCTGGCATATTAATACCCTTTCCTTTTAAAATCTTTGCTCTCCCTTTGGAGCCTGCCCTCTCACTGGGGATCAGACTGACACATTATAGGCTCAGTTTTCTTTCTGAGCTGACACCTCGTCCAGGAAGGGCTGGCTAGGATGTCAGTCTTTGGAGGGTACATAGAAAATTCCAATGTGCAATTTGCATATCATCACTTTACTGGAAGGTACCATAAGAAGAAATAAATACTTCTGTCTTATAGGGCAATACCTTCAGCTTTTAGCCAGCAAATCAGACTTGAATTAAAAAAATAAACAAAACCCAAACTTGCACTGAGTTTCACTAGGTGACCATCTTCTCAATAATGCCGAGCTGAGAAAAAGTCAGTGCAGAAAGAACCATCTCCCTTTCCCCTTCTCCCCACATCTATTTATGGAAATATGTGGAAACTGAAATATTATCCTTATTTTAGGTGACTCCAGTTGTCAACCTTTTGAAACCTTCCTGAAAAGCTGCCTATAAGAAAAAAAAAACAAAAAAACCTGTGTATAAAATGAAGTCTAGAATGATAAAATAGGAACAGAAAACCTGAGGAATTGATTAGTTGCTTTCATCTTCTTCCCAACACATAGACTTTGGTCACAGAAAAATCACTACTGAAAACTATAAACTGCGGGGTTTTTAAACAGAGCAGATGATTACATAATTATAGCAATATAATATCACCTCATAGTTACACTTACAAGTATTTTTACCATAAAACGGAGATTTCATTTCTCCCATCACATTGTGAGTATACACTTGTGTGGACATGGAATTAGATAAACTCAGAGGAAAAGCTGCACCTGGACACCAGCAGCCACATACTCATAGCAGTGACCTTTCAAGGGAGCCGCCTTGTAGGAGCTCAGGCTGACTGGTGTCTGGGGAACATGTGCCTCTCTTCTCCACAGGTGGGTTCTCTTAATTCAGCGATGAGAGTCAAGTCCACAAGCAGGTCAGCTACTACTGCTGTTTAATTTACAAACCAACCTTTGGGCGATGTCTGTGGTCAAGAGAGGGATGAGCCTCAGCTTGCTCCCAGGACCTCAGCAGATCTAGCAGGCAGCCCAGTAGCATGTGGGGATAGGAAAACACTACCAGCAGCTGTGGAGGAAACATGCCCTGACAGAAATTTTGACACCTCTTTTGAGCAGAGTGTCCACTCCACCTAATACAAAAAAAAAAAAAAAAAAAAAAAAACAGCAATGCTACCATTTTGTCATCTTCCACAATTCCCTACTTCATACCACCCTAAAAAGACAGAATTCTCTTGACTGCTCAAGAAGGGATGTGAAAAACTGAGTTATTTGCACCTTCTCAAACACCACCACGTTCCCCCATAAAGCCTACCAGAATACAGCCCTCAGTGACCTAGACAAATTTACAAGGGGAAAGCCATAAAAGTTTTTAAAAGTGAAGAATTTGAGAAACTACCTACATTCTGTTTATTCTATTATCTGTTTGTGCATGTTTTGGATCTTCTTGCGCAGGAAAGGTATTACCTCACAGAGACTTACCACAGGAAAGCAAGCGTTAAAATTAACTCAAACTTGTATTATCAGGACAGATGAAGGATCAGGAATGTATGAGCTCTTTTCTCACAACTTTTGTTGAGCAAATTCCTTTCTCTTTGGAGTTACTTGCAGAAGTGGTACAGTGTGACTGTTTCAGGGGACTATTTCCTCTGGAGAGCAACGCCCATATGACCACCATAAGGGTGCTTAAAAAACCAGCATGACTTACATCAAGGAAGCACAGCTGTGTGCCCAAGAAGAGTTTCTTGTATTTTGCATCTTAAAAATGGGGTGTGTTCCAAGTTAAATCCATTTGTATTCATTCTTCTATCCATAAAGCAGAAAGTAAGAAGATTGTGGCTCTGAAAAGTAGCTTTACATATAGAGACAGTCCTCCACGTCTGAGACCATCCAGAGGTTTACAGCCCTGCAGCTCTGAATCCACCTGTCTCAATGGCTTTGTCCCTACTGATTTTGACATGGTTTTGCTGCAGTCCAATTGTCATTTTCATACTGGCCAGGCCTCTAAGGGCCTGACTTGTGTCAGACAGAAGCATTTTAAAACCTCATTCCAGATCTCTGCAGCTAACACTGTACATGGCTAGGTGAACAAGGACACAGCTCCAAGCTGATGATAGAACCTCTCCTCTCATTCACTGAATACCAGCAAAGTCCATGTGTCTTCAGCTAGTTAACTTCTTCTGTAAGAAGACTTTTTTTCCCCAACAATTAAATAAAAATGACCCCTAAGTCAATTTAGTGACTGGTAATGACTGTACCTTCCTTCCAGTTTCTCTCCTGTAATTATTTGTGGCCAGGAGAGGCCATGCACAGATTTAATTAGTGGAAATAAAATGTGGGAAGTTCTGTATCCATGACATTGCTGTCATTGCTGCTACAAGGATCATTTTCAGAGGTTCTCCTAATGTTATGAAGTTGCATCCTTCAGGTTTAGGGGCTGCTATATCATAAGCACAACTTTTCTCTGAGGTACTTCCTTTGTCTGATTTAGTCTGATGTTGAGGTTGACCAAAGTGCATACAGAGGCCAAGGTGCCAAGGGAACATCAGTCCACATTGCGCTGTCTGAAGGCACTCCAACAGCAGGATAAGATCAACTCTCTCAGCACAGTAGCAACTGAAGAGAGAGCCCAGAGAAGCTCTGAGGAGCAAGCCATTTATCTTGCTTTTCTTTTTACCAGGAAGCATCAGAAATGCTTGCCCTTTCTTACATGCTTTTCACTCTCTTTTTGGGGGCTGCTCTATCTCACCACACTTTGCTGATCTGGGCAATCTCAGTGCAGCCAGGTGTGCCTCACATCAGAAAAGCAGTGCATGAGCTGCTGATCTGCAGGTGAGAGCCCCCAGGTGTGTGTGCTGCTCAGCCCTACTGCCCAGCAAACTCAGTGGGAGTGGGACAGCATTCCTGCTGCAAAAGTTCAGCGAGGAACCACCTTAAACTGAAGGCTGTCAGACTGCCACCAGCATACAGTGCTCCATCTCCAACGCTGATAGGTGTAGGCAGCCTGCGTTTTGTGGGTTTATTTCTTTCCTAGGAGGCATAATCTGGTCCATGGTGTTTTCCCTGTTCAGTAAGCTCACCCCATCTTTGAGGAGGAACTGGGATTTCAGTCAGGAAATCTCTGAACGGTATCTAAGTACTTTTCAGCATCAGCTATGGTTGGCTGTGTAGTTTCATCCTAAGATGAATCATCCTCAAAGATAAACACCCTGGGTGGGGCATGGATGGGTCTCCCTCCTTGCCCCCACCCCCAGTGCTTTGAATACTGCAGTGTTTTGATTTTTAAAACATATGTCTAACAAATGTAGCAGTGATAATGAGGAACATGTCAATCTGCCATGTTTCCTGTTCAAATTTCCGTTTTCATTTCTAAAGTTCAAGTACATCTTGATCCCCACAAGATAAACATGAGCAAGTACAACAGAAATGTGAAGAGGTGAGAGCTCAGAGCTGCAATGAAAGCCAGAACCACTGCACAACACAGCCAGGCTCTGCTGGGGGATAAGACTGGCCCAGCAGCCCCAAACACCCTGATGAACCAATTAGGTTGAAAGACCTGATCCCCAGTTTTGGAAGGGCCTGTGCAATGCCCCAGCGAGTCTTGTTGTGTTCAGTACCTAATAGATTTGCTTTCTGCTGCCAAAGAGACAGTGAAAGTTCCTGTGGTCAAAATCTCTGCTTCCCTCTCATGCCCCAATTGCATCTAACAATTTTCTTAAATTTACTTGAGGACCAAGGACCACATCAGCTGCCATTTTAAGTGCCTGAACTGCCATGTGCTGTGTCTTTGTTGCCCAGAGTCCTGCCTGCCTCCATGACTGATGCAGAGACTACACAAACAGCACAGGGCACTACCACACATAACGTGAGCACACGTGCCATCCTTCCATGTAGGTGGGGTGATGTTTCAGGAAAGAGATGATAGAGAGACACAATATCCATGGAGAAACTGCTCTTTCACCAGCCAGACAGCTAAAATTTTACTAACAAGAAAATGCTATCCACATCTCTTAGACCACACTCTTCAGCTTTTTCAGTAAAAAGAGAACACTTTGAGTCATTCTTTCAACCACAGGCCAGTTCCTAGAGTTTGTGACTCAATTAGATCAGCCCATCCTGACACACTTCTCTATGGTTTTGATTCTGAGAACACCTTCACTATGCTTAAGATTAGAAATTATAAGTAATGTAAAAATCTTGGGGGGAAGGGAAAGGAGAGAAGATGGCTGTCTAGGTTTATGAGAGCTATATTCAGAGATTTCAGAAGAATGGTAAACAGCTATAGAAAAGTTGACTGGTCTTGTCAAAAGCCCTAATGAAAAAATATGGTCCAGATATCACGGAAGTAAAAGCAAGGAGATAAAATATGAAAGTGCTATCAAGAGATGACTTCTGAGATGAAATCTTGTCCTGTTTGCCACAACCATGAGCAGTTAAATTAAGTAACCAAATTCTGTCTATCACCGATGGGTCAGGATAGATAAGGGCAGTCCACTTAAGCTATTGTTCATCTGTTCATGGCAATCTTGGAGACCAACCAACCTTCTGGTAATGAGCATTATCTACCACCACAAGTTCCTCCTTGTCCTCCTCGCAGTCATGCATTTCAGAAGTGCCACAGTGCCAGCATCTGGAGTTGTCTCTTTCTCCAAAGGAGACTCAGCCACACTGCTGTTTTGACAATCCTCCCATTTGCATGCAATCAGACAAGGTTTCCACTGATCTCAGCTATTCTTATGCAGTCTAACATGGCCAAATAACCAGCCTTAAGAAATGAGTTAAACACATTTGTCTCCTATCCCAGCTTCACCAGTGCTGCGATTTTTTCACGTCTCTTAACATGAAGTAGAACACATAGCTGTCCAGTGTCATTTGGGATGTCTCTGGGCATCCAGCACATCTAGGGAACAGCTACACCCTTTGGGAGTGCAAGTTAGATTTAGGTGGGTGTGGAGAATTGCACTGCATGCCTCTGTGTGGGTACTACATTTCTTCCTCCCTCTGGGCTGAGCTACCAGGCCTCTAAGTAACCACATTTGCTTCTCCTACTCTAAAAATGCTGATGATGTCTTTTAAAAAAACTTCTGTACTTCAGAATAATCTTGTCTTATAACTCCTGATAAGCCCTGATTTTAAGCACTTTCTCAGCTGTTTCTACAGAAAACAGTAAATATCAATAGAGCAAATATCAAGACAAAACTGTAGAATCTGGTAATGGAGCACCCAAAATCCCCATCCTTTTAAGACAACAGCCCTTTATTAGTAACAATGAACTTTCCTCTGTCAAACCTTTCAAATTAACATTAGTCACAATTATGTCGATTATTTATTAGCAATGCACTGGGAACCAGAGATTGTTGCATTATAATTTATCAACAGCTACTTCTGCTAGAGAAAGGGAAGAATCACTTATAGAGCTGGACACTGTGACATCTGGGCTGGCAGGGGACAGTCTGGCTGCCTCTTGCTTAAGGTTGAGCTGACTGATCAAGTGTCACAGCCAAGGTGACCCTGCAAACCCATGGCTTAGGAGGGATTACAGCACAGCAAGATCCTTAGCGATAGTCGCTCTTGCCCTCTGAACCCTAGACCCTATGGCTCCTCATCAAAATGTGACCTGCTTAGATAAAAATATCCAGTATTTTTTCACTCTGGAGCAACTGGCTTAAAAAATTACTAGAGCCTGGTCTTGTTCTGTTTCCAGTGAGCAGCACAATTTTCCTCCTCTGCCTGTGTTACTTTCAACATGCTGCTACTGTTAAAACTAAATAGCTAACTTGCTAGCCAAGGCCACTGGAAATGAGAATGTGCCCAATCAGCACATAGTGACATGAGCACATATCATCATACAATCAGCACATTTGGCAAAACCAAACCAGTCAGTCCCTTAAGCTGCATCCAGAAAAATCACCCTCTCCCTGAGAGCATAGTAGGAGCAGGCAGCACACCGGGCTCACCAGAGCCAGTGTCTCTCAAAAAGTACTGCCTGTGCATCACAACCCACGTGCACGTGTGGTGAACAAACCAAGGTTTGTGAGCAAGCAGCTCAAGGGTTCAGACACACAGCTTGCGTGCGGGACTTACGGAGTTGCTATATGTCAGTCAAACCTTTGTAATTGTCCATGTCTGTGTTTTCAATTTGTTTCAGTTCAAGCTTCTTTCAGCAAGTTTTCAGCCAAACTATATTACCTCACATCTAGGGCAGACCAAAACCATCCATGGCAAACAGCTACCAAGTTTGCCACAGCTCAGCTGACACATGGCTTGTGTACAAGGGCACTACGCAGAGGAGGCTCACACGATCAGGTGAAAACAAAGAATGGTGGTGGTGAAGAGTACCTCAGTACTTTAACATTTTCTTTCTGAAATCCAGAAGACTCAGGAGGTTGCATGATTAATCTGATGCCACTGAGACATATTCTCAATATGAAGTCTTTCACCGGAAGTTTTGGTGCCCGGAACTAGAGAAACCTAGGAGCTGGGCATGGAGTAGTAAAGTATTCTCTGCTTCAAAGCAACGCACTGTTTGTGGAGTCCTTAATGATGTAGTCGGCAATCCTTACTATGAAATCATAAACCTGACACCACTGAATGCTGGGGCTGCACAGGATCTGAGTTCTCAAGATGTACCCATGGTGATTACGAAAAAGAGCTGATGTCATAACATTTCCAAATTTCTCAATAAGATGTTGAATATGCTCAGTTTTGATTAAGGCTGTAATACAACCTATGCATCATCAGTGACTTCCTGCACGTGAGGAATATTCATGGCAATTCAAAGCTAAAAAAAAAAAGCCCATCACTCTGCCAAGAGGAATTGCATAGGGAAATACTGCTATCTGAGGACAACGGAGCTGAGAGATCCCATTTAAGCTGGAAGGAGATTGACCACATTTCCACCATGAAATGCCTAGGGCACCCAGACTTGGAAGTCTGTTTCAGTTTCACTTCCCATCAGAGATCACTGCAATCACAACTCCACACCGCAACTTTAAGCATTTTACTTTCTTTCTGTATCTTGACATCCTTTCTCTAAAGAAAAGAAGTAACTCTAGAATTCCTCACTGGAGGTCTGCTGAAATTTGTTTCATGCCTGCTCAGCAACATAAGGCCCTCAGAAGGAAGGTGAAAAGAAATGCAAGGGAGGATTAACAAGGATTGTCCGTGGAGTGAGAGTATCTCTTGCTACAAAAAAAAATCTCTGCACTTTCCAGCTGTTACTTGAACTTGTGACGTAGAGTGGAGCTGCTGGCTTTCTCAGCAATTAAAGCTCAGCTGTTATTAAGGATGTTTCCCAACACATTTCCACAATGGGAAGACAAACACAAATACTCAGTATCTTACCAGCAGCAAAGGAAGAATTTGCAAGCAAAGCTTAGCACACCAGGCTGAAAGTCTACTTGATTACACCAATACATAGTGGTGTGATAAAGGCAGTCCTGTGCTCTTCAGTAATTGAAACAAAAGGGGTTTTCCTATCCAGATCGTTGCAGTCAGCAACCTCAGGATCTTGTCCAGAGAAGCTGCAGGATTCTGGGGACCAGCATGAAACACCAACGAGCCGCGCTCCCGGTTCATGAAACCATTCATTCAGCACGGGAACAAACTCAAGTCCAGAACAGAGACCCCCAAACAGAGGCACCGCAGGGGTTTTTGAGAGACAGAACTTTTGAGCGTTTCTACCCTTGAGGGTGGAGTTCAGGGTCAGGGACCATTAGAAACACACCAAGGGAGAACCCCCCAGGGACTCAAACCCAATCAGAACTCCTGGGCCGCCCTTCACACTGGGTTTGGGGCGGGACAATGTAACTCTTTGCCTCCCCTGAGGCATGCAGCCACACCAGATCTGCCCATTCCAGTGACAATTAAGTCATCTGGGGTGAAAAGTGTCATAACTGGGCCTTCATTAGCTTTGGGTTGCTGACAGAACTTCCCTCTTTCATGTTCTATCACTCTTACTCTTCCCTAAGAGAGCAGTGGGGAACCACTGCAGACAAAAAGCAATCCTTCATCAAAGCACCTGGTTAGCAGACAGGTGAACTACTTTAATTCCTCAAAAAAGAGCACTTGAACACTGACTCAAGTTATCCAAAAGTAGGTTTCTGTTTGGAAATGAGATCACAGTTTCTTTATATCTCATCAAAAAACTGGCCTCGTGCCACCAACACTGTCAACCACCCCTATCACTTTGACCAGGATGGGCTAAAGTATGCAAGGAACCTCTATTCAGCTACTCTCTCTGCCTCTCTCTGCAGTGGTCACCCACCTTTTCAAGCATTTCAGGAACACATTAAGTCATTCTAGACAAGCTTTGCTATGCAGCTAAACAAATGACCCTTTCTGAGCATCAAGCAAAATAAGAGCTTGGGAACAATTGGAGGAAGTGAACCAAGCAGACGCTCCTGCAGTAATTATCATCATTCACTTAGGAAAGAGGGGGAGCAGGGGAGCACCCTAGCTAGGACCACCCTCTCCTCTGAGCCTGGGGTCTGCTCCCATTGTTCTCACCAGGAGCCATACCACCGCCTCCAGCGGGAGCAGGACCAGGTCCTTTAATCCCCATTTCCTCTTGGCCGAATGAACCGCAGTGTATGCCAGTGACAGCTAAATGAAGGATTCCTTTTTCCAGAGGACCGGCAACAGCTCTTAACTCATAAACTCAAGGTAATTGACATTACAAACAAGCCTTACCCAGAGGGACCCCAAAGCAGTCAACAATTGTGCTTTAATGAGTAGGAAGGGAGAAGGGGGGAAGTCTTTATATGCTGCAGTAGGACATTCTAAGAAAAGCTCTTTCCCTTTTCCAGGCAAGGCAATGATTAAAGTCTGTGCATGAAACCCAGCAAGGAGAGAGGCCTTGCTGAAAACGCCTTTCTTCCTGGCTTTCCTGTGGAAAAACAAGGGGGTTGAAAAATGGTTGTTGGGACTTGAGAAGGACAACAGCAGCCAGTTAACAAACCCAAACAATAAAAGAGGAAGCCAAGCTCAGACGAACAAAGTTGAAGATCCCAGCACTCTGGAGTTTTGCACATAAACAGAATTCAAATACTAGTATAAACTGCCATAGAAGGGCAGAGTGGGGTGGAAGTAGCTGAGGCTGATGTAACACCACTACCTTGCTGGCATTGTTCTTTAAATACTGTAAACCTGTGCAAGGCAAACCAGAGGCAAATTCACAGCGTGCAGACTGTTGTATACAATTGACTGTGAATTTCCTAGAACAGTAATATCATTTTGCTTGAGACCTCAAACTGAACCCAAACCACGTTCCCAACTTTGAAAGGCCAGTGCATTATCTGCTAAGCCATCCATCCTACTGGAAAATCTTCTCCATGTTCATACAAAAGGAAAATAAAACCCAGGCTGCTCTGGGCTCTAAGCCAAGTCTGAACACAACATACAGACTCCCCAACAGGCAGGGAAAGTGTTGCACCAGGGTTTGGCAATTATGAACTGGCACCAATATTTGCAAACTAGGCTTTGCCACAGAAGTCTTCATGCTGACAGCCTTGACTATGCTATACCAGTTGTTTGTATGCTGCAGGTATATTTCTTTGCTAGTGCTATTGCATTCCTCCTGGAAGGGAAGGCAAAGCTGGGGTATGCTAACCCTCAGTAGAGGAGAGCTATGTACAAAGAGACTCTTGAAATGCAGGGCATCATCTTGTTTGTTCTTTTCTTCTGTGCCCTTCTAGACTGTGCCTTTATTTTACCAGGGCAGGTGCAGAGGCACTCAGAACAACATTTTCTCCTATCTTGTTCTTTGCTTTGAAATCTCTGGTCACTGCAGTCTCCTGTGAAACCTATGTCCTACATTCCACGGTGGAAGCTTTCACCTAGCTGGCACGCAGTTATTCTTCAAGAACATACACCATGTGAGGCTCTGTCACAGTATAGGTCTATTGCTACTTACATTTTAACAATTTATTGGTTTGTTCCATATCAAAGCAAGGCACTGTTTATTACTCTTTATCTACATGCCAAACTCCCCTTGAGGTGACTGACAATGTGCCCATATTCAGCTGTTATATTGCAAATAAGATGCAGCACCAATGGTTTATGGTTTGGTTATTGGTTAATAGTGCTCGGCTGGCACTCACAGTTTCCACGAGAACAGTGACAGCTTGCCAGCAGATGTGAGAAAGCCCACTTCCAGGGGATACTACTGGACATTAATAAGTGATTTCTCCAACTTCTGCTCCAGAAAAACCAGCCCTGTTGCTCTTTCTAGTGTTACGTTCAAGGAAAACCACCGCAGTGCTGAGGGGTGGTAACACTCCTGCAGGACTCTGCAGTGTGTGGCACTAGGCTGAAGGCAGAGCTCTGCAAATGAACATCTCCACTGGCACTAGGGAATACTCTCTTCAAGGTCACACAACTACTTCTGGAATATTTTTATGGTGGAAAGGATTTTCAAAAAAAGTAAGTGAGATGTATACGCAGTGCTGGAAGTGACCTGACAGCATTACAAAAGACAGGACAGAGGGGTTATTTTTGAATATATGAATAAAGTCCAATAGAGACATGGAAAGAGCAGGAGCTATCCATGTCTTTGAAAAAAAGTGTAAGGGGAAAAAAGTGTAAGGCTATTTTGAATTTATTGTATTTATACAGCACAGGCATCTTGTGCTGCTTGAAAATTCATGTACAACATTGCACATTGCATATCAAGAAAGCTAAGGAGCTGAAGTGTGTGCAGCCAGCAAGCCTGATTCAGAGAAAAGGAAATTTATTCAGAGTCCTTCTGAGTAAACCCCTACTTTTATAAGAAACACCATGAACTGCATGGCTTAGCCACTTCTGCATAACAAACTGTTTATCAGTTTCAAAGTGGCTTAAGGCAGTATCAGTTTTACCTAGATTTGTATCTACAGTTCCAAAGTACAGAGATAAAATAATCTTATGTTTAGACCACAAAGTCAAAACCCCTACTCCCTCAGTAGGGTTCTTTTTATGGATCTTTTACTGTTTAGGTATTGCATGAAAGAGATAAATGGATACTAGTTCACAGAATCACAGAGTGGGTCAGGTTGGAAGGCACCACAGGAGATCATCTGGCCCAACCTCCCCACTCGAGCACGGTCATTCTAGAGCACCTGGCGCAGGATTGTGTCCAGACAGTTCTTGAATATATCCAGTGAAGGACACTCCACAAACACAATGGTTCAGAGGCCATTAAAATTCACATTAGTAAACATTAGTGAGCATTATCACTGAGGCCTTAATTGTGGACTCCTTGGTGATATCCCCACACAATGTGGTGCTTTAAAACTTGTCAGGTGATGTGAAGTGTTTTCCAGCCACCAGTGCCTGAAAGGAGAATGAGTCTGCATTTGACAGTGAAAACCTTCCTAAGCTTTGGCATTTGGAAACACTGACCCCTAACCAGATTTTTGCTACTCACTGAAAATCATTCCTAGCCATGGGAAATGCCACAAAATTCTGCCCTGAAGCTCAGTTACCATGGGGAATGACTTCAAGTACTAACTTATTTGAATTTCTTGCCTCCTTGGAGACAAAATGTCCTATGAATGAAACTCACCTGGCTTTCCTCGAGCTACCAAATCTGCTTGGGCTGGGCACAGGTCCAACATGGATGCCCCTGGAGTTTGAAAGAGCCTAAAGCCCTTTGCCCTTGCCAAATCCCCAGTCAGTGCCTCCCTCTGATGCCTGGAGAAGGCTGACCTAGAACAGAGGCTACACAGAGTTAAGAATAAATTAGGTATTTATTGAAAGGCCCTAAAGGACACACCTTGGGCACTACAAGAGCCTGGCCAGGGCTACATCCAAGATGAACCCAAAAAGGTCACAAAATGGATGGCTGGTCACGAGGTCTAACACTTTTACAAGTTTTTATTCATCCGCATATTGGAATTAATTGTCCAGTTACAGCTTCAGGTTACAAAGTGCCATCCTCCTTGTTTTCTCTCTTCAGTCCACCATTGTTTATGCTTTTGGGCCTGAAACTTGTAACAATTGTCCTTGGTATTAAGCTGGAAAGGGAATTGCTTTGTCTACCTACTCTGTGAAGAGAGCTCACTAACACTTAATATGAAACTCAGAACTACACACCCAGGCAGTGCAGAATCTGAAAAATATAAAAGCTAAAACTTAAGGCATCAGCTCAGCTGGGCCAAGCTGCCATCCTGATCCTGCAGGAAACAGCAAGTGTTGCAAGCTGCTATGCCACTTGCATGTGCCTCCAGCCAGGCTTGCAAACAGTCCCAACCCTACTGTGATGGAGCAACAGACTGCTTTAGATGGACATGCCTGCAAGAGAGGGTTCCCCTCTTTCTCCAAAATACGGCTTGTTCCATGAGACCACAGACAGGCTCACAAGACCACACATGAGACCACAAAGCAAGTTCCTCATCTTCCTAAGTGATTCTGTGGCTTCGTTTTCCCAGACCCACTGAATAGGTCCAGTGTCTGCTCCGAGTAATGGGAGTTGTAGGCACTCAGCATCTGAAACACGTGGATTTAGGAACCTTTATTTCTCATGATCAATCATTTTAAACCCTCCACAGTGTTCGGAGACTTAGCTGGAGGTGCACAGAGCAACCAGGGATCAGACTTCTGGGGACTGTAACCACGTAAAGGTCTCATCAGCAAGGCAGCTGTATAAAACTGATAGAGGCATCTGCAGAGAAAGAGAGCTGTTTGGAAAGAGCCTCTTGCACCCGCCCGGCTGGCCCAGCGCAGCGCCAGTGCGCAGCCCAGCAGCCACGAGACGCACACGCCGCCCGCAGCAGCAACTGCTATTCACAGAGATGGAAGGAGCCATTTTTTTGTCATTAACAAAAGGCAGTGTCTATTAAAAAATAAAAGGCATCACAAAACAAACAAAATGATTCATTGGGATTTTAGAACTCACCTCCAGACACAGCGGGAGGGGAAGAGCTTGCCATTACCCATTCTGGCTGCAGAATGGGATCAGCCCAAGAAAAAGCATGTTCCCACAGTAGACAGTTTGAGCTTGTTTTGTCAGACACTGAGGTTCAAATGACCTTTCTTTTTTGGCACAAGGATTTTGGCAGCCTGGAGAATGGTGGTGCTAAATAACAGTAACACCAGCTTTTTCCTGGTACCACACAGAGTAAACAATGCAAACAGTGTTTCAGGGACTTGGTGGGGCTGAGCTGCTGATTCGGATGCAGAGACGGATCAAACTTTGGTTAGAGAATGAATAGCTCTTATTTAGTTGTAATCTCCACCTTGGTAGGAGACACAGACGTGCATGTGAGAGAAACTCCTTCTTCAAAAAGATTTTTCACCTTTCTTGTCTCTGTGCTCTGCTTCTTCTAGTGTCTTCTTGGATGTCATCTTGTCAGCTAATGTGTCATGCATGAAAAGTGCGTGGTACCCGGTCACAGGAACATTATTGAGAAGCAAATGTACAGCATTCACAGCTACAGAAAATGAAAACATAATCCTGCACTGTGAGTTTTCTACCTCAAGTTACCTTTTAATTCACCTAGTTGTGACTTTATGTCTATTTTTTGTTTAAAAGCTTTTGAATTCATAGGAAAATTTCAATGAATTTTGTCAGAGGGATATTTTGTACTTCAGCTTCTCAAAAGGTTTGTGAAAGGCTTTGTGAGAAAAGAGTCCCTCTTAAGCTCTGATACAGAAAGACACTGCTCCCTGGAGTCTCTCAGTCATTATTAGACATCAAAGAATCCAAGCAGAAGCCAGATTCCTTCTCCAGACCTGTTTGGTCTGCATCTTGCTAAACTGCACTCCACTCTTAAATTGAGTATGCAGGCATCTACAGCTCCCTGCAGCTTTCTACCAGGAGCAGACTTCTCAGAAGGCCAATAGAAGGCATTTCAGTTGGGGAAAAAAAAACCAAAACAACACAATCCAAAAGGTAAGTGTCATTATCTTTTGATCGGTTTAGCTTTAGATTCACGCAAGGCAGCAGGGCAGAAGGCTTGCTGGGAACTCTCAAAGACACAAGACATTGCATGGCTCAGTATTACCTGGAAATGTTTGATTTATGTCCTGAAGACATTGACCTTCTTGAATGCTCCAACAGCTTTACTTTCTGTCCAGCTGTTTTTCCACTGTTCCACTCTTGACCTCGCTGCTAAAATTCCAGTTCTTCCAAATTAGGCATTTTACACATTATTACAACATTGAAATTAATCCAGGTGGTAGTTTTCAAAGGAGCTGAAGGTAGAAAGTCAGCACCTCACTTCCTTTTAGAACCTTTGACAATCCCATCTTCAATCCCAGCTCCCTGCAGCAGTGGGCACAGCAGTTCACGCAGGAAGGACAGGCAGGGAGGATGCAGTCAACCACCACTCAAAAGAAGGAGGTCATCAGTCTCTTGGAAGGAGCTCAGCTGTGGTACCCACTTGGCAGGGAGCAGTGCAGGAAAGGATGCGGTGGTGCAGACTAAGCTCCCACAAAAACACAAAGCTGTCCAGGTCTCAGGCTGCAGGGAGTGCCAGAGCCTGGCACTGGATGACAGCAGAGACAACAGCTGTGTGAAATGTGACCAGGCAGATGATCTGCTCATCATGGTGGCAGCACTTAGGGAGGAGGTGGAAAGGTTAAGAAGCATCAGGGACCCTGAGGAGGAGATTGGCTGGTGGAGCCACTCTACACCATCGCTGTGGCAAATGCACCAGCTGCTGCATCACGAGAAGCAGAGGATCCCCTACTGTGTCACCACATCAGGCAGAAGAAGGGGACCTCATAGATGGGGGGCAGGATGGAAATAGATCTCTGCTAGAGGCAGCAGGTGAATCCCCTCCCACAGGGAAATCTGGTGTAAAAGTTCTTTGAAAGTGAAATTGCTTTTTGTATTGACCTCAAATATACTGAAAAACATCAGGAGGTATTTTTCTTCCTCTGGAAACTGATAATACTATTATTTTTTTTTCACAGAAAGAACGTAAATGTCTTACTGCTTTTGCTCTGTTCAAGTATAACAAATACTTTACTAACATTATGGCAGCAAAAAAGTTAAGACTGAATGAAGAAATCTTTGCACAGAAACAAACCCTACTACAGGCCAATTAACATCTACTCCTAAGGAAGGTACTTATCTTGCAATATTAAACCATTGCTCCTTTATGTAACAAAAACTTATTTTTCTGAAAATAGTGGGTACTTCTTTCTAATCTGACCATAGATTATTCTTCTGTATATCTTTCTGTCTGTCCATCTACTTCTGTTCTCCCCACAGAGTTACCTGTAATACCTCAAATGTAAAGAAGTTCAGACTCCAGAAAGGTGAGAACAACTCAAGTTTTTTGTGAGGAATACCCCTTTCTCATCAAGGAGGTGAGGTGGAACACTGAGCAGAAGCATCCAGGGGTCCCACTGTCAGTAGGAAGAAGAGAGCTACATTAAAGGAAATAATTACATGTTTTCCTATTTGTCCAAAAGAATGCAGGAAAAGGAAAGGCCAGAGGGTATCTACAGGAGCAGCATGGATCAATACTGCTAACAACAGGAATCTGATCACCTTAAGTAGAAATAAATCATTCATATTTAGAAACATATGCAATGTTCCAAAAAGTCCACACATATGTCAGTGGCACAAATTCTGTTTGCTTGCGTCTGGTCAGATTAGTCAGAAGTATAAACAGCAGATTTTCAGGACCAAAGGCATCTTGAAGGTGGATTGATCAGCAACCTGGGTATTAAGCCACAGCCCATCCAAATGCCAAGAGAGCTGTTAAATATTTCTTCCATTAAACTCAACCAATGCTACCTCTGCTTTCCCCATGGGCAGATGGCCCAAACCCAGCCTGATTCCTCCTGCAGCCATTATACTGAGCCCTGTCCCCAGATCCCAGGCCTTGCCTTCCCTCCAAAATTAGGATTCTGTCTCTCTGCTTCAGCCTCTGCCTGAGGCACACTGCCTGGCTGCTGCCAGTGAAGCTCTGAAACTGGAGTGGATGGCAACCAGAGCTCCCTTCTGCTTCTGCACTCCTGGGATGAAATGCCCCATTTTCAAACTCAGACAATGAAGTTCAGCACCCTGACCCTGCAACACATTCCTCAAGTGTCTTTTAGATTAGTAAAACAGGTATTTAGGGACCAGTGCACTCATTTGAATGTTCAGACACAGTAATTTAGCACCTGGTCCTGATTTGGAAACTGGGTCAACTGTTATTTTCTCCTCTGATCTGCCTCCTTTCACCGGTGACAGTCAGCAAAAACTACTTTTCTAATCCGAGTCAGTCTTGCAGATTAATATGGCAGAACATCAGCACTTTTATCAGAGAATTACTATGAGGCAACAAAACTATGTGGTTCATCCTATTGAAAAGGTAGTATCTCAGCAGCCTTTGCAGAATTACATCCTGAGACATACGACAATTCTCCCAACAAACAGATGTGTCCAGTGTGAGAGAGCTTTAATATGTCCCTGAAAAACCTTCATAGGCTGGTGTTGTGAATGTGGTCAACAGGCATAATTTGCCGTGTCCCCTGAGCAGATGCTCAGGTAAAAAAACTATACAGAGGGCAGGTGGAAAGACTGAAAAGGGGATTGATTGTGAAAAACATATTCTATAGTCTGAATGCATATTGAGTTTATATCGGTTTCACTTCTGGTCATCTGTGTGCTGACACAGTGGCTTGCTGCCTACTTCTCAGTTTTATTATTTTTTTGTGTCAATCCTGTACACAGAACTGCCCACAACCAGAAAGTTTGGGGTGCTACCCATTTTGATTTAGAAACTGCCAAATGGAGAGCTGTTGACCTCAAGCTTTCTGTTCACTAGAACAAAACCAAAAGTCTGCAAATCCATGTTAACTCACCTTGATCAACTACACAGAAAAACCATGATCAGGCTGGGCTCAGTGCTTGACTAGGATGTGCCAATTCTGAACCCCAGCCCACTCCATGGAGCCTGTGAGAAGGGACAACTGAGGCAGGAAAGCAAATCACAGAATCAGAATCTCAATGCCTTTGCACTGGAGAGACCTTGGTACCCCCAACCCAGCTTGTCTCACCTGAAGGTGCCACAGTCCTGGGTGAACACACAAACACCATCACTAAGCCCAAGTGAGGTTTTCAACACAGAGACTACTTGGGAACTCAAGAGGCAGCCTAGTATCATCTTTTTAGCCTGATTCACAAATCACAGCTTCCTATACATAATTGGTGGGAGTGATATAATTGTACCCAGCCCCTCTGGATACAATTACAGGTTGCTGTCTCTAGCCAATCATTCCCTCTGTGTCATCCTGTGTGAACTTCTGCCAGCTGACCTTCATCCCAGCCCAAACCTTCTGTAAATATGAGATCGTCTTTTCCACCACACCATCAACACCAACTGTGGTGAAAACATCCCACTAGGTTTCAGAACCATGCTGCAGACACCACTCTTGGTGTTTGCTGGTTCACCCTCAGGAACTGGACACTTGAAGCCTCTGGGATCTCCCAAAGGAAAATGATGGAGGTGACCGGCACTTGACTGGCTTGATTGTAGCTTTGGGTGTTGCCATGATCTGCTTGCAGTGCCCTTGCCCTGGCCTCTGTTACTCTCAGCATGCTGGACACACTTTAATTCAGATTTTCATTTATGCCTGGTGTTTCAGTATAACCCTGCAAAATTCAAGTTCCTGTTTTGAGCAGCACGCTGCATGTTTATGGTGATAAGTCCCAAGACACTCATCAACAGATGCTTGTTGCTTAGGCTGACAAGTGATGTCTGAGATCATATACTGTGTTTTGGCTGTGGTTTTTTTTAAGTCTCAATTCAAGACAATTTTTTTGCCAATTTCAAAGCACAGCTGAACTACCAGAAGCACTCATGCTTGGCTTGGATGTATTTACTATAAAGTGTATTATTACAGCTCTCCTTTTTCTAAATTGACTGACCTTGCGCATTTCCATTGCAACTATTTTGGAAAGAGATGCTCAGGCGAACAGGAGTTCCTCAGTGCTCTCGTAAGACTGATCCATCTCCAAGCCCTATTTAAGAAAAGTTACCTGAAGACTCATGGTATTGGCAGAGGCTGTGTCCAGCAGTGTGTCATCCCAGCCATCCTCTCCCAATGACAGGGCCAAAGCAGGGAGCTGTGACGGCCAGCTGCATGGCCAAGGACTTTCAGCTAGTCACATCAGGATTTCTCCAGCCACACACAACTGGAAAAGCAACAAAACACTGTGTCAGCATAGCGAATGTTTAAGTCTTCCAGAAGGTTTGTTTAATTTTATGATTCTGCTAATAAAACATGGGGAGGTGACCTATTTCACATTGTTTCTTCTTTTCTTTACTGCTTCTTCTATATTTTTCTTATCAGCTGTTCTTCCCATAAACACTTTTGCTGTGAAGCAGTGAAGTTTTTCCATTAAAAAAAAAAAGAAAAAAAATCATTATAATTTCTATCATTGACCAGGCTCTTGTTTGTTATGCTGTGCTCTACTAGGAACTGGGAGGATGAGCTCCATGGCCAGACCCCCACTTTGAAAGCACCGGGATGCGCGTGTGCATGAGCATGTGCGTGTGTACAGAAAGGGAATGCAAGAGGGATAGAATGTGTGTGTCCCCAGTTTAATTAGAAAATTTAATTGGATGGAGTTTGGGTCATTTTTTCCTCCCCCTTTAGAGCTGGCTGCAATAAACAGACTTTTCTCTTTCCCTTTCATCCTTCAGTGGTTTGTAGTTCTGCATCTGCTCTGCTGGCATTGTCTCTGCTAACGGCCATACCGATCAGGAAGCCAGAGCCAGGAGGCAAATGAAGGGACTGCATTGATACCGCTGATCACTGAGCCCCACATAACTGGCAACTGTTTCTGTCTTTTACCTCTGGAGATGAGCTGAACAGATTGTGCAAAATTTGGTGGCTTCCAAAAAAGAAAGGGGGGTGGGGGAAAGAGGGACATCTTACTGCCCTCGGCCCTCTTGCTACCTGGTACCCAGGGGTCTGTTCAAACAACATCCTCAGCACAGGAAGCAAAAGTGAAAAATTCGTGGAAGTGAGCAAATCCGCTGATTTCAGGGAATGTTTGTACAAAAGAGTGGGAGACTAAACACACTGCTCCTTTTTCTCTGGGGATGGGTGCTAGAGGCTTAGGTCCTGCCACAGAACCCTCCACCTCTCAGCTTTGGCTCTGCTGTGGCAAGAGAGCAGGCAAAGCCTTGGACCACACGCTTGGGAAAGTGCTGAGCTCAGACATGGAAGAACCAGTGCCAGGAACAGTGACTAACATTCAAGAGTCTGAGCATGTGGGACACTTCTCACAGATGCTGTTTTCCATTTCTCAGCAGCATCTCATCACACAGGATATGGGCCACAGTCATACGGTGAGATGGATATTTGTCATCTCTACCCAGAAAATATAACCAAGTGGTGGCTTTCTTGTTTTCTTCAGTTTGACTTCCAAGCAAGATAGCAAAGATCTTCTCCCTCACCATGTTCTGACACCTTTCTGCACATGTTAGCAGCTCTCCTGATGTTTGCTGTGTGTTTGAGAATGCGGATGATTTACATGGAAGTGTCTAGCACAGACAAGGATTATGACAAAATAAACCTCTAATAGAGGACAAATTTTGATGCACACAGTTCCTTTCTCCGAATTTTAAGACAAAAGGGACAAGGTGGGCCCCTACCATATCATCCTGCTGGTTCCTCAGGTGGATCAAGTTCAAACACAAGCATTATATGGTCCACACACCCCATAATCTCTCTCTCTTTTTTGTCTTGCTTTCCCTGCCCCACCCCCTACCCCCCCAACCACATTACACAGTCAAGCTGGGATCAAATTCAGCTTACTTGAATGTATATCATTTCCAAGTTGAAGTCTAATCTGCAGCCTTGTCCCCAGTGAGATACTCAATTTACCACTCCTGTAACTAAAGCTCATTGTTACGGCTATAATAATCAAATGTATCACTTTCCTAAAGGATACTTCTGGTCAACATTTTGCATTTTTTAGAAAGTTCTCTATAAAACTCTTCTCTTTGTTATGGCACACACAGGCTTCCTGCTCCATTCAAACTTTTTCTTTCTGGGTCCTATTCATTACACCAATCTAGAGGCAAAAAAAAAAAAAAAAAAAAAATTATATTTCCCTTGGAAGAATCAAAACCGTTCATGTCTACGAAAGAATAATAGCATGATCAGGGGACTACAGATCAATGTTATCCAGATCAGCACTTAAATGGAAATCACTCTGCATGAAAAATTCACGATGCCCTCTATCCTCTACGTGGATAATGGGGACATCTGGTTACAGCAGACAGAATCATTTTACTTATATATATGTGATATACAGAACTGTGGGCTTTCAGCGTAATTCAGACAATGATTGACATTGCCAGAATTAGTTATTTTGTAACTATTTTGAGGGCACTGATACACCTTCCTCTAATGAAGACAAGTTCCTACTACTAGTATTATCAAGATAGGAGAATGGGCTAGATAAGATCACTGATGAGATCCTATGATACCTGCAGGTTTTACTTGCTTCTATTTTTTAACTGAAATTTTTCATACTGATAAAAGGAATGGTGGCCAATCTTCTCATTCATTCATTTCTCCTTCTTTGGCCTCAGCCCCAATGAGGTTTCTGCAGCCCTTGGATTATTGGCAATACCTGCATTAAGAAGGAGGTAGAGCCCCTTCAGAGCTCCCCACACCCCAGGCACTTCGCACACTTTTTGCCCACAGGTGTCCGAAATTTATTTAGATTATGCCATGATGGACTCATAGAGCAGCTAGGGAAAAACTGTGCCTTAAATCTCTGACCACAGTACTGAGGATTGCACAAACCACACACTTACCTACCACCCTGCCCTCCTAAAGACTAATGCCTCAATGCTTTATGTCCCAGGACTGAACAGGACCTTCTTACCCTTTAAACACAGCTGGAGGATAAATGTCAGCAGCTCCTCTGGCCTTCTGATGTGGTGTACTTGGGCTAGGAACATCCCTCAAGAAAGTGGAAAACCCAGCTTGTTCCCTTCCCTGCTCCCACAGGATTTGATCCCATGCTCTCAGTAGTCTGAGGAGAGAAAGCCTTGAAGAAGAGGCTGGGCAAAGAGGCAATGCCTCCACCTTTCCTCCCACAAGAGGCCACTGCATGAAGGCTTCAAGGGCTAGAAGGAGAAGCAGTGTCAAACAGAGCCCTGTGCTGCAGTCTTCACATTTAAAGGCATAAATGAGGTTCAGTTTCTCAGCCTTACCCCTCTGTGGATTTATACTTAACATGATCCAGTCTTTGGACAGAAGTTGCTCGTTTTGATTTGTAATGGGGATATCCCTGTCTTTAGTTAGGCTTTTGAAAAGAACATTAAGCCTATATTGTATTTCCTCTCACAGAACTCTCACAGCTGCTTCAGTTTTGCCTGAAAACACATCACAAGTTTAAAGAAATTGGTGAGCTTCCCTCCTCTTTCTCAGGAAAGTCAAGGGTCAGTGTGCAGTGTTGCACAGCACGCCAGAGCCCACAGGGTGCATCTCCTGCCTTTGCCCACTGGCAGCCAAGAGCAGAGGACAGGAGGTCAAGTCTGGAGTTCAGGAAGGGACACAGCAGCACCTCATCAGTGTGCAGTAACATGGAGGGATGAAAAGTGGGCAGCAGTGGCACTTTTAACTGTTGAGCATGAAATGTAAAGGCAGAGGCCAGCATGGAGAGAAGACCAACCCAAATGGCTTCAGGATATATTATATATATAAAGGTGCACACATGTTAGCATTTGAGATTAATACTTGGAGATTAATACCTTGTCTTATACCTGGAGGAAAGACATCAACAAAAGATATACAAGTTCAGCAATCCAGACATAGAAATTATAACAGATGAATCAAGATTATCTCCCACCACAGAGGAAAATCAAATAGCATATTCGTTGTTCAAGTTAAGGCTATATCAGCATATGCTTTTATTATCTATATATATTTAGCTGTCTTGGACAATATAATCAGATTAGATCAACAGAAGAGGATCCCATACTACACACTTATGCCCAATAAATATGCACAAGAACTGCTTCACACGCTACTCAGGCCAGAAGGTGCTCTCTCCATTGCCATTAATATTGATTGGTGTTTAAGTGGAACTCACTGTCAGTCCATTGCACCAACTCTAATGTGACAGCCCTGGTTAGTGCAATTTCTGTTCCTAACACAGACTTTAACCTTCCTGCACTTCCTGATTCCCTCAGTATCCTCGGTCTCCTCAGGTGCTGCCTCGGTCAAACAAAGGCCCGAGATGTGGTTTACATAGAGGAGAATTTTTAATATATTAAGAGCATAAAATTTTTTCCCATCACTCACGCAATTTTAGACATTCAAATGAGGGAATTAGTGTTGAGTGGTACAGACTAGATCTAATCTCATTAATCCAGCAATAATTGAAATACAGGACTTCCCCTGAGGCCATGGATTAATGACCAGCTAGGTGGAGCTGCTGACATGAAGCACAGCCAAGTGCCATTAACCCCAGCCAGGCATTATTTAATCCCAGAGGAAATGTCCTGTGCAATATTTGTTAGCTCTTGGGTGAGAGGAAGAGGGAGGAGAAAGGTGCACGTGGGCTGGGTGCATGGAGGGCGCCCTTCCGGCTGTCCCGCACGGGGCATCCCTGCATACTCCCACGTGTCTCCCACGTCTGCCCCAACCCACGCTGACCAGTGGACACATAATTAAAATGAATTAATGATCTCAAGCAGAAACTGTGTTTAATGAAGCCCCACTCAGACTTGTGTGCTAATGCCAGCCCTGTTTGCAGACAAATATTTACTAACCCTCTGTGCATAAAGTGACAGGCCACCTGTTCTCCCCTCTCATTATGTCTCCCTAAGTCTAAAGGTAACACTGTCTGGTTAGACTACTACATTCAAGCCACCTCAGAGGCTCATAAACATCTTCAACAAAGCTGAGCCAGATCTGCCAAGCTCTATTTGTTTCAGCCTCCATCTTTTTTAACTCCACTTATTGTACACTCCCTTAGATGCAAACTCAACTAAATGCTGTTGCTTCTTTTATCATAAGAGATAATTTCCAGTATAGATTCTCACCAAATAATTCCTGTCTTCTCAACCAGAAATCCTTTAAGGTGCATAGGTTTCTCCCAGCCTTGACAGAGTTCCAAAGAAAAGCAATAGGCAATGACATATTATTAGTTGGAATAACAATACTAGCAATGTTAATAGTTATAAAAGACATCACAGTCATAGCAGTTGTATTTAGCATCATTGTAATGTAATTAATAGCAGTAATGGTTTAAGAGTCTACTCTTGTTTTCATTGAACTAGATGGGAGTTTTGGGATTTACTCCAGGGGAACAGCATCCGATCCTAAACAAGCAAGGATTATCCTACAAAAAAAAAAAAAAAAAAAAAAAAAAAAAAAGAAGCGGTATAGGATTAAGTCTCCCTCCCCTTCCCACTCCAAGCAAAAGAAAACCAGGAAAGATTAGAAAGCTGTCAGGGAGACAGAAAAGCAAGAGACAAGCAGAGGTTAAAAAACAAACAAAGCTGCATGCATAGCACTGGGTGATGCCCCTAATTCACACCAGCAGGGGAATGTCCACCTGAGCAGTCCCCTGTCTACAGGAATGAGGGACTCCATGCACAGGTCCTCTGGAGGAATTAAAATGTGCCTCACATTTCACCTCTCTGCTCAGTGGCTTATGCTTTCATACTTGCTGAGGTGTTAGGTGCTCCTACATGTTCGGGCTGCCCAGCACCAGAGCATGTGAGTGTGGGAAGTTCTAGGATCCATGGGAGGAGACAGTGTTCACACACAGGCAGGTAACTCTCCTCCTTTGGTACACGGGATGAGGGTTGCTGCACACAGACAAGCCAACACTCCGGGGTGAGCAACTTTAGCTTGGACATTCAAGTGACACCAAACACATGTTTTCTTTACAGCAGGCCAAGTCTGAGCTCACAAGAGCCAAAGCTGAACCAAAATGTACCCTGTCAAAGGCTGGGAAAAAGAGCCCTACAAGCAGCCCTGTTCACGCTGCACTGTGTTCAGCAGAGATTTTGGTAAGCTAGATCCAGAGGGGCAGCTGTGGCTCTGGAGGTAGAGTGAGTCATGCGCTCCTGGTGGCACAAGGAAGAGTGGTTGTGAGCTCAAATGAACTCGACAGCTTTTTTCCACCTCTGCCTCCTCTGATCTGCCATCAGCCATAAAACTTTCTGTTTCACATCTGTATTTTTCTGGGAATGGCACGACACAAAGCAAAGCCCCATGGTATTACAAGGTCATGAAAAAAAGGCAACCAAAAAAAAAAAAAATATATATATATATAAATAAAATAAAAAAGGTACAGCCTGCTTGCTTGTTCCTCCATCTCACCACAGCCAAACATTAACAACTGACTGTTCCTTTGTAGATAGTTGACTGCTTCCAGCCCTGACCATGTGCAATCACTTTCTGGTGTCCCACCCGACAAAGCACAGTGTGAAAGGATGTACACATGAAAGCTAGGGTAAATTCAAAAACATCAGTCCCAGGCTGCAAGGGAGCCGAATTCAATATCAGCAAAACATACAGGAAAGGACAATGTATAATGGAAGTGGAGGGGGACAGAAGGGAGGGCGTGCAGGGGGAGGGGATAACATAAACATTCACGCATGAAAATATTAGATGATTGTTGTTGCACAGTGACTTGAATTCAAAGTATTTATGTGGTCATTTCCATTTCTTTTCCCAAGAGGGTGCTGGGACTGGCATGGCTGTCAGAGGAGTGTGAGAAGATGCCAGCACAGGCAAGCAGTTTCCAAGGCAGAACTACAGCAATGCCTGATATTGTATTAATGTGAGTGCTGGCCATCTGGCCATTAGGGACAAGCTGCTGCCAGGGTGTCTCTCTTTTTCCATCTCATTTCAGAAGCTCTGGAGCCTGGGACTGAGACCCCTAGGGAGATTCTGGCTAAAGATCATTCCAGCATCCACTCAGATATTGTAGAGAAAGGGCCAGAGAGCTGATAAGGCAGGAGAATGTGCTCACACCCACACAGGAAAAAAAAACAAAAACAAAAAAAAAGCAAAAAAAACCCCAACAGAGAATAACACTGAATGGGGGGGGGGGGGGGGGGAGGTTAAAGGCAGAAAGAAAATGAGAGCAGATGAACAAGGGAATGGTTTAAACAAATAAGAGGGAGGAAGCAGGAAAAGGAAAAGAAAAATAAGAGGCACAGCACTTACTCAAAGGAGCCTTTAAAGGAGGAGAGAGGAACAGAGAAGAAAAGGAGTAGAAAGGGTTCAATAAGGAGAAATGGCTATCATTAAAGGCACAGGGACTATGAAAGGACTACTAACACAATGCACCTTTTTGGATTTTAACTACTCAGAACTAAAGTAAGGGCTTTCAGTCTGCCCTCTTGAATAGCACCTTGTCCCAGGAGCCTGCTGAAGCCAGTGCTCCGGTTAATGGATTAGGGAGTGTGGGTAAAGGTGCCAAAACTTTGTCTTGTCAAAAATAAATGCTCTTCCATATACTTCTTCATCTACTTTTTAACCATCCTTGGAAGTGCTTAGACTGGGAATTTTTTCAGTCTATAGAAAGACAAGCACAAAGTTGATAGTCACCATTTTATGTCAGTATGGAAGATTGCATTCCGGAAATGTCAGCGGCTTTACTTGATTGCTTCTAAATCAGAGAGACAGACAGAGAAAGAGAGAGAGACAGAGAGAAAGAGCGACAGAGAGTAAGACAGAGAGACAGAGAGAAAGAAAGAGAGAAAGAAAATAAAATTAAAGATGTGGGCACCCAATTCTTCTGTAAAGTAGAGCAAAACATCAGCCTACAAAATAAATCTTGGTTAATGGGTGAGAAAGTGTCATGAAAGATCAAGAGCACTAAAATGACAACCTGTGAAACCTCACTTCCTGCAAAAACTACTCAAGAACCAGTGTTGCAGTGTGATTTCCTGAGTAAATTACTGAAAAGTAGGCATCACGTGCAACTGTTACTTCTGTTGCTATTATTACTACATTATCATGATTTTTGGTCCAAGAGGATCTGCAGTCTGAAAGACTGAAGTCTGAAAACAGGATCCCTTCTGAGATTTCCCATGCTTCCTCATTTTACCTAACATCTGTCTGATCTGTCTCTGGCATTTAAAGTATCTTCTTCAAAAATATATTTCTGGCATGAAAACTGCAGCATTAACTCCACACAGAGGAGCCTAAGTCCATCTCTGGATCACGCCAAACTAGGAGGGCAATCTGAACTCCACTGTGACACAAAGGGCATAGGTGTCAGTGATGAGTCTAGTATGGGTCTCACAGTTTGGGGTTATCAGTAGCTCCAGAGGACATGTATTACAAGAGGGAGGAGCTGGGAAGAGAAGAATTTTCATTGACAGGGGGACTCCCACTGTAGGAGTGGTCAAAGAGGATACCAGCGTTCTGTAGGGCCTCTGGGTTAATCTGGCTTGGCAAAGCAAACCCAGAGCCCAACTATATGCTGCCTAGTGGAGTTAAAAGATGAGAAAGATCTCTCTCTGCAGATCATGTGGAGAAGTACAATTTTCCCCCACCTCTGAGAAGCCCGAGACCATCGCTGATTCCCCAGGGAGGTGACATGGGGCACAGCCTGTCCTGGAGCAGGAGAATAAGTGATCCCCTATTCAGAGGTAACACTCAGCAAAAGGCTTCCTCGGGGCACCACCTGTACAGCTTCACTCCTGGTACTTCTGCTCTTTCTGAGGCCAGGAGGCAGCCACCACTGCACTGTGGCAGCAGTCACGCAGCTGGGGCACAGATACAGCTACTGGTTTTGGCAGGAACACATGCTCTTGCAGCTGTGGAGATGCCTCGCCTCATCTGCTTGAGACAGCGAAGTAGCACAGGAATGAGAAGCGAGATGGAGACAAAACTGTGGGGAATCAGACCACGATACCACCAACACCTGCCAAAATAGGAGTTTGCAAAGGGCATTTCACAGAGCAACCTCAGAAATTATTGTCAAACTGTTATCAGTGTGGTTCTGTGATCTTGGCTGGACAGAGAAGCGATGACACAGAAATCAATGACAAAGTTTCCCACAGTGTCAGTTACATGAGGTTCACAGCACAGGAGAAAGCTGGAGATCATTCTGCAGGAAAGCACAAACCTCTACATCACAATTTCCAATGTCCAAAACACAATAGTGTTGAGGCCAGCTTTTCAATATTTACACCCTGCGATTGTTTATCCATATGGGTCTCTTAGGTAAGAGAAGAACTAGTGAGCAATAATGGATTACACATGTTGCTTGGGATTTGATTTTGTCCTGTCCTGTGAATGGAGAAAAACTATGAAGGACTTATTATTTGGAAATATTATAACTCACACTCCAGAAAAATCAAATCCTAACACAAACATTTAAAAATAAATATGACCTTTTTCATAATATGCATCTTAATATTGGAACCTAACCTTGGCATGTCCTGATAGACCCAAGTTCTTCCAAAACTAAAGGTTCTCATTACCTTTCAAGACCAGCCCTCGGTCTCTCCTTAATGTTCATATGGAACATTCTTCCCTTTTTAGGCTTATTTTTGTTTTTAACCAAGAGCCAATTAGACAGATTTTGAATAAGGTTGGAGGACTTTTTGTTCAAATGAGAAATTTTTAGTCCCTTGAAGTGTAATGGGTTTTCAATAGAAATCCTCTCCTGCTGTGCATTGATCAGCTATTGATTGGTGAGGGTTTAAACTAAATTATCACTGCCAAATAAAAGACTTTCAGGATGAAGGAACTGAGCTGAGCACAGTGTTATATGAAAAGTAAGCCAATCCTTTGTGATGGAATCGAATGGCCCTGGTCACTCTTGAAGAAAAAAAATGTTAATTGAAAAATTCCTTAAATAGGTAACAGCTCTGAAAGTCTGCTTTACATAAAAGATATGAAATCACAATCAGTCGACAGAGAGAAAAGGATCCTGCAGCTCAAGTGGTTTTTCTCTCTAAATGGTGCTGATTACTTTCCCATTCATGGATGACATGGAGTGATGGAAATTAGTCATTTCAGAAGAAAGGCCTAATGACAGCTGAACTTGTGGGCACTGAGGCAAGTTTGACAATTGGCTCCTCGAGACAGAAAGTTAAAACAAAAGAACTTCCTGTTGGGGGGAAAGATTTATCCCAAAATAAATAACAAATATACAAGTTTGATAAGGCTTCAAAAGATCTGGGTTTTAATTTTTGCTTTCACCAGCAATCACAGGAGTTTCAAACTTTGGGAAAAGAGCAAGGGAAAAGAATTGTGTTGACCACACAAAACTGACTATTAAAAAGTTCTCAAACAAGCCATTCTCTTTCAACTTGGAAACTAAAAGAATGGATCTTGCTGATCATCTGAGACAGGTGTGGGAGGTCAGAGCTTCATCCAGCTGTTAGAACTTCAATCAAAGGCATGATCTACAAAGGCACTAAAAAGCCTTTGGTAACCTCCGTATAAGTTAAAAGGGAGCTCAGTATTCTTAAGGACAGGCCAGATCTTTGAGGTAAATCTAGATACCTGTATCTCAATGGATTGCACTCTGCTGGAGTCACAGAGCATTGTAGTTGCCCCAAAGACTCCAAAGCTTCATCCCCATATTCCCGCTGGAGCATGGACATGTCTTGTCTTGCCCATATCCTTGACTACGTTAATCTCTGTCTCTATGCTGCAAAGCCCACCAGTATCGCACTAGGCATGGCTCTGCCTTTCTGCTGGGAAATGTCTTTGTTGCCAGTCCCCAGTATGTTTTTTTATGGGGCAGGTGGCAGTTACTTAATACTGAACATCTGTCCTACCCTATTAATGGGTAATATGGAATAGGATCGTTTAGCCAACGCATTTAAACATGTCATTTTATTACAAGCAAAGTTCTTTCAGAAGAACAAATCTATAACCCTGTTTGCAAGATTTCAGTACCTCAAAGTTCAGGATTCAGGACAATCTTTTTCCCATTTCTGAACGGCTGGCTCCACAACTCAATGTGGATTCCAAAACACCATCATTCAAATTCACATTTACAGGGATCTTGTAGTGTCTGATTTAGGGATTAGTTTAGTATGTTATCCATACCTCTGGAAAAAAAAGGTCTGGTTTAGACTCCACAAAAATTCACTTTCAGTCTGGCATTTAGTACAACAATATCACATGCATTTCAAAATTTCAAAGGTGTCAGAGCCAACATGGTTGATTGGTTTCCTTCAGACAGAGGAACCATAGCAAAAGCAGTCTTTTTGATTATGCTACTCTGTACACATTTAGCTGCTGGTAGTTGTAAACTTAGTGCTTGCCCAGATTGTGATACAAATATTTCCTCCAATAAGATCCAGTAGAATCCTGCTATATAGCAGGGTATCACAGCAGTAACAGAATAAATACTCCTCTCTCATAACTTTGCCAGTATCATAAATATATTGGTCAAAGCCAGAGGCTTCAAAAGAATAATAAAATGTGTCATAAACCTCTCAATATTGTAGCTGTGGATACCTTGAATGTTAATGTCCCAGAAGAGCCTTATCATTCATAATAAAAGACTGGATAGCATTCATGTAGGTAATCTTTTTATCCATACAGGTCTCTACTGCTTTTTTATTTATGTTATTTATTAATATCCCAAAGCTGTGAATTTCATTAAATAAGCACCTTTGCATCAGGAGAGCACAAGCTGTGCTTTAGGCAAGCGTGCACTGAACCGGGCTTGAGAGAAAGGTAACAAGAAAAAATGTAATCTTTTCTGATAAACATGAGGTCAAACTAAATTTTCTAGTTGTCCCATCTGGCCCACAGCTCTATGAAATAATTTAACATAAAAAAATCATTCACTTCTGCTCATTTTACACCCTCTGCTTTTTAATGGAGACAATTCATTTTTCATGTACTCTGTGTGCTACAGTAAGTAGGAAATAACATCTATCTCCAGTGCAATCTCTCATTGAAAACACAGATTTCCCCCATTTTTGGTTAAGTAATTACAACAGAAGATTATGTTGGATAATGAAAGCTCAGGTTTTTTACCCTACCAGTAGTGATGAGTCACCTGGCCTTAGAAGGAGTCAACCCTGAGGCAAATGAATTTGATGATGCAGAAGATAGCAGTCTGGGAGAAGGAAAACAAATGAAAAAGAGACTGCAAATATTTTCTTTCCCTGCTGGGAACAAAATATCTTCTTCATTATTGCACATCACAGCATATTTTTGCAACAGACAGAAAAATAAATTAAATAGTACCTTCCTAATCTCCAGTCTATCCCCAGCGTGGATAGGATGAATTTTAGAATTAGAAGAAAAACTTGTAATGAGGATGCAGAAGTGTATCATCCACATAGCAAATACTGACCAAATAATGTCAAGTTAAATCTGATGGTTTTACTGGAGGACCTGGTTTGACCCACAACCCATTGCCAGGTACCCTGTTATATCTCTAGGGAATCAATGTTTTGGGTGGCCAAGAAGGTCTACTGGCCTGGAAAGCCAGGGTGCTGGAGCAATGCTGGGTACCTTCCCAGAACACTCCACACAAGCCTAGGGCCAGGGTTTGAAAAAAGAGATTCAATAAAGGGAAGTCAAGTCTCACCTCTCCTGCACCTTGAATTTCAGAACCTACATTTTATGTGTCAAAGTTTCATATTACAAGTGCCTTACTGTCAGACTTTGGCATCTGACACAACATGCCTACTGGGCATGTTTTTCAGACTCCAGAAACTCGCTGGGCAAATGAAGAATAATTTGTTTAACCATCCACACTACTCCTTTGATGCGGGTATAATGAAAATGTCAATTTCACAACAGAGAAAACTGAGGAATGGAAAAAATATCACCTATCCAAGGTGAGGAAACCAGCATCACAGACAATGCTAGAATGCAGATCCTCTAATTACTGGACTGTGTTCTTCTAATTGCCAAATAAACCCACAACCCTAGCTCTGGAATGATTATACCGTCATCACCGTCCTGTTTACTCAACAATCCAGTAATAGAGCAATGAGTGGGAGAAAATACACTTTGGTTTTGTAAAATTATCTCAGAGGTTTGACAAGTCCTCACGCAGAGACCTGTAACAAGTTCAAACCACTCTTAAATCTGAAACAAGCTTCTGAAAAGGAATCTGTGTCACTTTCTGAAATGAACTGTTCATTTACATTCCTTTAATGATCTGACTGTATTGAACCCAATGCACTGAACAACCCATGCAAGAAAGCTCATTTACACTTCCAACTTTGTTTTTCCAAGGGAGCTGTATTATTTACCTCCTCATTTCCTTTGGAGCATTTACAACGGGAGCTATAAGCTAAATCTTTCGAGCAATACATGTAAGATGAAAGGTGACCAAATATACTCAAGCAGATAATAAACAGAGAGCATTTGTAGGTGAAAACAACCAGCCTGGCATGAGAGAGAGGGAGACGGAGTGAGAGAGAGAGAGAGAGAGAGAGAGGGAGAGATAATGCAGTGGGTTTAATAGGAGGCTTTTAACGTTTCCTGTTCAGGATTGGCTGGCTTATTAATGATTTAAGCACAAATTGAATTAACCAAATATTGAACATATGTTCTTTTAAACTCTCTTAAATCTACCAGAGCCTTGCACGAGAGAGCTGTGCGGCCATGCTGTTCAAGAGAGGGGAGGATGACAAGGGGGTATTGAGGGTGACTGGGTAAGTAAAACATAACCTGAAGGTGGTCAATTTAATGCTGTGTTAGTGGCCTGAACTTTCAGTTCCCAAAGGGAAAGGATGATTAATGCCACTACCAAATGTATACCCATACCTGACCCTGATCTCATCAAATCCTGCTGCCACCATCTGCTGTTTTTAATTCCTCTGCAATATTTGTATTTGCTACCTCCCTCCTACAAAGAGAGGGAGAAAAAAAAAATGTTCCCTGCTTATGAATGGTGTGATCTGGTTGTACTGGCTGAACGCTGGCCAGGAGGCATCTGTTGCTTATAGTCCTGACAGCATCTGCTACTATTTCTCACTTTTCCCAGCATGCTGTGAGATATGGTTTCTCCCAAAGGTGGCCTTTGTATGCACCATTGTCAATTCCATCATTGTCTGCCACAGCCTGTTCCCACGATGCAGTGGTAGTTATTACCACGCTGCAAAACCTTTTCTTGCAGGCTATCTGTAATCTAAGATATTGTGTGATTGAGTTATGCAGTTAACCCTTTTCCTATGCATCAAACCATTAAAATAAAAATAGGCTGGACCATTTTTGGTAGGAAAAGCTTCAGAGCTTGCAATGGATGGGAAAATGAAACTGATTTTTTTTTTTTTTTTTGATAGGTTGTTTTGGTTTGGGGTTTGTTGGTTTTTTTGCCTTTAAAATTGTGACAGTTTGGCATTAAGTCAAGGTTTAAAAACAAACGAAGATACAAAAAGCAAAAAATGCCCCAACTAGCAGTTTTAATTCCTTTAAAAATACTATAAAGGATACATTGTTTTTTCTCCTGATTCCTGATACGGCTATTAAGCATTGTAACCAAATGTGTGTGAATGCTATTATTTATGTGTCTGATCTTTAAATACCCTCTGCTAGTGGGATACAGACTGAGACTTCTGATGGACATAGGCGTCCCAAGCTGTCATCTTGCCTTGTCCTTCTGTCAAACAGTTAGTGTGTCAAGCACTTCTCCTGGGAACTTTTAGAGTACGAGACTGGAAGCGCAGAACGGTCCTGTCTCCAGAGAGCCACTTTTAACTCACGACAATATCCTTGGTGTCAGCTCAGAATAGCCCACTATGGGGCAAGGAGAAAGAAAGCGCAACAGATGTTACTACTAAAACCATGTTTACAATTCGGACAAGTTATTGCCCTTATGTACCTTCTGACCAAAACCCACTTAAAAGATGGCCAGGTTCCTAGCGGATGGATTTTTTAAGTCAATTCTGTTCACATAAATCTTCACGGAGAGATACGGTGCCATTAAAAGAGACATCACACCTCTCATATGTATGAGTCTCTCCCATTCCCCCCAAATCATCTCCAACACTGGGGACTTTCAAATAATATAGTTACAACCTACATACGTATTTATGGCAATTTCTATAGCCACATAAGCATTGTAAATATCTCTCCCTATAATACATAAATCACAAGTGATGTTTTATCTCCCCAAGTGCATTCATGTATCTCTTATCCTCTTTTTTTCCTCTTCAACTTTTCATTAATTTGGAGCTACTTACTACACATAAAATCACACTTAATCCCCTCAGAGGTACCTTTAAAATTTCATAGTAGTTAAAGTAACCAAAATGTATGACTCTGGGAGTAGTAATGATAATTAGATGAATTTTTAAATTCATTTTAGTGTTGACTAAAATACTGGAGAGAGGGAGGGGAATAAACAGCTATGGAATTTGTGAAGAAGGCTTTTAAAACTAAGCCCCCCACTCCCCAAATCAACATCTCTCCTTCTGCCTAGTCTCAAGGAACTGTCAGGCAGTGCAAGTTTTGCACATGGTGACAAAACAAATATCAGAGAATCATTTATAAGACTGCATTTTGCTACTGTTCCTCTTAGTCTCATTTGTATTATATTTTGCATCATCTCTATTACATTTTTGGGCAGAAAAATACCGAGGAAAGGAAAAATTGTGGCATTTAATATCTCTGTGATTCCTATTTTAAATGGGGACTAGGACCATTTTAACAGTGTTTTACACTGCCAGCTCCAATAAGGCCAAGTGCAGTATTAGCATGCAAGGAATTTGAAGAACAAGTATTGTATAGACATACTACTCTCTTTAGCACCTGATCACCTTGCCTTCACACATCTGCAAGTTATTAAAGGTCCATTTTCAGTTTTATCATAAATTTAAATGAGGACTTCTGATTTAAAACTGGCTTGTGCTCTCTCTGTGCATGTAACAAGTTTAGGAAGAATAAGGGCACTTTACAGGCTAAGCCAGGTATGATGTTAGACAACAGATTTGCTGAGTTGCTGCTGGTTAAGACCATTTAAAACACATTGCTGAATCCATGATCAAGGTTCTCTCTGCAGTCTGAAATCCTTTTTCCACATGCAAGAGATAACAGAAAAACATGTCTGGGTAACTCATTCACAGCTTTTCTCCCACTAAAATGAGATGAGCTTGGGGAAGTACAGGCCATCTACAGCTGGAACCCTGGACTTAATGTCTAGTCTCGACAATAGCTATAAAATCTGAAAAAGTTCATTTGCATGGAGAAATCAATTCTTTCTTTTTAAAAAATGAAGGATGAGAAAGCATGCATGTGAAGGAATTCACACATACAAACTGTGTATGATTCACTTTTATACAAATTTATATCCACAGGCAGAAAGCAATAAAATTATCTTAGCACCCAGAAAACACGACTTGTGTCATTGAGCAGGATTATAAAATACAAATGCTCTGAACTATAGATTTGAAATTACCGACTTCTTCCTAGGTCAGCTAGGAGAGCTAAATTGCTGCAAACCTACCACCCACCATTCCTGAGTCTGTAGATCCCTGAGGCACCACTGTATCCTCTGCTATTGCCATGAAGAGACAGGATCCTTTACTGACAGCTTTTTTTGCAGGAGGACCTGTGTGTTTACTATTGCCTGTAACAAGGAGAACCAAGGTAAGACCTGTCATGAAGGGCACTATGACCTCCCCGAGACCTTCAGTAAAACACAGCAAACCCCAGATGTGACTTGGGGAGGCACGTAAGCGCTGCTTTCAACAGAAAGAGATTTGCACCCTAATGGCACGATATGGTTTCAGCGAGTCTCACTGGGTATTTTTCCCAGTTTCAGGCCAACCATCCAGACTCCGATGCTCTTCGTCTTCACCGCTCTCTGCTGGTGGCCTGGCTGAAGGCAGCGCATGGCTCCTGTGAGAGGTGCCAGCCAGGGGCACCAGCCCCACCTGAACCAGCGTCAGTCAGCCTGCCCGCAGCTGCCCTGAGTCAAGAGCAGCACTGGCACCTTTACAGAAAAGCCTGCGTATAAATGTTTTCGCGTGTCAGGAAATACTGCAGGGAGGCAACAGCGATTTTTTTTTTTTTTCCTTGTTGTTCCAGCAGCAGGAACAAGTATGGACAAAATTCCTTTTGGGATGGGTGTGCAGGGTATTTAGGTGAGGAGCTGTGGCCTCTCCTCCTGCCTGCAGCACTGCTGCCAGCAGATCCGTTCGCAAATAGAGAAGGGCCCCTGCTGTGTGCGGGCAGGTTCGAATGGCAGGGGGGAGCTGCTGCCTGCCCCTGCTCACCCATCTCTGCCTGGTGCGGGTTTAGCCAAGCGGCTCCAGCTCCCGCCCCGCCGAACAGAGCTGGAAACACAGCACAGCAGCGGCAGGAGAGGCCTGTGCTGGGATCGGGAAGGGGTCACAAGGGGAGCAGATCACGGGTGATCACCCACGCCACCTCGGCAGCGGCCTAGGGGCTCGCCCTGGGTCTCATGGCCATGAGCCACCTCCTTGCCATCGGCCATGAGGCGTCAGCCAGCGGCCTCCACCCGGCCACCGCAGCAGCGCCCAGCGGCGGGGCCGGCATCCTTCCTCCAGCCTCCTCTGGCCTTTCCCGGCCTTCCCTGGCCTCTCGGCGGCCTTCCTTCCCCGGCAACAGCGGGGCGGCAGCCAATGGGGCCATGGCGGGTCAGGGCGGCACGGTGGCGGCCGCGGCGGCGCGGGCCTTTGTGCGGGGTGGCAGGTGACCACGGCGGGGGAACAAAGCGGGGTCAGGGCGGGAGCCGGGTCCCTTTTCTCAGGCCCATGTTCTCCACTCCTCACAATCTGTCTGAATTTAACTTGCCATTGAGGGCCCTGCCTGTAGAAAACAGCTTTATGTCGACTAATCCAGGCAGAAGTAAGGGTAGACACAGAGACAGGTTTGAAGGCGGGGACGTGGTTATTCTGCTGCTTCTTTCTTCTTTTTTTTTTTTTTTTTTTTTTTTTTTTTTTTTTTTTTTTCCCCTAACTCCCCCTCCCTTTCCCGCTGCCTTCAGTGAAAAGTTTTCGGGGAAAAAAAAAAAAAAACAAAAATTAAAGGAAGAAAAAAAAAACACCCACAAAAAAAAATGGTGACAAGATTAATCAGCCCGTGGAGCTGAAACACATGCTTGACTTAAACAACCTCTTTGCTGTTATTAACAACTGCTCCAGCATTTCTCTTGTTATGCTAATGGTACAGATTAGAGTAAAATCTATTCCTTCTTTGCTGAACAGGCCAATTGATAGAGGCTGATCTATTTTCCTCCCCCGTTTTAATTCTTTTTTTCTCCAGGCACAAGTGTTTGCAGCAGCAAGAACAACAGAACATAAAAAAAATAATTCCTAAAAAGCAAAACTGCACACAAGAGTGACTAACCACCACATTCACTGCAATCATTAATAAATACAAATCTATATCATTCTCCACTACAGCCTGGAAATAATGTCTGAATGTTGTAAGATACTGACCACAAAAGACAGGAAATTCAACATTGTGTCTCATGTCCTGCCTTTAACTCATTCATTTTTTTTAACGTACAGACGAGTGCCTGCTAAAGGAGATGGCTTTGATTAGTTTTAATACATTCCTTGGATGAAATATGAAGGAGAAGGGAGTGTTGCTGGCTAGTCCTGGAGAGGGCAGCTTGGCTCAACACCACACCATGTGCTGGAGTGTCATTCGGATGGAAGGAAACAGTCCTGTTGCCAGCCTAAATTGTAAGGCCATTTGCTCTATGGCATCAAGGGGAGCAGGGAGGGGCCTGCGTGTCATTCTGGGCTTGGTGGTTTGTCCCTCCTGTCAGCTTGGGCCTGACCCTAAGTGCTCTTTAGTTTTGCAGCGTTTCCCCCCACATTTGTAATCAAAGCCTGGGCTCTGTGTCGCAGGTAACAGCAAAGATAACATTGCAATCTATGAGTCTACAGTACGGTAGATATTTAAAAGCCTAATATGTCTGACATGTCAGAGAGGAGCATTCGGCACATAATAGCTGCTGAATTAAAGTGACTGCACCATCAACTTTCATTCGCAGCATGTGTATGGTATTTATATTAAACCCTTTATCACTTCCTCTGGATTTGAATTGTTCCTATTTAAATAAGTGAAAAAATATCATCACCCTGGTTTGACATAATCCTAAATCAGATTAAATCAGTGACAACCCTCCCACTGATCTTGCTGATTTTCTAGATTTGGCCTACCACTGTATACAGTGTATCTGTATACAGTCACTGCCAAAAGGTAAACATCTGCTGCTGCCTACCTCCTTCTTCAACACAGCCAGACCCAGTCACAGCTGGTGGATACTGTAAACTTGCTCAGTTTCGACATTCCATTACTTCAAGAGTCCATTGACTTGTGATGCCTAAAGTATTACCAGGCTGATCTGCCTGGATCCAAAGACATAGAAGACAGTCCTGGGCTAAGCCTAGATTTGGAGGTCTGCACTTGGCTAGCACTAAATTTGATTAGACAGATTTCATAATTGCACAGAGTCAAAGACCACAGGGATTGTTAGATCATCTGCTCTGACTTTCTGCTTACCATATGCCATCATATTTTTCCCAGTTATTCCCATATTGAGCCTAATTACCTGTACTTGATTAAAACAGATCACCCATCCTGCTTTAATGAGTTGAAATTAAAAAGAAAAAAAAAAAAAAAGAAATGGCTACCTCCTGTGGTAGTTTGTGCCAGTATTTTAATGACTTTAAGTTTGAAAAACATGTACCTAATTTCTCATTTGAGTGGGCCTTGCTTCTGTTGCTCTATTGGGAATGGCGAGAAGAACAACATGGACTCTCTTGTGGAGTCGAACTGGAGAATTTCTCTTGGTTTATTACCTCAGATCTTTTTTATAGACTGATACGTGAAAGTACAGAGAAGAAAACTCTTATTGGTTAGTAAACTAACACATCACCATCATTGGTCAGTGGGGTTCACCACCCCTCTATCTTCTCTTGCAAGAAAACAAGGAACTGACAAACAGCACCTGCAAGGCTGTTTTCTATCTCTGAGGATTGTTTTAATTCCTCCTTATGATTTCCCAGGCCACTTTCTCAGGCAAGACTGAGAAAGTTATGTGGCCTGCTATTCCACAGGCACTGTGCTCCCTGCTTCAGAGTTAGCATTCATATTGCTACCATATCCATTTTTGCCTGCTTTGGCCTTCCTGAACCTGACATTTTCACCTTGTGAAAATATATAGATTTTTTTCACAAACTTGTATCTATACTTAATTTTTTGGGGCAATGTAAGCTGGTTGAACTCCTTAGGGTGTTCAGTGAAAGCCACTTCCTTGATCTTTCTTGACTATTAAGTGAGGATTGACTGCTGGCACTTGCAAATCCTGTGCAGGTGCCCAAGGACTGCTTTGACCCCTTTGCCATAGCTCAAGCAACTTGTCCACTGTGAGTGCCACCCCTTTTCAAAATGGTCATATTTCAGGAGGGAAACCCACTTCAACCAGGAGTGGCTCACCTATTTTGCTCCTAAGTGTGCACCATTTTGGAATTTTAAAGATGTTTTGTTTGCCTGACACACAATCACGTTGCTCCATATGAACTGCATGTATGTGTCCTCAAGCATTCCACTAATACTTTTATGTAAATTTATATTTAGAAGGGCAATTTTTTACTCCAAGATAAGCAGGATGAGGCTTGCATCTGGCTGGTGTCAAGTACGCTAGGAACAATCTCATTGAAAGATAATTACCCAGGGATACCTTCTTTTCCATACAGGCCAATGTCTAGCAATTGATCTGTTTATAACATTATTTATTGTGTTATTTTAATATATTTCAGTCTTATTTAGTGTTCCATAGCATCAATGCTGTATGAAGTATATTATATTTCTGTAGTGATCTTTAAAAGTTGAACTTCAAATCTCATTAAAGGAGTTATCTGGCAAGTTCAGCTTTCTTTGGTGTCATTAATCCAAAAAATATTTCTATTGTCTAATTCTTACTTGATTAAAATATTTACCAGTGTAAGCATTATTCCCCCTCAGATAAATGGTAGGCTAATTGGGTCACTATTTCTTGAATCATCCTACTTGCTCTCTTTTAATGTTTTGCATTCTTTACAGCTGGAGTATCTGACTCTCAGGTGAATTTAAACTGAATGTCAACAAACTGAGGATTTCGTCAGCCAGTGGTTTCCGAACTTCTGTATGTAAGTTACAGATCCCTGATGTTTCATAAATGACTGTCACTAAAAGATGTTGTCTTTTCTTCCAGTAGCCAGTGTCTGAAAGGTACTTCTATGAAAATAGGAGTACATCAAGAAAAGAAAAAAAAAAGATTGTGGAATACCTATTTTTCCACATCAGTTTTTGTAATCTTCATCTCTTAATATTTATCACATCAATAGTATTTCTTTTGTTCCTACTGTAAAGCTTAAAAATCCTTGTTCATTGTCTTTAGCAATTCCAGATACTAATTTACTGAACTTTGGCTTTCCCTTATCAGTTTTCTAAATTTTGTCCCTTATATCCTTTAGAGGAAGCTATTGGGTTTTAAGGAGAGTCACCACAGTGTTCAGCACTTATGCCTCTTGTATCAAGAAACTGCAACCCAGCATAGTATCATAAAAAGGGATGAAGACAGCTATTCTTGCAAATCAGTGAGGAAAGATCAAAACTGGCTACAGTTGTATATATTAGTTATATAATAATACTTGTTGTTATTATTACTATACATCATTTTTATTCCTAATGGTTCAGCCAGAGACAGTGAACTTCCTGAGACAGCAGATAGTCAGGAAAGCTGAACAAAACTACAGTTTCCATTTACCAGCATTCACACAATTTGCTTTGGTCAACATACCCTGCAATCCCTGGTTTACCCAGAAAATAGCTTGTAGACAGAATCTGTGCCTAAAAATAAGTCAGCAAGAGAACTAAACAAAATAATAAAGAGACTCCAATTGTGTCTGTACATTTTTTTAAAAATTGCACAATATCTAGCAATAAACACTTTTTCAAGCGTGAACTACTCCATCATTCGTTGTGTTGTGCACTGCCTCCTGTGTTGTTTATGTTTCTGTAGCATTACAGAGTCCTATTTGTGGACCCATTCTATTTAGGCATCAGCATTTTGCTGAACAATACCAGATTTTGTGGTCTTTCAAACCAGCTACTGGTTGGAGAAGAAGTAATGCAGAGTTGGGAGATTTTCTCAGTGTGGAAGAAATCAGGCTTTCTGGATTAGACTTGTGACAGCCATTCACATTTTATCTGTCATGAGGTAAACCTTAAACATTCACCTTTTAGTTCAATGCACTCCAATGGGAATATTGTTTCATAACCTAGCTCCTTGAACAGCTGATGGTATACTGGACTCAGGCTGGAAAACAACTGATTAGGCAATACTTCATAAAAGCTCCAGGGGACAGAGTTTAAGAAATGAATCAGAACATATTAAAGAAATGCCTAGACTCTGCATCACTGTTTTAGGGTTTGGCTGCAAAAACCTTTGTAGCCTGACACAAGCTCGCTCTGCCCACACTCCAGGCAAGCACAAACCCTTTCCACCCTAGTCAAAACCAAGGAAACTTTGTTCTAGCAGCTGTGCAGCTGTCTTAGTGTTGCATGGGTCCAAGGTGGTTTCTCTTGCATCTCTCAACAGGACTTCCCAGCAAACACTCAGCATCCCTTTAGCCACAGATTTCAGTTTGGAGCTGCCTTGGGTCCAGTTACTGCACTGAACAAGCAAATTATCACACAGCACCATACAAAAAGGTACTCTGCATAGTCTGTGTAAACAAGAGATGGGCAAAAACCACTTAAAAATCCATTGCATAAGACCTCTCAGCAAAAAATATTGCTGTACAATTCATAAGAAAAAAATCTTGTTTCTAGAATTTGTTGTAGTTAGAAAAAACCAGGCCAAAATCTTCTAATCTGGAGGTGACTTCTCCAGGAAAGATGCAAAAATATCTAGTCTAGCAGTTTTTCAAGGGCAGAATAGTGTTCTTCCCAAGAAAAACAACTGGTAAAGCCACAGGTACCAGCCCCATGCTGGGACTGTGCCAGACTGCAGTTGTTGTACACTCCGAATGAATGATGCCAGTGCTGTATTAATTTGGCTTGTACAAGAAGATGTTCTGTTTACTTTCATAAATATATATAATTATATAGTCTATCTTCTATGTTACACATATATATTGACTTTGCAGCAGGTATTGTCAGTGTGCAACAGTACTGAATTTAGCTCTTCATTGGTGCTCTGTGCAAATTGGAGTATAGCTGTTGAAGCAAGATGCACAGAAATTGGAAGAATCCCAAAGAAGATGAGAGAAGGCTGAATAATTTCAGGCAGTCACATTCAGAAAAGTCTGATTTGCACTAGGATTAGAGTCTTCAAATACACAAAAGGTCTCCAGTAAAGAAGAGAATAACCTGCTCTCCTAATCCACTAGTCAGAAGCTTATTCAGACATTAGAAAAACTTTCTGACAGTCATGACAGTGAAGCACCCAACTGGATCACTGGGAGTAGTTGCAGGATCTGTGTCACCAAAAGTTTGAGAGAAGAAGATAAAAAATATTTCTCAGGACGGGGGATGATCCTGCTTTGATGCAGTGCTATGGACTTGACGACTTCCCAGGGTACCTTTCAGGCCAGTTTTCTGTGTTTTCAGTATTACAACCTGAATGTGACGGGCTCACTCTCCATAAAAAAAATAAAGAATTCTTCTTCTAAAGGCCCAAAGAGCAGTGTGTTAGCAAGCTCCAGCTTGTAAATGCTAACAGCTATAGAATAAGGGCTAGTGCCAGCAGATTTCTGTGGGTTAAATGAAAGTGTCTGAAGGAATTAGCTGCTGCCCACTCCTGGTTCTCAACCATCACCCATGTGCTGGAAATGCAACTGCAGACATGATAAAGAAGCAATTATCCCAACAAAATCAGTTATTACCAGTGATTCATATGGTAATGATGGTGGTGAGGATGATGATGGTACTGCTGAACTGTAGTGAGGATGATAATAACCAGTGTTTTAGGGGACGGATTACAGGTTTAATCAAAATGAATAGTTTATCACAGATAATGAATTTTATGGGGGAACATGGTCCTAGAAAAATGCCTTATTCTGAATGCCTGAAAATTACATTGATTTAAGTAGCGGGCTACCATATTTGCACTATTCATTTAGGAGAAGACAGAATGTAGTATTTTCATCTAGATATTCTTTTCCATCCTTAAAAAATAGATATTAATGTCATGACCATGGCAAGGAGAACTGCTGCTGAGCTCCACATCTTTATTGGCATCACTCGTATAAGCTCTAAAATTTTACTTGAGTCCCATTATTTGTTTTGTTCCTGACATCAAAAGAAAAAAACTATAGATGTGCTAACATAAAACTAAAATTTGTGAGCATCTTGCGAGTTTCATAAGCAACAGTTCAGGAGAATATTGAGACTCCTATTATTACAGTGGGACTTAAGCACAGATGAGAGGGAAGTTCTCTCTGACAAGGAATAAATGCAGAAGGTCCCGAACGGTATATTATCACAAAAGAATTTGTTAAGCATATTCATTTCCCAGCATATGTTCTTTTTTCAAACAAGAAAAAGGTTAGAAGTTTCATTTATATGTTGTAGGGGGAAACTAAGGAACAAAAATGAGAGAGAATGGGGTGATGAAATTAAAGAGTTGTCCATATTTTAAAAATGGATGGAAACATTTCAGATCCAAGAGAGTTGCTTTATTCACCAGAAGAAGCAACTCTGGGGTACTAGCATATCTCCTGTCCCATTCATTTAACTTTTCCATCTGTAGTTTGCATGTTGAAGTCTCTGTAAGACTGGTTCTTGTTCATGATTTTTTGCTACCATTGTTGATTTCAACCTATGCTATGCTTTACTTCACCAAGTACCCTCCAAAATCAAACAAGCTGCAGCAATGCTGAAATCAATACATGCCTCTTGAAGGATAGATCTTTTGTAACACAAAGGGGAGAATGACTAATAGATTACTAAAGCCTTAACAAAACCTCAACAGATCCCCATATGGTGCATTGCAATTAAAAAAGTAGAGGATGGGTTTCTAATTTTTTGGATGGAGAAAATAAAAAGAAAAGAAAGCATTTTGGACAAGAAAATGAGTGAGATGGAGACAGAAGTGATGTGTGACCAGATAGAAACCCTTCTTTCTGAGCCTTTCATCTCCGGGTCACTGGTTCCAATCGAGCCCAGGTCGATAGCGAACAAAAATCATTTTAATCTGATGGCTGTTTGCTGACCTATGTGAAATGAACTGGTTGTGTCAGTCCACTTCCCAGCTGACAGCTCTCCCCATCATCAAGGCCATTGCTACAGGTGGCAGTAATTGGTGCTTTTTTGAGGCCAGCTCAGCTAAAAGGCTGAAGAATGGAAAAATCAGTAGGGCTGAACCACCTCCTCCTCTTGTTCAGCTGCTCCCTCCAGGTGAGTGCTGGGGGAAGCTGGTACTGCTGTTGCCTGCACCACATCTGCTCTTTGAGCCAACAAAAGACTTCAGGGCAAAGGGGAGTCCTCTGAAGTGGTAAAGACCTCTTGTCAACACAGATCTTGGGAAGGCTGAGGGGTAGTAAGGCCCCAGGCCAGCAGTGCCCTGCCAGTGGATACCATTGTTTGTTGGTGGCCCCAGGAGACTGTTGGTGTGAGCATGGGGCTCTGAAAGGACCCATCAGGCTATCAAGCCCAGTCCCTGGGGCCTAAGGGTCTATAGTTAAAATTCTGCCTGCAAAACAGGACCAAGGCCTAAGCCCAGGTTTCACTGATGTCAGTGGAGGGACATTGGGGATCGCATGCAGGTTGTCCAAAGAACTTTAATAAGCTTATGTGAGGGGGAACCTGACAAAGTGAGCTCAGTCTAAGATGTTAAAATAATACAGGAAGAAATAAAAGGTGAACTTTGAGAGCTTAATAAAAAGTAATGCCCTGGAGAGGATACCTTTAATCTTTGATTTGATCAGTGATTCTCTGAGCAGCTGATACCCTGTTGTGAGAAGATGAAGTATTAGGAAGAGGATATTGTGAGGAGGACTTCCAATTACACTGTAAGCCACAGCCACCTACCTTGTGTCCTTCAGATGCCTCCTGGGAATGTTGAGTTTGCCATGTCACATAAGAGATGCCAGAATGGTCTGGCTAACGGGAGCACCAACAGGTCCTCCAAAGCCTGCCCACATGGTGCTGGCCAGTGATGTTTTCCACAAGGTAAATCTGTGCCTCCCCCACTGCAGACAAGAAGAAAAGCAGTGTGAAGGGTGTCAGAACTGCCAGCAAAGCTGTCAAGACAAACCTCAAAAAGTGGAAAATGCACCTTGTGTCTGCTTTCCCTTTCACGGACACATCCAGAAGTATTAAGAGGGTGAGTTCCCATCAGGCAGTCTCCAAGTGGAAGGATCCATGCCGCTTGTGGATTATCTGACATCTGAATGAGCACTCCACTTCACAAGAAGATTGTGTGCTAGTGCAGCTGTGAGGCATGAATGCATGTGATATGGACAAGGAATGAAAGAGGCCTTAAAAAATTAGGAGGAATCTGTCTTTTGCACTCTGTGCCTTGTGCAAGTCTTTAGCATACGTGCTCCTCTCACATTTACACAAATGTCCTTTTCAGCACCTACATCAAGCACCACTGGTAACTGGCAGACTAGGTACTGAGGACAGCAGCACCTCAATTCTCAAAGTAGACTCAAAAAAAGATGTGGTTGTCCCTCATGTGGTGCCCTCCTGAGATCCCACAATTCCCTTTCCATCATCAGATGGACTGTGTCTAGAGGCAATCCGTGTGGAAGGCTGGAAGTGGTCCTCACTGGCATATATAATCTCTACTGTATTTCTCTAGAGCTGGAGAAAAATAAGTGATACATCTGCATGGAAGATATTCCTTTTCAGTGGTGATCCCCCACCACTTTTTCTGTCAAGAAAACTCCTCGAAACTTTGAGCAGCTTCAGTCTGGACACTAATGAACATGGTCCACAAGTGAAGCTGTCCATGCACACAGAATTCCTTTGTAACTTCAGACTTTGTAACGGTCTGAAGAGTGGGAATTCTCAGAGTGTTCTCAAAATCTAAAAGAAAGCTGTTGCTTGCCTGCCAGCTGAAAGTATTCAGAAGGTCATAGGAAGAGGTAATGGTTTAGTAGGCATTGGTCCTACCTGAGCCTGAGTTCATCTCTAGGCAGGAGGATGAAGAGCAAGCACTTAAAGGACTGCAAGTCAGAGGTCCCTGTGATGACAACTGAGCTATCTGGGCTTTGACTGAAGTCTTTTACTTTCTAGGATCCTTTCTCTGCTCAAATAAAATTAAGCTTACTTTGCTCAGTGGCTTGCCAGTAGGCTAGGTGCAAGATTAATTTTGCTGCCATGGATGAAGAGTTGGAATGAATGTCCTGCCATGGTAAAGGAAGTTAAATGGCACAGCCAGGATGTAGAGTGTGTGGGATGAGCCCATCTCCACAGTATGCTGTGGGATATAAGGTCTGTAATTCACCAAAGGGTGAGTATTTATATTAAGAGGAATGTCATTCAGATATCATAAAATGGATAAACTAAAACATGCATTGTGTGTTATTTGCTAGTCTTCATCTCTTAGACTATAAACCATAAAAAAAGTTTAGAGGCAGATGGAAGTATGATCTAGAGGTGAACTGCACCTCTGAGGTTTCTGACATTTGTCTGAATAATTTGATCTATTCATAACTTAAATCAGTACTGGAATAAATAGGCTGTGAATGGCAGAATGCTGTTTCAGTTGGAAACAGAGAAAATTCCACAGTGGTTCAAACCTCTGGTCCATTTAATTCAGTATCCTAGTGGAGTCACCAGCACATGCTTCTTCAGAAGATGTTATGTGCCTGTAATGGACTGTTCTCTGAAGATACACCTGTTTTGGCAATTTATATCTAAATATTACAATATTGTCAGCTCTTCAGAATTTGGGTGAGCCTCAGTGAATATTCATAACTTGTAAGCTAGGGGGTTTAGGGCACTGGAGTTTTACGGTAATTGGGAATTACATGAGACCACCTACATCATTAAAACAAAATGAAAGGCAGAGTCAAAGCCAGGCTGCAAAGGTAAACAGTGCATGAATTCACTGCCTCCATATTTAAAGCCTTCAAAGCCTTTCAGTTAAAATCCTTTTCCGCTCTGGATCTCAGCATGAGTCTGGCTGCAGGGAGGTTTTGTGTGGTGGCCTGTCAGCTTCCATCTCCAACACAGTGAAATTCAACTAATTGTAAGTGCACATTGCTTCAGGCATACACTGCACACTGCCACTCGGGCCATGCACACGCACCGTGACCCCATCCACCTACTGCAGAATGTGGTATTCTCTCCCCACACGCACACACACTTTTCTTTTTTGTTACTTGCAATCACTGAAAAGATGACAGGCCAGAGCAAGGAGCAGAGATCCCTGTTGTGTTTCTGCAAAAACTAGTATGGAGGGATTTAAACACACAACTACATATGTACCAAGAATTGCAGAAATCTTTGGATTGTGCCTCCATTAATGAAAATGGGTTGGCCAGAGAGCACAGTGTGAAGCTGTGCCTGCCTGTGGGCTTTGATCTTACCTGCTGAAGCTGACCTCACTGCCATGTCAGGCTCTGCAGTGCAGCTGAGGATCAGAAAGCATCAAGAGAAAAAGAGGAATAGAAAAATCAGAAATACCTCACAGTTGAAAACCCTCTGTGACCCAAAATAGCCTCTATTAGTGCTAATTCTGAGTTGCTTGTAAAGTTCTGCAAGGTTCATAGGAATAGTGTAGTCACAGATTACTAGCAAACTGTCCCCAGCAGGCTTTTTTTCAGCACATTCGTATTCCTCAGAATTTTCCATCTGAACTTCACAGAAGTTGTCTATGTTTGTTTTCTATTTCTAGTTTGGACAGACCAGTCTTTAGTTCTGTCAAAGCAGGATTTCTTCTCTCACTCCTTAAACAAGAATATTTTTCAGCTATTTAATTTGGCTATCAGCTTGACCATTGCAGGTTATGAGTGATGAACTGCTTGCACGAATGCCATTATCTTCAACTGGACTCTCTTCTGGGGGGCCACAATGTAGGACTACATTTGTCTTCCTCCCCACTAAATTTCCTAATTCTTCAACTGAGAGGATCATTTGCATCATTGCTGCTGCTGCCAGTTTATCAGCAAACTACAATGTCTGAAAACCATACATTTTATCCTCATATGTTCAAATTTTGTCTTTCTTTGAGTGCACAGGGAGTTAAGCAATCACCAACTCCACCCCACCTAGCATCCTTTATACAGGCCTCCATGTCTTGAGGCGCATTAGGATCCAGACACACTGTGAGGCCAGCCCTGTTAGGGTTCTCAGGATGTCTCCAAAGTTCAGTGAGCTCAGCCTGGAGGCAAGTGCTTGTCCCCAGAATCGTAAAGCTCCTGTAGCAATAGGGGAATTTTAGGGAACAATGTGATCCAAATCTCAGAAGCTGAATTGTACCAAGATTCTCCCCAGCAAAGGGGAACTGGGCTTCTGAATCAATCTCTTTGTGGCTCAGTTTTGTTTTGCTCCTGCATAAGGTCCTGGAAGGGGTAATTTCAATCCCACCCTATGCCTTTATTGTGTGTTAGTACCTGATCCTTCACTGCTGACTCAAGGTGCTACAGTTGAATGAATCATGTAAATAAGATTAATATTTGGTTATTTGTTATCACAACTTTCAGACTGATCCTCATAAAGTTAAGCTCAGTTGTGAGCAACCTTCCTGATGTGACTAGCTTTTATTTTTTCTGTTACTCTACTGCAGAAATGTTTTTTATCAGTCAGATCATCTGATAGTTCTGCTCTCATATTTGACCTGTGGTACTCTGTAATTCAATGCTGCTTCAGTGACAAAAACATTGAAAATCAACCACATAAGATCAACAGTTTAAATAAATATAACTCCTCTAAAAGAACCTGTAATCCAAAAGGCTGTCACTGCTGCTCACCATTGAACCTCACCACTTCTGCTCACCTAATTATGCAACACTTTTCTTCCCAAGCCATTGCACCTGAAGTGCTGCTTATACTGTACTTGGAGTGCTCTGAAGGGCTATTTGCCATCTTTATGAGGCTGCTACTTCCTGACAGAAGTGATCCCACTGCTATTTCTACTTTGTTTTGGGGGGAATAACTGAAGTGCTAATGTTCAGAGGCGCTTCTACAACACTACAAGAAGTACAAGTGCAACAATTCCATTTTTGGAGATAGGAAATTGGAGCACAGCAGTTAGCCCAATATCTTGTCCTCAATTCAGTGTGAGAACTATGATCCAGAAGTACTAGACCTCTCTCCTGACTTTGAGAACAGCTTTGTCCAAAAATATAATCTAGTCATGGGAGCTCTGAGGAAGATAATAGCTGCCACTAGCTCGGCCAGAAATTCATTGAAGATAAGACAGTCTCAAAAATATTTGAAGGAACAGTTCAATTTCATTAAATAAATTTTAAAATCTCTGAGAAGTTCATAGAAAGAAACAGAATATGGTGATATGTGTGGTGTATGTGTGCATGTATGTCAGAGATACAGATACAGATAAAGATACACATGTGTAGAAAAAAAATATATATATAGTCTCTCCCTAACTATTCTCACTAGTTTTATGGCTTCGTTTCTTTATTTCTAGGTGCTTGATAAATTAATTTAAAAGAAGTAAATAATTCTAAGTATTAGAGTCAAGAATGACTTTTCTTGAACCATTTGATGTTGATATGGAATATATTGGATTTTTCTTACAGAGCAAAGACAGTCTCTGAACATATGGACAGAAGGAACTAGTGTACCAGTGAATTCTTGTTTTCAAGGGCTTAAATGCTAGGAACCTATAGATTTTTACTGATATTCTGCAAGACATGCATTCCATGCACAAGGCTTCACAAGGTAAAAAGTGGCACCACAGCAAACTGGAGACACAAGTATTCCTCTTCTCACTTAGCCTGAAATGTCTCACCCATTTAAGCTCACATTTCCAAGAAAAGATTACAATTAGGAAGAAGCAGATTAGATAGAATTGAGTGGCTCATCTGATCTTCACATGTGTTCTGATAGGTTTTGTGTTTCTGGAGGTAGCTATCCAAGAGAGGGCTCCCTCCTTTAAAGGAGACTCCAGGTCTGTCATAATAAATGGGTTCTGTCAGAACACCTCACCCACCTTGTGGGTAGAAAGCTAGTTTCTAACACCAAAGTGTAGAGGGAAATGGAGGAAGCAGAGCTCAAAAGAATGACAAAGATAAATCATGTGTCCTCACATGCCCTTCTTTACAGGTTCTCAAGAGCCAGACCCACCGTTTCTACAAATTTCTCAGAGCCCTGACTCTTATCTCCTGCCTTAACATTGTTTTTTTGCAAAAGGCTATTAAATTTTTCCAACCAGGAAACTCTCGATGGACATCTTCTGGCTCAACTGTGTTGAGCCAGAGCACTTGCAGAGCAAATGACTTTCCACACTTTAAATTCACAGATCATCTGCCTATTGTCAAATTTGGATTGGATTTTTCCTTGAGCATTCTGGATATGAAAGCAAAGCTTTTTCTCACAACAGGATAAATTCACTTGCCTGTTCTCCCCTGCAATTGCCCTATGGTTTCTCTGAGAAGCCAGAAATGGCTAGAGTTATTGCTAGTATGAGTGATTTTTGCCATGTTGACAGTATATCATAGTCATTAGCAATCAAATACTGAATTTCCCCTGTTGTATCTTTTTCTTGCAGCTAAAGACATTTTTCATCTCTCTTGTCATGCTTCTAAGATATCCATAGGGTGCAAAACTCATGATTAGCCTTCCACTCTTCTAATCTTGATAAGCAATATTTTTAAAGAGTTACTGAGAAGTCAGGAGGAGCTGTTGGTTTGAGGTGCAGCAGAAAATCATTAACCTTCAGCTAGTCAATAATTCCCAGGAAATGTCCACTGTACAGACATTACTGCTCTGATGATGAAAAGCGTTATATAAAAACAGACTATAATTATGAGGTGGGAAGCAGAGGAAAAAGTTGTTTTTCTGAGAGTATGTGCCCTCCAAATTTTATTTGATTTTGATTTCCTTTTCCTAACAGTATTAAACGTATGCAGAATGAGCAGTGTGTTGCTTTAAACCATTGCTTCCCTCATATGTAAGCCAGTTTGTACAGACAAGTGGGGAGATTTGGGCATTTGGGGTTTGGGGGTGGGTTTTTTGGGAGGGATTGATTTTTTTTGTTGGTTTGGTTTTGTTTTGTTTGGGAGGTTTTTGGGGTTGTTTTTTTGTGTGTTTGGGGGTTTTTTTGTAGGTTTTTTTTTTCTTGTTGTTTTTTTGTTGTTTTTTTTTTTCTCTGAATACTGTTTATTTAAGTGATTGTTGGCTCTTTTCCTGTCCTTTGTTGACCCCAGGAAACAACTTTTTTTTTATGCGTTTCCATTCTGGGATTTCTATTATCTACTGACTTGTGCTGGGTGTACCTCAGTGAACAGGCCCAAAAGAGAAGGAGAGAACTGAGGTTCCTATTGAACTGAAGCCAACTTGTCCTTTGGTTTGAGGCCCAAGAAAACCATCACTTGAATCAAAGCACTTTAGAAGGTAGTTTACAAGTCTGCTTCCCAAGAAGAAACCAGGATGCAGTGTTATCACCTTCATGAAGTTAAAGGAGGTGGTTTTACGATTTAGTGGAGAGAAGCCATGCTGTTAATTAGTCACATTTATTAGACAAAAAAGTGGGGGAGGGTGAAAAGGGGAAAGGAAGTTGGGAAAGAAAAACAGAATAGAAAGGAAAAAATCTATGATGAGGTGCTTGGCAGGATGAAGGAACAAAAGGAAGGTTTTCTGCCTGTCTCCTGATATTTTCCAACTCAGCAAAAAAATCCATTGTGTAGCTTAAGGGGAAAAAAAAAGTTAAAGTTGAAAGCTTAGTGTGTGAAAGCAACTGCTCAACCATTGTGTAATATGGGCTAATGTAATGTCACTGTTTCCCAATGATGTAAGTTGCAATTTTTGTTCCAGTTGCTGTGGTCAATGTTATCGCTTTCATTTTCAAAAGAGGGCAAGGAGGTGCATGGAGATGGTATTTCTCTTTACCCCCACCACCCCTTCCCCACTCCCAAACAAATACTTCTGTTAGGACATATCAGTGCTGACCAGATGTCACTGATTTTCTTTTTTTTTTTTTTTTTCTTTTTTTGCATGTGTCCCTTAACAGCTGGCAAGAATATCAGCTCAAATTATTCACCACAAGCACACTCTTTCTGTTTGTCTCCAGATAAAGGGATTTGAAATTCTGGTTGTCAGAGAGGGATGCTGAAAACTGTGGAATGGATTTCTTTGGGGAGAGGGAATACTTCTTGAAGAACTTTAAACCATTTGGGGATGGTCATGACTAGAATGCACATCCAAAGACATCTCTTAGGGTTGGTACTTCATGTTTTTGGAACTGTTTTAAGCCCAGGATGTTTTTTTGGAACCACCGTGAATTGTGCATAGCAATCAGTAATTCTAAATGTAGAGACTCTTCTTGTTTTGGTCATGGCAGCTAAAAAAAAAAAGTCTTGGATGTGGTTACAGGTGAGAAATGCAGTGGGTGGATGGCAAATGGACACCACTGTGAAAGATGTTCTAGAATTGCTTGGCACCATATCCATGTGTCTTTGTTCCATCAACCTGCAATCTCTACATTTTGCAAATGGGCTTGCAGTGTGGGTTTGCAGTGGGACCAAACACAGCCCTGGTGTCACAGCACCTGGGATATGGCCGTGGGGACGTAGCAAGTGGCATTACACCGGGAACCACATTTGGTAGGTGCCATGGTGCACAGCACACAGCAGGGGCTGATTTATCCTCATAGATAATGAGCTACTGGCCCTTGCCATCCATGTCATTACCTTCTGCCTAGCCATAACCTTCTCCTTCTCCCCTAATATTTACAGTTCTATCTGCTTTTCTCTTCAGAACTGTCACAACTAACTGGTGTTGTATAGAATAGTGCAGTGTTCTCCCCAGTTATGGCTCTGTTGCAAAAAAGTGTGTTTTCCTTATGTGAGCAAAGATAATCAAGTGGGTCTGTATATGGAAGTCATGGCTTGACAGCATTTTTAACGTTATCTTCAGATGAGTGAAAATACAAGATCAGAAGAAGATAACTCAGAGTTTCTGCCTGCTCATACAGAGTCAGGATACAAATCAAAACTTCAGCTCTGTCTCTAAATGGAAAAAAATCATTGTGTTTATTTCATACTGCATCTTGTCTTTGGTGATGTTTTTAAATAACCACTTTAAAAGAAAGAGAAAAATAATTTTAATGAACAGTAAGCACAGAAACTCACCTAAGAAGAGTATGTAACACATGACATGGCCCAGGTGTGGTATAGTTAAACTTCACCATATTAAGGCTTGTATTCTATTACTTATTGTCTCTGCTGTTGCCTCACAGTTCATAAGAACAGGAATGCTTTTCTAAAGCATGCTAAGCTCTTGAAATTGTTGTTGTTCATATTTACCTACACTTTAGTGAGGAAACTCTAACATTTTGACATGGAAGCCTTTCCACATGCCCCACCACCTCCACCAGTCTGTGAAATCCATCCAGTTATGAGGCCACCTGCTTTAAAAGGCAGAGATGGGTATAGACAGTTGATTCTGTCCATTTTAGGATGCAGGGAGATGGGGCTGTAGGCCACTGGAAAGACAGTCTTGAGTGACATAGATTTCTGTAAGAAATTCTGTCTCCATCTGAGCGAATACCAGCCTTGCCATTGACTTCAAAGGGGCCAGGATACCAGCCCCTGTGCCATTTTTGCTAAAACTGAGATATTTCTGAAGTGCTTTTATATACATATAAAATAAAATTATTAAATAAGAATTAACTCTAATTATTACTGTATTTTCCATATTTTTTTCCATCACCCTGTTTTGTTTGTTTCCCTGATGGCCCTTAGGCACAGAGCAGATGTTTTCACTGAGCTGTCCTCAGTGACTTTTAAATTACTTCATCATTAAGAAATGGCAACAGTGGCAGCCTTTCTTCTGGCATTCAATCTCATCATCCTTCATACGCTTACAAAAAAACCAACTTCAGGGCCAAATACAACCAGCATGGGAACCACCATCTCCAGATACCTCAGGTGAAAAGAAAGAGGGGCATGGAGAGGTAAAGCGGAGGAGAGAAAGGGGAGGAGAGAGAGGGGGGAAAAAAAGAGCGAGAGAAAACAAAAAGGAAATTAGCAGAAAAAAATAAAGCAAGTAATTTGTGTAATTGAGAAGCATTATGGCTTGAATCCTCCTGAATTATTGATGGCTTGAAATTCAAATATTAATTTAGATTAAATCTTGAATCTGTTTAGCCTTAGAAATAATTGGGGAGCACATTATTAGAAAAAGGGAAAAAAAAACCATTCCTCCAATGTCTTACAATGGAGTATTACTGAAAACTTCTGATTCCCCCAACAGAAAACCTATTTAAAAAAAGACAAGTCATTAATCAGTAACAGCTGCTCCCAGCACCTGTTATTTATTCCTGTCATTAACACTTCCTTCAGCATTTCTGACAGAAATGGGTATCTTTTCTAACTGATAGAAAAGCGATCTTTGGAACATCCCCAGAATTCGGTGGCTACATTTGATCTACAACGTGTGTTTACATCTTATCATAGCTTTTCTTTTTCACTTGTGGTCTCCTTCTTTTTTTAAAACATAGATTCTAAAAGCACTGAATATACCATACCTTTTGTTGAGTATTTGTGGAGCCTCTAATTTTTAGTGTGCCTTGGTTAACTGGTCACAGAGGCAGGGGCACACAGTGCCTGTGGGGTGTGTACAAGTGCCAAAGTATTCCCAACCAATGTGGCCCCCATAGTGCCTAATTCTCATTGAGGTAAATGGAAATGCAGAGCATACAAGCTGGGGTTTCAGTGCTACAGGTGCTGCACTGTTCCTGTATCAGTTTTGCCTTCTGTCAGAGCCTACCTGCTCAGATCAAGCATAGCCAGGGTACCCCACAGAGTTGCAGAAGAGGTTCCTCACCTGGCTTTCCCCACCCTGACACTGTTTAGAGGAGCAGGGTTCCCCAGGTGAAACCATGTCCTGTCTTACCTCTTCTGCAAACAACCCTCGGCTGCCTCCTGCCCTTTCTCTTCCCAATGCAGGAGGCATCTAAACCAGGAGAAAACATAAAATCAAACAGCAACCACCATTGTTTAGAGACACTTTCCTTTATGTCCATTACCTGTAGACTTCCAGCAGCAAAGCTAATTTGGGACAGCTGCATTCCACAATACTCCTGTGCATGTGCAGAGGTAAGGCCTAAAAGGCAAGCATGATTTGAAAACCTTATTGTAAACAGTAATTTATAGTATAAAATAACATATAAAAGATGTGTTGATGTGGCATTTGGGGACATGGTTTAGTGGCATATTTGGCAGTGCTGGGTTAACAGTTGGACTTGATATTAAGGATCTTTTCCGATCTATGACTCTATGACTCTATGATTCTCTGTTTCTGTACGTAGTTAAACACAGCACCAGTAAAGAAATGTAAGCATACGTGTAATGCTGCTGCTCTTTGTCACCATTTTCTTTTTCTAGGTCTCTCTTTTTGCTTTATAAATATCTATGAAATCTGTTTCATGCTTATTCATAGTTAAAACATCGAGATTTGTAGTGGTTTCCTACCACCTTTAGATAATGCTTTTCATCTGAAAGCCACTGTTTTCATTTCAGACTGTTGAAGTTGTGACATTTCTGTTAGTCTTGGGGTTTATAATGTTGTTTTAGTAAAAAGTATGCATGGGGCTGGATTTAGGAGAACATTGTTTCTTTAATACACATAGATAAAGAAAGCAGTGTATTGTATTTATCAAAAGGAAATGTCAGCAGAACTTTATAGTCTGGTAATTAGATAACACAGATAAGTTTGCTGAGCTTGTGTGCTCACAACTGCCATTCCAGATAACACTTCCTGAAGTCAATTAGAAGAACTTACACAACATCATACATTTTTCACAGTTCCTTTCTTTAAATTGATACAGAAAGCAAGAGAGAAAGAAAGAAAATTAAGATACAGGCTAAGACAAGCAGGACATGTCGTTTACTCTGAACAATCCTGCTTGCTTTGAGTGAGAGTAACGGGCATCCAACTTTTCCAAAGACGCCCACAGTCACAGAAGCAGCAGCTGTGCCAAACCATCACCACTGCAGGGCTGTGGAGAATTCCAGGGCCCTTTGATTCATGCTAAGGTAAAACCAGACTGAAGTGAGAGTTACATTTACATTTTTCAGACAGGTGGCCTTGGTAAAGACCCCTGTTTGCATGTATGGAAAACCTTGTAAAATAAAATCTCTTAGTGCCTTAAAAAAGGAAATCACACAACTAATAGCCAAATTATCTTGGTTGCAGGACTTGGATCATGCAGAAGGCCTGATTCTCTTCCATGCAATTTTTATTTTAAATGTCGATGAGTGTCATGGTTTGACATAGCTTGGTTTTTAGTTAAAGTATTTTCACTCTGTGGCTGTTGAAAACTTTCTGAATTGTTCAGACTAATGGTAAATGACTATGGTAAAGTTCATACCTCATAGCACTTTTTGCCTCATGTAATTAGTTGTTCTTGAGAATACCAGTTTTTTCCTTATCCAGGCTACCATTAAAAGTATTTTCCAATATCTGGCCAAAAATGCAGTTTGCTTATACTAAATACAACCCTCCTCAGGACACTGAATTGCTACTTAGGGCCAGAAAATGGGATAAGGGGGAGAACTTATCTTTAAAAATGCTCACATTCTACAGCAAAATCAAAAGTAAAATATACAATGTTTTAATGAGACAAAATTCCCAGATGAGTTCTATTTTTATGGGAAAAAAAAAAAAAAAAGAAGAAAAAGGAAGTTTCCAGATAATTTGTTGTTTGCTGGGAAACATTTGTCATTTTGCTATCTTACTTCACAAAGAAAATGAAACTCATAAGATGTTTTCAAGAGGGTATTTCAGTTTACCATTGTTGAAAAACAGTTTCCCCACTGAAAGTCTCCATTGTAAAAGCATTGACTTGTAAGTGTTATGGAAAAACATGGTTTTCTGGTAGGTAAAAATTCTGATTAGAAATGACCGTCAGCTGCCTCCAGCATGAATGTCTTGACAATGGTGAGAGCAGAAATGGCTTTGCAGCACATCCTTGCTGCAATAAGGGCTGGTCAGATTTGTCTATCTGCTGGGCTTTCCCACAGAAAAGTGCTGTCTTCACAAAGTTCCAGTTTCATGTTATGAAAAACACCGGTCAGCCCGGTTCTGATCCTTTCTCCTGCTCTGCCTTCAGCACCCTGGGAAATTACCATGTGAAGATACAGTAACTTGCTGTAAGCGCTCAAACCTTATCCGAACAGCCGTGTATTTTTTTTTAATGATACTTGCTTCTTTATAGCTGCACAGCCATGCTGTGGTACAAACTTGCCTTTATTAGCACACTTTAGATAAATAAACAAGGGAAGGGTAGGTATCTGCACTGAGGTACATGACTTTTTCAATATAGCTTCATCCACACTTCAGATGGTATTATTGTATTCCATTAAAAGAAAAATTTCCCTGTTCCTATGTTACACATGCATAAGGCAGGCTTGAAAGTCAGCAATGCCAGTTGATATAGTTGCCCTAGCAGGTGAAATGGATCTGCACTGACCCTCAGAGTTACTTCCACAGCTGACACACACCATTCCTCATCTGTGCCAAGGAGTAAGGCATTCCTGAACATGTTACTATGATACTCTGGATACACCTGTCCTGGAAAACTTAGCAGCTTCTGGTCTCTAAAATGCAATCATCTGTAGGGTTGCACAGCTATGGTGGTCCCTGCCAAACTTTTGCCCCCACAGTTATCAGAGTCCCAGGCTGTTCTGTGGCACGAAACAGGAGCCATCCCTCACAGGCAGGGTGGATGCAAGCAGTTGATTTGGTGGAGTAAGGCAGTTTAACACTGTGGGTGCAGAGTGATCCAAACTGACTGGCTGCAGGGCTAGAGAGCAGCCCCAGTAGTGCTGAATTTATTGGTGCAGGAGACAAGGCTGCAGCAGCAGGAGAAAAGACTAAGGATATTTCTTCCTAAGGAAAAAAGCCTACATGTCATGGGGATGCTGTGACCTTCAGCCCCACCTCTGTGATGCCCTGCCCCACTTACTGGGCAGCAAACCCCCACATGACACTGGGTCTGTCATCCACCTCTGCTTCACCGAGAGCAGCAGGAGCAGCTGTCCTGTTGTCACAACAGTAGGCTCCAGGTTTCATCTGAAAAGCTGCCTCATGGTACGTGTTGGGTCTTTTTTGGCCAGGCTCTTGATTTCTCTGATTTGCATGGCAGGTAACACAGACACAGGCAGAAAGCCAGGTCTTAACAGCCAGGTGAAAAATGTACCTCCCAAGGAGGGAAGGGGAGGGAACAAAGAGGCTCCTCATTCTTCTGAAGTAGATGTCAGGTGACAGAAGAGATTGCTTCTCAGGTTGGGATTTGGGCTAGGAATAGTTCCCAGGTAATTTTATTTGGAGTACATGACTTTGGATGTTAGGCTGTAACAATAGGGAAGTTTCCCAAAGTCTGTCAGTAAAAAATTCCCATCTGTATAATTTCTGCAGCTTTCCTCCTTGACCCTCATTGTTACAAGCTGAGTTTAATCTGTATCTCTACCTGCAAAATTGTTTTGCTGTAAGAGAACCTACCCCAGCAGAGGCAACTACAGACCTTGATTGCAGATGCCAATCTGCAAGAGGAGGCTGATGGCACTGTGGCCATCCATGTCAACGCTGTGATGTGTGACATTCTCTCTGGGCCATGGACACACAGCTGTATCACATTCCCCCTGTGCACACTGTGCACACACATAGTGTCACAGCTGCCTCCCTCTCCCTTCCAGTTTGTCTCCTTGCTGCCAGTGCAGGGTTTGCATATCCTCTCTGAGATGATGGATGTTTCAATTGTGAGAGGGGTCTCTATGCCATGCAAGTGACTGAAAGTGCTTTGCAAAAATAGCTCACCACCTCACAGACAAGCGCAGAGTCTGATGAGCAGAAATAGGAAATAGCCGTACTTGCCTAGAAGGGTGTTTTAACATTCCCCACCACCACAGTATCCTTTCACAAGCACAAATGACCTTCTCCCTATTAGAGCAACCAGGAGGCCCCCATTTTCCTAAGGTCCTGGAAAGATTAAGTGACACAGGTCCAAGGTTGCACAGGAAGTCTGGAGGGAGTGCTGGAAATAGAAGGGGGCCCTCCTGAGTCCCTCTGCAGTGCCTTGACCACAAGACCATCCTTCCTCTCCCAAGGTTAGATGTCAGGTCTGTGGTGGAGCCAGGAATAGCACCCAAGTTTCCTGACACACTAACTGTCCTGCACTGTGTACAAAGTAAGCACAAAAATAAATTTAAATCCATTTATAAAGCTGTGTCTTGCAATTAAACCTAAGACTGCTGTCTGAACCTTAAGTTTTCTATGTATTGAAAGATGTGACAGTCTCAAGAAATGTCTGTCCACTACCTGGGCAGCTAATACCTCCCAGCAGCTAATCTCTCCTGCTTCTTCGGTGTTTCTAATTTCTTGACATGTCCTGTCTGTGCCAACAATGCAAATGCCACTTGCCACACAGACACAGGCTGGCAGAGGTGTGGGCTGAGGAGTGCCTTCTCTGGCCACCCTGTTGAGAACTGGCCGCAAACAAGGAGGCCAAGTCCTCCCTGGCTGCTGCAGGACAGAGAGAAGGAGACGTTGCAGGTTGAGGTATGCACAGGAATTTACAGTGCCACAGTGATAGCTTGAGGAGAGACCCCAGGTCCCCAAAGTCCTGGCTCCAGGGGGATGAGTGTCCAGGGCACACACCTGGCTAGGCCAGCCACAGGTTTTTCATATCCAGCACCCGGAGGGCCACACGCTGCATCGGTGTGTGCAGCTTCCCTGGGCAGAGGTGGAGATGTGCTGTGCCAGGAGGGGCACGGTTCCATGTGTCCCTGCAGTTTGCTGGAACCTTTCCATTAATTTAATGGGCTTTGGATTGGGCCCTGAATTCTCAGCTGTCCCAGCTAAAAGGACTCCCCAGACAGGCTCTCCTCTCATTTTAGAATGAGGAGGCCTTTCAGAAACCCTGCTGACCAGGAGGTTCCTGCTATTTTTTGGCAGCAGAGCTCCCATCCTGGAGTGAGCACAGCCCCATCACTGCCCCTTGGCCGCAATGTGCACCACCTGCACACATGGCTCCACACCTGCATCTGCCATCCTCTCTCTCAAGCAAGACATGCTCCACTTCCATCCCCTGCCCAGATCATCCATTTTTTCATCCCAATAAGGCCCAAGTACTACATGTAAGGAGAACCAGTGCTCCACACTGCATTCCTCAACCTGCTCTGGTCACTGAGAATCACTGTATATACACATACTCAGGACTGGGAGAATTGGTAGGAGAAATAAATCCCATGTGTGACTGTAGCCCTAACCCTGCTCAAGACAGAAATAGGAGCCACAGGGCTGGTCTATGTAGACATCATTTCAGGTGCTTCAGAAGAACGGGACCATGCCCTTCTCCTTGTCTGTAGTTTTCTGTCACTCACCAAACTCAGCACTGCTGATAGTTGGCACACTTGGACAAGCTTATCTTTCCAAAGCTGTTTTATTTTTAAGCAAAAATAGGTAGATGCCAATTCTGTGCATTTTCACAAGAGCAGGGAGGTGTGTGCTTTTCCAGACCTTTACCTGACAGTAAATTAAAGTAGATCTTTCTGTAGCACTGAAGACCTGATGCTACAGAGGTACTCAACCACTGATGGCCTTCCTTTTGTTATGGCTGTTTCCACAGAAGTAGCATTAAGAAGGCCTAGCCAGGACCATGGCACTGACTGCAAAGTGCAGTGCATTGTAAGAGATGAGCCTGCTCCATAAAGCTTGGAAAGAAGAGGAAATACAGAGAAATGAAGTGCTTTGGCCAAGGTTGAAAAACAAATGAGCAATGAAGATAGCAACTACACCTTCCAAGACTCACTTTTCTGTCCATTCTGTAAGATTATGTTGCACTGAGCACCTGCTGCCATACACACCATCATGCCTCATTTGATATATGATGCATTGATTGATTATTGGCAGGTTGTTATGTCACTGCTCAAATTGAAACTGCTGTTCACACCATCACTGACAGGCTGGTTTTCAATACCTCACATCCCTCCCCTAACCAAAACTTTCCTTAAAAGGATACTTTGGGATAGATGAGGTTGATAACCATGTCAGGACAGTTTGTGAGAAATGAGCCTGTATGCCTTGTCTAAGGTTTTGCTTAGCAAAAAGCTAAGCTTATAAACAGACAAGCCTCTGCAGTCATTGTGAGTTTTCCACTGACCTCACACAAAAGTGGAGTTCCAGTGGTTCATGTACTTACGCGTACTAAAATAAGGGGAATACGTACAGATCACCAGCTGCAATAATTGCTTGATAATAGCTGCTATCCCACTGGCTGTGTTTAGAATATCATCCCCCTCCCTTGAAGTGAATGGGAACAGGTTTCAGCATCTTCACAAAGCTGCAGAAGGTGCCCCACAATGATTTGGGTTCGGCTTTAATGGAGTAAAAATTAGATGATTCTCTAGATTTTCTTTATGCTCCTGAAGTGGAAGAACTCTTCGCCTGTTTCTGAAGGATCTCTGCTGATTAACATGCAGCACAATGTGAAGGAGAGCTTGTTGCAGCAAACTAAATTGGGGAAATTGCCTGAGCATTCTGAGCCAAGCCAGGGGATGGGATCACACTCTGTCCCACTTATGAAGGCAGCAGGTGCCAGGGGCAGAGCAGAAACCACAGACGCAACTGGTACTCCAGTAGGTGTTGTAGTCAGGGGATTGTGGCCACTGGTCAGTTCACTGTTATCATTTCCTGGAGAGGGAAGTCTGGGGCAGCTCATGGCCCATGGGAGCGCATCAAGGACATGAGCTAGGGGCCCTCCCTCGCTGCTGTGTCCCAAACTCCCAAGGATTCCAGGCAAGTGTTTGAGCTTGCAAAAAATGAGGAGTTGAGTCACAACAAGCCCCATGTCTGGATTGCAATGGAGTGCATTCAACTCTTGCTCTTCCTCAGGAAGTGACTCCATATGTGTTTATATAAACACACAGCCCAACGTGACTGGGCAAATATTACTCAAGGTTTTGCCGTTTGCCTTTGGGGTAAGACTGAGCACAACCACGGGGTCAACAGGTCAGAAGGTTAGGAGGGGAAAGATGGAGGGTCTACACAGAGCAAGTTGTTCCCCAGTCTTTGTAACAATCTCAGTCCTACTCAATGCCCCCATGAGTCCACAGACTGTCAGATACCTGGTTGCAAAGTTCATCATCAGATATGGAATAAACATAGCACTCTGGTTATCATTAATAATATTTATTTTGGAAAAATATTTTAAAAATGAATTTCTTCATTAACAAAACGGTAAAAAAAATCAAATAACATTTGCACAATATTCCATAAATACATTTATATACAAAAAAATATAGTCACATAGACCCGAAGTGCCTTTGTACATATTTACCAAAAAATTTAAATTATAAAAAAATGAACATCACAAAATACTCAAGCTTTACAATTATCATGAAAATATTTTTACAGATTCAAAAAAATAACACACTTTTTCTCACCTAGTAAAAACACATTTTAGTATCAAAAAAGACAATAAAGGCAGTGTTTGTGTCTCTAATTCAAGAAAAGACTGGCTCATAATAATCCAAAATATACACTTCAGGCAGTGCATGCTTCTTATGTAGTAATTAAGTCCATTCATTTAAATATATATAGAAAAGCAACTGACCATAGTGCAATGATAAAATTCATAAAAGGCAGTGCAACAGTAATCCTTGAACACAGACCCTTGCCTGGTGTCCATCTTGTTTCTTTATTTTGCAGTCACTTTGCTAACTTCAGTAGAGAACCAGCTCAAGCCTGAATTTAGTTTCTCAGCAGCAGTCAGTGAAGGAATCTATCTCCCATTCCTCTTTCAGCAGCATTCATCGGGGCATGTCTCCTCTGAAATTGTTCTGAACAACCACCTCGCCATATCACCTCTGGTTTACACCTGGAAAGAGAAAACACAAGCAGAGATCAGGAGAGGTTAATGAAACATATGAAGAGTGCTGTAAGGCTGCAGAGGGTCAGGACTCTGCATGATGCACACAAGCGGTGTGTTAGCACCCTGCTACCATTGTACCCTAGTCTACACAACTTGTCAAACCCACAACAGCCACAGCAGCAAGTCACTGAGCTTGTCTTCACAACATCCACAGCACCCCAAACTCAAGCTGGCTGGATTTCAACAGGTACAAACCACTGTGGCATTATGGAAATGAGTTTATCTGTATGTATTGGATGGGAGCTGCGGACCAAGACTTTTCTCTGCTGTTCCAACCCTACTAACCTCAGTTGCTATGATGCACTCGTCTTTCTCTTCTGATATGACATACACCGACTGGTACTTTGTGTCCTTTGAAGTGGAATATACTGAATCTGGTCGCTTCCTTTCAGAAGTATCACTATTGAAGGCAAAAAGAGAAAGAACAAGTGAGATGGCTGTTGCTTAATGCTACCTATGGAATATACACTCCCCCTTCAAAGCCAAGCTTCCCCCTGCACTCAGATCTGAGATACCTCTTTAGTTGTACTGCACTTTTCTCCTCTGCCTCTGAATCATACGTTTCACACTTGGCTTCACATTTGCCGTGCTCCTCCTTAACCGAGTCCTCATTCTTAAGTTCATGCACCAAATTGTAATCCACTGATGGGTATCTGACTTTGTAGCCATTTTTATCAGAGTTATCGCTGTGAAAGTCTACTTTCTTATTTGTGTTTTTAATCTGAGTGGCACCAATGACACTTATGGAAATGTCCTTCTCACGCTGGCAGTTTGCCAGGTTATTCATAGTCTCTGTCTCACTCCTGCAGGCATCAGGCTGGTGGTGCCTCTTCTGCACCCTGAGCCTGACACAGACGACCACAGCAGCACACCCCAGCAGCAGCATGAGGACCAGAATAATCCCAGCGCAGACGGCAATCCAGGGGAACTGGGAGTTCTGGCCTTCCGTGTACTTTTCAGTGAAGTCAACGATGACGGGTCCCTGAGGTGGCTCAGGGAGCAGGAACTGGCAGTTGAGCCCGCCGTAGCCCCGGGCACACTCACAGACATAGCGGTTGTTTCTTTCGTGGCAGGTGGCCCCATTGTGGCAAGGGTTGTGCTCACATCTGCTCACCGGGGTGCTGCAGTTCTTCCCGTTGTATCCTGGGGGGCAGGTGCAGGAATAGTCATTGATGCCATCCTGGCAGGTCCCTCCATTGACACAGGGGAAGGAGGCGCAGTCGTCCACGTTGTCATCGCAGTGTCTCCCAGTGAAGCCAGCCTGGCACTGGCAGATATAGGAGTTCCCCAGATCGACACACTGGGCTCCTGCAAGACAGGAAGGGGGACGAGCTGAGTGGTGGGCAGCCAGACACAACAACTCGCTGCTCTCGGAGCAAAAGGCACAACCAGCAGCTGAGGAAAGCTTTCTTTCTGAGAGGTTAGCTCAACCTTTGCCAAATCTAATCCAACCTAAAAAGCACATATTTTTTAAGAAATATTTTTGTTAATCAGATTTATTTTTCATTCTCGATCTTATTCCTTTTTCAAGATTTCATTCAGCTCAAACCAGAACACCAGTCCAGGTCAGGTTAACACCACATCTCATGTTACAGAGTTTGAGTGGCAATGAATAAGGAGGAGTACAGTACAGAAAGTCTTCACTAGTTTAATCAGAAGAGGAAAATTACTGTTACCAGATTCAAAGTAATAATGTTTAGCACTCATGTGGTATGTGCATCTACAGACCTCTAAGACTCTTTGTAAAGGATTGGAAAGTAAAATCTTCCATGTTTTCATGCATGAAGCTTCAGACCAAGTCACTTGGCCACAGCCATCCCATCAGAAAATGCAATCTGCAGCAGTGGCCCAAGCCACACCATTGCTTTCTTAGTACAGATTCTTCTCCACCAAGTCAACTATTGACATGACTTTTTTATAAGAGAATGTAGAGATAGGGCAAAGCATAATGGCTTCAAACTGAAAGAGAGCAGGTTCAGATAAGATAGTATGAAAAAATTCTTTACTGTGAGGGAACAAGCTGCTCAGAGAAGTGGTGGGTGTTGCATTCCTGACAGTGTTCAAGGCCAAGCTTTGAACAGCCTGGTCTAGTGAAAGGTGTCCTTGCCCATGGCAGGGGCTTGGAACTAGATGACCTTTAAGGTACCTTCCAACCCAGACCATTCTATGATTCTATGATTGATCAGTGTGCGTTATTATGAACTCCAGACCAGAAGCCAAAGTAAGTCTACAGTCTCCTTCCAGAAGACCACTGTAGTATGTTTGGCCTTACCATTAGCACAAGGGCTGGAACTGCAGTAATCAATTTTCTTTTCACAGTTGAACCCAGAATAGCCCAGTGGGCAGCGGCAGCTGTAGCCCCCGTCAGGGTTGTCGGTGCAGCGCCCACCATTGAAGCATGGTCCATCAGCACAAGTCATTGCACTCAGCTCACAGTTCTTCCCATAGAAGCCTGGGGGGCAGGTACAGGAATAGCTGTTCTCGAGATCCTGGGGGGGGAAGAAATGAGAAACTATCAAATCATCTGTCTGAACTTGCTCTGAAATGCAAAAAGGGATTTTGAAAATTAGTAAATCTGGTATTAACTCCTCCCTTGGAGTTTCAGATGATACAAACAACTCAAACTTACAGTGCAGCTTCCACCATTCTTGCAAGGGTTGGCATCACATTCATTGATTTCAATCTCACAGTTGGAGCCTGTATAGCCAGGTCGGCAGGAACAAGTGTAGCTCCCCTGACCAGTATTGGTGCACGTGGCACCATTCTTGCAGGGCTTGTGGTGGGTGCAGTAGTTCAGATCTGTAAAAGATACATTTTCTTTTTTTAAAGAGAGCAGCCAAGATGCTTGCTACTTTGCAAGGCTAGCAGGGGGTTGGATGAGCTGAAAATAGTTGCCTGCTTTCTGCATTTTAAATCAGATGCTGAGGCCAGGACTGAGAACTCACCCTGGTTGCAGAAAAGGCCACCCCAGCCTTCCTGACAGTTGCACTGCCAAGGCTGTTGACAGGTACCATGAAGGCAGCCTGGGTATCGGATGCACTCATCACAATATCGCCCCTGCCAGCCCACTCTGCATCTGAAAAAAAGATGACAACGAAGTCTCATCAGATTTAGACTTCTCACAGTTGGAAACCCTATCACAAACTCTGCAAGCACACTGATGCCAGGGATCAAGTTTCCTAAAAGCCCTCGGTGATCCTTCATGTGAGAAAGTCACCAAGTCAAACCATAGCATCAGCTTTCATCGGTCCTAGCTGTTTCTTCCACTTCCTTATATAGACCCATGGCTCCAGATAGTTAATTTGTTTACTCTAATAACAAAGAGCCAAACCTTACACACAGCACTGTAAACCCATTAGGTTAATATTAATACCACTGAAGTTTGACTTATGGAATATTCTGATCTGGCATCAACTGGGTATCTCAAATTTTCACCTGATATGAAGAAAGGCCTTTAAACCAACCCTTCAAATGTCCAATGGCTTCTTTAACACCAGAGCATCAACACTGAAAGACAAAGAAGGAAGCAGGAAGGGAGTGGAAAACTTACTTGCATTCCCCAGGCTTGTCGCAAAAGCCGTGTTGCTCGTCACATCCAGGCAAACAAATCGCTGTAAACAAACCAAGCAGGGAAAGACATCAGCACTGGTGCCAAAACAACTCTCTTTTACAAGTCTGAGTCTGAGAGCACCTTGCGGGTGGGGAGTGAGTCCCTTTTACTAGTTCGGGGCAGTTAAGCGTAGCTGAATTAATCTCTGGAGTCTGCAGGAGTATTGATCTTGCCCCATAACTGGGCACTTCGCTTATCACCAGGGATGAGCATTCTTCTTAATACAGTTGCACACAGACAAAAGAGGGCTCACAATTGCTCCCTTACCCACAGCCCCTCACCCCCCTTCCCTTCCCAGTGAGGGTCAGAAGTCCTTTTTTCCAATTCTATGCACACAGCTCCACCTCTTAATATCCCCCGAAAGTGTGTGTGCAGATAAGAGTGGACAGCTGGTGTGCAGGGTGCCAGTGCAAGACAGCTGCTCTATTGTCTATTCTCTCCCAGCAGCTGCCCCACTGCAACAATACCCCGGCCCCGGAGCCAATGGGGCCGGCGGCCGGCGACCGGGCAGCCTATCCCTGCCCACAGCTAATCTATGGCACGCGCGTGATTTCGCTGCAAAAAAACTTTTTTTTTTTTTTTTTCTTATTCAAATAAATAAGTCTAAAGTTCTTCCTCCCTCCTTCCCCCACCCTCCGCCCTGCTCCCAAAAGGGGCGGGCGGGTGGATGCAGCCCTGGTAAAAGAGGTAAGCGGGCCAGCAGGAGGGAGGATGAGAGAAGGGAAAAAAGGGACTTCTGCTCATTACTTCGCCTGGTTATGGAACTCATTAAGCAGGCACTGCAAAGTTTTAATTCAACAAAGCCAGCCGGAGACAATGGCATGAGAGGGGAAGGAGGGGGGAAGAAAAAGAAAGAAAGAATCAGTGCTGATAATCAGATCGCCTCCAAGTTGGAAAGAATGGAGCTGGGGGCAAGGCAACGGGAAGCAATCTGCAACTGGCAACTCCACTCACTAACGGCAAAACATTCTTTTTGCATGCACACATAAACACATCTCCCCTGCCTAGTAGGTTTGTGTCAGTGTTATAAGCTGTTTTTTTTCTGAGAGGGAAAACACAGCAAAGAACGTACGTAATGAGTCAAGAAAGATGGACAGCCTTCTGCTTCGCTGTGGGAATAGCAGAGATGTACAGGCATTCAAAAGTGCTGACAGCCCCAAAAGAGCTCATTATCAAAATGCTTCCTTTTTCCCCACCCCTTGACACAGCTGGGCTAGGCACTTTTGATCATAGGAAAGGTTGTAGCTCTTATTTAAAACACTATCAAAGAAAATGTGAGCCCCTTTGCCTGCTGTTTATTGTGCAACATCGTACCGTGAGCTGCTAAAAGCATCCTAGCAGTCACTAACAGTGTGAATAATCAATCAGGAATGGTTTGATAGCAGCTCAGCTGAGACCACAGTGTAGGTGGGTTTAAAGAGAAACAAAAACACAACAAGAAGAAAGCTGCTTTACAGCCTGGAACTGTCTTCTTCCTGCCTGCCTGGCCCTTTGATGACTGCAGAGGAGCGCTGGCCCAGTACGTCATCTGCCAGCATATTTCAGATGCGTGTGTACACACAAACAGAGAATGCCATCACAGGCTGCAGCAGGGGCTCTGTGTGCACGTTTGGGTGTACACTGCTATGGATCTACAAAGGGCGGAATCTCGTACAACCGGAAAATATCTGACATCCTGGACTATCCTGTCTGGGATCTGCTTACTGTCCCAGCTTTTCCTGCTGTATCAACACATGACATTCCTCAAAAACTTCAAGCTCTGGGGTATGTTGCATGTCCCTCACTACTTTATTAATATCAATTATTATGGCAATGGCACAGAAGAGAGCTGGGGAAGAAGCTGAACGTTTTGTGGCCCCATGTGTAGCAATTTCTGTTAGTGGCAGCATATGAATACCCCAAATGAGAAATGTACAGTCTAAAAGCCATAGAGAACGTCTTGGACTTCCCGATATTTTTCTTAGTACAAGCTCGCAGAGGATCAGACCATTGCTTGCCTACCCATAAGCCTGTCACATAGATGCTGCCAATGTCTAGTTCCCTCCCCTGAACTTATGTACCCTGTAGGTGATGACATCAAAGTTGCGTGGTTGGAGGGTAGATAGGTGAAAAAAGTGGTCCTGATATATTTTAATAAATCCTCAAGCAACTGCTCAACATTTTGCCTCCTGATTAAATGGTCTAAAGCAAATGAGCAAGAGTGTTGGCACTGACATTTTGTTGGCTTAAGAAGGGGCTGTCTGCATTAACTTCCTGTGGGAATGCTGAGGATCTCCCATCCCTCACCCTGGTAAGGCTTGAGCACAGAACCAGACATCCACCCACCATAGCTTAGTTGTCCTTCCCCATGGGGCCTGATGTCAGAGAAACACCCCTCTGCCAACCCCAACAGCTCAGGAGACACTGCTGCAAGGGGCACCCAAGGAGCCAAGGAGCTGGATACTCACGCTCAGTGCAGTACTGGCCCTTCCAGCCCGGGTTGCAGACTTTCTCGCCACGCTCTCCACAGGTGAAGTGGCCAAAGGCGTCGTCCCGGGGGCGGCAGAAGACAGAGCAGCCTTCTCCGTAGTAGTGCTCGTCACACACAAAGCGATAGGAATACTTGAGGTCAGTGCGGCCGCTGCTGTGCAGGTCCTGGGACCACTCCTCTCCCACTGCCAAGTGTCTCTGGGTGGCCAGGCGGCTGATGAGGCGCTCAGGGTTTTCTGTGTGAAAGTGGAGAGTGGTTAGAGAGCCCAAAGCAGGCAAGGCATAGAGAGGTCTCTGGTGGGAGAGGAACTGCAGAGGCAGGATGACATGGCTGCATGCCAACAGGTTGGCCTCTCTTGCCATAGGTCTACTGTAGAGGAGAATGTGCTACACACTGCAGAGAAAGGGGCCAAATAGGGCTGCAGGGCTGGGATTATTACGGGGAAAAGCGTGTTTCAGGACACTTACCCGTGGTGAGGTCATCGGGTGAGTCTGTATGCAGAGCTTCAATGATGAGCGAGAAGGTGCCCTGTGGAAAGAAGGAGCAGAGAAAACCCACCAGGAGAGCATGAGAGCAGGTAGGCCCAAGGGGCAGTGCCACCAGTCCCCAGGAGTCATCAGTCGCTGTCCCCCTCCCGTCTTGACACTTCAAGGGGATTGGTGGCCTCTTGGAACGGCACGGGGTGGGACGGGATGGGCATGTGCCTCCCCCTCCAGCATCGCCCCCCACTTACGGGCCAGGTGAAGCCGAAGGGGAAGCGGATGGGATTGCTGAAGGCGGGGTCGGCGCCGCCCGCGCCGTCGGGGACGCTGAAGGAGTTGGCGCCGAGGACGGGGGTGATGGCGCTGCCGTAGGTGCAGGGCGGCTCAGGGGACACGCTGGCCTGGTAGTGCTTGAGGCAGACGCGGAAGAAGGTCTTGCAGTCGCACTGCTGGAGCCCGCCGGCGCCGGGGCCGCCCCCGCGGCAGCAGTTGCGGTTGCTGAGCAGCCCCTTCTTATTGACAAACTCCTGCAGCTTCAGCTCGAAGACGCCGGAGGAGCCGACCTGCGGGGCGGGGACAGCGGCCGTCAGCCACCGAGCAGCCCGCTCCGCAGCCCGGCCCCGGCGGCACTGGCGCCCGCTCCCCGCTCCTCACGGCTGCAACAGGCAGCGACGGTCCCCGCATCCCCCGCGGCACTCCCCGCTGCCGGGACGCCCCGGTGCTGGCGCTCCTGTCCCCCACCCCGCGGGCACTTACCTGGCAGCGGCTCAGCAGCACCGAGAGGACGGCGAGCGTCAGCAGGAACCGACCTCCCATTTTGGAGGTACAGCTCTGGTGCCCTCGCTTTGCTCCCCCTTATCTTCTCGTCGGAGGAAAAAGGGGAAAGTGTCTTTCGGGGTAAAGGAAAAAAACACAGCGGCCAAAGCCGCTCGTCCCAGCAGAGCTGGAAGAGTTAGTGTCACGGTCTCCTTCTTTCAGGAGTGTCTCTGACTTTTTTTTCCCTTTTGTCGATACCTCTAGATGTAGCCTGTCGGCAACTGACAGCTCTTTCGGATGGCAAAAGAAAAAGAGAGGAAAAAAAGACGGGGAAAAAAAAAGTTAATATTTATCTGTCAAACTCTTTTTCTTTCGCAATCCACGATGCTCCTCCTTTTCTCCAGGAAGGAAAAAAATAAAATTAATAAAATAAAAGCAACTTAATTCCCAACAGAGGCAGAGAAAAAGCTTCCCAAGGAAGATTAAAAATTGGCGATCTGGAAATCCCTGCAGAGGCAGCGGCGGAGGCAGCGGCGATAATTCCCGGGGCGGTGCGATTCGGGAGCGGCTCTGCGCGGCTGCGCTCGCCCTGCGCACGTCGGGGCTGGTGGGTGTCAAACAGCAGCGGTGGCGGGCAGGTCACGTCGGAGCCTTGATCCCCTTTTTTTTCTTTTATTCTCTTTTCCTTTTTTTTTTTTTTTTTTTTTTTTTTTTTTTCAGAGGAAGCGAAGCTCTCTTTCCTTGTTGTGGGTTTACTTTTGTTTTTAGAGGAATCCCAGCCAACAAAAATAAGCTCGTGTCTCAACAGCAGCGAACAGAGCGTGTCCGGGTGTGCTCCTACGGGGGAGGGGGGTGCCTGCTCTGCTCTGCTCCGCTCCGCTCCGTGCCGCGGCTCGGCTCGGCTCGGCGGCTCTCTCCGAGGGTGAAGCGCTAAGGATCTGCCTCTCCTTGGGCGCCTGCCGCCCTTATATCCCGCCGGCCGACTGCATGCCTAATGAGATGCAAATGAGCAGCCCCCCAATCTGGCTAGAGCTGTCACAAAGGAGCCACTTTTCCAACCCTCCTCTCAATGGATCGCCAAATGGTCAGTGAGCTGTAAAATGTGCAACCCTCCTCCCCCTCCCCTTCGCGCTCACAAAACGTGTTCATTTACATTCCTGCAAATTTGGTAACCGCAAGAATCCCCCTTCTGCTCCGGGGACAGGGTAACACCCCCTCTGCACCGGGGAGAGGCAGTGCTACACGCTCCGGCCAGAGAGCAGCCCCAGGGACGGCGGGCTGTAATTGCCTCTTGGAACGTGCAGAGCAGCCGCCGTGACCCCAAAAAGTGACTCGGTGATCGTGACCGCTCCAAGGGGCATCTCCGGCGTTAAAGGGACGAGGGAGGTGGGAGCCAGCGAGCCACGACGAGGGGAGTCCCATCCCATGAAATTCACACTGCATTTACCCTGACATAAGCGGGGTAATTGGGGAGGGGGAGAACGAACGCGGACGAAGGGACCCGGGGCTCGCTCTTCCCTTGGCTCCGCTGACGGCGCGCATCCCGCCGGCGGAGGCACGGGAGATCCCCGGGGGTCCGGCGGCGAGGGAGGACGCGGGCCGGTTCGCGGCGGGGACTCGTGGAAGGGACCCGTTTGCGGGGCTCCGCGGGTCCCGTGCCCGCCACCACCGCTGCCGGAGAGAGCCACTCGCTGCGCCCGGGTCCCGCACCCCTCTATGATTATTATCATCACCAGCAAACTCTCCCTCTCTCTCCGTCTCTCTCTCTCTCTCTCCCTCTCTTTTTTCGTCCTTCAGCTTAGTAAAAAGTGAGTTTGGTGTGTGTCGTTCGCGTGGCTGTCATTAAGGCCGTTTGTTATTGTGTGAGGGCTGAATCAGTTAGCTCTTTGTGCTCTCAGCTGTATGGTAATGTAGACAGCACCTGCTCCCTGCACAATGCGAGGGAGAGAAAGAGCTCCCCTCGGCGCACGCTACTGCCTCTACAACAATGTCCGCACATTTTTTAAAGAAATCCCTTCCAGCACTTCCCCCCTCCGCAACACACACACACAGACACACACACACACACACACACACGCGCACACAAAATAAACTAGCCGAATTTACGCCAGTCGTCACCTTTATAATTTTTTTTACGTATCCATCAGGCAGTACAACTTTTGTTTTGACCTTTAAAACATGGAAAGCAGTTTACTGGTGCGGTGAAAAGGGGATAGAAACTATTACCATTTGAGCAGTTTCTTAATGATGGATGGAAGCAGGGGATAAAAGTTGGAGGGCGACTCTGGCATGTCACTCGAAGCAGGGTTTTCCACTTTGTTTAGGCCCTCTGTTTAAACACCTTTGGTAGGCGCAGGCGGATTCATTAGGATGCAAGGTGTAACTGTCTCTGTAAATGTCATTTTAATTGTAACAGATCATTTCAGCACAGATTAAGCTTGTGTGCGAAAGGAGAGGATTTGGCTACAATAACCTCACTGTAGGTATGCCGTGCTAAAAGCCTTATTATGGCGACTTTATTGGGTTGAAACGTGCATTTGCATGGCAAAATGTGACTTCCATTGAAGCAGATGTCTTGATCACAAATTATCTTACAATGCGCTAGGAAAAAAAAAAAATCTTAAAGACTTCTTAAAGTAAAAGCATTGAGTAATACCAATTAAAAGAAAATCACTAATGAGTTCATTCAGCCCAGCTCTTCTTGACTGTTCCAGGACTGTAGCTGCTCACATTCATTTACTAAGGGTTTGTGGCACCTACCCCAAACCCAGGCCACCTACCCCAACCCTTGGTACAAGCATCCAGATCTTTGCAACATTTTGCCACTCAGCGTGTCCTTTACATCTAATTGTAGTCGAACGAGCCATCTACATCCAGGTGCTCTTCCTGTCCCCTCTCCCCGCCCTCTGACGCATAAGTAAAAGTTTAAAATGTACAGGAATGTTTTGGGGTTTTTTTATTTATTTTTATTTTTTAGTGATTTTTTTTAGGTTTTTTTTTTTTTTTTTTTTTCACTCTGGGCAGAGAGGGGACCAGCGATCCCGCAGGCACCGTGCGTGGAGCGGAGCGGGCGGCGGATCCCCGGAGGCCCTGACCGCCCGCCCCCGCCGTGCCCAGCCTCAGCAGCGGGGAGCGGGGGGGCGCATCCCGCAGCAGCGCCGCTTTTCACTGCACATTACTTTTGCCACCTAGCGTCAACATCTTCTCAAGTGGCTTGTCGCTGCTTCGCAAACTTTGCTGCGGCGCTATCCCGGTAAAATGAGAGGGGGGAAAACATCACTTCATATGAGGTTTACTAAGCGAGTGGGGCGGGGGGGCGGGCGGGGGTGAGCAGCAATATCTGTCTTGAAATTTGGGTGGTGGCCCGTCTGTAGAGGCGAGAAGTGATATATCAACGCGGATCTTTTAATCTACGAGAGATAGAAAGTTGGTTCATCAGCATCCCCTTGCTTAAAAAACTGGAAATAAAAAGTTACACGCGCGAGGGCTTTAACCTAGCGATAGAAAAAAAAAAAAAAAAACCGAAAAAACTTGCCCCCAAATCCTTAACAACCCCCCTTCGGTACCGGGTATTTGTTAAATTGACGTGGCACAGATTTCTCGATTACCGCTGCTGAGCGTGACTGAAAGGCGCCGTGAGAGCCGGCAGGATCCTGCCCACGGCGCTCATTCTTCTCTGGCTTAATTTATGCCACGCGATTCTGTATTGGGGAAATCAAGCAGAAAGCTCCTTTTTCTGCTTTTTTCCCCCCTCTCCCTCTCTCTTTCAGATGCTGGACTAACGGGGAGACTGTTTAACTTAAGTGTTTCTATAGGAGGCTGTTGTAGTTTAACTCCTGCCCACCAGTAGCTGAGGCGAACAAAGGAGGGACTCGAGGTCTAACTATTCATCCATTCTCTGCACTTTAATTTTCATTGATTTCGAAGACAAGGGGAGCCCTTAGGGATTCTCGCTGAAGGGGGATGACACGCCTTTAGACGCGATCAGCCCCCCAGCCAGCCATCTGCTCCCAACCAAATGGCGCTTTTTCGCTCCCAACCGCGTGTCTCCGCACCGCGCTCGCCCGCCGCCCCCCGCCGCCCCCGCGCTGTTAGCCGTGCCCGCGCACCGCCACCGGCCCCCGCTGCCGGGCACGGCCGGTCCCGTCCCGTCCCGTCCCGCCCCGCCCGACGCCGTGCGCGGCCGCAGCCGCCCCGCCGGGGTGAGCCGGCGGCGGGACCCCCGGGGGCGGGCGCGGGGCCCGGGGCCCCGCCAGGGCGCGGTGACCCCGCACGGCCGGGACGCGGCGGGCCCGGCCCCGCCTGCCAGCGGCTCGCTGGGGCTGGTGGGGTATTGTGCTCTCCCTCCCTGCCCCTAATTGATACCCTTCCCGCAACGCCGGCCCCCCTCTCCTGCTCCGGCGAGTATTTACGGTCGCTCTGCGCACCAGCGCGGCCGAGAGCTCCCCATCAGCCACAGCTTTTATTTCCAAGCGAGCCAGATTATGGGAAAAGTCACTTAAAAAGGGGGGTGGGTGTGATATGTACGTGTGTTAATTAGGGCGACGCGCTGCCATCGCTGGCGTGCAACCCTGATTTTTCCCGGGACGGAGGGCTCCGGACATATGGCGAACGGTGCGTCGGCGGAGGGACGTGTACGTGTGGAGCTATGTGTAGCCGAGTGTGCATAATATTTTAATTAGGTCTGTAGTCCCTACGGAGGTATGTGTGCGCGGCTGCCCCTCCGCCGCACGCTCCCTTCACCTGTTCCTCCGGGCCGGGCCGGCCGGGCGGGAGGGGATGGGAAGCGGGGGGAGGACAGGCAGGGTACCGCCGCATAGGGGCTCTGGATCGCCCGCCGGCCCCAGGCTCGGCGGCGTGAGAGGGGTGCTGGCGCTGCCCCGGGCCCCGCCGCCGGGCACCCCGACCCGAAGCGGGTGCGTGACGGGCGCGGAGGGGCCGGAGGGGCGCTCCGCCGCCCTTGCCGTGTGCGGGGAGGAGGATTAAGAAGTTTAGCGTGTAGGTTAGCCCAAAGTTGCAAAGGCATGTGCTGATTAGAATAAGAAAGGGCAGTCGCGTGGCTCAGCTGGCACACAGCGAGGCCAGATGATAGATAAGCAGCTCTGGGTCTTCCCTTCCCCCCAGCCCCCTTTTTGAAATCGCAAATCATCTGCTCCGGCCCTATCCTAGCCCCTCATTTTCATCACAATGGTTGTGTGTTTACCTGTGATCCTGGGACGGGGCATTCCTTTGTCTCCCGAGGAGATTACCGCAGCCAGCTGCTCTCCAACCCTTCCCTGGGCAAATCCCGAAGTGGCCCCTATATGTGTTTTACTGATTGCACACGAGGAGAAAGCCAGATACCCCCTCCTCCCCCCCGCCCCGGCCCCGTTTCCCTGCGCTACTTGTTTGTTTGGGTTTGCTCCCTGGCTCGCTTCCGACGGGATTTTGCTTGTGGGAAACTAAGAGGGATAAAATTGGTCACTCGTGTGCGTAAGCTGTCATTGCTCCCTAAGTCGGAAGGGTGAAGGGCTGCCTACGTCCGCCCGAGGGGGCAGAACCACGGGACCCCCCAGGGAACGACGGGACAAAAGGGGTTCGGGGAAAGAAGGTTTCCCCCTGCCTTTCCCTCCCTCAGCCCTCGGGTTCTCCCCCGGTCTGGCACGTAATTTTTCCCAAAACCTCCCGTGGATGCCCTGAGCTGGGCAGGTCCCATTCCTTCCCCTGGTCCCTGCTCTAGGACATGCACTTTCAAATGCTCTTCCTGCCCGTGTCCCTCTTGGGGGCACCTCGGCCTTGCATTTGGAGTACTGGCATCTTCCCCTGCCTTTAAATTCAAGGATACTCGAGATCTTCACCACACCAGAAGCCACACACCGCGTTGGAACTAAAGAACCTTCTGAAGTGCCTTACCACATGAAATATCCCTTGATCCTGGTGTTTATCCTGCACCCCAGCACCCCATTTGCCTGGTCAAGCAAGCCCAGTGTAACCCCATGCAGCGGTGAGGCCTGGCTTGTCTTGGCAGGGGTGTCACACAGAGGGAGGGTGAACAACGGGATTCAGATCATGTACAGGTGAAAAAAAATGTGGTGGCACTCCTTAAAAAAATGATCTGCATTGCAGCTATGAGATTGTGCTGGGTGGCTGGAAAGATCCTCTTCCACTACCAACTTCAGTAGCAATATTCACTGCCTCTGCCAGCTCTTGTAGGAAAACTCCCTCTTTTGCCCAGCATTGTTAATCATCATCTTAAGCCACAACTTTAAACAGTAGCTTCAAACTACCACTCCAGCGCAGGTTGCTCTCTAGAGCCCTGTGACAGCACAGGGTGCTGCTGTACTGCGCTGCATTACATGCATGAAGGGTTTTTGTGTTCCCCGTATTTGCACAGTGTGTGCCCCTTGTGCATTGTATGCTGGCTGCAGTGTAAAAAACTTGCTGCTAATAAACTTCGGGGGAGGAGAGGGTGCAACAGTTTGATTATATGGTTCCAGAGCTTTCCAAGCTGCTTCCAGTTTGCGCAGTTTTTATTTCTCTCTGCATCTCTCCACATTCAGGGTAGGCAGTGGTTGGGAGAAGGTGGGGGCAAAAACTCCTCTGCAGAAGGTGATTATGAGAAAGAGGATGGGTATGGATGGGGCGGGCCTGAGCTTTTGGAAATGCTCTCCCCTTTTCTGAGAGCATCTGCCCGGAGACGAACAGATGTGGGCACCTGCGGTGACAGGCCACATATGCTCCATCCTATTCACAGGCATTCAGACACCGCTACAATGGTGAGGCTTTGTGCACTCGGAGTCACCAAATATATTAATCTGCGCTCCCCAGAGCACCGCTCTCTTTAATTTTTCACCGGCAATAGCATCTGATCTAATCTTCCCATGGGCTCCCCCGTGTCCCTCTTCCCCCTCCCGGAAAGATGTGAAGTTATTCAGGTCCCCACCTGTTGCCGGCGGGCTGCGAGCGGGTCTCGCTCCCGGCCCGCACCCAGGGCGTTATCCCGGCCTGTGCGGCCCGGAGGAAAACGGGGGTTCCCTGACGCTGGCAATGGCCGGGCACCACAAAGCGAACCCACCACCCGCCCCCCTGCCCAAGGTCGCGCTGCCAGGGGGGGAACATAAATCTCCCAAGTGCGACTCGGGGGCGTTTAAAGCGATTTCGGTGCGCGACGCTTTCATGTCCCCCGCCCCGTCCCACCGTGCCGGCCGGGTTTCTTCGGAGGCACAATGGCCCCTCCGGCCCCATTGGGGCCGTACACAGCCGAGGGACCGCAACCCGGGGGCGGCGACAGCCCCTCACGGCCGGGGACAGCCCCTCACGGGCGCGGCCCGGCCCCTCACGGGCGCAGGCGCGGCCCCGCCCTGCGGGAAGCGGAAGCGGCGCTCGGGTCAGTGCCGGGCTGTGGGGCCGGACGGTGGGGCTGCGGCCCGGGGGCTGCGGCCCGGGGGCTTCCCGGGCCCGGCCGGGCCGGGCTGGGGCGGCCGCAGCCCCGGTGTGCGCACGGACCCTGGGGCGGGGGGCTCGGCCTTTCCGGGGCTGCGCGCAGCGGCCCCCGCACTTGCGAAAGGGCCTGAAAGGCCCCTTCCAAACCAAACTATGATTTAAGAGGGTGGTATTCAGAACTGTGTCTTTAACTGATAGGTTTCGGGAATGCTTTTAAAAGCTGTCTGTTCACAATTCTTTGTAAGCTCACTTTTTTTCCTTTTTGAATACCATAGGCATGTATATTTCTTAATAAAAAAAAAAACCTATCATTGTTTTTCTAGTATTTTGTATTTTTCTATACACTATTAACCTGGAATCTCCCTCACTGGAGATACTCAAGAGCTGTCCGAACGCAATCCTGTGCCATGTGCTGGAGCAGGGAGGTTGGACCCTGTGGTTCCTTCCAGCCTTATTCAATGATTCTGTGAGTTTTGTTTGGTCATATTTATAAGAATCTTTTGATATTTATATTTTTCACTGATATAAAAACCGGAAGTGGAAGGGAAGATGAATGAGTACTTATGTCTGGTTTGCTGAGGGGAAGTAAACTGTTTCAAATTGTGAAAAGCCAAGATACGGCAATGAGCTATCAGCAAAAGCAGAGAAATAACAGTTCTGTTTCCAAGCAGGTTTTTTATTATTATTATTGTAGTATTTCATTGTTTCTCAGTATTGCATTTTAGAACATTGTTTTTATTTTTCTTCTTTCAGACTGCTGTGAGTTTCGGAGATCAGCCATGGGTGTTAGAGGCTTGCAGGGATTTGTGGCAAGCGTTTGCCCCGATGCGTGCCAAACGGTAGATCTGAGAGAAATGGCAGAAAAACATCGCATTGATCATCCTGATTCCCCACCTGTTATCGTAGTAGATGCCATGAGTTGCGTTAGACGCTGGTACACACCAGAATCCTGGGTGTGCGGTGGCCAGTGGCGGGAGTACCTTGCCATTTTAGAGGATTTTATCAATGCTTTTATGGCAGCTGGCATCAAGTTGGTGTTTTATTTCGATGGGGTGGTAGAAGAGAAAAAGAGAGATGAGTGGATCAAACGGAGGATGAAGAATACTCAGGAAATAGCCAGATTATTTCAGTTTGTCAAGACTCACAGGAAACAGCCAGGGAGGGAAATGTTTGTTCTTCCTTCAGCTCTGCCTACTTTTACACGTTATGCCCTGAAGTCACTTGGTCAAAAAACAGTCTGCACGTTGCAAGAGGCAGACTTTGAGGTGGCTGCATATGGTTTGCAGCACAACTGTATAGGAATTCTGGGGCAAGATAGTGACTACCTCATCTATAATACATGTCCCTACTTTTCCATTGAGAACCTCCGTTTGGACAAACTGGTCACTGTTATGTACTCTCGAGAAGTTCTTTGCCGTGTGCTGGGTATTAGTTTGACACACCTTCCTCTCTTTGCCTGCTTGCTCGGCAATGATGTTGTTCCAGAAAGCATGTTGGAAGGCTTTTGGCACAAATGTTTAACCACCAGTCCCCGCAGGAATAACAGCTACAACAGAAGAACAAACATACTGCTGTCTGTAGCAAATTACATCTCAAAAATTCCATGCTCGTACAGCAGCCTGAAACACTTGGAAGAGATTCTACCTCTGGGATCAGACAAGACATTGCTTTGCAGAGGAGTGAACTCCTATCTTTTGCCTGGGCAGCAGTCTCCATGGATTCCTCCCAACGTAACAAATTGTCAAATGTTATCCCTTCAACAACAATCAGCTCTCTGTCAAGATAAAGAAATCTTTCAGGTAATTTGTTTTTTAAAGCTTAATGATCATTTTATTGTTATGACTAGTTAGCGGAAGTTAGTAATGGATACATCAATCCTATTGATTTGAATTTGCTTGTGCAAAAATCTTGTCTGTTAAGTAGAGCCCCAGTTAGGACTATTGCATGCATTAATATTAGCACAGATGCAGCACATTTGATAAAAAGTAATTTCTCTCTTTTGAAGTGTCAAGTAGGTCAAATAATGGGCAGCAGCTCCTGTATAGGCCAGCAGCTGGGAACAGAAATATACTTCCCATGTATTATATGATTTCACGTGTTTATATGATTTTCAAATTGACTTGGTTTTTACTTTGAGAACCCCCAGGTCAGCTGTAAGCTGGTCAGTGATCTGCTTGGCTGTGCCTCGCAGTGGAGGTATCAAAGGTAGCTGTACTAGGAATGCAGAAGTTGAAATTGCTCATGGTGGAGACATGGAAACTCCTACAGAATCATGTGATAGATTCATAGAATGGTTTGGGTTGGGACCTTAAAGATCACCTAGTTCCAAACCCCTGTCCTGAGCAGGGAGTCTTCCACTAGACCAGGTTACTCAGAGCCCCATCCAGCCTGCCCTTGAATACTTCCAGCAATGATCCAACTCCTCTCTTGTCAACTTGAGCCAGTGCCTCACCACCTTCACAGCCAAGGGCTTCTTTCGAATATCTAATCTAAACCCACTTTCTGTCAGTTTAAATCCATTTCCCCTCATCCTGTCACTGCTCACCCTTGTGAAAAGTCCCTCCCCAGCTCTTTTGTAGCCCCCTTTAAGTATTTGAAGGCTGCTCAAAGGTGTTTCCAGAGCCTTATCTTCTCCAGTTGTAGAACCCCATCTCTCTCAGCCTGTCTTCATAGTAGAGGTGCTCCAGCCCTCTGATCATCTTTGCAGCCCTCTGGACTCACTCCCTTCAGGTTGGAGTCCTTCCTGTGCTGGGGATGTCAGTGCTGGGCACAGCACTCCAGACAGGGTCTCACCAGAGCAGAGTAGACAGGGAGAATCCCCTCCCTTGCTCTGTTGGTGACGCTCCTCTGGATGCAGCCCAGGGTTCAGTTGGCTTTCTGGGCTACGAGTGCACATTGCTGGTCAAGCTCATAGGTCAGGCTGCTTTTTCATCAGCACCCTAAAGCCCTTCTTAAAGCTGCTCTCAGTCCATTCTCCATCCAGCCTGTATTTGTGGTCAGGATTGCTCCGACCCAAGTGCAGGATCTTGTATCTGCACTGTTGAAATAGATGAGGTTTGTGCAGGCCCGCCTCTCAAACCTGTCCAGATTCCTCTGGATGGATCCCTTCCCTCCTTCGTGTCGATGGCACCACACAGCCTAGTGTCACCAGCAGACTTGCCAGGGGAGCACTCAATCCCACTGTCCATGCTCCTGACAAAGATGTTAAACAGTGCTGGTCCCAGTACCGACCCCTGAGGACACCACTTGTCGAAGGCCTCCTCTTGCACAACCCTTTCAGTGAGACCATCCAACCAGTTCCTCATCTGCCAAAAGATCTATCTGTGAAATCCATCCTCTCCAGTTCAGGGACAAAGATGTTGAGCAGAATGGTGTCAAACGCAGTAAGTCTGTATTTTGTCATTTTTGGTTCAGGTTAAATTACCCTTGTTTTCATTGTCCCTGAATGACCCAAAAACATTTCAATGGGTTTATTAATTCCCAAAGGGCAGGGGCGTAGTAGGAAGTTTTAGATATGGCATCCCACATGGGCACAGATGCACTGGTGTTGGGGTGAGATATGGTATGTCAGATGGAGTCACTCTGGGAAATTGGATATATTAGCTTAGGGTGGCATACCTGGCTAATGGAAAATGTGCTACCTTGCATCAGAGTTTATGGAATAGTAGTAAGTCTAGAGTTCAATTCTGTAAATTAGTGGCAATTAAGATAGCATATTGAGATTTTTAAAAAATCTATACAAGGAAGTGTATTTTAGACCCTGTATTAGCCATCTGTTACTCCCTATTTTATTAGGTCCTTATAGACTTCAAATACAGAACTTTTTTTCTTTCTCTTGCTTATCTTGAGCATTTTCTTTAAAACTTTTTCTGTTTCCTCATATTACTCTAAAGTAATGATATAATTTACTTTTTCCCTTCTAAATTTCTATTATTTCTATTTCTATTTTATAACAACATTGTAACCAATGTAATGCTTATTTCAGTGAAACTGTACATATATTTGGGCTTTTATATTAGCCACACAGATACAATACATATCACTTTTGACTGTTGTAGTTAAATAGAAGATATTTTAAAAAATCAGCAGCCATATATGTTGAACAGCCATAAGGTGTTGAAAAATATTCTTTCTGCTTGAAGTGCAAGCTAAAAATAGCCAGAATGCAATTATCTAGGTTGGATTATGGCCAGGACAATAGTGGCAATATCCTTATTCCTTAAGAGAATGTACCACGTGGTCTTTATGACAAGTGTCATTATTTCTTGGCTTGATCTTTAATTTGAAGGGTTGAAGTTCTGAAGCATCATGCTGAGCTACTGCTCTAATAAAATAATAATGTTTATAAACTCCATTGAAGAATGTCTCACTGTTGCTGCATGAATCCTACATGAAACCAGTCCCTGGGCCAAGGAAATTATAGTCAAAATCCTAGACATATTAACTTCTCCTTCTCTTTTGTTTTTGTTAGAAATGTTCAAATATTTGTATATGTACTATGTGTGCTCTTTGCTTTGTATTTTGAAACCTGTATGTAGTTCTGCTTACCTTGCACATTGTCTGAACTGCACGTAAATGGCACACAAAGCTCAATTCCAATCATGAGGCCATAGCCTCATGTTGCTGTTTCTCTCAGAAGAACATAACCTTCTAGCTGATTGTAGGTATGAATCAGAAATATTTTTCAAGAGACATTGAATACAGCAATACTTTTGAAATCAGTGTGTTGATTTTTCAGTACGTAAGGATGTGAAGATTATTGGCAAATTGCAATAAACTAGTGTTGTTGATGATCTCATATCTGTGGCTGGTTTCTGTGAAATAGTTCAGTGCTTCATTAAAATCATGCTTAGAAATATTTGATGCTCATACAAAAGTATACTTGGGGGATTATATTGTTTACACATATTAGGAATACTGAAGTATTTCTTGCAGGGAAACATTTTTTTTATTGTATAAGAGCTCTGTTGAGTGGCACTGTACACAGAAAGTGTGACATTTTAGTAGAATTGGTTTCGATCAGTAATGACCCAATGAATGACTGCAGCTTTGACCTGCTGAGCTGCCAGGTTTGCAGATACTGGCATTCTGCAGAAATGGTGAATTTGTTTCCAGCTAGTGGTCCAGTAACTCCCAGTGAAAGAATCTGTGATAGCTGTGGCGAGATGGCACAACCTAAATAGTGCAGATAGCACGGCACATGCAGGGAATGCAGAGCATTCCCTGCTCACCATATGACATGGGTCCTGGAGAATTTATTAGTGGCACCCCATGGAAGTATTCGCTCTGCTCAGCTGTTGGGACACCCCCAGAGTTTTGGTCTGGGGTTCTGAAGTAGAAAGTCTGCCTGGCTGTGCACTTGGCCAATCCAGATTGCCAGTGGCTGGAATTCTGTGCTGCCTGAGAGCATCTTGGTTGCTTTCTCACCTAGGCTGTTGCAGAGCAGCAGACCCTGCTGGTGCTGTGGCTGCTTGTAGCCAGCTGCTGTGGCCAAGTGTATCTGCATCCAGTGTGTGGTTAACGTGCAGCCTGGGTGATGCTGTTAATTCTGCTTCTCGGCAGCATGCCTGCAGGCCTGGTTTTCCTCACTAGAGTAGATGGCATTTCTTTTCACGGTGGAGAGCTATTGCTAAGTAAAAGTGTGGTGAAGTTAAGTATTCCAATTTTACCAGAATGTAATCTACACCAAGTCAGGTCGGGGAAAAAAAACCAGCTGTCTTATATGGTTCATCTTGTAATAAAATTTAAAGTTTGCATTTTGTTGTGCCTTCACTCACTATTTAAAGAAAGAAGATACATTTTCAGGTGACCAAAGGAGGGAAACTGCTGGAATTCAGAATTAATTTTAAGAATAATTACTTTCTAGAAAACTGTTGTTCAAGCTCCCAAGTTTTAAGAATTAAAGGAGGGGCTAAGAAGGGCAATGATGGTTTTCTTGGGGATTCCTGTCCACAAAAAGATGGATGTCTGAAAATATACTATAGTGGTGTTATTTGAAAAAGCACTTGTTCCTGGCTATTCCCTCCATTTCTACTGATAGAGAAATATCTATTTCCTCAAACAGTGAATACATTTTGTTGCTTTTTGATTCTTCTTAATTTTGGAGATAATGCCTTCTTCCTTCTTTGAACAAACAGTTAGCTAAAGAACAGCATATCCAATCTGAAAATTATTTGATCTTCAATATCCTGAGTCATGGAGAGATTGAGTGCAGCAACTCCTTGGAAGATGATTATGATACAGAGATTCCTGGACAGGCACTTATCTACCGCCCTGCTCGTCAGCATATTTATTCTATCTTGTTGGAATCTGGAAAAGGTAAGGATTAAACTACTTACACCATTATTCAAGTATACTTTCAATTTTCGAATATGAAATCTTGAATTCATTGCTTCAGTGACTCTATCAGCATTTAGGATAGAAAATGCATTTAGGATAAAAACTTTGAGCAGCTGAAATGGAACTTCTTATGGAAGTAAGAGAAAATGTGAGTGAAATTGTGGGGCTTTTTCTACATGCTGTTCCATTTCAGTGCTTTTAAAGTGATTTTTAAAATTTGGAGCATTTTCCTTGCTAAATGGGAAGTTGTGAAAGTTGTTAATGATCAAAAGATTGGGCAAAACAATGGTCTTTAGGAAATTTTTGAAAGTTTGAGAGTGTATGAAACCTAATGTTGCTTGGATAAGTGTGGCTCTGGATGAATTAGTGAGTTGTAATACACTTTTACAGAACAATAATGCACTGTTAAAGTTTTACCTTCTGTTGATTTTAAGTATGCAATTTTCAGAACAGTCAAATAGAGTTACTGTAATAATTCAAATGCAAGTAGTCATGCCAGCGATTATTAGTTCTTTCATCCAAGTGCTTGAAAATATGATTTCCTTATCCAGTGGTATAAACAGATTTGGTAGCAGGTACTTATATCTGTGCTTGCATTCATCTCCTTGAAGACAGAGAGTTCTTTATTCACATCCTTGGACCAATTTCATGTTCTATGACTTCCATTAGTTAAGTGTTATCTTTACAGTGTCTTTCAGCCAGTGAGTTGAAAATTAAAAGTGTATCGAACTTCCATTCTTTTGAATGGGCTGATTTTTCCGTGGCAATCACTTTACATTTTATTGATGAAAGTGCACCGCCATCAAACCTAATATTCAAACTATTTGCTTAGAAAGGCACAAAAAGGTAATTAAGTACATGACTTCCCTCAGCAGCCAGAGGTTGAAGTTGTGCCATAATAGGAAAATCTGAATCAGAGTTTACATAGCAATTTGGAGAGAATAACAAAAATCTCAGCAGTAATCATGCACATCTGTCATTTTTCATTTTTTGGTGTACTGCCTCCAAATTTTGTAGATAATTATAACTTGGTTGGGATTTACTTATTCGTCTAAACAGCAGGATATTCATTGATGTTTTCAGAAACACCCAGACCAAAATTCCTAATTAACAATTGTTTCTACAAGATGGCAGGGTAGTAGGCAGGTTAGCTTTTGTGTTACAGTGGTTTTAGTACTCAAAGATTAGAATTAAAATACAGAAATGTTTATTTATAGTCATATTGAAAATGAAATTTTAATGTGAAAGTTGTCTTCTTTTAAGGAAGTGATTTTAGAATAAAACCACAGATAGCATGTGTTATTTAGTCTCAGTTCAGGCTTCCAATTCCAGAGATAATTTTCTAAAGTAAGTCATAGTACACCCTCAATTCTTAACCCTTCCAGAAAGGTAGGTAGATTGTGTGTGCATGGGTGCCTCTATTAAATCTACATTTTCAGTGCATTTATCTACCTCTGACTGCTTTAACAGTGTCAATTCCTAGTAGTTCATGGGTTGCTTTTTAATTCCAGTGTGTAGTTGCTTCTAAGTCAAGAGTGTAGATCATTAATCACAGTCTGTCTTGGAATGCATAGGTATGTGTAAGCATTACTTTTTTATGGATTCATTGCTAGACCTACAAAGTTTTGTTCTTTACAAAATAAGTAGAATCCTTTGCCAGTTTCCCTCAGATGAGGTCAAGGTGACTGTTTTTTTTGTAATTTGATGAGGGGTAGGATGGGAAGAAGTAGTCTACACTGTTTGTAGGTTGTAGTATAATGTAGAATTACATTGGATTATCATTAAAAAAGAGCTTACTGGAAGAAGACAATGAATTAAATTAGTCCATGTGGAGTCTGCCACCATTATATGTCTGCTGATGTAGCACATTTGAAGCTAACTCGACTAACTCTACACAGTGTTCCAGTTTGCAGTGGTGATGTATGTGTTAGTGATCCTCTTTTTTACTCCTTAATATAGTCAATTAAAATATGGTGGAAACTGACCTCTTTGCAGTTTGGAGATCTACTTACTTACTGTTAATTGGCAAAGCAGACAAAATTTAGTAAAAGCAGTGGTTACAGTTTTAGTAAGAACAGGTTAAAGCTAGCATCAAATGTTTGCCCTACTCTGAAACAAGAGACTTAGTTTTGACTGTCTAGGCAATGATTTCCAAGGGTGCCTAAGAGACCCACAAATCCATAGGAGCAGGATGTCATATCCTTTGAAACCACCAGCCCATACTGTGCCACTTTGCCTGAAGCCAGTAGTGGGATAAGTATCTCTTTTGCTATCAGTGCCACTTTAAATAATTCTCTTGCACAGCCACTCGTTTCAATCCCCATGCATCGTCTCCATTGTGCTGGTGCAGCTGTTTGTGCAGCTGTGTGGTGGCCTAGTTTGGGAAACTGAAAATAGCCTCTGTCTCTCTTCCCTGCCTTTCTTGTAGTCAGGTAACTAACCTGGTTGTTTCCCTATCTGGCTCTGTGTAGCCACAAACAGCTGTGGTGAAACACCCTCAGGGAATGGCAGGGAGTGGGAATGAGCAAATGAGTGCCTGCCTGTAAAAGGTAGCAGTGCTGCTGGAAGAATTGCTTATATAACATCGCCTTTGGTATAGTTTGGTGTATGGTAAGCATGTGTGTACTTTTACTCATGGAAATGTTGGAGAATCACAGCCTTATTTTTGACCCTACAGAAATAAATAAGGGGCTGATGGTGCTTCTGACAACATGGCATTTGTTGCCTGTGTATTTCAAAAATACATTTATAATTAATTGAGCCATTTCTGATCAATATGTGAAATATTGAATACAGTGATAGAATTTGTCAATGCCTTAGCATCTTTCCAAGAAAAAGTACTTTTGAGAAAATTCAAGTAGAAGGGGAAAATAACAGTAAATAATGCATCCTGATAGGCCAGTCAAGCTTTCTTATGTGTGCAAAGAGTTCAGAACAGAGCCAGCAGGTTTTGGCGCTAGCACAGTCCATGGAAATACCTGCACCTTCATGTCCATTGCCAATTAGGAGGTTATGTAATACAGCCTGAGCCCGTGGCCAGCTCCTGGAAGTCCTGGCATCACTCCCAGTTCTAACATTAGCAGGCCAGACTGATCCTTGCTTTGACACTGTAAAAAACAGTCCATTAGCAGAATTTTTGCCAGTTGTCACCAGTGACTACTCACGAGAGTTGGCATTGTTGCAGGTGTAGAGGAACACACATAACAACGTTTTCCAACTGTCTTGATCTGCACACAGTTGAAGCTTTCCTTAGGCTGCCTGAGAAGTGCTTTCACAGGTTGTTCAGAATCTATTTAAACAAAGGAACTGCTATTTTTTTTCCATTTCATTGGTGATATTCTTTATATGCATTATGGGGAAAAAGAGTTTGAAAAATTAGTGATTTTTTCCCCAAGACATTTCCATGCAGAGAGAGTTGACATTTAGTAATCATATCTCTGTTTTGTTCTTGGTATGTTAATGTGCTGTCAGGTTGCAGGACCTTGCTTTCAGCTTTATTTATTTGGCGGTTGATATGAGCAGTGATACACTTTTGTTACTAATGGAGTATAGTAACATAGCACTTAGCTGATGTGGTGCTATGTCGTCCTGTACTTACATTCACAAACATGAGAAGAATGACACTGTAGACTTCTTACTGACTTCGCTTTTTACTGTGCATGAGTTCAATGGGTGATGTAAAAAAAAATAATCTCTCACTGGTATTTAGAATCGAGACACATTTTGGTAAGTTTTTCTGTGAGTTGTGGAGCTCATAAAGAGCAATGCTCCCCACCAGCAAAGTTTTTCTATTTCAATGCTTCTTTATACCATATTAACTTCTCATGACCTTGACAACTCCCTCCTGCAGTATATGGTGTTCCTAAGCGTGTTTCCTATTGCATCCTGCCCTTCCCATCTACTGTTTTTCTCAGCTCTAGCTCTTCTACAGCTATTTGTGTATTGATTTGCCAGTCAGTCTGTTTGGATACAACAGGTAAGTTGACTTTCCTGCCTTTCTTTCTTTTGGTGCCCTAATGGGATCCCTCTGCCAGCTGAGTCTCCAGTTTCACAAAATCTTTAGGACTTCAATCCATTTGAAATCACTTCTCCTTTGTCAGATTTGGTTGAAACAGAGCACTACATCCAGGAATTAATTATAAGACAGATGTCCTAATTGTATTAGGTTTGCCTCCTTAAGAAAGCAGGCTAAAATTTAGGAGTCTGAGTGACCTGAATAAATTGGATAAAGCAGAATAATCTACACAGTAAATCTTAAAACCAAATGCTAAAGCAACAGAATGTTTCTGAAAGTGACTTTGGATTATTTAATTGGAGGGTTTTGTTCATGAAGTAGCATTATCATAGACAATGATTTATAATCAAGATGTAAGACTATTCAGCTACTGGAATGTACAGTTTAAGGCTTTCCCCCCAGTGTAGGTATTTTTCATTTTATTTTTAATGTAATTTGTTTTTGAACAGATAAGCATGGCACGCCAAATATAATACTGTCCCTCATAGTCTATATGTTTGTTCTTCAGTCCCTCACCTTTATTTTGGGAATTTGCTGCAGGTTGGGAGGGAGGAAGGGGAGGGAGGGAGGAAGGCAGGAAGGAAGGCAGGCAGGAAGGCAGGCAGGAAGGAAGGAGGGAAGGCGGGAAGGCAGGAAGGAAGGCAGGAAGGCGGGAAGGCAGGAAGGAAGGAAGGCAGGAAGGAAGGAAGGCAGGAAGGAAGGAAGGAAGGCAGGAAGGCAGGCAGGAAGGCAGGAAGGCAGGCAGGAAGGCAGGAAGGAAGGCAGGAAGGAAGGCAGGAAGGCAGGAAGGCAGGAAGGCAGGAAGGAAGGAAGGCAGGAAGGCAGGAAGGAAGGAAGGAAGGAAGGAAGGAAGGAAGGAAGGAAGGAAGGAAGGAAGGAAGGAAGGAAGGAAGGAAGGAAGGAAGGAAGGAAGGAAGGAAGGAAGGAAGGAAGGAAGGAAGGAAGGAAGGAAGGAAGGAAGGAAGGAAGGAAGGAAGGAAGGAAGGAAGGAAGGAAGGAAGGAAGGGAGGGAGGGAGGGAGGGAGGGAGGGAGGGAGGGAGGGAGGGAGGGAGGGAGGGAGGGAGGAAGGGAGGGAGGGAGGGAGGAAGGAAGGGAGGAAGGAAGGGGTATTCTTTTCCCCCTCTCTTACCCCATCACTAGAAATATATCCAAGGAATTTTTGCCCTTGCACTGTAGCACACTACTTGTTTAGTCATGCCAAGAGTTATCTCCAGCTTTGAGCTATAAGTAAGATCAGGAAATTAATGTGACAAAACCTTTTTGGGTGGACAAAGAAAGGACAGTGTTGGAAAGATTTGTTTGGAAAGGTTTGTTTTAATCTAGTGGAAGTTTTTTATTAAGGTTCACAAAGTGGCATCAGAAATACTTTTGCAGTAAATTTCAGAGAGATTGGAATTGGTGATAAAAGGCAGGAACTTTTAAGAATAGTGGCTTCAGTACTGGTTGAGAGCTTGAAGAAATCAGAGATTCAATTCTGTGAATCTGAAAAGGAAGGAAAAAAAGAAAATATTTGAAAACACTACTCCAAGTGCCCAGGACTAGCTAAACCTCTTTAATTCATTCTATTTATCAGACTACAGAGAGCAGGGCACTATGACATAGCTACCATAAGCAAAAATCTGGACAGAATGCAAAACACCATTGATAGTAACAGTGATTCTATGTTTGTTTGGGTTTTTTTTTCAAATGAAGACTTGCATTGGAATGATTTTGAGATTACTATTATAAATTGGATAGTCTGCTTTCAAAAACCGTTAAATGCGTGATTTTTTTTTTTTTTTTGAGAGTTTGTTTGGATTTTTTTAAGCATCAAGTAGTTGGATGTACAATTCCTGTAGTGAAATTTTTAATTTAAGGGGCATCTTTATGGAGGGCTGTGCAGGGCTGAGGTTAGAGACTAGGAAAGTCACTTGGAGTATTATGTATAAACAATTTATTTTTGCTTGATAAAAGATCTGGAACAATGGCCTGTAAAAGCTCTGCATCTGATGGTAGGATGACTCCACTGCTGTCAGCTTTCAAATAGCCATCAAGGCCTCCCTATGAAGATTTTGGCTCAAACCCTGACATAGGAAATGTCAGAGCAAGTTGGGAGGTGAATCCTATTGAGCACTGCCTGGATATGTGGCAGTGTGACAGTGCTGAGAGACAGGTAGGTCATGCAGGTCCCTGAGCTACACCACATGCCTCCAGAGCTTCCTGAGCTGCCTTGGAGTGGGAAGGCCTAAGCGTGTTTGAGAATATTATCCACAGACTCCTGTTCTTACATTTTTCATTGCAGTTTCCCAGTCCAAACTCATGTTTATAGTACGTAATTGAAACTCTCTATTTGTTCTGATGATTTGTCATAAAGATACTAAACCTATTTTTTCTTGGTTTGTTTCTAAAGCTGAGCAAACAAGTCATCAAGAAATGCCTTCTGTTAGTTTAGAATCCTGATCACAGCTGATTCCAGCTGTTACACTAGTGTCAATACTTGCATTTGACTTACTGATCCAATTCTGTCTTTTTTAGGTGGAAACTGCCCTTTGGTAAAAGAGTGGTTTGTCTATTTTGGAAATCCTCTCAAGCAGCCGGACCTCGTACAACCTGTACAACCTTCTGTTACAGGTAGAATAAAAACATATATAAATCTAAACTGAAAGAATCACTTCACTAAAATGAGCTTGGGCAATCCATCATGTGTTTGATATAGAATCCAGGATGACTGTGGAGAACAAGGAGCTAAAGAGCTGCACACTTGTAGTTGCTTTTAATCACCCTTTGTAATTACATAGGATTTAGCTTTGAGATACATATTATTGCTGGGTCTTGTTAAACCCAGTGCTAATTCAAACATCAGTTTGAGAATGCAGACGATACCTTAGAAGTTCTAAATAGTGCTCTGAGGCCAAGATACATGGTGTGTAGGGCAATATTAAAACTCATCCATTAAACTGTTTGACATATTGTGTTAATGAGAATAGTGGAGAATGTAAAAAAGAGCCATTTTTAGATCATCTGTGACAACCCAGAGAGAGATTCCAGCTTTTAATAAAAAAAAAAAAAATTTGGGCTATCGGCTTCTGTGACGCTGTTTCTACTCTCCTAAGCCTTATATATTTTGTGTTTTTACCTCCTTCCCTTTGGTAAAAGAGCACATTAATGAACACTCTTAGTGAAATTAGAGATGATAAATGTGTTACATTTAGGAGGAAGTATCATACATTTCAGTGAAAAGATTGAGCACTGCATATATATAATTACATATTATATATATATATATATATACACAATTGTATTATGCAGTATCAGTTTAGCATGGGAAGTAAACAATTTTGTTATGTCAGGGGGAAAATTGTTCTAAGTGTTCATCTGTCCTGCTGTTGTAGTCATCTTTGTTCTCACATCTCTCTCTCTCTGTCATCTGTTATCAAGTGGATCAGCAGCTCTGAGGTTTTTCTCATCTTTCACATGAAATGTGTTTGTTCCACTGATATACAATACCATTGGTATCTTGTTAAGAAAGGTTACTATCCACTCAACCTTTGGAGACTAATTACCAGCGAATCTTCCCTCAGCATCCAGAGCCTTCTGTAGTAGTCCTTGTGCTGATCTGGTCTAAATCCAAACTGAGAAGCTGAAATGCAGGCACTTCTTTGTAAATTTATAGTAAATTTTATTTTTAGGTATCCAGAGATTGCACATTTATCTTCATATCTGAAACTCATGTATTTAATGAAAGTCTTTGAATTCAAAGATGAGGGAAAGCCAGTTGCTTTTTAGATATCAGACTTTTCAAAATCCTTTTTAAAGGACTGTTTGGAAAGAAGTAGGTTATATAGACAAAGTACAAATGAATTTTTATTTGATATATGGTACCTTCACTGTCACAATATCAGGACACTTTGTCACAGTGTCACATGTCACAATGTCAGGACAATTCCCTGACACAATATCAGGAGAGTGATTATCTAATTGGCTTTATGATAGCTTGAAATTGCTGAGAAATTTTCCAAATGGAATATGAATATCCAGAGTAAAAATTGGTGAATCCGTCCTGTGCAACTGTTTTATTTCAGCATACAGTGGTCTGGGTACATGCTGAAAAACAAGGAAACAAAACTCAACAAAGTATAAACCATACCTATGTAGTTACATTTCAAGTTATCTGGCAAATATACTGTATTTATTGTTGTGAAATTTTCCATCCCAGATAGTATATTTCCTTCCTCCCTTTCTGGAGAGGAGTCCACTTAATCTCATGTACTCTGGCTCTGTATCTCTGCAAACATACAACACATAGAGCCCACCTTCATGTTGACAATAAACAGGATTTCAAGTGTGTTTGTTTATAGCAACCACATAAGTGGAGTTTATAAAACCAGAATCTTCTCAGATACCATCTTTACTAACTCAGTAATGAAAGGCTGTTCAAGCAGACTATTAGAAAATGGGAGGAGGACTTTTAGTGTTTATTTTTAGTGCTCTGTTGTCATTCCTTCAGCAGACAAATATTTTTCTAAAATTTTTGCAGTCCATATTTGTATGCCTTACATTCGCTCATGCATCTTTGATTTTCCACAGCATGACTTTTTATTCACCAAATAAGGTTCTCAACAGCACATCACATTTTTCAGACAGGGATCATATTTAGAGCTAAATTTAAAATTGTTTTAGGAAGTTAGAGTTCAAAGCTGTCAATCAAGATCAGGTTACTCAAAAAGACCAAAAAAATTACCAAAAATCTATTTGAAACATCAGAAGTTCAATTGATTTGGGAAGGCTCTTTATCTTTTTGGAAAAAACTGATAACCTGATCATCAGAAGTACTTTAGAGCTGTACTGAGAATATATGGAAAATCCTGACTCTTTTCCAGTTTGTTTTAGATTAAAAACTCTAAAGAAACTATGAACTTTAAGCTGTAGTATACATAATGATAAATACTTTAAATTTTGAATTGATCTTAAAAAAGTAGAATTCCTACTAATTTTTGTATGTGTATAAAACAGCAGAAGTATCTTTTAATCTGGAAAGGTTGGAGGTGATAGATTGAATGTTAGCTTTTTTTAAAAATGAAATATTGAATCCTAAAGATAGGATGGTAAGTAAGATGATAAAATATATTTAAAATACAATATGTATTAGCTATATTTTTGATTTTTGAGAGACAGTCTTCTGAATTATCATCTCTGCTTCCTTGCATTGTCTGTGTCTCTTTCTTCCTTCTAGAATAGTTCTTTTCAGCTGGATGGATATGATCATGATTTATACACATTGACAGAGCAGCACTTATATTGATAAAATGTGTCACTGGCAAATCAGTTTTGTTAGAAGATCCATGATCTAAGAAATTACTGTTTCACATCCATATCTTGTGAACATAACAGGTCTATTTGATATGTGTGCAGTTTATGTGGAACAAAAGAAGTTCTAGAATCTTTCATTTTATTCTGAGTTTATTTCTTAGTTATTAAGAACTATATTCTTAGTTAATTTTATTTCTGAAAATGCATAAGATATTGTAGCTTCATACCACAGAGTTCGGATGTACTTTCACTATTCTAATCATTGCATCCTTCAAGAATGTGTCATGAATATGTTTAAGTTCTTTAATGGTCAGATTTAATTGGCATTTTTGGTTTTTGGCCACAGCTGTTGAGAAGTTACTGTTGAGTGTTCCTAGCAAGTACATTTTTATAAACATCTTTTCATTGGTCAGTATTTACATGAGCATGTAAAAATGAGGAAATATTGAAGTTCTATTACTGATGTTATAAAATAAAATTTCAGTAGTCATTACTTCAAATATACATGAATATTTACTCTTATAGATTTGCATCTCTATACACAGTAATGATGTGTTTAAAGTTGGTACAAATGTGAGGATCACCTTTGTTTAAGTGTTGAGTTAAATGATATCATAGAATTAATGCATTCCACATCCATCTTTTGCATGTATTGCATATCCATAAATCGATTATTGAAATTCAAACAGATGAAATAAATATTTATGTATTCCTGTGAGGTGCTTTTGTTTCTCATGCTGCTTTCTGTATGGTAATGGTATTAAATGTGTGAGTATAAGGAAAAAGGTAAAAAGTGATTTGTCCATGTTTTTTTTTTTTGTTTTTTTTTTTTTGTTGTTGTTCTTAAACTTGTGGGTTGTCTGTTTTTGTGTTTAGGCAAGTAGTATCTCACCTTCATGGAGGTCTTTTTACATCTCCTCTTCTTGAGGTTCCTGAGGACTTCAGTTCACATAATGCTGAATATGATTTTCACACAGTTTTGTGCATGTTGAGAGTAATTATGTTTGCATATGTTTGTGCAATTCATGGGACATTGTGGTTCCTATCCCAGCAGATAGTTTTATCATTACTAGTCTTTATAGTAAAGATGTTTCAATTAGGTACATATAATATGTTTTGGTGTGTTTTCCTTTCATTACTCAGTTTTGGTTGTTTTTTAGGTTAATTTAGTAAATATATAGACATGTTCAGAAAATAAAATATTTTTCCTGCATATCCAAGTAAATTTCTATTTCAGAAATGTTTTTTAATTACTGTAAATAATGTAGTAAAGATGTACCTAAAGAAGAGAACTTTTTGAGGATCTACTGTAGATGAATCTTAGATCTGCTGTGGACTGCATGTATGACTGCCAGTCATTAAATTTTAGGATATTTGTTTCTTTGTTTTACTTATCTTTTATTTGATATAATAGATTAGTTTTGGGTATTACATGGAATTTTATTATTTGAAGAAGAGAGCCCTTCAGGAAAAAAGTGCCTGTTATTGGTGTGTTCCAAAAGGAGACAGTATCAAGTTTTCTTTCCCAGAGTAAATAACTCATAATTTATCAATACCTTTCTTTCCCAGGCACAAGTAGATGTTTCTGAAAGTGTAAGAAACTGTTTATGGGAGAGAGGTCTTGAATTTTTTGTTGAGCTCTTTCAATGTAGATCTATAATCTTGAATATTGACATAGTTAATGGTTTTACTCTGAAGAAAGAAGGATTTCTGCTATTAGGTATGCCCCTGGATGCAAAAGAGAACTTTCCTTTTAAATTATTCTTAGTGTATCTCTTTGTATGCAGAAGCCATCAAAACTATTTGAGTTTACTCATGTACAGATTGTCTCACACATCAGGGTTGCTTAGGCTAGGTAGGAAAAGTTGGCATTGTTTTGGTTTTATGCATGTTATATTTGATTTTCTTCCTGGAAGTTGGACTCTGCTGTTGTTTTTTTTCTTAAGGCACCAATTGCCAATATCAAAACCAGTAATGTGAGTCTTATTATGCTGTCTTTACCACACCACTCACTGCCACTATTTGTGTTTTCTCTTACTGCATTTCTACCTCCAATCAGGCAACTGCTTTTTTTTTCCTTAATAATACATTTCCCTTAGAAATAAGGTTAGAAACTTACAGATTATGTGATAGTAGTTCTTTTTATGGTTAAAACTTTTGACAGGAGAGTTAGCCTTAAAAATAGTAAAGGAAACTTCCATCAGGGAGATAAAGAAAATACTAACTTTTCTTCTAGTTTCCCCTTCTCCAAAGAATTAGTACCATTTGGTTAATGGGCTTCCCTGGCTAAATAAACATCATCTATGTAGATTTCAGCACCTTGTCACTTTAACCATTTATTATCACCAAGTGTTCCTAACTGGTCTGCAGCTGCTGCATGTCACATGAAAAAAGGAAGAGGTGTTACCAAATGTGGCTTAATTAGTTCACATTTAAGATTCACACCTCATTTTGTTTAACTACAGAAGCAGCCGTACTTTATGGTATGATTCTGTCTTTTATTGAGATTCTCAGGCATAACCGGTTAGCTGTTCTGTTATTTCACGTGCATTAGTGTTTATTTTGATACCAGATTAAATGTAATTTAAACGAGGAGCAAATTTTGCATTAGCCCACACATGCCACAAGCTGGGAGATGGCAGCATGGGGTAAATATTAAGGATTTAGAGACAAGTGTGAATGATACTAGAGAAAGTCTGCAAAGATCCATTATTCATAACTGATGACAGTTCTTTTGTGTGTATTTGCAACAGTGTTTCATACAGTAGCCTAGGAAGTGAAAAATACCAGATCTCCTTGGTTTTGTTCCCAAACTGGAATGTGCTGCAGAGGAGTCAAACCCCCACAGTGCCTTGTGGAGAATGCCTGCTCACCACCAAGTGGCATAGGTGTTCATTAGAACAGGTGATCATGAGGGAGACAATGTGAGCATCCCTCGGGGGACCCCTGATATGTTAACTCTAGCAGAGAGAGAGAGAAACACAGATCTGGTTGTTCTCTGCTGAATCACTGTTTATGATGAAGGGAGCCTCATTTAATGCTGTGCATCTCCAAGGCAAAGAACGCACTTGCAGGCAAACTTTGCCCTTGCATAGGTTAAATGCTTGCTGTCTCAAAGTTGTCTGTGTTATTGTAAGGGTTGAATTCAGTCCACTCTGCTTAAACATGCCTGTATTCAATAAATTTTGTTTAAATTACAGGCCTTTTTTTTTTTTTTTTTAGTTTTTTTTTTCAAATGCAAGTTTTGTCAAATACATTTTATTTTTGACTCTGCGGTCCTCGCTAATGCCAAGAGCATTTAATTTCCTTTCCTGCCAGAGAAGTCATTTCCTTTCTGATTGTAATGAGGTAGACATGTTTTATCTTGTTGCTGCCAAAATAAAGTAATGGATTTCTTTTGTAGGTGGAACACCTAATTTGAAAACACTGTGGCTTGCCAAAGGGCCTGACGTGGAGAAGCAACGGTATAGTACATTTCTGGCATGCTTTAACCTTCAAGATGAGATGGAAGAACTCCAAGCTCTGGAAGCACCTGTTGCAGGATTCTGCTGCTTGCTGGCCTATCTTATGATGCAGGTAAGAGGGACGGTTGCTTTTTCCTCATCTGTCAGCCCAGATAAGTGTGAAGGACAGACAAATAAACTGTTTTTTGCTAGCCTGTGCTGGGCATTTCTCTTAATCCTTACTGTAGGCATAGCTGATCAAATATAATAGTACTGCATTACAGTATTTTTAATTACTCCACTTAACCTGCACCATCCTGTTCAAGAAATACCTGGGGTTTTTAGTAGCTAATCATAGCTCTCACGTGCCCATGACAAAACCCCTCGGGCAGTCTAGCCAGAGAGTATAAACTGAGGGATTTCCCCTGCTCTTTGGGTCCTGTTTGCAAATTAAAGTCGCTCCTTTTGTGTTTCCTTTGTGTCATCATTCCCTCAGGTGACTTTGCAGACTGTGCAAACAGACAATATAAATATTTAGTCAGCTCTCACTATTTTTTCATGCCCTCTTGTCAGTCTGCTAATTTTTAGGCCAGAATTGAGGCTATGGCACTTCTCATTAAATTTTGAGTAATAGGGGATCATTAGGTAACACTTATGTTATAACTCCAAATACTTGGCAGCCTGCAGACTACCTTAATTGTAATAAAAAGGGACACGAGATTAAATACAATATTGCTTCATTATTTACTTTTCTCTTAGGTATTTAATGTATTGCCTGTACTTGCCACATTTCAAAGGGTGATCTCACAAGCAGATTTTCCTCTCTGAGGATGAGCAAATGATGCATTTATCTCATCTGATATGCTCATCTTCACTTGTGCTTAAACTGAACTTTGTCTTTTGTTTTGCTTTTTTAGACTTCAGTTTCCTCAATAACAGATTTGTACTGATGTGTGATACATGAGAACAAGTTCTCCCTGACTTTTCCTTTCATTTCTCTTCACGTGTTTATTGAAACTTAGATGACATATTGAGGAAGTACATATGGGAATTCCACAAATGGTCCATATAGTTTTTTTGTTTTATTTAATTTGTATATAATAGAATACAAATTGAATTTTTTTCAAAGATAATACTTACTAAACATCATTTCATGCCTTGCAGTTTCAATATCACTGTTTCACTTATTGAGTTATTCTGTGCACCCTTTCATAGCATGATAACTAAATTATTTGAGAAGGGTTTCTTTAGTAGGATTGAGAAGTAACAGCATGGAACACCTTTCAGAAATGTGGATTTACTGAACCTTGATCATAGGATATTAATAAAACAGAAAAACAAAAATGCTTGTCAGGGAAATGGTTTTCAGAACTTATCCAATGGCCACTGTTATAAACAGAGACTAAACCAGATTTACAGTTCTTTCTTTTAACAGGAGTAACAGCAGAGAGATCATGCAAAGGGCTCAGTGTGATGGAGGGCTTTTCATGCAGTGCCAGTTTCTCAAGAACTGCCCCATTTTCCAGATTCTCTTCTGCTCTCAGAGTTTCACTGATACAATCTACGCTGGGAACCAGACTGGGGAATTGATTTGAAGTAAAATGTTTTTCATTGCTAGGTTATTTTAAACTTCGGTTATTTCTCTGATATTGTCTGTTTGTTCTCTTGGGATGTTTGAGAGGAAAACATAAGGGCAAGAGTGTCAGTAGCCATGCTTTGAGCTGGCCATATTGCTTCCATTTGTTTTATAGCTGAGAAAACAAGGCTTGTCTAGCTGTGTTCTGACTCCTGCCCTTACACTTTAGTCTTAAATTTTTATTAGAGAAGAAAGGTGAATTGTTTTCCTTCCTTAAAGCAGGCTTGAAGTCTTCCTTCAGCTCATATGAGGGAAAATAAACTTTTTTAAAATGTCATTACTTATCATTTAATTTAAGCTAAAAATGAAGGTTTTGCCAGAACCAGCATACTGATCAACCCATCTGGCTTCCTTCAGAATGTATGTGGAAACATTTAATGAAAACTTCAGAAGGATTTTTTTTAAAGAAAAAAAAAAAATTCCAATGAACAAACCTTAACTATGTAAAAAAAGTGTTGATATGACAAATGTTTTTTTCAAGGGTTCCTTTCAAATATTCTCTAAATTAAGAAGAAAAATAGTGAAAAAAATACGAACTATTAGGTCTGCCTTTAAGGCTGGCTGAGAAGTGAATGAGTTCAAATCAAACACTGAAGCCTCCAGACAAAGGGGAATTTTCTCTTTCAGTCTCTAAAAGTTTTGGATTAAATCTGACAGTGGAATTATGATAACTCACCAAGTTTGAATACTGAAGAAAATTTCTATAAAGTGTTTTGACATTCATAAGCACTTTTGGATCACCTGCTCTGTTAGGGGCATTTTCTGGCTGTTGTACTTGTAAGCAATCTTTGATTTCCTTTTCTTAGGACAAAATTGTGCAAGTATTAAGAATTGTTTTGTAGATAAATATCACTTTTTCTGTTACTTCAGTATATAAAATGTGCAGGTTTAGTAAACCTCTTCCTGTTGCCATCTATACAAAGGTAACACCTGACTTGAGTTACAGGGTAAAGTAGGGCCATTATCAGATCTTAGCAGACAAGTGGAGTTAATGAATACTAAGGAGCATTTTGAAAGCTTAAAATGTTTCTGATATCCCTCAAATTCTTGTGCATTATGCAAGATTTAACAACATCAGAGGGGAAAATATTTTAAAGTGGGACAAGCAGTGGGGTCTGATTAAAAGAAAAAAAATAAATCTGAATAGTGCTTGAATGATTTTTATCCTGTTAAAAGAAAGGCAATGTAGAGTTTTAGGCAGGCTCTTAAGTGTTCTGTATGCCCACAATGCACATTTCCACATTTTGCAAGAGAAACCTTTCCTCAAGTTCCAATTGATAAGGAATTGTAATGCTTTATGGATCTCACTTTGGTGCTCTCTGTATATCCTCAACTGCTCTAACAGATCCATGGTCTTGGTGCACTTGTATGATACATAGCATTTTATAAGAAGAAGGAAAGGATTAGAGCACGACTGGTACTGTCAGGGAATCATGCCAGCTGCTCTTAAGATGTTGTCTTTCTTCTGAGACCATCATGTGCCTCTGCAAAATCTCAAAACACTTATTCACAGCAGAAAAAGTGCCCATTCCCCCTTTACTGATGGAAGTGAACTGTTACATCAATTTAGACTTGTCATTTCCGTTTCCCCACTTGAACATTTTAGGTTTTAGTTCTGAGTTTTCCCTGCTTCCATATGTAGCCTTAAAATCTGAAAGAAATGAAATATGTTTTGATAAATCCTGAAATTTAGGTTAAAATAGGTAATTGAAATATTTTAGAATATTTTTGAAAGTTCTAACAGATAAGTGTGTAAGCATTTTTAAAATTCCTAATGGTCGTCATATCTGTGGCTCATTGAGGTGGTTTTTATCCTATGTCTTGACTATAAAGGAATTTTTTTTACTAAGCTTGATCTTGCAGAGAGAGAAAAATTTCCTGTTATTATGAAATTCCAAGGGAAGTGGAGAAGGGAATAAATGAGGGTGAGCATTTTGTTTGATGTGTGGAAATCCATGTGTATACACTATACATAAGTGTTGGGGTATGTACTTCATTCAAGCTGTGAACGAAAGTATTTTATTCCCTGTGTGTTTTCCTAGATGATGCATTCATGGTGGTCATCATTACATGAGGTCAGTGTTCCAAGTTTGATGTGCTTGAGCAAGAGGATTCAATTTTCAGAAAGCTCCTCTTCAGAGCCTTCAGATAATGTGTCATTTTTTTTCATCTGTTTTAGGTCAGTAGCCTCTCTCTGGAGGATTTAAATGCATTTCTGGCACTCGTTCTCTGCCTAAAAGGGAAGTCAGCAGCTCAACTGACAAGCCTGCAGGTATGGACTGGAATAATTGTGTAGCATGAAATACTCATGTGATAAATACATTGTGATAAATGTTTTGGGGGTAAATCATTCTACATTGTTTTTTTTACAGGTATAGGAGCTAAGGGTCAGGGTAAATATATAGCCTTTTCATGTGCTATATTTTGTGTGAATACTTATATTTGCTAATCACAGAAAAAATTAAAATGGAAGGGACATTTTGTAGTGATCGCAGTTCCAGAGTGAGCAAATTATTCTCAGATTTCTTCCTTCCTTAGTTTCCAAACTTCCATCTGGTGAAAAATTGATAACAGTGAATTCTGTCTTACAACATTGCTTCTTTTTTTTTTACTGAGGAGGATTTTGGTCTTGGACATGGGTTGTTCAAAAATCTCTAGATTAAATTAAATTTTGGTATTTCTACTTGAGGGAGAATTTAAACAGTATAAACCAAACCAGAAAAAAGTTACATAATGTGAGTCACTGTGGCGAAAACCATTTGGATTACACTGTTCTGTAACTATCAGGAAGTTCTTTTAAATATTTAATATATCCTCCATGCAAATCTGTTCTTTCCTTTCTTATCCTCTGCCTTTCCATATGTGGATTGAAGATTCCTAGATGGTTATTGCAGAAGATCCATTTAAACAGTTCTTCCTGAATATGAAATTATGCAAGAGTATTTTTAATTTTGTAGTGTGAAATTGTAATCAGAGTATTAGCAGTGTATAGCACAAAGTCCACATGTCAATTGCTATTTGAGTTGTGGGTTTACATAAAGGTAAGTGGGAAAGGGTTAGAAATGGTTAGAACCTTAACACATCTTCATTCTGTAAATCTTGCTTGTATTTCCAATAAATTCCCTGTTTCTTTGAACAGTCCATGAGAGAATTTTGAAAGTACTTTTTGTTGATCTCAAGGTAACACTCCTGTTACTATCCATTTGTATCTAGTGCACACGTACCAAAATAACAAAACCAGTGCAAGTCCAGTTCCATTATTTGATTCCTTATAACTGACGAAGTCCAGGCTCCTGTAAGTTTCTTCAAACTCATCACAAATTTGATTTGCAGCTGACTGTGTAACAAAAAGGAAGCAATGAAAGGAAGGCAATATGGAATACAGCAGAAATGTAGGATTTATTTCTGTTGGATACATTACTGCACATAGTGTTGCACTCAACATTGGGAGGATCAGAACTTCATCAGGGCTGCGTGGCAGTCATTCAGCAACAGCATAAACGAAATCAAGCCTGAGCAGGAAATGTTGAAACAACTTGTTTATAGATGCAGTTACAGGGAATGTTACATAAGTTTCTAAAGTGCTTCAAAGTTTATTCTGCTTAAATTAGAGGTCTTTGTATGATTCATTTGTGTTGTAGCTCTTTGAAAATATAAATCTTCATCCAAACACATAACATTAATAAACGTATGCTACTTATCAGCATTGTGCTGACTGAAAGTTGTTAACAAAGTTTTGTTAGTTACCCACAAACCTTATGGCAGACCAGCTGTGCACACAGAAGTGCATGAAGTGTGAAGCTGGTCTTACGCTGTGTCATGCTTCACTTTATGAAGTGGACAGAATGTTGTTGGAATTAACTTCTGCGTGCCATTGGCAAGTCCTTTCCAAAGTTATGTCACTCTGCTGCTTATATAAGCACTGCATGCACTGTCCCACAAAGCCTTCTGCTGTGCTAGCAACCAACACAAGATTCATGCAAAGTAGCTGAAATTTTTTATATCAGGCCACTTTGTAGATCAGCTTTTTGTCTTATTCTAAAATTCACGATAGTGCCTTTGGTAATAGTTTGAGCCAGAACAAATCCTTCTGAAGGAGACAGTGAGACAGGATTTTGGTCTCTTTCTCTTCTGAGGTTGTGAATACGTAAATAAGAGTTTGAAAACTTTCCCTCACTGCCTTCAAATTAACCTCTTTTCCTGTGTTTTGATGACCTGAATTTCCCTATGGAAAAAAGTTACTGTTTTCAGTTGTGTGTGTATCTGTATCTTGTCAAGCTGTATTAAGAATAGAGAATTTAATAATGTCCTGGGAATTCTCTCTTGAAAGGGCAGGAGACTAAATAGAATGTCTTATACAAATATTCTAAGAATAATGATCAATAAAGCAAGCTTTCTGAGAATTACCATTGAAGCATCTAATTTTCAAGATCCCATCTCAGAATAGCTTAAACTGTTTTACTAATTACTGTGCTTATTGAGTCATTTTACAAAATTGAGCTGTGCTCAATAGAGTTACTGAGTTATTTTAATAGTTGGTGAATAAGGTATCAATAGGTATTTAACAGCTTAAATTTCTAGATATTTGTGTTTAAAATCAAAGGATCCAAGTGCATGTAGTTGAATAATAAATTGAGTTTATAGTAAGAAGTAAGGAACAGAGTTTAGTCTGTTTACCATACTTTTTATTTTCCATTGAAAAGTTAAAAGTAATACCTAGAAACAGTTTAATCACAGAGCTTCCAAGAAAGTTATGGTAAAATTAGTCAGCATCTGCAAAATTTTATGAAGATATTTTCTCATTTGCCTTTTTGGACTTAACATTATAGTATTATTTAAATGTAGAAAAAAAATGTTTATTTATTGTAAACAGTTCTGTGAAGAACACTAATTTGATTTTTAAAAAAATAAAATTCTCTCTTTTTGTAAAGAAGTCTATTAGCAAATATGTTTTAGCAGAATACTTAACTTCCACTATGAAATATGAGAGAAAATATAAATGGAGCCTATTCTGATGGAATGAAGATAGTGTTTCAGCCTTCACTTTTAAATCTACTTTCTAATATGCTGTCCATATTTCATAGTTAATGAGATCCATAAACCCACAAGTCTATGAAACAGAAAAGTCTATGGTTTGAATAAAGTGGGTTAAAGCCATAAAAAATATAGTTTATCTCATGCTGAAAGAAAGTGGGCTGTGAACATGTAACTACATTGTACATTTAATATTACTTTCTGAGAATAACATAACGTTTATACATGAAGATTTGATTATTTTTCAAAATCGATGGTTTCAAAATACCAAAATGTGAACATGATAGAAAAGACATTTTTCTGGTTAGATTTTTTCAAGTTTTCTTGTGCTGCCCCCTTATATGGTAGATTAGCATTCTACTTTGCCTAAGCCTCCCATAGAGCTTATACATAAGGTCAGAATTAAATTTTGGACCCCAGGTTGTCTATTTCCCTTCTTTCTATTTTAATCTGGTGTGTGGTGCTGGCAAAAAGCCCAGAGAGCCATCAGTCTAACTTAGAGGCCATTGCAGTGAAAAACAGGCACAAGCAGTTGTGGTTCCAGACTTTTTTCTTGTATTGTGCTAGCCCTGGTTGTTTACAAGTGCAAAGTCAGCTTTCACCAGTAATGCATGTAAAATACTGCCCAAACAGGAAAAAAACATAATGACTTATAAACACAATTGCATTTTTTCTAAGATTTCTCTAAATATGTGTCTATATAAAAAATTTGTGTTGGAGGTGTAAAGCTGTGAATCACATATTTTCTTAAAGTTGTAACCAAACATGAGATGGAAAAAATTGGTTAAAAAGGAGCTGGAAATTGGTAATTAATTTTGGGTCCTGAAAAATTATTTTAAAAGTGAAATGTATGTCAGAAAATTGGAAATCAAAGTTTGGTTGTATGGGTGAGCATACACATCATTGCTGGAATTTAGGGCATTTGCAAACCCTTTATAGCTTTGGTTTAAAATGTCCCATTATGCCAGAATATCTGCTTAAGATTTGTACCACTTGTAAAAAGAGCAGTTTGGTTGTGTATGAGGTATAAGACAGTCAAGCACTGAAATATAGTCCTTCAATTTTTTAAGAGCTTTTTGTTATTTGAAATTGTTACTGATGTGAAATGAGCACAATCGTTTTAGATGAAATTACAAGATTCAGAAAGTCTTTGCAACTTGATTGCAAATGAACTTTCACACAATACGTATTAGGTATTACTTAGCTTTTGGAATAATAATAATAAAAAATACTCAGCAAACTATTAAGTAGCTTGAAAGCTGGAAATAGCTTTAGCAAGAATTTTAGTTGCACAGAACTTTTGAGTATTTTTCATAGAACAGTGTCATGGAAGCAAAATCACCTTAGTTTTATACCTTGTTTTACCGTGGTATTATACCAATATTACACAAAGTATTTTTCTCGGAGTATTTTCCTGAGGGATACTCTGCCACATCCATTTACAACAGCAGTAGGTTTTAGAGTCATAAGTAGTAGTGTAGGTGTCTTGGTTGGGATCCCTCAGATTTAAAGAAGGATGTTGCTCCATCTATTCTGTCATTTTTCTTCTATGCCATGCAGACAGAAAAGCGTAAATAATACCCAGATTCTGAACACCTGATAATTTCAATCTCCTGGTGTGCTGGCAAGCCAAGCTATGTTTGTCAACACCATTATGTGTGATATTTTTCAAACAGACGCCAAACAGCCTTTGTGAGCTACCTGTAGTTTTCAAAATATGATTGTTGAAAAAAATCCCTTTTTCCCCCAGGGAGTGTGTGTTTATTGTGTCAGTGTGACTGTTTCCTAATTAATATTTGCTTGAAGTCTATTTGGATTGGGTAAAACATAAAATACAAGTAAGAATATTGTAAAGATCTTAGGGATAAACCCTTCTTATATACAAAGGACCTGCTTCTGTGATGTACATTAGGATTAACTAAAATGGAATTTGAGTGCATTCCCAGATGCTTTACTGAATCAAGGTTTATATTCCCTCAAAATTTGCATCTGTCAAAAGTGTTTTAAAAACTATGGGCAAGATTGTAACTGGCAGGTGGTGGAGAACGGGGGGATTGAGGTGATTTGCTGATCTTGGCATTGCTTCCCAGCCTATTTTCCCATCTGTGGTCTTTAGGTTTCCTCAGTGTTCTGGGCTAATCTGGAGCTAAAGTGAAGCAGTATGGGATGTGATTTCAAGTTGGGGTTGGTTCAGTGTCTGTTCAAAATTAGAAATGTTCTTCTCATATACTCAAGATAGTATTAAATCAACCAGTCCACATAGAAGAGTTCCACTTAAACAGGTCAAGCATTAGTGCAAATACAATTATGTTTCAGGACCTGTAGTTACTCACTGCTTGCAGCACTTTTCAAAGACCCATCTCTAAATTTGTGGCTTTTTATAAGCATTTGTAATTTCTATAAGCATCTTTTGAAATTCTGAAGAAAGTTTTCTTAGTCCTCTGACAACTAGCTCTACCTTTTGTTGCTGCTTTTGGTTTATAAGCATATTAAAAAGAAATCTTGGGCTTAACAGCCTATTCAGCTTGCAGACAGGATTGGTGTTCTGCCCCACTCTCCCAATTTTCTTCTTGACAAAATTTGGTATTAGTATTATTAGTCTATTTCCCTGAATATTTTTTGCTGTTGATGTGAGCCCCGGTACCAGAATTCACATAGCTATGTAAATTCTGTTGTATAAAATTGGCACAAATACAAACCACAGCATAACTAGATCACAGAACTGTCAAGGTTGGAAGAGACCTCCAAGATCATCTAGTCCAACAATCAGCCCAGCACTGTTGTAATTCACCTCTAAACAGCATCCCCAAGTGCCACCTTCAGATGCTTCTTGAACACTTCCAGAGATGGCAAATTCACCATCCCCCTGGGCAACTTACTCCAGTGCCTAACCATTCTTGCAGTGAAAAAAATTTTCTATTATCTAATCTTTATCTCTCCTGGTGCAGCTTAAGGCCATTTTTCTCTTGTCCTTTCGCTCGAAGCATGGCAGAAGAGACCAACCCCCATCTCACTACAGCCTCCTTTCAGGTAGCTGTAGAGAGCTGAGTTGTGGTCATCTCTTCTACTTCATGAAAAAAATTCATTTGTTTAGATGGATTCAGTTTGCCCATGGAGAAAGTCTTGTACAAGGCTTTGAGCAAGGATGTTAAAAAGAGGATTTTTATTCCTTTGTGGAAGGTGTTCTTGCATTTTTCTGCATAATTGTGTAAGATTGCTGTGCGTATCTGTGAGTTTTCCCCTTTACTGTCCTGTAGCTCATAATTAGCAAGGTTTCAACAACATGGAAATAGCAGCAATGTTTCAGTTATAAATTGCTTTTAGACTATATATAGCTTGAAGAACTTTTCAGGATGCTTAAGGTAACAGACACTCTGGAATTTCAGATAACAGAATTGCTGTTAATTTTTAATCCATGCCAAATAATATTGCAGGAAGTGAAACATGGCTATTAGTAGTGAGGGTAATAAAGCTCTCCCAAAATATCAAGCAAACTGACAGCTTTGAAAAAGTCAGAGATAACTTATTATAGAGAGAGGAAAAATAAATATTTCTGGTATCAACTGGCATTTTCTTGCCAAGTTTGTGTTGGTCAAAGTGTACGTTTGCTTCTGAGTTCAATAGTTCTCACCTCCTCGCATATTGTATGCTGGAAGGAGTGAGCAGACCATGAGGGTTGGAGGTGGTGTTTGCAAGGCATAGGTGGGGTTGCTCCCCGCTGCCTTTGAGGGCTGACCTGTGTACCCCAGGGCAGGTGACATCCAGGGGCTGGAGCAGGGAGGGGATGGAGTTGTCGGGAAGCGGTGGCACGCGCGCACCTGCCCATCATCTGCTCGGGGCCGCCTGCACCTGCCCGCGCGCCTCTGTCACGCCTGAGCAGGAATGTGAGCTGCACATCTGTCCAGGCTTTCCCTGCAGAAGCAGATGGCTGTGCACAGCTTCAGAGAAGCCAAGTGTTTTCTGAAATGAGCCACTTAGAGGAGGATGCATTTATAGGCGTATGGTTACAGTGCTTTGGTGGATGTACTGGAAGTTTTCAAATTACTCCAGTAGAAACGTTCATCTGGATGATATCAGAAACAGCAAGGCTACCCAAGAACTGATTTGTTCCCTTTCTTTTCAAGTTTATTCTTGATTGACATGGCCACTGTCCAGGGGTTAAAAGTCAAGATAGTGTCCTGTTCCTATCTCTTGTTTCTTCGATGACTTTGGTCAAATTGTTCAGTTCTTCCTTGTATTTTAGTTCTTGCTTGTAAGTTATGCACCAGTAGTTTCAATAATATAAGTTTTTTGGCCAAAAGTGCTGTGTAAATGTGAACTTTTAATACGTTAACATTAATATTGAAGTCATACATATATTCTCCTCCCCTTCATCTTTGTTTTGGGGTTATTTCATTTGATGTTCACTAAGAAGCAACTGCGATATGGTTGAAGGAAGTTTTTATAAAGAAATGGAGCTGTGTTGAGAGAAAAGTGATAAAAGTACATTAGAATATCCCTTACCAGCATTATTTTTTAGCATCTCAAGACATCATCACTTGTTAAGACATTCTAATCCCAGTGTTACATGTGAGGAAAGAACATACAGGGACAATAAACACCAAATGTGTAAAAGTAGTTGTGTATTACCTCCAAAGAAAATTAGTAATTCATGGAGAGATTTAGTTAATCGTTTAGTAATCTCATCAGCATGTCTCGTGTCACACCAGCACTATGCACATTAACTAAAAAGGTGTATTACATTCATCTAGGCTGCTATATATTACCCTGATAGATTTAAAAGAAGGGATGTTCAGTTCCTTGCCAAGTACAAAGCTATATATGTATTGGTTTTAGCAAGGACAGATATGCATACCTAAGTGTCTTTTCCTGTTTAGCAATAGTTTTCTATATACTTTCTCTGTACTGAATACACAAACACATCTTGGCAGAAAATGTTACTATGCTAGGACTTAAGCTCTGTAAGTTCCTTAATGAGAGCATTACTTGTGAACGTAATAAAAGCAGAGCTATGCCAATACACTTTCAAAAATACATCCCTCAACTTGCTCAGTGCTTTTAACTTTCTAGCAAAATCATACAATTGTATGTTGTATTTGTACCCTGAGGCTTCAGTACAATAGAGGAATAGTTCAGGCTAGGAGCAATGGTAAGTAGTATTTTTCAAATACAGGAGGCTGAAAGCATGGTGGTGTTCTGCAGGAAGTTTATTTTGGCACAGCACCTTCTGCATTAAATAAAAAGGTATCCTTTGTTTTAAAATGGCTGCAGATCAGTTCCTGAGGCTGAAATGTTATCAGCAAAGTGCCTGCAGAGTCCAATGGTGGCTGAAGGGCTGCAATGCCAAAGTTTGGCTTATTACAGAGCATGCATTTTCTTTAAAACAGCATTCCTCTCTGTAGTCAGTAATTCTTTAAAAATGGCCAAGTTACTCTCACATAAACTCTTTCCCTGATTATTTTTAATTTGCTCTGACAAAGTGCTAATACAAGAAAATGTAGAATATTACCTGGAAATAATTTTATTTTCTTTAAAACCTAAATCTGTAGTCGGTTCTTGAATAGTTCAGAAGACCGTCGTTATGCAACAGCTGTCTGCACCAAAGAAGGATTCTCTAGTTTCTCTGTATGTATTCATCTAAACCATAACACAGGGTTAGCATTCTTGTGCCAAAAGACGGCAACTTTCAAGCTGTGTATGGCAATTTTCCATTTCAAAAGGAGTAGGTTTTCTGGAAATGAATACTCTATAGTAGCTTAGTTACAAATGAAATCCTGATATCTTGAACATACTTGACCGCAGGTTACAGTTTGTCAGTTCCCTTCACAGGTCATCTGAAATGCTGCTACATGACTCATTTGATTTGTCTTGGAGCTTGGGTTCGTCATGAAATAGAAGCAGACAAGCTCTTCTTTTCCTTTTCAACCTGTGGACTTAACACCTAGAAAATTCCTTAGCCAGAACTGTTTACTGTGGACCATATCACTTCAAAGGGTGAACCGCAGTATCAACAATCTTATTGTGCAGCTGCTTTGCAATACAAAGAAACCCAAGGAGAAAAAAAACCCAACAAAATCTATATTGCACTGGCAAACAATATTTGCTCTACTGGCATTCTCTACACGAGGTGTCTTGGTTCAATGACAGTTTTATTTGAAGAGCTTATGACATGGATAGCAATTGTGATAATGTTTCTAGAACCTGCAGTGCTTCAGATATGCTAAATTTTGCCTGATATAATTCTGCTGAAATTCATTGACCTTTCTGTTGGTTTCACTGGGAAATAAATCAGACCCCTAAGAAATATAAACTCAAACAGCTTAAGATAGGGGGTGGTCCTACATTAGGACAATTGTGTAAATCTTCAACTTCTGCTCTGAATCTAGGGAGGAAAATAAAGAATACAAATTTTTAAGCTTGGCTAATTAAGCCTGGGACAATTGCAGCAGTAAACTGAGCAGTTGCAGGCCTAACCAGCTGTCATTTGCCAGTAGAGGCAATCTGAGGCTGTGGAAGGACAGACTGCATTACAAAGGCAGCCAAGCACACTCTGCGGAGTAGTTCTGTTGATGGCAGAATTTTTACACCTAAAACTGTGTTCCCTGGACCAGTCCTATGATTAAACAAAGGGATAGCACTGGATTAAGGTGTGGATAAAGACCTTAGGTCAGGACCATGGTCAGGATGAGGCAGCAGCCAGTGAAGACCCTCATTTTGAAGATTTTGGTAATGGAGCTAGACAACATAGAGTAGAATACCGAAATACGTACTGAGTATTTACAAAAAGTAAAAGAGTGGAAGAAGTTCAGTATTTGAAGGCTTACAATGGAAAGTTACTGGGAGAGACATGACTTTTTCAATGCTTTCTAAATTTTTTATCTGTGCCCCCTAATAACTTTTGAATGTGTTGGCCAATTTCAGCTGCATTTGACAGAAATGTAGGAGTCTGGGAGAGCCATAGTTACTGCTGGTTGTTTCAAATAGGCAGCAGGGAAGATGGAGAAGGTGCTCTAAGTTGCCCAACAGGACAAAACTTTATTGTGGCATCACTTTTATTGGGGCATCCATGTGAAAGGGAGACATTGCTACAGGCGACAAGAATTTTCAGAGTCCCAAAAAAATAAAATGTATTTTCCTACCAACTAAATTCAATATTATGTATGTGATGGCAAGGTGAGGAGGTTCAAGGATAAGTATGTCACCAAAAACATGAGCAAATACTTAAGACACTAAAAATTGAAATCCACATGAATCCATTCACTTTTGTAGAAGGGACATGGCTGCTGGCTGGGCTACAGTCAGATGGTTAGCCTGATGACTATAATCTGAAATTGATGACAACATTCTCTAGATGTCACAGGTGTTGCAGACTGTCACTGGCACTTTAGACTGGAGTTGAGCAGTTGTGGCTAAAATAAGAGAAGTAATGTTATTTCAAATAAGCTGAGAGGACTAAACTTTTTAATTGTGGAATTCATTATCACAGAAGTGTCACTTATGCTGGGGTTTGTTGTGGGTATGATTAAGAGTTTTGATAAAGGCAACTGTTTCTGAAAATTAAACAAGAAATGAGATGTAATCTTTTTGGAACTGAAGGAAACTTTTTTCTAGTTGCAAATTGGTTAGCAGTAGTACTTTTGTGTTATTATTTGTAGAGTGCTTAATGGTAAAAGCAATTTTTTTTTTTTTTTTTAAGTTTACTTCAGTGGTGGTTTTGGCTTACTGTAAATATGAGTGTTATTCCACAGAGAGGTATCATTTTACATCAAAGTCCTGATAAAACCCAGTAAATAAACTTTCCTGAACATATAAATACTAAACAATTGGGTTGTTTACAGCTAAATATTTACTTCAAAGTCTTAGAAGTGTTTAAAAACTGGTTTTTCTAGTCTCTGTTGCAGCCAATGCCCTCATAGGATCTCTTCAATCCCCATTTTCCTTTGCACACACTTTGTTTAAGCAGGAAGAGCTTAATTTAAGCCATAATCTTTTTATCAGAATAAACCTTAGTCTGTTTTCAAAATACCGGTGCTCCTCTCCCCCCTCAGTTTGACAGGGCCCAGCAGTTTACGGTTTAAAGCTGACTGATGCCCAGTAAATGCTCCATTTCACCAGCCCACCTCTGCAGGGTGACATTTACCAGGGTGAATTTACCAGCGTTGCGCCAGTTCAGGTTATCTTTTTCTCAGGAGCAGAGAATAGAGCTCCAGTGTGCAGGGGCTTTAGCAAGCATCCTCTGCCAACTCCCACTGAGAATTTATACTAATGGCTGAAGGCAGGACAATCTGGTCTCTGTCTTTGGGTTGAGGTTGTTTAGTGATGCTTTCCGTTGCAATGACTTGTCATCAGCTGAGCCTTCATCTCTCTATATTTAGAACACAGTGTGCCTTAGTGCTCTCAGGCAAAGCTAAGCCTTACTGTTTTAGTGATAAGTTCCTGAGATAGGATCTACCTGCTGCCTTTATTGCTCAAGCACAAATTGCCTGTGGTTAAATATTTGATCATTTAAGATACAGGTGGCTGCTGGGGGAGTTAATGTAAGAAGCAGCAATACTGATGATATACCGGTTGAGTTCAAATGGATATAAAAGGAACTGGTTAAACTAGACAAGTACACAGATTTTGATCACTACCGCTTGAATTCCAGCGGTTTATTGCATGGGAAAAATTACACTGATTTGTAACTATTGTTATTTAATTGAGTAATTTTAACTAAAAATCATCAAATACTAACCTGTCCTGGAGTGTTATATTTTCCCTTTTATCACAAAAACAGGTATGTTCTTTTGTAGGTGAGTGGGGAAGGGAGAAGAGGGAGAAATGCCTTATGTAATTTTAAAGCTTTTTCTTTTTAAATTTCTGTATCAAAATGTTAGCCGTAGTCATATCTTCTGTATTCAGCTTCACCACAGGAAGAAGGCAACAGACCAGGAAAAAAGTGAGCTCTAACCTAAGTAACAATTATTAATACAGACTTTTTACATTGAAAAAGAGCATTCCCAGAATGTTGTTGAAAATCCTACTAAGAGAACCAGTTTTTAAATGAAATGTTGTATTTAGTACATCGAGATACAGAGGACATGTAAAGTAGCACAAGTAAAGAGTAGTGAAATTGTCGTAATATCTTTTCTCCTTGGTTTCAAGAAATTCGGATGGTAAGATGGCTTTGCTGTGTCTACTGACATCTGGCATGTTCAGATACCCTCATATTTCAACTGTCATAGAGCCTATTTATCATTTTGGCAGAATTTGAAGCCTTTAAACTCTAATGGGTTGAGGGGCAAACAATTTTTTTAGTGTACTCCTGGAAATAGTTTGTGCAGCTTTCAAAATGCATAGTATAAGGTTTATGCCTCTATCGAAAAATCCTTTGTGAATCTACAAAGAAGAGTCAGAGGACTAATAGTATTTCTTTAAAACATAAATGTATTTTTACATCCTGATTATTTTTTTGAGTTATTAGTTCATAAGGTGAAATTTGAACTGGAAATTTGAATTCCATATACAAGATCCATGCATTTTCTCTTCCTGTAAGTTAAAACTATTCATCAGGATGTGCAGTCTCCCAATGTAGGCTTGCAAAGTGCTGCTGTGAGCAAACACCTTCCACCCTGCCAAGCCTCTTTCTCTTGCCAGTGCACATGCACACAGCCACAGAGATCGGCCTGAACTCGTTGATATGAGATAAATCTATAACTATTCTAACAAAGAGATTTCTGAAATTGTTAGAAATACAATTTCTATACATAGTGTTGTGGATGCTGTAGCACTTCCTTTGCTCTTTTCAAGTAGCTTACCCGGTTCAGATCAAGCCTCTGATATCAGTAACTTCTGCTGCAATGATGCTAGAGGACTGTGAATTTTAGAGTTCTCAGTTAATGCTCTCTTCAGTTAATGCTGCCAAATAGGAAAAAGTAATCTTTCTCCCCAAGGGCTGGGAGGGTGGGGAGCTGCCATTGGTGGGCTCAGCATCAGGGTCGCAGCACAGGCAGCTGGTGCTGGAGGAGAGGTTCTCACACATTCCCTGTGCCTCTCACACAAATGTCATCAGCTGGTGGTAGGAGTAGCAGCAGCAAGATCACAGGGCTTTATCTCACATGGTTCACTGGGGTCCTGAGTTTATAGAAATGGTAAAAAGAACAGACACAATTTCCGGAAGGAAGTCATCTCTAGGGTGTAATGCCCTGCAAGACAAAACTTCTTTTCTTTTGGAATTTTCCACTTCTCATCATGATGTCTTAACATTGCAGACACCAGGCAGTTGTGAGCATTCCCATGGCAAGGCATCTCTCGGGTTTGCCATGTGCATAGCCTCATTGTTACAGACTCACTGTGCTTTCATTTTCTTTGGTTTTCATTGCCAGACATGGAAAATAGAAACTCCTTTAGTGAATGTATTTCCTGTCCTATTAAAATAAAGAAATCACTGTTGATAGCTGTTGCCTTGGTCTTGCTCATACTAATTTTCATTAAAATACCAAGCCTTACCTGATGTCTTCACATACACACAAACCCTCCACACCCCAATACTACAGTGCTTTAGGAGAACTCTGGACTGATATCTCTAGACAATGAAGTCTTCTAACTGTAGAGTCTGTCACCAGCAACATTATTTTATCTTTTCGGTCAATATGTCTCAAGTTTAACTGAAAAGACCACAGCTAGGGTTGTAAATTATGTGGACAGACTTCCTTAGCAGGTCTTAAGATTTGATTTGGTGATCGTAAACAATCTAGTAAATGCAATGTAAGAATCTCAGCTGCAACACAAGTGACTGTGTGCACTCTAGCAGTTTACTTTAGTACAAATAATGTTTCTCTTAAACCACATTCCTCTTTCAAGTACCCTTCAGCATTCTTAAACAGCTTGTAAACGCCTGCTTTAGTTGCCAGTGCAAAAGAGTTATGAGTGTGCATGTAGTTACTAGTTTCAGCTGGCAAAATGGTAGCTGACATTTGGAGGCAATAACTTCCTGAAACTCAATGTCCTGATCCCCTACTGGAAATACATTTGTTTTAAAGGGAGGGCAGAAGAGAGTCTCCTTACTCAAATATGAAGTGTCACAATCAGAAAAATATGGATGTTTCATTTTCTAAATTACTGCTCAAATTCTAGTGGGAGGTGTCCCTGCCCATGGCAGGAGGCTTGAAGCTGGATGAACTTTAAGGTTCCTTTCAACCTGAACCATTGTACAGTTCTGTGAAATTAACTTGTGTTGTCTGGATGTCAGTGGCTGTCTCCAGTTGTCTGCACTGGATGAATTTCAACTACTGAATATCATGTTGGGTCAGTGCCCTGGTGGCCAGCTTCATGCCTTTCCAGGAATCACTAGAGACAGAAGAAGTGCTTCCCAGAGGGCTCTGAATCTCCCTGCCTGGCATCTCCCTGCCTGCATCTTCATAGCTAGGTCCTCTTTGGCTTCTGCACTGTAGAGAAAGCAGCCCATGGAGATGCACCTCATATCTTCAAGTCAGCTTAACAGAACCCTCCTGCCCCTTGCCTGTGGTTAGGGGGAACCCCATCACAGAAGTCAGCTTCACCTGGGCAAATTGTGCAACAGAATTCAGCTCACTGCATAACAGTGCAGAAAACCTAACTCTTTCACCAGGGTCTGGTTACATTCTCCAAATGATTTATGATTTTCATTTTTGGAAGAAGCTTTGTAGCTCTTTGTTGCTAGCAAAGGTTTCCTGATTTTGTTCTGTGGACCTTAGGATTTATTAGTTCTGTGGACCACTGATTTATTAGTGGTACATTTCACAGATTTTGCTATTACTTGGAATTTTTTTAAGCATAAGGCATTGATGGTGTGTATCTGTACCTTTAAGTCTTTTGGAGATCTTTCAAGATGTAAGATGCAGTAATAATGATCAACCTTTTCCATTGCACTTCAGACAAACAGTTCACAGCCCTCCAGGAGCTAGGACTAAGACAATTTGAGTCACTTTTTGCGCATTCTGTTTGGCATTGTGTTGGATACTATTCAATTTCCGATATAATTTATACTGTAAGGGTATACCAGCTACCATAGATTACAGTATTGATGGCCACACTGTTGTGAATCTCTCCTGATCCTAACAGACTGTTTTGGTACAGACTGGAAAAGGCATTGCCCACTGAGGAGCTTTGTACTGTTTAAACAATACTTAAAATCAGAGTTTTCCCCATACTGGATTCAAGGTTTTATATTTTTCTGTCCTCTGCCACAACAGGATGTTAAATGTACCCATGGAGTTTATTTTGGCTGTGAGTTCTAATTGTCTTGTTGAGTTTCTCATTTTGCATTTTCTAAATGTTGTCACACAATTCAGTATTTCTTCTGGATACATCCAGGTTGAAGTGAAATAATTTGACTTTCAGATTACAGTCAAAGGAAATTCTAGAATGTTTAAAATAAAAGCTTGCATACAATAAACTTAATTCTGTCAAATCCTGCAATTTAAATGATCTCTAAACACTGTAACATTTCCGGGATAAGCAAACTCTGGAGGGTCAGTGGATCGCTGTACACATCAATTTGTACTCCCAGTTCATGCTTTGCATTCCACTACCAGAACTTTCTTTCCTGCAGAACTGCTAATACTTGAAAAATACTACAAAACCATTTATTTTGTCTTTCCATGTACATTTTGATATATTTGTCTTAAAAATTTGAATGGGATGCTGTGTTTGTTAAACTTCACTTCTTTCACTTTATTGAATAAAACTAGATGCAAAACCCCAAGACAAATTCTGCTGTGGAGTAGAGGGCCATCACTGTTACAACATCGGGACAGTTGATAATTTTCTCTGCTGTTTGCATGTTTATATGTGATGTTAAGGTGGCTCATATTTCCTGATTTGTGAGACCTGCCTTTGTGTATGTGTGTGTTCACAGCTTGCACAAGTAGACTCCAGGGCTGTACATCTGGGTGCTGTCCTTATCCGTGGCCTTACGACTTTGCTCACGGCCAACAGTGCCTGCGGCTTTCCGTTCAGGATGGATGATCTGATGCCTTGGGCAGTGTTTGATGGAAAACTTTTTCAAGAAAAATACCAGCAGTCACACCGAGGTTGCCCTGTGGAAGAACTTTTGGAAGGCAATGTAAGTAATCACTTCTTTTTAGTTCTGTGTTTTTTTGTAAAAATGTACCTGTCCATTTTGTTTGTTTTAATATTCACGTTTACACTGTTACCCTTTCTTTGTAGTTTTCTTCTCTTTCTTATTCCTTTCTCATTCTCTCCACAAAAAAATATTTAAAAAAAAAGTAGAAATACTGAGCTTATGAAGGAAGCTGTAACTTTACCTTCATTTTTGTACCCACTACTCAGAAAATAATACAAGGAAAATAGTTGTCAATTTCAAGAATGAAAATGCCCACAATAGTTTTCTAGAACTGAGATATTATTGAGATCTTTCTCCCATAACATTTTAAGCAACATATTAAGAGCACCTTTAAAAAAATCAAACGTTTAAGATTGATATTTTTAAAGGCATTAAGGAATCTAAATTTTGAGATGAAGGTTTAGCAAATTCAAAGAGGAACTGGAAATCAGAAGAGGGTACATTCTTTTAGAATAGGTAAATATGGGTATTTCTTTTAGAATCTCACTGAGTACCTTCCTATAGCTCTAAGTACTTATTTAGTTCCCAGTCCCACTCGGTCTTAGAAATCTGAGGATGTATAAGGTTTGCATGCTGTGTACCCAAAGACCAGTATGATTTCAAACATGTCTGGGCAGGGAGGTACCAGGCTCCTGCTGAGCACTGTGCATTGCAAAGGGGCATCATATCCAGGCTCAAAGGCAGGGTCTGCTAGGCTCAGTGCAAGACTGTACTGATGCGCTTGGTGAAGCCTCAAACCAGACCTGCCTCGTGCCCCACCAGCACAATATATGTGGAGAGATGCTTGGGCAGACCTGTACCCATCTGGGAAGGTAGCTCTAAAGATCTTCAATTAATGTGTCTTTTTCAAATAATGTGTCTAAAAATCCTGTATAATTTAATTACTTTTGAAAATCTTACCTTTGAAATGCTTTTACCTGCTACTGAATGTATCACTTCAGGTTAAAGTAAAGTAATTACAGATAAAAAAGGTTTCAGTTTTGATTTATTTTGATCTCATGCATTCAATGCCAGTTGTTTTTGTATGACTGGTTTTCTTTTGTGATTTTGTGTCCAGCTGCATACCATGCTGGTCTAGACTGAGAAGTACAGCTCTTGTGGGTGGGTGGAATGAACATGTTTTTAGCATGAAGGAGGAGAATAATCCTTCCCATATGTGTTCAATCATATGATTAGGACTATAACCTCTATCCAAATCTTGTGGTTCCTATTAATTGGTCTGTTGATTTCAGTAGATTTTGGATTGGGCTAATGGTTCATCCAGGAATTTCATGCAGGACTTTTGCAAAACAATAGAGGGTTTAAAGAATAAATGGGAAAATGTATCCAGATCTGTCTGAAATTGATACTTATTTTCCATTTGGGTAGAATTCAGTTTAGTGGATAACTTTGATAATACATATTTAAATCTGTAAAACTTTTATATTAATTGATACAGGTGTTTTTAAATGTGTTATGTAGTATGTTTTAGCTAACATTTTAAAATCTTGTGTTAGCATTGGAGTTCTAATTTACTCTGTTTTATAATGAAGATGAAGGAAGATCTTACTTTCCTAGAACAGAGTTAGAAATATGGTTGGTCAACTGAAATATCTAGGTTAAGGTTTTTAAAAGCCTGATTCTCTGTTTTAAACAAACCCCAGATAAACTATTCCATTGTGAGGAAAAATACTCCAGCTATGTGAACTTTTAGAGTAGTTTAAATATCTTTTTCTTTTTTAGGTACAATTTTATGGTACATATATGGCAGAGATATGTACCCAGACTAATAAAATAGCTTTTCAGCTTATCAGTTTGAGGCAAGAATCTGTTTGGGGGAGAATTGCCAAGACATGCCAATTTAGCTGGGAACACTGGCAAGGCAACAAGTATATGTGATTGGTTTCTCCTATTATTATAAGTTCAACTTTAATAAATAAAAGTGGTGCTTCATTCCTGGCAGAGCTTAATGCACTGCTGGAAGGCAAGATCTTTCAGCACTTGTTTGTTAACAATCTGACCTTGAACACCATAAATCTAATCTGGTGTTAGTGACAGTATTGTATTCAGAAAAAAAAAGTTATTCTACATGGGATGTTTTATTATGGAAAAGAAAAATAATAGGGAAAAGTTATTCCTTTGGTTGTTCAGTGCTTGTCTCCTAACTCCTGGGGTCCCTTCTCTATTATCTGAACAGTTGCATTACTTCAGGGACTTGAGGCAATTTCAGGATCAGTGTTGTTTTGAATACGATGGGCTAAAATACAGTTAATAGGTTTCTGACAATTACAGTGGAAATACAAACCTGGTTAAATATTTACATGTATATCAAAAATTTTGAACATTTTAGTATTTGCTTCCTACAGGTTCTTATACTAAAAGAAGAATATGTGTACAGTAAATACAATTGATATTTTTATGGGCAAGTTTTTGTGTAGCTCAGCTCTTTGTAGCCTAACAGCTGATAAAGATAAAAAAAATTGACAGCTTCTGATAAGAATAAAAATAGACTCATCTTGTTTTTTTAAAAAATTATGCTAAGCTCATATTATGCTAGTTCTGTTTTTCAAAACTGTAATCATATTAGTTTGTTTATCCACACAGAAAATTGCCTATAATAGTCTCATAAAGAAGTGAGGCAATGATATTATCACTTTATTAGCCTTTTTATTGTGCTTCTCACTAATGATTATGTTCATGATCAGTTTTGGTTTTTTTTTTAAATTAAAACCAAATTACATGATGGGGTCAACATAAATGATATGTTTTGTTTTATTCTGATCTTGCTTTCCATCCGACCTCCATACATTTTCCCAAGAATAAAATGGAAGGTATTTCTCATTAGAGGGTGTTCTTCACAGGCTGGACCCAGTTTGTGTGGTAAAACAAAATTTTAAAAAATCTCTGGGTTTTAGTTAAGTCTCTGTAAAAACTAAACTAAAAACTAAAGAGTTTTGTTAACTCAAAAAATGTATTATGCAAGTTCTCAGCAATGTTCAGGGAGTCAGACTCATTTAAGAAACCTCTCTAGTTACTGCAGTCTTGCTACCTATTAGATTTTTTAGCTTATCCTTTCATCTTCTTCTCTCCTTCCTGCTCCTAATAAAGGAAATGTCATCCTGTAAAATCAGTTCAATTTTATGGAAATCACAAATTATGCTATTGCTCTAAAATCTCTCTTTTCCTAATTCTCTTCATTGTGTAGTAAATCCCACATGCCCGGTACCAATCAGGAAAAAAAGAAGTACATTCTAATATCAGCCACTTTTTCAAAGCTCACAGACATCAGAGAAAGTTAAGGATGTATCACATCTCTAATATTGCATCTTTAAATAGGTTCAGCTTATCCTTTTGACACTAGAATTTTTCATCAGACCACAAGGTCAACACTTGAATTTAATTCCCTCATTTCTTTTTAGACTTAGTTATGTTTTATCAGTCAGGAGTTGGGGCAGATGTTGGGTTAAGTTTTGTTTCTAATGTATGAGATTAAGAGACCGATTTTAACTGGTGTATTTTCCATGAGTTCATCAGTCCTTTTCTGGACGCTTTAACCATCTCTGCCTGAGGTACTGCTGATGAAGTCTAGTTAAGTATATCTACAGGTGCAGGGTCATAGAATAGGACAGCAAGGGAGCTACAGATGTGAGCAAAGAAAGGAAAAAATACTTCACTGAGAAAGAGGAAATTATTTCTTCTGCACCCCTACTCATCCCTCCACGTATCCACATTTATTATTAAGTGTTCAAACTTCGTTTCCTGTAAAAGTGTGAACCAAATCTACCACCTTCATGCATGCACAAGTGTGGCTCAGTCAAGTCTTATTGTTGTTATGTGTATAATTTGTGCTACACCTGAAAAAAGAAGAGCAGAAGTCATTGATTTTTAACTGTGTTTTCTGCAGGAGTCTTTGTACACACCCTTCCAGAATCTGAAATCTCTCATTTGCAAGGTTTGCAAGACAAAGAACAGAACCATACAGAGCAGACCAAGAGGGAATGGATTTAACAAAGGTTGGCATTGTATGAATTTTCTCAATAAAGTTAATATATTGATGGGCTAAATTATCCTTCAACAGCAACAGCAATTACATAGGCAGTCCATCAAGCTAAATAAATTCTCTTTCTCCAAGAAGCAATGAATAGATCTAAGAAAATATTTCCCTTTTTAGCAATTTATGTGAATTTGATCACCCAAGTTTACATAGAATATGTATCTTCTATCTAGGCACATAGTGAGATATATGCAATAGGTATCATTCATTAAGAGAAACATCACTATTTATTCGGTGACTAAATATATCTTTATAGGAGAAATTTAATGACAGCTTTTTCTTTCATTCCCATGGGGGAACTATTTAACATTGATAGTTGAAGGTCTGAGTGAGGCATTGAAGGTGAAATACTTCTTATTGGACTTGCTGACATATTTCAATATAGAATAGAGCTTTTGGGCAATTTGAAGAACTGTGGTTTTTTGTTTAAGATCTTGCTCTTTTCCCCCAACTTTATGGATCAGTTTGCTAAAGAACTCAGTTTGCAAATTTGTTTTCCCTACCTGATCTGCCTAACTTTTGGGGAAAAAAAAACATCTAAAAGGTTTTTAACATCAGTCACAGATCAGCCTGAATGTTGAGGCTTTGAGACTTTGAAATAATTTACACTGAATCTCAGTGTTTATGCTCGTATTATATCTACTACTTGCTTAATACCTAATCAGTTATAATGTCTGTGAGGATAAAAATTACCCCTTCAGAATTTCTTGAGCAGATGACAAGACAGAATGGTTTTCTGTTAATCCAGTACTTTGCATTATGTGGCAGCAATACTTCTGATTTGGCTCTACAACAAGCTCATGCTGGACACTCAAAATTGAGGATATCTGTTGGTGATTTATAATACCAGACCTTGGTAGCATCTGCTTTTCCTTGAGAGCTATATTTAACCATTTTAATCATGATTTGTGATTCCAATTTGGAGAGAGATTTCTGTTTGTTTTAATGACTGCAGTCTCCAAATCTGTGTCATAAAATTTTGATCTGGTTTCTAAATACACTTGTTAACAGCTTGTAATCATGATGTGCATAGATGGAAATGAGGACAAGAACCATACTTGTTAGGCTGACTTTAGTTTGGAAAGACCGTAATTGTGCATGAGTATTTTGGCACAAAACTAAGAAATACTCTTTCCTGAAAAAGAATACACTGTCTCTCTTTTTCTTCATTTAATCTTACATACTGTCAGAATTGCTTAGTAAATACTGTTTTCCAGGAAGAGAACAAAGAGATTTTAATCCCAGGCTCCAACAGCCACACAGAAGTCATTTTGTTTCTCCATATCATAACCAGATGAGGGGGTTCACACAAAGACATCTGCAATCCCAAGGTAAAAAATGGGTACACGTTTGTGGGTTTGGAATTGCTCCTATCATCAGTATAACAGCTCTGTGTCTACCTACAGTTCATGTTTATGTGTGCAGTTACCCTACAGCAGTCAGCAACAAAACTTTCATCAGTTACACAGTTGTGTATTGCCATTTGCAAAAACTAACTCTGCAGGGTGAGGTGGAGTGTAGCCCTGTAATCTGCAGTCATCTTCTACTCACAGTATTCTGGGAAATAAGCTTTCATGTGGTATTTGTAATTTTCATGCTTGGTCTCAGCTGAGCTGTGTTTAAAATTGTAAAAGTTCTAAAACAAATTGGCACAGCTGCACAGAAATGTGTCTGAAGTCTTTAGCTGCAGATCTTCGTTCATACTTCAACAAAACACTCAAGCATATGAATAAAGTTAAACACATTCTTAAGTGGTTTTCTAGATCAGGGTCTCTGCTTCCAGGTCACTGCCTAAGTGATACCAATGCAAGTTCTGTCTTGCCTTGGGATTAATCTTAAGTCATTCACCAGTCTCACTTCTTGAACAGAACAGACATTTCAGTGAAAGCCACTGTGGATAACACTGTTGAGCTGACTTAATTCAGTTCTACTTCCTCGTTACTGTGAGTTGAAGCTCATGCATGTAGATTAAAGAAAATAAGCAAAAGGAAGAGAGGTATCTAAGAAACATCAGTTATTTTATTAAGTCTACAGAGCCTGAATTTCTTTCATGTTTCCAGGTGAGGTTTTCAAATAAGATTACTGATGTGATTAGGAAATATAAATAATAAATAGATACAGTGAAGTCTTTAATGTGTTTCAGCTGCCACTGTTGAATGCTTCAGAGTAAGATAATATCATTTGATTTACAAGTAAAATTCTTTGACCCTCTATGTAAAATATAAAACCAAATTATAGAGTATGTATGCTGACCATAGGCAAGACCCAGACTGGTCATTGTTACCAGTTCTTGACCATCTGAAGAAACCTGATATTCAGGGGTCACATAATCTCTGACTGGCTCCAGAGGTCTTATGGCTAGGTGTATTCCACCAAGTGTGTTCCACAGTAACTGTGCTGCTGTGTTATAAATGTCTTTCAGTAGCATTATTTAAACATCTTGGCTTCTACACTAGCCCTATTTCTTCCTCTCAGGATACTCTTAAAATGTGATCCCATAACTGCAGTTAAATCACGTGTGTTATAAGTAAAACAGGTTTACTGGAAAAATAAATTTGTCCTTATAAAAGGGCCCTGCAATGTTTTAGAGCTACTTTAAAAGTGATCTGCCAACATGACTCATTTTGACAAAATCCTATTCCTAAATTTGCTAATATTAGCAGCTATTTGGGTTACTTCTCTGTGTAGCTGTTGTCTCTGCTGTATGTGTGTCTCACCAAAGAGAGAGAAAAAAAGAACAAAAAAGTAGCCTTTTTCTGTTTGTGGTAGCTTATGTAATAAAACTCCTTAGTAATATTACTGGTATCTGTCTATCCCATCCTCTATGTACCTTTTCATGGTACGCTGTTATGGCTCCTGCTGTTGCTTATAATATATAAATCATTGGATTAAATGCAGTGAAAAATAATGGAACAGTAACCATGGGACCTATATCTTCTGTGTCAGGAGTGTACATAATGATTAGGCAGACTTTGCTCTCTCTTATCAGTTAATGTTTAAGAATTCTGTGACAATGTCTCAGCTTCACCAGTGGAGGAAAGAGTGCCTCCACCAAGAAAGCATCAGCCCAAGAAGCAGTGGTATTTCTCTGAGAGGATGGCTTGAATCCCCTCAGGCAGAACAAGAACTGGACTCAGACATCCTTCATTGTATGGTCAATAATAATAACCACCCAGATGCTATAATAAGAAGCTCATCCTCTAGCTGTATTTTAAGAACAGGGAATTCAGCTGTGGCTTTTTTTGTGTTTTGGGAGGGTTGGGGGGCTTTTTGTTTGGTTTTATTCATTAACTTTTCTCCATAAATTTCTTGGCTGTGTGTTACGAATTAATAAAAGCATATCCATGTTAATCAGAGCAGGACATCTAAGCCTCAGGAAGAAAGATTTTTCCCTTAATATTTCTTATTTGATAATTTATGCATTTCAGGTCTGTGGCTGCAACACCACACCATAGCCCATATACCCTATTGGTAGACAAATTTCATTAATTAGAAGTTAAGACCACTGATGTATGAGATTAAGAGACTGATTTTAACTGGTGTATTTTCCATGAGTTCATCAGTCCTGTTTTACATCACAATGTTAGCACATTCTATAAGAACCTAAAAATAAACTGAGCATGAAGAACTATGGAAAACACTGTTAATTATCTGTTTCTTCACAGAATGTAATTGCATCAAAAGGGTACATTCACTTCAGTCTTAGTGCACTGTAAAACACATAACTGCTGATAATACAAGCAGCCTCTCATTTGCAAGATACTTAGTCAGGTCTTCCACACTGGTGTTGCTTTCAAGCGTATTTCTGATTAATAGGATTTTGGTAGAAATGTAATGCTGATGGGGACCTGGTAGAACTTCCGTGCTGAGAAAAGATTTCATTTACATTGTGAGTGCTCCTGTGCTAATAGGACTCTCTAACTAAAGCAGTGTTGTGCACAGACACACTTAAACCAGAATGAAAATATTTGTAAATATAGTTTATGTCTGGTTCTAAACAGTATATTATCCTTACCTGCATTCATACAGTTAGATCTACCAGCCACAGATAAGATTCACTATCCCAACCCATTAATATGACTGGGTTTGAAAGTTATAGTCACCCAAGAGTTTTAAGAAGAGCCGCCGTGTACTTTATCCTCCAAGATCTCAGAATACTAGCCATAGTTACACACCAACTGGACAGGGACACATATTTTTTTTAACATATGTATAAATGTAACTTTTCTTGCAGGCTATCTTAATAAGCCCTTGTTTTCCTGTTTTAATATTCCTTGAATGTATTTAATTCCTCTCTTACTCTCTCCAGGTAGAGAATCAGGACATCCACACCGGAGGAGATATCCCCTTCCTCCTCAGTAAATAATTCATTTCTACAAGTGGCAAACTGAGATGGTGGAAGAGTTGCCACTGGGATAATTTTTGTTTATGAGAGCCTGTTTTTAAGAATTTTTCAGAGTAACTGAAAAATGTGACTGTGGAGGAAATCACACAAAGCTGTTCAGCTTGTTAATCACTTACCATGTTAGGTCTAAGCTTCTTACGAGACCAGAGTCACAAAACCTTAAATTACAGGTACCTGAGGGACAGTAGCATCCCAGTATAGATATGTCGTTTTGTCAGTTTGGCAAAGAAAAGTCTGAATTGTTTTTTATAACATTGTGAGATATTCCTGAGTGTAAATTTAAGACTTAAACTATAATTTTTGCATATTTTTGTAATAGTTGTTTATATTACAATACTTTCCTGACCATGAATAATGTGTCATGTCTATGCTGTATTGTGGTTTATGTCTTGATCGTGGATTATATCTGTATCTTAAGGGTTACATCATTACTGAAACCCTGAGAAGTTTGAAACCTGACATCACTGATGTAAGCATTATCTGCCAGTGAAACAATGTGACCTTCTTGTAAAATGTCACACTTTTTTTTACAAAGGAATAAAATTGCTTTTACATTTGATACTTTTAGTTAAGCAAATTTATACTTTTAGTTAAGCAGCTTCTTATAAGACATGATGTACTTCTATAATGAATAATACATAGGAGAACTCAATATTTCTTTTCTGACCAGAAGTCTAATTAAACACTTACCTTCAAAGTTATTTCTTAAAAATTGGTGTGTTTCACTTTGGGATTCAGTTTCAGTAATATATGTATTTGTTTATTTCAAAAATCAAGGGGGTGTCAAGAGAGGAGCCAGGCTTCTCTCAGTGGAGCCAAGCAATAAGATAAGAGGCAATGGACAGAAACTGATGCACAGGAAGTTCCACTTGGATATGAGAGAGAACTTCTTCACTGTGCAGGTGACTGAGCCCTGGAAGTGATTGTCCTGAGAGGTTATGGAGTCTCCCTTGCTGGAGAGAACCACCTGGCCTCAATCCTGTGCCAGGTGCTCTGGGATAACCATGACTGAACAGGGAGGTGGGAACCAGGTGACCCTCTGTGGTCCCTTCCAACCTGACCCATTCTGTGATTCTGTGATTAGTCAGGTAATATTGTTTCTTTGGCCTTGTGCAGGTAACTCCTTTGAGTTGACTGTGAGTGGAACTTCATTCCTGTTTAGTATCCATGTTATGTCAAAGTGAATAGCATTGTCAGACATCCACAACTCCAAACTCAATTTCCCTCCATGTATTTTTCTGGTTGTAACCCAATAAACATATTTTTCGTACTCTGTATATAGCAGCAATCCAGCTAAATAAATAAGCAATGAGGATTTCTGGTTTTATTCAACGTTTGACCAGACAGCATTTCACACAACACAGTGTCTTGATTTGCATTTCAGGAGATGCAGTGTCATCATAGGGGTATTCCTGCTTCCTTTTTCAATCGATTTGCCATTGACTGTAATTGTACTATCATTTTTTTACTATTGTTTTTATCCCTCCCCTCCAAACCTTTTGAAATAATGTGGTCTGAATTTTATGGAAACTTCTCTGGTTTCAGGGATCTCATAATGTATAATAGCGTATTTTAAAAGAATGTGATTGTGTGCCAGAATTTGTTCTAATTCCCTCTTCAGGCTTTGATATGAGAAAAGATGTCTGTTGTCCTCAATAAACAAAGTTAAATACAGTTAGAATGGGAGTTTTGCTGTGCTAGCTGTGGTATGAATTGTTGGTAATAATTACCCTGCCTACTGAAGAATTGATAGCGTCTCTGTGAGGTTGTTTTTCTTCCTAATGCTAGACCATAAGCAGAAGCTGCTTATTATTATTTCCAAGCCAAAAGATTTTTTTCCCACCAGGAATAGTAGAGGGAAAGCAGAAGCATGAAGTTGAAACATAGAGGTGCTGCTTTCCAGTCTCACAGAACTTTGAATTGTTCATAATATTTCAAAGCTTATGGACTCTAGAGAGAAATCATATCAGAGAACTTGACCATAAAGGTTCCAGTTTAATAGGGTTTCCTTCATATGTGGACTGCAGGGTTGTTTTGAATGGTTACAGAAGAGAGGAAAAACAGACATGCAGATTTGAAGTGAAGGAACGTATGTTTGTGAAGAAAAGCATTCTTATTCAGCTGAACTGCTTAGTGTTCTCTAGCCTGTGCAACTGCTGTCTCCCATATCCCTAAAAGCTACAAATACAAATATACAGCACCAAGCCTGACAGAGTTCAAGAGCATTTGGACAATGCTGTCAGGGGCCTGATGTGACTCTTGGGGGTGATGCTGGGCTGGAGTTGGACTCAATGGTCCAACTGGGCATATTCTGTGATTCTGTGAAATAGGGAGATAGGCATTTCTTTGGGGCAAAGAACTATTCTGAGTGCAGAATTTTGGTCACACCGTGTTGTATTCTGTACTGGGTGTTTGCACTTGATATCAAAATTGTATCTTGCATCACCAGAAGACTCTCCTCAGTGATGATATTTGTGACTACTGTTTGCCATTCCTTTGGAGATGAAGGACTTGATTTGGTGATCAGATACAAGCACAAACCTGACTGGCTGGGAAGCAAGGACAAGACAGAATGCAAAGGATGGGTGCACACAATCCATCAATTTAGTATTTTGAGACTTTTGTCTTTGCATTGTTTCTGATTTTCCTGGTTACACATTAGATCACTTATAAAATGACCTTTTATTAGTAATGGTCACATAGATATATGGGGATATATTAATTGTTAAAATAGCTAATCTAGGCATGATTTTTGTGTATTAATACATTGATATTGCAAATGTATTAAGCTTCTCTTATTCATGCCAAAAGACACAAGAAATACTAGGCACAGAAATCAATCCTGAATATAAGCTCTCTGAAAACGCTTGATAAGTGCAGGCTTTTTAATAGAAAATAGTGCCCCCTTCTCAAAAATTCGGTAGCCAGGTCTGCAGCTGGCTTTTGGACTCATGTTAAAGAGCAAAACTGTACTGTAAGAGCTGATCTGCTATCAGATGTGTTTCCTAAATATCCTTTAGGTGGCTTCAAAATTCATTATTCAGTGAAAGCAATTGTAGGTTTTAGAAAAGTGATGAGAAACTTGCATGGTATTTATAGCATTCGGAAAATTCAGGTCAAGGTAACCATTCAGGAGCTACCTTCATCACATTTAGCTTTGTTTTAGGCAAGAGGTTGGTTGTTAATAGCAGAAGATCAGCAGGCTCTGTATTTCCTGCCTGATAATACTTTAATTTTCACTTGTGATCATGATGCAGCTCATCTAAAAGGGATGTAAGTATATAATGTGCTGCCTTAGGATAATCATCTTTGTCCCCTACTTTAATTACCCATCAGGTCCTCCAGTCCTTCTGATCTACATTGTGTTGGAGCGTTTTCAATTCCAGTGAAGTTTAGGGAAGTCTGAGGCAGGGTGCTGGTGACAAAGCTGACCCTCTTGTTACATAATACACATATGAATGATCACCACATTTAAATGGGTTGATAAGGCTGCCCCCAAATCTTCACTATCTCTGTGCAACTTGCAACACTCCTCTCTTTAACAAAGCCTTCATTTTGTAGGTGTGATTTAATTTCTACTTCACCTTCCCTATGCAGGGGGGGGATTTCACAAAGGAGCAAATAGGAGAGTTTCAAACAAATCCATTACGAAATTGCATTTCCAAACAAAAGAGGGAGAGCAGCTATACAGTTGGTGTACAGTAGCACAGAGAATTTAGAAGCTGGCCAGTGCATCTGACCAAAACTTCTAGGTTTTAAAAACAAATCAGAAACCATATCAGAGCATACACTGATTTGGAATACACTCAATGCAGATTTGTTTGTGGTTTTTATTGACTATCTGCATATCTAGGCTCATCTTGTAACTGTGTGACACCAGTGCAAGTCTAGGCATTGACTGTGGTTTATGCTTTAAATAAAAATTAGATTTTAATGATTTCCTAAAGTTTTTTGAACAAAAGAAATACTAACCTACAAATTCAGCCTCCTTTTATTTTGAGGAAGGAATTCTTTTACTTCTTTGCATTGCTGATTACTATATTAGTTCTTGGCAACAAGTAGTGCTGTAAGAAACTTTTGCTTCAAGCAAGTTAAAAAATAGCATCAAAGAAAAAATATTAAGTGCTAACAGGAGCCAGTTTGCATGTCTTAACACTTCCTTGTTGGGAGCAGGAAAGAAATCCCAAATTTGTCACTCTGCATTTGTTTACACTAATGTGTTATTGCTTAATCACTTCACCATCCCTCTCCCTCCTGAACATCCCCATCTGCCTGTAGAAAGAGTCCAGCTTAACAAGGCTGTTTATGATGTTAGAAAATAGGAAGGAATGGGGGAGAGGAGAGGGCAAAAAGAAAAAAGAGAAATAAAGCTTTTCTTCTGTCCCTATGATCTAGGAGTGCAGTGTTTCAGGGGGTTGTTAACTGCTCTGTGCAATGCTCACTAGGAGTTACAGCTGGTGCCAGCTCAAGCATTAAGATTTTGAGGGGATGAGTGTCCAGCCTGCTGGAGGATGAGATGCCTCCCTGTGTGCTGGATATGATCTATCATTCAAGGGGAAACAGTTTCAGTCACAAAACAGTTATGCTTTTAGGTATGTGAGGGTAGCCTTTGTGAAGTTTTCTGTAGCATTTTTCTCCCATAGAAAAAGTTTTATTGCTCTTTCTTTGACTTCAGTAAAATCCCTGAAGGGCCAGAGGGAGGGTCTTTTTTTTTTCCTGAATTCTGTTGGTTTTAAGTTGGGACTACCAGAACAGAAGTTTAAAAGTAATTTTACAGAAGAATATTAAGCATATACGAGGCCAGGGTTGCTTGAAATACTAAAAATTAAAGGCTATGCTTTGTCTTAGACAGCTTGTGCAACTTACTTCATATGAGCTGTGTCCTTTTAGATGTGTTAGGCTGACAGTGCTGGGAAATTAGCCCAGGCCTTCTGACTTCTGGTAGTTTCCCTGACTGCTGGACTACAAACTGGCATGACAGATTGCATCCAGCACAGTAGGCTGCAGAAAGTAGTTAATGGAAAATAGACTGCTTTGATGTTCACTTCTGGTGGGCTGATCCTCTGGTTTAAAGGCTAAACATCTATTGTCCCCAGTAGGAGTTTTCTTTATGAAAAAACTTTCAGAAAATCTGTAATTTCCATTTTGTTTTCTGAGACTGTGGTTTGCTCTGTTTCTACATTCAGTAGCCAGCGAATATTTTCAAGAGTGATTTGTAATTTTTGCGTCTCTAACTTCAGAGGCCGCAGACATGGCCTTAGTTCTCAGAAATAAGCTAAGCATCTGTCCTCTTCTGCAAAAGCAGATGTCTCTAAAGCATTTCCATCAGAGCACCAGAAATGAAGGCACCTAAACACATTGCCTACTTTGCTGCAAAATGGGGTTAAGCACAGCAGAGATGCACCTTAGAAAACAGGCTCGGCTAGAATTAAAATGGGGGGGAGGGTGAGGAGAGTGAGAGCAAATACAGTAACAGCCTATGATTAGAAATCTTAACAATGACAGTGAGTTCTGTTTAATTCCTAACTGCTTAAAAGCAGGCCTGGGGAAATGCTCTGCTTAGAAATGTCATGGAAAGTGCAGCTGGTCCATAGGCTTTATCTTGAAAAGCAAAGGATCTTTCCCATTTTGCAGTAACACTGCCATTTACTGGGCCATACCACTAGCAATTTGCAACAATGGGAGGGGAAAAAAGCTGCCATTTGACCTAGAATGCAATTTTCAACTAATTAATAAAGTGACCATTAGTGCCCGAGGGGATAATAACAGGAATAAGAACAAATTACTGTGGGGTGCAAAGGAGGCTTGGGCATTGTATTGCAAATTTCTTATGGCACTATTCTTTTTTTTTTCCCCCCTCACTAATACTTTTAAAGTGCCCCCACTCAACACTTGCTCCTTGTAGGACCCTTGCAAACCACATAAGAATTAGCCCTTCAAAGATGAATCAGGATCTAATTGTTGTTAACAAAGTGCCACCTGGAGAGAAATGTTACAATATACCTTCATTACAAAGCATTCAATCTCTCTCAAGCTCACAAGTCCTGGCTACAGTACAGACAAAAAGAAGCAGTTGCTAGCATTAAGATCAGGCACCTGCAATTGCTTGTAAGACACTGCCAGTCCCTGCACAAATATGCTCCTAACATTGCGTGAGCCTGGTTAGAGCTGCTCTGTTTATGCTGCTTCAGAGCAAGTTTTGCTGGGATCTCTCTCTTTGCGGCTCTCTAACCTGTCACTGGAGCCCTCATGTTGGTGGGGACGTCAGGAGAAGGAGCTGCACCATTCGCCCTGCTGTTTCAGGACATGCTCTAGGATATGCCCTTAGTCAAGACCCTTCCGTATTTTATGGCACCTGCTCTCAGTGCCCCCAAGGCAAAGGTTCAGGAAGCCTCCAGTGAATTGACAATGCCCTGGTTTCATTTCGCTGCCCGAATGAGATTTTACGTGAGGGTGTAGCACACCCACTACAGGTGAACCTGTACAGACCACTGCCTGTGGTTGCACTTTGCAGCTTCAGTGGTTAGAACTGAGGACAAGACCCACCAGTGTCTGTCACTTAATGCTTGGACACATTTGTGGCTGCTTTGTTGTGAGCTTGAAGTCAAATGATATTACTCTTTTCTGTCCTGAAAATTTCCAGTGGACTGTTTTATAGCAAATTGGAAACTATTGTCCCCAGGCTTGCCTTGCTCATGCCTTGTTTACAAAGTCAGGGAGTTGGCTTGACTGAGAGCTAACCTCCTTGAGAAACTAACAGCTCTGGGTTTTGATCAGGAAATCTGTCTGTTTTGGCCAGCACAAAGGAGGGACAAGCACTGGTAGCTGGAAGCAGGTGAGGGAACACAGGACCTTCCCTTCCCTTAAGGAGAAGGACTTGCTCCACATTAAGGTGAAACCAGTCTCTCTTCCCAAAAGCATTTTGTAAAACTCATTTGGTTTTGGGGTTTTTTTAAAGCAGTGGGAGATACAGAATCATAGAAGTAGCCCATGTGAGATTATTTAGCACCCTATCTGATCATATCTTGAAAACCTTCAGTGATGAGGACCATACCACATCGCTGCAGAGTTCCAGTGAATGATTGTTCTCATTGTAAAGGATTTATTTACTATATTGAAATGAAACCTTTCCTGATGCAACTTGTGCCCCTTGCCCTTTGTCTTCTTATTTCAGTAAACATGAATAACCTGCTTATTCTGAGGATCAGGAAGTTGGAGAGTGAAGGAGAGGCAGAAGCAGTATCCCCTCTTTCTGTTCTCTGCTCAGATTACCCATCTGCTTATCCATCAGATTATCCATGCTGCTTCAGAGAATTGAGGGACTCACTAGAAGGGAATGCTCAGGTACCTTGGCCAGGTTGATTCCTTAATTAATAGACATAGGAACTTCTGGAGATCTAAACAATGTTAACGTCCTTTGGCTGCTGGTTTTCCCAGAAGAATTACCTCTGTCCAGAAATACACTCAGGGCCTGTTTGGTTGGATAAATAATCCCAATGCCCCACTTGCCTCATATTTTGGAACATGTGTAGTGCAAATAGAGATACAGAATTTATTTTTTTTTTACTCATAAGAAGCACATTATAATGAAACCAAACCAATCCTTCTTGAAGGAAGATCCTGAAAGACTTCATTTGTTAAATGTCATTCTAAACATTCTTAACTGGCAGATACTGGCTGTATGTGCTCACCCTGTAGATGTTTTGTAAACAGACAGCATTATTGCTGCAATTAAAACTCATGCTTTGGGTTTTTAATTTTGATTTTGGCTATCGTTGACCATCTCCAACTTCCACTTAAGAAGCCTGTTCACCCTAAAGGATCTGCACTGCTTTAACATCAGTGAAGATTTGCCAGAGGACTAAATGGTGAAGATGGAAATAGAGTCTTTGGCCTGACTGGGACAGTGAGGCTGCACCACACTAGTAAGTATGTACCAGCTTTGGTTGTACATGCGGTGGAGGAAAGGAGCAAAGCAACCCCTATGACAGGAACACCATTCCTCAAACAGCACTAAAAGAGGTGAACTTCCAAGAGCACAGTCCCAGACTTGCAGATTGCCTTTTTGATACTGAAAGTCATTGATGGCATAAAGCATGACACAGCCCAGAGCATAAAATGATGTCTCAGTCATTTGGCATCCTTGTGCTTGGAATTTCTCAAAAACTGCTCTGCTACTCAATCTCCTCAGGTTAAGAGTGTTCTTAAGTGGCTTTGCTAGAGTTGCAGTGCTTGCCTCTGGCAGCTAGCAGCGAGAGCACAATCTTGGGATGCCTTGCTCCTTATGCAGCGATCTGCAGACTGCGTGTGTATGTCTGTCCACTCATTGACACACATGGTTCATTAGGGAGTTCTCACTGAACACGTGTTCAGAGTTGATGAGTATCTCATTTGTTCTGCTGTAAGAGGATTCTGTCTAATCGTTAGGACGGGGGTCGGGAAGCCTGACTGATTCCCCTGCACCTTCCTAGATCTGTCATTTACTAACTCTGTGACCTTGCTCAAGATATACCAGTATCTTGTAGCACTCATTGTCATCAGCTGTAGCACAGATCCATCTTTAAAAGTTCCTAGGAAGCTGAGAGACATGGGAAGTGATTGCTGTGTGTGGAATATTACCCAAATAACTCTGTAATGCTGAGGCCAGATACTGAGCTGTGCAAAACTGGGAGCCACTTGAAAATATCAGCAGATAACTCCCTGTGCAGCTCTTTGCTAAGGAGCTGTATTCACCTCTCAGAGATATTGTAGCTTGAAGAAGGGCAGGAGATCCTTTGTGTGAATTGGGCTATACAACTGCAGAGCATCTGGGGAAAGCTCCAGAGAAGAAACTGTGAATAAACAGGAGGATGTACAGGGGGTTATCCAGGCTGCAAATCTGACCAAATTCATGCTCTCCAAAGAAAGGCACAAGGAACAGAGATGGAAGCATTTGCCATTTCCAAAACAGCTTGGCAGTCCCCCAGGACTGCAGACAGGCTTCACTGGAGGGTCTGTTCTGCTGACACAAGAGATGGATGTACATACAAGTCCCATTAGCATTGAAGGGAGGTGCCTGCTAAACTTTCCCACGCGCTAGCAGAGGAAAAGGCTTCTAAAGGTATCTCATGAGGTAACAGAAGGCTGTGGCTGCCTCTTTAATATCTGCCTGTGATACAGCTGTACACTTACATCATTTGGATGTATCTACTTGACATCTTGCTGTCTGTCACAAAGAGGCACTTTGGAGCCATGCAGCACGCATGCCCATTATCATCAGTGCAAGTCTGTAAATAAAAAACTTGCATGTAACCTGTTTGTATACTGATCCTCTAGGTCCCAGATCAATCTGTTGTTGATTCCAAGGACTACAGTCTCCTTTGAATCTTAGTTTTTATTGAATGTTCATCAGCAGGAATAGATTTTTTTTTTCCTTTTGTCGCTGTTTTTCTGTCTTTTGTAGCAAGCATTAAAGTTTATTTTGGGCTGAGGAAAGTTATGCCCTTTGTGACAATATGTTGTGGAGCTTTATTTAATCCTGTGGGGTATTTGGGTGCATTTTGTTGGGGGAGGGATGGAAGGAGTAAAAGAAAAAGCTGTAGAAATAGTGGAACTGGAGATCTAGACTCCTAGAAGGCGGCGATCTGTTAATTAGTGTTCTTGGGAAAACCTGTCTGTGATGAAAATAAAGCCCCATCGTTAAAACCCAGTGCATTTTCCTTTTCTGCCCCTGAATGTTGTTAACAATGTTGCACTCTGGTTAAGTAAAAATCTAAAACTGCAGTGAAGTGTTAGTAATCGGTTCCTGAGCAGATTCCCTAATGCTATTCACTTTTCCCTGCTAATCTTCCTGTGTGAGTTATAACAATGCAGCACCAAATGAGAAGGAAATGTCAGGTTATGTTTCAGGGCCAGCCTCCTGCCCACCCTCCATCTGTGCTGATGTCAGTGCTTATTGGAACATATGCTGCCTGTTGCTCACTGACCATCTGTTAGCTGAGCTGATGAAGTGTTCCCGTTGCTGGGACAACACGGCCCTTGATTGCCAGTGGCACCGCAAACATTTTCTGCTCAGGTTTCACTTTTATCTGTGCTCTGGAATGGCAGCTCCGCCATGGCAGGGGTTACCCCATCCCCGCGTCTTCCTCCGGCCCGGGCCGGGAGGCAAAACTCAAGGCACAAGTTTTGGGGCAACCTACGGAAAGGATGCAGCAGAGCTAATGTGCCCGTGAATTAACTGCTGGCATTACAGCTGGGACACAGGGCCAGGCGTGCTTTCCAGTGGGAACCCAGGTTAGAAAGTTTTTGTGATGAGACTCTGACTGGCATCATGTGGAAACACCCATAGCCCTGAAGACATGCAAGGCTACAGAGGGATTTTTGGAGAAAAGCAAAAGGCAAGGGATGAGTTATTTTTGGCTTGGTTAAGAGTCACTTGTTCTGAGACTTCTGCATGTTGTAGTTGTACCGGACAGCCACAGATCTTTTGGACATAACTGAATCCAAATGTAGCAATTTTTTTATTGTGTGGGCCTCACTTTAAGCCATGGCAGTGATAAAACCATTTGTCTGCACACAGCCTTTTAGCAGCTCTGTCTGGTGAGCTTTCCCCCTCTCTTAAAAATGTCTACAAACATTAATCAATCCTCATGAGAAGCCTGTGGGGCTGGCAGGTGGTATTCCCACTTTACAGAGGGAGAAGCAAATGTGAGAGCTGGCACAAGACGCGGCATGCCCACCTCCCAGCCTCGCCTGCTGGGATCACTAGACCAGATTGCCCCTCATTAGGCACCAAGAGCCCCAGCTCTGCCATGGTGCCAAGAGGAGCTGCATTCCAGACACCAGGGCTGAGAAGTCCTGTCCTGTAGTTCCTTCTGTCTCGTATATGAAGGGGATAGAGCCGCATCTGATAAATGAATGCTGTCGGTGAAGCTGGCCAGGACAGATAGGGTGAAATGTGACAGCCATTAGGATACAGAAAGTCTGGATGCTTGGGAATGTTAAACACTCTGAAGGTGTGAAATGTCTTGGTCTTTCTGTGTTGGTATTCCTCAGTGTTTTCCTCACTGACCCCGGGGTTTTGGTTCCTGATCTCTCAGCCCCAACTTTGAAACTGCAGACTATCCCGTCCTTCCATTTCTCTCTCTTTCCTTCCCCCCAGCTTTGCCTCTTTCAAATTTTCTGAAAATCTTTTCTCAGACATATTGTCCCTTTGCAGTCCCCAGCTTGCAGAAGCGAACTTTTTAGTCTTTCATCCAGTCTATCCTTTCTGTTTCCTACCTCAATTCAGTCATTCCTGTAGCCTGGCCAGTCAGCTGTACTCTGGCTGGCCTTTCTACCAGCTCCTCTTACTTCTCATACTTCTAAAATCCCCTTTTCTTCTGTTCCTAGCTCTTCTTCCCGTTTTGAAGAGAAAATCCTCTTCCCGTTTTTGTCAGGTAACTATATCATCTTTTCGTAAAGCTAAGTTGTAAGTTTTTCAGAAAAAAGGCTCTTTATTTTTCATCCTATGCATCAATTATTGTTTTAATTAAATGACTGAATAGTACAATAATGTGTGCTCAGCAACTACATGACGTGTGGTAGAGCTGGATAAGATATGATCCATTCTGATGTAATTCTAGGTGTTAATAATAATGTACAATTTCAGCAAATGTTGCTATTTCAGGACATTCTGGCAGAACAGGCTAGTTTTACTCACCCCTGGGACAAGCACATGAACAAATAACCACAAAGCCAGCAAGGGTGGGGATTTACATTGCTTCATCTGCTTTGTGGTGAGTGCCGGAGTGTTGGGTCTGATTCTGTGGCACGTGTGGGGTAGTGCCCCGTGCTTGTGCCGAGCTGCATGCCAGGTCTTTTACCTTGCCTTTATTGTGGTGATGATAAAAGCATTTATCTGCAGCTTATCACAACACAGCCTGAACTCTCTAAATTCAAACCCTCTCTTGTGGCAACTTGTTTCATGCCAGTCTGCTTTTAAATGCACTTTGGTGTCCTTGCTTGTTGCCAGAATGGTGAAAATGTGCCAGCATGTAGATGAAAATTGGGCCAATATTTTCTCCTCTCCAAGAATGTCATAGAGCTTGGGAGTTTTGGTGTCATTACAGACCAAGACACCTCTGCATTTGAACCAAAACAAAGCAGAATTTAACACTTTGCTTCAAGATTTGACAGCTTGATTTTCCATCAATCCAAAAATATGAAGGAAAACTGATATCATAAGTCATTGTAAGTCCATCCCCCAGCAGGATTTGTAGTTCCTAACTGAAAGTGCTGTTTTTACCCAGGGCAGGACTGCACATTTTGTACAGTCCATTTTTGGCCTAGATTAAATGGTGGCACTGCTTTCTACACGTGCTGAGAAGATAGATTACGCTGTGTCTTAACTGAGTGCTCTTTGAACAGAGGGGTCAATTCAAGAGCTTTGGAGCCTTGAGATGCTACTAACAAGGTGAGATGAGGCACATACATGTACTTCACCGGAAATGTGCAATCTTTGTGCATTTCTGGGGGAGTGTAGCGGCCAAGGGTCACATTGAAACTCCAGACAGAAATTCCCTTGCTGCCATCATGGGCACCTATGGAATGATTACTGTCGTTCCCTTGAGCAATGCCAGAGGTCCCTGGTGCTGAGCCTGTTTACAGCACTGGAAGGCAAAATGTAGATGTCTTACTGGAAGCACAGGTACAGGGATCTGGGGTGCACACACAGCCTGCAGAAAGCAGAGGGGTGGTTACAAATTGCCTGTCTGCTGTTGCTTAGGCAGGTGTACCAGAGCCAGCTACAGAAGCACTGCTGGGCTGCCAGGGAAGTTCATCAGCCGGGCAATGTTTATTGACACCATTAGAGAAAATACTGATTTTTGCTAGCCAAGAACCTGATCTCTGCAGTGACTGGAGTGTCAGGCATTCAGAGCTCTCCTTAATCACAGCTTTAACACATTTCCTGAGTCTGGATCCTGTAAGAACAATAAATGCTTGCACTTCTGTGCTCTAAGGTTGGCAACGAGGAGCTGTTGTGCATGCTTTTGTGAAAAAATCCCGTCCTCCCCTCAGTGCTGGGGGCGGGCTGCCACCGATACCAGTCGCACGAGGATTTCCCCTGCGCTGCCTGGGCTCTGGAGATCACTCTCTGCACAAATTAATTAAAAGATGCCTTAGGTAGGTGTCCAGCCGGCACAGAAGGAACCCAGCTCCGTTACTAGCCTGCAATCCCCAGTTTTCCAGCTGTCACTATGTAATACGGTCTCCCCCTCACGTAATTCCTTCCTGTAGTCCAATAGAAGTCCTTTAAAGAAGAAAAAAAGAAAGAAAGAGGAACAACAAGCAAGTAATCCTGTCATACGATCTGCCCCAGTAGTTTGGGGCCTGTTTCTCTTTCAGGGGCTGTGAGCATGCTTTGAGGTGCACAATAGAGATGCCTTCTCCATTGACTGGGGAGCTCAATGAGCCAAACTGGGCAGCGGCCCTGGGAACAGCAGCAGCAGCAGCAGTGGTGCAGCGCAGCAAAGGGCCCAACTGTTAACTGATTTAACACTCTGCCAGCTGCAGTCCCTGAGCTCTGAGAGGAGCGGCGGGCCTTTGAATATTACCTTTCAGCCAATTAGACATATGTCACTTGATAAAACCTCTCCTGCGCACTCCCGTCGAGGGCAGGATCTGCTGGGGACAAGGAGGGAACTGCGCTACCTGCCGCCCTCCTGGTTGCACCCTCCCTCCCTCCCTCCCCCCCCTAGCTGTTTCTGGTATTATTTTTAGCAGTGAAGCTAAATGAGTGTGCAGGTGTCAGGAGGACTGCAGGTGCTGAATGCAGAAGCTTGGCCTAACAATCAATTTCACCAAAAAACAATGTCCATAAAGTTGCTGGTAGCGAGCTGCAGCTCAGGGAGAGCACTGGGAGCTGTGTGCTTTGTCCAAAGGAGGTGCAGCAGCATCCACTGCACCACCAAGCCAGCCAGCACAGCCAGGGTCTGCAGGGGTGGGGAGTACTTGGGGCATGATGCTTTCATCCAGGATCAGTGTGGAAAGAAAAAGTGTTTCTCTAGGTCAAAGAAGAGACTTTTTGCTCTTTCAGATTGATTTAATGTCTTTAAGGCTGAAATTCTTATTTCAGTCATGTCAGTTTTTTTATGCTCCTTGTGTTAAAGCACTCCAAAATGCAATATTAAAAGGCATATTCATTCATGATAAAATATGGCAGAATATGGTGTTTTAAAAACAAAATATTTATTAAAATGTGTTTAAAATAATTTGATTACAAAAGCCAATTTACTTTAATAACAAGTGAATTGAAGCTAAGAAGTTGTGACAAAATTAATAAAATTAAAAGTATAAGGATTTGATATTTACAGCAATGTAGAAATCAATGCATCCTGGAGATGGGGGCTCTAATGGACAGAAAGACATTTACTTTAAAATCCTGACCTAAAGCTTTCAAGCTGGCACTTGCTGCTGACACTGTTAGTGAACAGAATAGTGAACAGTCAGCCAGAGCTGTGTGGATAATGTTTGTTTTTTCCCACTGAAGATGAGAGACCTTCATGGGGTTTGCACACTATCAGAGCTCAACAAGAAACTGTGTGTGGCATGCAAGAAAAGAGGGAAATAGGGGGATGGTTTTGCTTCCCTAACTTGGGAGAAAAGTGCTCAGGCTAAGTTAGGCTGGTCTCTGAATGAGTGTGAGCAATGTATTCAGCTTTGGCTTTTGGTTTTTGGTTTTCTTCCTCAGTCTCTTCAATCATCTTCACAGTAGGATGTTCTCTGCTTTAAACTTTCTGTGCTCAGTAATCAGGCAGTAGTGATTGTCAAGAGCAATGAGACAAAGTGGGTTTTGGGGTGATCCAAATGTGCAGGAATAGTCTTCAGGTATACCGTCCTTTTCACACATGAAGAAAGCCTCGAACTTAGTTCTTGAAAAGGAAACTTTCTTTTCCAAAAAACTCTTCCCTTGCAGTGTTTTGACCGGCTTCAGGCAGTGATGACAGAATTATGGAGTGGTAATATATAAGCTGGAATGAGAAGTTATTTGGAAGATCTCAGGATTGTAGTCAGACAAATAATTTAAGCTGGCATAAGTTGTCAGTATTGATAAAAGCAGTAGATCCACACTTCCTCTGCTTCTGACTGCTTGTTCTCACCCTGTGCTGTTCTCTTCCTTTCACAGTACTTTTGCCACTTTAATGGCAAACTGGAGCAGATCCAGCTGGAACTGGGAGAGGATGAGGTTGTACCTGAATCTTCTTTCCCCACTCCAATTCACTGCACGAACACAAGCCCATGTTTCAGTAGGCAGGACAAGGTGCCACCAGGATGGACAGTGACAGCCAGGACACAAAAAGAGCAGGGTCACTTTTTCCCTGTGCTAGCACTGTCTTATTGTCTCCACTGAAGTTTATTTCATTTCCATTTAACAAGGACAGTCTCCCATTCTTAGCAGCTTTGGCAGGATCACCTTTCAAAAGAAGAGAGTTGAGGAGATCTTACAAAGCACATGTGTCTTGTCCAGACAGCATCTGGTGAGCCAAGGTCAGGCATTCCTCTTGCTCATAGTTCCTGTGGTCAAGATTCTTCTGAAGCTCCTTGCAGTTGTTACTACCTCTAGACTTTGTTACTACCTCTAGACTTTGTTTAGATGTGCAAGCTTCCTCAGTGGGGTAGTTCAGAGCTGTTAAGCATGTTTTTGTTGACAACCTTCCCTTTATCTGAATACATAACATTACATAAATGTACACGACAGTACATTTTCATGGGTGAAAAAGAGACTCTGAACACAAGTAGGGAGCTGATAATTTTAAATATACCGTAATAAACCACATTATATTTTCCCCCCATGGAATCACGACAGATAGTTGCCTCACAGGTCTTGTATAACTTGATTACTCTCTTTTTAATCTTTCTCTGCCAAATCTTCACTGAAGTGATCTTGCAAAGTGTTCATTTCAGTCTTTTACTTGGTACAGCTTGGAACTTGCATATCTCTGTGCATTTGAATCCATTACTAATGCAGAAGCATTCATCAGTTTGGCAGGAATGGACACTACACATCTGTAATTCATAAGCTTCAAGACAGTTTTTGGTGATGATGATTCAGGCATCCACTGAATGTCCAAATTCCCTTTGGCATCAGTTGTCCAGCCATAACTTGCTGGATCCAGCAGAGCGGGTTCACATTGCAGGAATCATCTCCAAATGCCTGCTTAATGGTTTGCATGCAGTTCATGCTGGAATAAGCAATCTTTGCATGGGGGAAGCTGGCTGGAGTCGATTTCATCCCTTTTGGCAGAGAAGGATTGATAATGGCATCAGTTGTTGCACTTTTAGGGACAAACAGATGGCATGTGAATTCTTGTAATTTCTGAAAGAAGCCTGATGAAAGCTCCCAGGGCTGTCCAAACACTGAGAAGTTATATTGATAATGACATTTTCTTTGCATGAGTTCTAGGGCTCCCAGTTTTCCTTTGTCTGAAAAAAACACCAGCAGCATTGCATCCCCAGAAGACATGCAGGCCAATCAGTGCCCTGCATGCGTCAGTCCCGGGGGAGCACGCTATTATATTTCTGTCAGTGAGTGATGCTTTGTGGCTGTTTTCTGACTTTCTCATGCATTAGCCGAGATCTGTAATTCTGCTGGGCTGTGCCCATTGTTTGAGCGTGCAGTATAACACGCATCTTCCTCCTCTGAGAAGTCCTGTGCTCTTGCGGTGGTCTCTGACTAGGAAGAAAGAGAGGATCACAGTGGAATTGAGATGTATTTTACTGTTGTGATTTACATGCACACACTCACACAGACACACACACTCAGCATCTTTAAAGAAAGAATTTCATGAGGTTTGACTTGCTGATGGTACGAGAGAAAAGCTTTTCTTGAATTTGGATTTCATGTCCTGCATTTGTGTCCTTGAAATAATTGCTGGTTGTGGATCCTCTTGGATTGCTCAGTAGCTTTTGTTGTTATTGTCTGGTAAATGCTTAACAATGTTTTAACTTTATGACTTTCTGCACTTTCGTATAGTTCAAATGAGCAGAGATGCCTTGTTAACACCACTCAGCCTTCGGACAAGTCTTTGTTAATAACACAGACAGATGGGATAGTGATGGTTTCAGGGGGGCTTTGGTGGATTGCTTTTTTTTCCCCATCTGACTAAATAAACTAAGTCTTAGTCAAAGAGGTTTATCCGTTGCTCTGTTCTTGCTGATGGGCTTAAGTCTTCCTTCTATCCTGTTAGCATTGTATGAAGAAGCCATGTGCATTCGACTTAATTCAGTTCTGAGGACTGAAAAGGCCACAGCTCACTCTCACTGCGTACTTTGATGTCTGCTGTCCTCTGTAAAACTGCTCTACCCAGCACCACTTGGATGCCTATTGATTTTTACTTGGTTGCTTTCAGCTCTGTGTTCAGCACTAAATTATCTTTGGCAAGCATATCCATCAACAAGTTGTCTGGATACATGATTTGTTTTCCCTTTGTCACCCTGGCTGATACATACCTAGTGTCTTCTTCAAACCTGGTCTTTTAGGACCCAAAGGTTTTTTGTTATTGTTTCTGTTTTTTATCAGCTGAACTACTATTTATTGGTTTCTGGTTTTTCTTTTTCAACAGGATCACTCTTGCTTTGAGATAAAAGTTGCTATCATACCTGGATTGACAAAGACACTCCATGAAAAATGCAGAGAGAGTTTGGTATGCAAAAGGGTTTTTCCCTGTGAAATATCCAAAATTTGGGTTATCCATTTGGTATTTTTCAGTGCTGTTTTTTTAGTTGCCTTTGCTTGAAAGCAAAGTAGCAATACCACCAGAAATTAGTGAACTCTTGAAGCCAGAGTTTCTGTATTGAAAATGGCAAGGACCTGGTTCTTTGCAATGTTCCCTGTGCATCAGCACATGGTCTATTATATCTTACAGGCAATTGCTACTCCTCTGTCTTCTCTGTCTTCTCAAGTATTTCAGGTGGGGGGAATGCTTAGGGGGGATGTGGGTTTTAAGTTTTGTGCTTCTTTGCTTTTTGAAGACAAGTTCATACTACTTGAATGCTGGTTTTTTGGTTTTCTAGAAGTGTCTCCCTGTGCAGCCATTGCTGCTTTAACCCTTTGACCCAATGGCACCCCAAAAGATCTATTCTTGGCCATGGTTATTCATACTTTTCATAATTTTGAATATATGTTGGCTCACTTTTCTTCAAGCCTCAGGCAGCATCCCAAAACAGAACCTGGTTGCAGATTTATGCAGTCAAATGTGACTTTAGCTTAGAGCTTGGCATTCCAAAATTGTGTGTCGTGTCTGGACCCTCACACACTTTCTCTGCTCTTTCAGAAATGTTGACTCCTCCTCTCTCCACTGCTTACTTTCACTGATGTAACAGATTTTCAGTGAAAGATGTGTACAGGGGGCAGCATCAAAGCTCACCATCATGGAAACATATACAGAATGAGCACATGTATAATGAAAATGGATACAGAGGCATTCAGCTTTCATTTATTTGGCTACCATCTTGGAAAAGCTAACCAGACTGACAGCAGAAATTTGTCATCAAACTGCTAAAACACAGATAAATTCTGTAACAACAGCCAAACCAAAGAGATAATGAAAAGTCTGATGACCCATATAAAAATCAAATATAAAAAATCCATCCTAACTCAAAATTTGGTCCTTTGAATTATACCACTTAATTATCAGAGACATTGATTAAGAAGAAAAGTGCTCTATTTCCACCTCAGAGAATACTCAAACAGAAATAGGAGGATTCTTTACACTAATCCTGACTTCTCTTAATCACAGAGTGTGTGAAATCTTACCATAAAGGCAGAATTTGACAACTTCAATAAGATACGACAGCAAAATAATGCAAAGATGGATTTCTATCAGAACAAATTGCTTTCATTCAAATCTTTGCTTTATTCAACTCACATAAATTTCTGATATTGCTATTATTTTTCTGTCTCCCCTTTAGAACCAGATAGAGAACACCCCTGCTACTGGATTTTCATGTACATGGTCTTGAAAACTGAAGTCTTTCCATTAATTCTTTACTGTCTCTGTAATAAGAAGTGACTAGATGGATCTGGACCAGAAAATTGTTAAAATGTATATGTTCCTGGGAAGAATTTAATTTTTAATAAAACAATGTGTTTAGCAAAAATTTATGTGGTTGCAAATGCCCTCATTAGGCCCAGAGATCAGAATTTGGTAGTGTCATAAATGAAATAAATATTACCCTCAAAAAAGCATCATCCTGTGCAGAACACTGTTAGTAAAGTTCTCCCACTCACCATTCTTTGATCACCTGCATTTGGATGGTAGGTTTAATGGGTGGACAAACATGCAAGACTAAATAATCTGATTAATAAAGCAGATTGACTGCCTATATAATGTATTTTTGCTTAGATTTAGATGTTTCAAATGGCCTATAAGGAGCAAGGCAGGGAAACTTAAGATTCATCCACCTAAGCAAGTTAGTTAAAAAAATAAGTCAAGAATTTCATGGCAAGAGTAGAGGAGCTGGAGGAGCATAATGTCTGCAGGATTTCTCCTTTGTGTTTGTACTCTGATGTTTAATAAAATGTTGGCTCTCAGCAAAGTTTTTCCCCATGTCTGAGAAATTTTTAATGTTTCCCATACAGATTCCCTGCACCTACTAAGCTTTAGCATTTTATAGGGGCTTGTGTTCAATGAGGCCACAAACAGAACCAACTTCCTCAACCCAAGTGTCCATTTACATGAGACTTGTAGGAATTTAATAACTTGTAGTGTAATTTCAGCTTTCATCAAACCTGGTGGAAAGTGGCCAGTCAACTTGAAGGCCATTAAGGGAGCTGAGTGTACATGAATCTGGGCAAACATGAAGAAAAATTATTGAACAAACCTCTTTTTTAAGTAAACTTGGTTTAAAATGGTTGTTAAACATCAGGCTCTTATCTCTGTGTAATTACACTCCATCCTCCTAGTGCCTTTATTGCAGTTGTGAATCCTTGATGCTTTGGGCACTTTCTTACCTGCTGATGTGTCCATTTAGGAATCTGATGTGAAAGTCACTTTTTCTAACAGTTTGTCTCCTTTGAAAATTTAGGCATGTACAAGGAGCATAGACCCAGGTCTCCAAATGTGAGGTTTTGTCCTGTTTCAAACATGCTCCACTTGCTTGAAACTATTGGTCATTCTTGCCTTTTGTATTTCTTTTCCTTATGCTTTGGAAAACTTGAGAATCAAACACAGGTTTATCTATCTTAGAGCAGGACAATTAAGGTAATTAGCCAAAGCAACCACTCAGTCTATGTAAAGCAGAGGTGAGGAAAATAGGAGGGATTTCTCACCATGAAAGAAGTAATTGAAGTTACCTCCATACTCTCAGTAACTGCTGTCAGCTTGAGAATTCAGCCACATGCAAACCAAAAGGAACAATGCCCAAGCCAAAGGAAAAGGGAAAACAAGGCATTTAAGACCATCCCAGAGGAGATTAAGTGAAGATCCCACTATGGGAACTCTTGTCACTCCAGCCGAAAGCTTAAGAGACTGCCCTGACTCAGCCGTGTCAGAAAGCAGAGCTGACAAAAGGCCCCGTGCCCAGCAGGCTGGGCCGTGCTCCCCGGAGGCCTGGCTGCCCATCAGAAATCAGTCACTGGGACTGAGGAGGTGAAAGAAAGGGAGCCCTGCAAGCCAAGTGACCAACATGGGCAGGAGGTGTCCCTTGGGATTGCTGCAATAGCCCCCTTCAGAGCAGGGCTATGGGGTAGCTGCTGGCAATGGGGTGTGCACCAATGTTTGAGATCTGATCTGCCACAAAAAAATACAGATGTTACTGAAATAAATCAACCGAGGAGCTTAGAGATGATGGAATGAATGTCAAAATTGTTTGGCTGTAGAGAAGCACTATGGCAGGAGTGAAGAGTAACATTTTGCACTGGTCTTTTTTCAGCCCTTTGTTCCCACCATTGTGGTGGCCTTTGGACCATAGTGGGACAGGTTGGTGCCACTCATACTCGTCCCTTTCATGGCAGCCAGTGGCTGGTGAGACCTGGGAGTGATGGCTCTCTTGTCCCACAGCTGCTGCAGCTCAGGAAACACTTGGAGCAGGGTGTGCTGCAATTTGAGGGATGGTGGAAACACTGCTTTACATTTAGAGTTCAAGCTCAGGGCATTCCTGGAGAATTCCTTGCAGACAGTGTGCCATTACACTACTTGTAAACATACTTCCACCGGAGCTCACAGGAAGAAATGAGGAAATGGTTTAGAGATGTATCTTTTCTAAAAGCTCCAACTCTTGGCTCCTGAGGGAGGCTGTGTATGGGTAGCACTACGTGTTGCTGATTGATCAGTGTGTTCAGCTAGGAGATCTGTGCAGGGAGGCTGGGCAGGGCTCCTGCTAGCAGGGCTTGGAGAAACGTGGGACTCGGCAGGTGAGTGTCCCTCTGTCCAGCGGGATCTATCCTGCAGAATGCTTTGTGCCACTCCTCTCAGACACGCCCCGATGCAACACTCAGGAGCAGCTACCTCTTGTCATTAACTCCACCAGCTACTGGTTTTCTAACCCTTCCCTTCATCTGAGTGTCAGATTTTTCACTTGCAAATATCTCCAGAGAAAGCCTTCTCATCCAGAGGAAGCAGAAGGAAATTGCCCTCCTTAATGAGCACGGGTTAAAAGAGGAGGAATGCTTCCTGTCTTCTATGAACACGGTACATCATAGATACTGTTTGATGTGCCTGAACTTCTCCTTCAAACAGACAGCAAAGGCAGGGTCCTGACTCGTTCTTCTGTTACTTTTCACAGCTGGCAAGTGCCAACTTGCGCATTTCAGCTAAATTCCAGCTAAATTTGGAGTAACTGAACTTCTCCGTCTCATCCACATGGTTTCAGTTCTCTCTTGCAGGTGTCGCCCTGAACTGCTGGGTAGCACTTCATAGGCTAAACTGCTTCCTTGTGCCACACGTGTCAAGAGCAACCTCATTCCAGCAAAAAGTTTGCTTTGCACGGCATTACCTATAGGCTGAGTCCCATGGGGTTCTTACTCCAGCTGATGCTTCCCTTGCTTTCCACAGAAATGTTGTGAGGAGAAGGCTGAGGTAAGGACTGCAAAATGCCTCCAGCCCTAGGTCTACAGTCAAGCATACTCTGGTGCCAGTGTTGGACTTAATTCCTTCTCTCCAGCTCTGAGAGACTGAAAAGGCTGCTCTGTCACCAGCCAAGTGCAGCCGTGGGATCTGAGTCTGTATGTCCCTCACATATAACAGCGCTGTGGAAATCAGAGTTAAAATAGCCTGTGCATTGATGTTGTCATCATTGTATGATGCCTTTCATAGGCTAACAGAAAAGCTGATGGAAAAAATCCTGGTGGTTATTTTTTTTTTATTGGTGGTGGGGGTTTTTTTGTTTTGTTTTGTTTTTTAATGACCAAGAGGTCAGCTTTAAAAAAAAAAAAAAAAGTTTGACAGGTTTAAGTAAGAGCTCAAAAAGATCCTGGAAACAGAGGCACTTCTGAGAGCTCCAAGTGTGAAGTTGTAAAGTCTTCATATGCTAAAAAAAAGGGATCTTTAACACTTTAGCATTTGTCCTTTTTATTCAGCTATCCTGTGTTGTTGCAAATCCAGTAAGAGATGAAAACAGGCAGCCTCTTCACAGTGCCTTTTTTTTTTTTTTGGGCTGTTTAATAAACATACACTAGATACAAATTTAGCCAATAAAAGGTTCATGTAGTATGTATGTATGTATAATACATGCACAAAAGGGCTATTCAAAATGCATAGCAACCACTCTGCAGGGTTTAATTTTCCTTAACAGTTTTCCATTTTCCTTTAAATTTGAGATGGGAGTGGGGGGTAACAATCAGAATCCTTGGCATAAATAGGATAATAATAAGGAAGTTCCTGGTATTGTTGAAGTAACAGTTCTTAGCAAAGCATACAACTGAATTCAGATAAAAGAAAGTTTCTGATTAAAAGGGACTGCATGAATGAAAAATGTGAAAAGTTATTGGAAATTCCTCATGGCTGTAAAACACTGCTGTGTTAATCATATGAGAAATGAAAAACTAGCTGATATTTTTATAACATGTTTCTTGGTTTGGTTGACACTTTAAAAATATATTTTAAACACTATTAACATTCTGTATGATAGCACACATAAATTATGTCAGCCAAACAGTACAGCAGGTTACATCATTGCCTTCTGTGACATTTATGAAGCCAGCATCTGCTGTGCACCATGGGTTGGCTTTTTCCAAAGCCTGTCTAAGGGGTTTACAGCTGGCTTTCCAAATCTATGCCCTGCCATGTTCTTAAAGTGACACACACACACACACAAACACACACAAACCCCGCATCATTGGCAGGTTTAGATTTTCATCCACTTTTCTCACTTAGTGGAACCTGTCGGAGTGTCAGGTGTCTCATGTCCTGGTGGGGAAGACCCAGGTGTTAAACAGATGTTTCTGTTGCAGTAAATGCCCAGACTGAGGCCGTAATTCCTCAAGTGAATAGCACAAGTGAAGAAGTAGAAATTTTTAGTAGTTGTTTGTAGCACAGTGCAAAGGTTGAGACTGATGAGTGCAGTAAAACCTGATGAATACAGAGGCAGGGGTTGTCTTTAAGTTTTTGATGCCTGATGATAAAGATTTATTTTTTTTCCAGAAGAATCTAACCTTCTAGCTGCCGCTATAACCTGGTTGCTGGCTGCCTTCAGACGCTGAATGGCCCGGGGGCTGGGCTCTCCTTAGGCACCTAAACAATCTAGTTTTTGCATTGTGCTGGGGGAAAGGCTGGGAATGTGCCCGCAGGGCTTTGTGAATGCCAGGGAAATAGGGTTTTAAAGGATCTGGGATCTAGAAAGATGCAGAATGGAGAGTGGTGATAAAATAGCATCAGTTCTGACAGCCTCAGCATGACACTGCAAGTCAGACTGCCTGGTTTATTTGGACCTGTTAGGTTTTTTTTGGTTTGTTTTGTTTTCTGTATTGAACAGCACAAATCTCCTGTGATGTGTTGGTGAAGTAGGTGGAAGAACATCATCCGCTTCTCTTTGCTTCTTTATCTTCTTCTGCTACAAAAATAACATTTTCCTGTCCAGGCTGACAGAACAGCCTTGTGATACATGGGTGCAGATACATGCATACATGTGTGTGTGAGTCTGTATGCATGTATATGAAGCACTCCACCTGCAATCAAACAAAGCCTGAGACCCCTGGTGTGCACCAAATCCTCTCACATGGTATGTGCCTAATGTAGGCAGCACTTCTTCCTCAAAAGGTTTTCTTGCCTCTTTGTTTACCTGGTTTTCTGAGAATCAAGCAAGGTGAAAATCATGTTACCAAGAGGCATCCCGGCTCTCTCACCTGACTGAAGGAATCCGCTTCAGATTCCACTGCAAAGTGAAAAGCTGCTACTTTGCCCTTTTTTGTTGTTGTTGGGTTTTTTTGTTTGTTTGCTTTTTTACCCTTAAGGTCCTCAGTGGCTTGAGATACCTTTTTTTGGGGCAGCAGTTCTTGCAAAAATCCAGTCATTTCATCATAGCCCCAGACTCTGGAGAACATGGGCTGTGCCATCACAGGGCTGCTTTTCAAGGAGGCATCTGTGCTTAGCATATGGCAACTATTTATTATAGCTGTTGCATTGAGAAACAACAATTCCCATGATAATTGTTTCTCGTATATCAAGATGCTTCAATCTCTGTTTCCCACAACATTCTGCTTGTCTGGTATGTGTGTGCCAATGTCACCACAGTCCTAGCAGACAGTTGTCTACGTTTTGTCATTACTGAGGGTAAACAGACATGACTTGAGTGGGAAGGAGAGCGGGGGAAGTGGACTGCTAATTTAGTCTGTCTTTAGTACTGCTCTGTGAAAGCAGCACTGAATGATTTGCGGGCAATATTTACAAATCTCCCTTCCCTCAATACATCCATCCCTTTTCTTCAAGCACACATTGTTTCAGGGCACTAATGGTTATTATTTGCCAGCCTGCAGTATAGACGATGCTTGGTTTTGCAAGGGGATTTACACCCCCCCCCCCAATAATCTCTCATTATTCCAAAAGAAGCACTCCTGTGTCCCCTTGAAAATACACTGCATATATGGACACTTACACGTGTGTGTGTGTGTGTGTGCACTTTCAGCATTATGTACAATACACACCTTTTTCTCTTTTGTATACAGTGATCACATACACACCTTTCATCTGCTAGATGTCAAAACCCCTAAACATACACAGAATTTGTTTTAAAAAAAAAGAGAAAAAAAATAAAGAGGGAAAGAGGGAAGGGAAGGGAAGGGAAGGGAAGGGAAGGGAAGGGGAAGGGAAGGGAAGGGAAGGGAAGGGAAGGGAAGGGAAGGGAAGGAAGGGAAGGGAAGGGAAGGGAAGGGAAGGGAAGGGAGGAGGGAAGGGAAGGGAAGGGAAGGGAAGGAGGGAAGGGAAGGGAAGGGAAGGGAAGGAAGGGAAGGGAAGGGAAGGGAAGGGAGGAAGGGAAGGGAAGGGAAGGGAAGGGAAGGGAAGA